>NC_082681.1:134473064-135143064 GCF_025265405.1 Mesoplodon densirostris
CTGTCCATCTGCCTCTCTCCCCTCTCTCTCTCCGTCTCTACCCCCCCAACCCCGTCGTTTTACTTTATATTCCTTTTTGCTTTAATTTAATAAATACTGAAATACTTCAAAATTTTAAGATTGGTCTTACTGGGAACGAGAGTTATTTTTTGCAAGTTCATGTCATAACATGCATTTCTGAAAGAACAGTACTTTCAAAACATTTTTAAATGTTCTGATGAAATAGCTTTCTGTCACTATTTGGCTATTTTGTATCACATTAGGTTACATTATTATTTCAGAATGCTTTTTTGATTCTACCACTGGGCACTTTTTTATTTGACTGGACTAGCTACGGAGACCCCTGTTTCCTCTGAGATATTAAGCCCAAGCCTAAATTTTTTTTCTTCCCTTTGTGCCTAGAAATTACCATTCTTTTCTACTGGTTCAGCAAATACTTTACTTCCTAAAGAATATATTTCCTTTTGTGATTAGATATGTTTTAGATGAAACTGAAGCTTTAAATATCCATTTGTACAAGAGGGGGGTTTGAAATTCTCATTGGTGATCGGATTCGTCGATTTTCTAACCTGACTGTGGCTAAAATCAGTGAACTGTTCCTCTGTCAATTACTGATAAATAAATAAAGGACTCTCTTTTGGTGCTAAGTGGATTGTTGTCCCACAGTCTGGTTACTTTGAGCGAAACCCTGAGGTGTTGCTGGATGATAAGGTTTGTGTGATGATAAGCTGGTCATGGTAGGGTGCACTTCAGATGCTCGCAAAGCCCAATGCACCTTTGCAAGTTTGTAAACTTTGTTTTAGAACAATTTTATGTTTTTCGAGTATTGGATTCAATTAATCCATTTATCAAAATGGATGACAGCGTCTGTGACTTATTTTACGTTCCTGCGTTTTCATGTTTCAAAACAATCGCTGACAAGATATCTGAGAAACAGAGGGACCGACTTCTGGTGGGGATCTGAAGATACTAGCTGTGGTAATGTTCTTTGAAGCTGGATCTCTCGTTGTGATCTTTACAAGTGTTGAGAAGTTAAAAAATTAAAAACAGATATTAAATAGAAGAGATAAAGGAGAGATACAAATGATCCCAAGGCCCTTTGAAGTGGTGGATTCTGAGTTAGGCACAGACAGCTGCAATTTCTTTTACAAATCCACTCGCAATTGAGGAGAATGGTAAAGGGTAGCGGAGAGGCATTTAGCTGGGAATTGCCTATACCATGGGCTGATTCTTCAGCCCTTTCTATTCCCCCAAATATCTCGCGGTCTTCCCAAGTATTGATTTTTCTCTCTCTGAACCTCCCAGATAATTGAGGGGCGATGGAGTTCAGAATTTGGGTTTTCACAACAGCTGTCTGCATTGCCAGGAATCCCTGGCAAACAAAACTCCAGTGCTGTCCTCTTCTTTGAGCTCTGGGATACAGGCATAAATTATGACTTTATTCAACTGAGCACAGATGGCCAGAATCCACCAGAAAGTCCCCACAGCCCAATTTGTTGAGAGAAGCGTGGACTTCTGTCTAGTTGTGGCGCATGGGCTCCATAGCACGTGGGCTCTGTAGTTGCAGCTGGCGGGCTCTCTAGTTGTGACACGTGGCTTTAGTTGCCCCGCGGCATGTGGGATCTTAGTTCCCTGACCAGGGATTGAGCCGGCGTCCCCTGCATTGCAAGATGGATTCTTAACCACTGAACCACCAGGGAAGTTCCAGTAACAGAATTTTAATTTGTCCCCTGTACGATGCTCAATTAATTGTATGGGACACCTCGGTTAGACTACAGTAGCTAGTTATTTAATCAAACAGTCATCTAGGTGTTGCTGTTTAGATCATCTTGTGGATGTGGTTCATACCTAAAATCAGTTGATTTCAGTCAAGCAGATCACCTGCCATAATGTGGGTGAGCCTCATCTAATCAGTTGAAGCCTTAATTACAAAACCTGAGGTTTCCCAGCAGAGAAGGAATTCTGCCTCAAATCTGTAGTATCAGCTCCCGCCTGAGTTTCCAGCCTGCCAGCCCACTCAGGGGCAGGAGGCCATTCCTTAAAATAGATGGCTTTAATCAGCTTCACCAATACAGGCTAATGCACTTAACAGAGAACTTTGATACACCTTGGTACCACTTGTCTTCTATACTTTTCAGAGAACTTGGAATAACTTACACTAAAGTATAACTCATTGTCTGGCATATATGTTCATACAAATGCATAGATCAACTCAAAAAGAGATCTAACAACAACCCAGTATAAAAATAGACAATGCATAGAGGAAAAGAGACCCAAACATAGACCATCTTACGTTGGAAACGCCAGCCTTCTCACACCCACTCAAGAACCTTGCTGCCACTATGACCCCAGCGTTCCTACGTCTTCTCCTTCTTCCTAGCCTACCAGACATACCTGGCAACACATAAACTTTCTCATATGCATCCCATTTGCAAATACTTAACCACCCTTTGGTCACCTGCTGTGGCCCCATATCTTTGTGCCTGTAGCGTCAGTCTCCTGGAAGAGTTCTCCCCGTTGACTATCTCAATTCCTCTCCTATCCTCTCTTGAATCCACTCCAATTAGTATATATACCCCACCACTCCATCAAATTCCTCTGGCCAAGCTCACCGTTGGGCTTTCACTTGCTAAATCCAGAAGTTAACCCTCAAGCTTCATCCCACTCCTTCTGACAGCGCTTGAGAAGCCCCATTCTTGAAGCATTTGGAAAAGTAGCGAGGTTGGACTTTGTCGCAGGAGATGCTGGGAAGGAATGGAAGATTCCACAAACACCTCGAATCGTGTGTTGCTCACACCCTGTTCTCCCAACAGACAGACCAAGGAGGATGGGGCTTAATGTGTCTAAGTTCAGTGCCTTTCTGCCTACAAGGTAGGACAAATAAGATGCTTTCTGTTTCTAATCATCACGGCCCTTCTGATCAGTTGTCAAATGGCTCAAATATCAGAAAAATAAATCAAATAGCTTCTTTGGGATTCTGGAATAGAAAAAGGAAAGGAAAGGAAATGGGTCAGCTTCTGGTGCCGTTTGGGACTGGAAGTTCTTGTGTTTTGTTTGTTTTTGTGGGTGTCACTTAGGCTCTCACATCTTTTGTTTTTTTGGAAGTTCTTGTTTCATTGAGCTGTAAATAAATATAACATTCCTGGTGCCTAAGAATTTGGGGCAGGTAATACTCCTATGAAGTGAGAAAGTGTCTCCTTGTAAAAGAATAATCAGTGCAAAACACAGTGAGTCATTGTAACATTCACGATCAAGGAAGAAATAAACATATTATTTTGGACATAGGGGAATGCTAATTACTGAAGGTTAATTATGATTCTCAGAGATTATTCTGATGCGCAGTGAATAGAAACACAAGGAAAAGGAAGTATAAGGACCACTCTCAATCTGAGCCTTCTTAACACTCACCTCGGGTGGGGCTGTCCTTTCCCCATCCTCCTTTCTGAGAATGAAAGAAGCGTTTTGCTAGAGGGAAGGCAGGTCAGAACACATACCAGTCACTTCCACGGTTCATGGTTCACCCCAGCACCCTGTAGGTCTATGTTCTATGCAAGCCATAGAAAACCAAGACATCTCAGAAACACACATTTCCTCTGGAGTAGCAGTGTCCCATAGATACGTCCTGTGAACTACATGCATCATTTTACATTTTCCAGTAGCAACATTAAAGAGAGTAAAAAGAAACCAGTGGGATTAATTTGAAGACTTCATTTAGTTTATCCCAGAGTTTCCAAAATGGTAACTTAACACGTAGTAGAGATAAAACTGTTAATGAGATAGTCTGCATATATTTGCTAAATATTTGGTATCCAGGGTGTATTTTACACTTACAGTGCATGCCAATTTGTGCAAGCCACATTCCAAGGACTGCATAGCCACAGGTGGTTACGGCTACCATCTCCGAAATCACAGAAAGAGAGTCTGAACATTTCCGCCATCATTAAGCATCCCTGCTCCTTTAACAGTCAGCTACACACAATCCCGAATGGTTATTAGACCTCCACTCCTGCCCCATCAAGTCCTTTGCCTCCTAGCAATACCACGTAACGTCTCAAGCAATGCGTGATCAAAACTCATCTGTATCTCTAGATCAGCGCTACAGTTGGACACTCATTCATTCCTACACGTGGTTTTCAAGACTCAAAATGGTCTCTTCCTTGCTCAGCTGTTTTGCCTCTTCCCACACCATTGCCCCTTCCTTCTCTGTACTCTAGGTTTTCTGGACTAAATCTCCACTGCCCTGCACTTTGACTTCACATCTACGATGATGCTTTTGGTCTCTAGTGTGTATCTGAATGTGCACTGTGCCTGCCTTGTTCACTATCCAGCCAACCACCATGCCTAGAAGGGGGCTCAAAACATAGCAGATCCAGTACTCCATCAACGGTGTTGAATTTGTATATGAAAAATTACATCCGCAGGTGAAACAGATGGTGCACATGTATACTGTTGTTGTCTATATATTTTTAAAAACCGTGAACGAATGTCAAATTCCATCTATAGCCTCATTACTACTCTAGAAATGAATCTACAGTATTTAAACAGCGATGGGGCTGAACTGCGTGGTTAGTGACTAGGTTGGAACACACATGATTATTTGATGGAGGCTTGAGGGTTGTTCTTGATCGACAGCCTCTGTATGATTTGACATGAAATGTATGCCTTTGGGCAATTGGAAGGCCAGATACTCATCTGTGCTAAATCTCAAGTTTCCTGTGTATAAAGGGATGACTTTAGAATAATTTGGGGTCTTCAATGGATACACTGGTCCTTCTTGCTCCTGGCAGATATCACTGTTTGATCGTAGCATTTAGTTTATCTGAGTCAAGAGGTGAATTCTTCTCAAGGTGGCACTCTGCTTATAGCCCCTACTAACCATCAATTGCCATCACCCCATGGGATTAAACGGATTTCACACACTGGGTGTGATAGATAGAAATTGACAAACATACTCATACTCAGCTGTTTTTCTGTCTTAGAGATGGAGTATTTGCATCTTCTGCTGGCCTCAGTGGCTTTATATTCACCAATAGAAGGTTCTTGAAGCAAGGTGCTGAGACTTCCAGGGCTGGGTCGTAAGAAGCCATGTGGTTTCTGTTCAGACCACTTGGCACACTGGCTCTTGGGAACAACCCTCTTGGAACCCAGACACCAGAATACTTGCCCCTGTCAGTAAACTCAGCTTGCACGCTCAGTTGACAGCCAACATTAATTGCCAACCATGCAACTGCACCATCACGGGCAAGCCACCTACTTGAGCCCCTAAATGATTCCATCCCTAACTTCTAGCTGACTAGAACCCAAGAGATCTCAAGAGAGAACTTTCCAGTTTAGCCCAGTCAATCCACAGAATCATGAGAGAGAAATCACAAGCTATTGTTTTAACCTTCCCATTTTGGGCTGGTTTTTTACACAGCATTAGCTAAACCAGAAAAAAAAAGGAGACCAGAAGTGAGAAACTGTTGTAACAAACACATAAAACAAAAACATATGGCGTCAGCTTTGGGACAGGATGGTTGATCGAAGCTGGAAAGGTAAAGGGCTTGAAGGAAAGGGAGGAGAATTGGAGACTGGCAAAGTGGGTTGAATCAAAATAACCCTGTGAAAGACTCACTTACCCAGACTCCTACAGGGAAAAAAAAAAAGGTTTTTAGCACTGTACCGTGTCACATAAAATATTTGTCTTTTAAAATAGAAAGATGGCTTCCCAATGAACATATTTATCATTAGTAGTTCCTAAGGACCATAGTAGTGAACATGAATTTCAGAGGTATATGTTACTTATAATCTCAGTCTAATATAATTTCCATTGTATAGCAAAAGGTCAGGGATGCAATTATAATAATAGGTTCTTTTTACTTCTTTTTCTTATGCTTCCATGTAAATTGTCAACACCAGTTTTTTAAAAAATATATTGATTTATTTAGGCTGCTCTGCATCTTAGTTGTGGCACGCGAACTCACAGTTGCAGCACACAAGTGGGATCCAGTTCCCTGACCAGGGATCGAACCTGGGCCCCCTGCATTGAGAACACGGATATTTACCCACTGCACCACCAGGGAAGTCCCAACACCATTTTTATTTTGACTTATAATCCATGCCTTTTCCATTGTTTGAGCCATATAGAGATTGATTTTTACATTATGAATTCTGCAAAACATATTCCCACAGAAAGTAACAATTTATAGAACATGCAAGTTGTAGCTGTCTTTCAATTCAAAGTGAATTTCTGACTGGTTTTCCTTCATTTTTATTACTGTGCGTCTGTCTACTTACTCTTTTGTTCTATTCATACCCAACTATTCCTGAATGTTCTGGTAAAGTTGAAAAATACTCTTCAAATTATTTTTGGTCTCTCTCTGCCTAACAAGTATTTAAGTTACATATTTATCTCATTGTCTACTTACAGATACGTATTTCCATTTTCAGGCTCAAGTTAGTCTAGAAAAACGTCTGCATTTGAAGGATAAGACATGTATAAAGAAAGGACATCTATGTCTTCTTGCTGAAAGTGTATTTCTTTTCATAAATGTATTACTTTCCTATTTGACCATCTCAAACACATACACACGTGTGTTTGTAAATGATATGGATTTTGTATTATATATGTGTGTATATATATACATATATATATGAAATACTGTTAACTTCTGCAAAATAACTACTCCATCAAAATGTCATTATATCCACATAATGTATCTTCTTCCCCCACAAGGAACACATCCTTTGTCCCAAATATCAAGCCATCCCCAGGGTCTAACAATCACTTGAAGCTACTTCTGTTTCTCGAAAGGATTTCCAGTTTCCTCTTTGCAAGCTTTTCATGAGTTTGCATGCATCTGTCTACTTAACTCTTTTGTTCAGTTCTTTCCCAGCTATTCCTGATGTTCTTGTAAAGCTGAAAAATACTCTTCCAATTCTTTTTGGTCTCTCTCTCTGCCTAACACGTATTTAAGAATTTTCATGTACCTCAGACCTGGAACACTTTGGAATCTTTCCCTTATCCCTCTGAAACCTTGCCTCATCCTGAATGATACATATATGCTTTAGTTTAGCCTTAGAGATACTCTCCTCAATTTCAATTTTTTTTTTTTTTTTCACGCTTACAAGTCACTCAGTCTTCCCGTCTCCCCACGTCTTACTGCGTTGCTGTGCTTCCTGGGCCTGATTGAATTCTTTATCAACCATAGAAGCTCTACTTACTGATTTAATCCCCTATATACAATACTGGCATGCCCTCTTAGTTTGATTTTAGGGCATGCTCAAAGACTGTAAAAAAAATATATTGGGGTTGTCTAATGGTATTCAGTGCTTATGAAAAGGATGAGTACATTTTTGAAAAATAATTTTAAAGGATTAAAGTCGATAAACAGATGTCTAATTGTCTAGGCAGTGGTTCCCAACCAGGCAATATCTGGAGACATGACTGGTTGCTACAGCTATAGATGGAAGAGGAGAGGCTACTGATATTTAGAGGATAGAGGCCAGGGATGCAGCGAAACATCCTATATTGCCCAAGACAGCCCCCCTTGACAAGAAATTACCCATCTCCACATGTCAGTCATGGCAAGGTTGAGGATTGATGATGCAGGATAATATGGAGGAGTACAAAGTACAGCTAGGAACTGATTTTTACCTTACATGGTTCACGCCCAATTTAAAAAATGATCATGGGAAGAAATAAACCTTTGGTTACATGTTATTCACAAGTAATATTTTGCCCATGGGCTTCTGCAATTTCTCTTCGGAGCACAGAGCTGGATATGGGGTAAGGTACTTTCCAGAATCTTCCATGTTCCTGACAATATGGCGCCCACGAAATTCCCTGGGGACACAGCTTTCCTGATTCATCCAGACTGCCATGTCCCTGAAACCGTACATTCTTGGGTGTACGCTCTGGCACTGTCATGTTAAATACCTTTTCACCCTCTCAAAACTCCCTTCCAGACGGGATCGCTCCAGGCAGACCAGCAAGGCATTCAGGCAGCCTACTTTCTTCTGCTGAGACCTTTGGCAAAATGAATCATATGGCACTTTCCCTTTCCGAAACAGATGTCCTTCTCTTTTATTCTGGGAGCTTGAATCACGCCGTGCATCTGCTGTTTCCAGCGACTTCGTAGCGGTCCTTCCTCAGAGTGGTTTCTCGTAAGGATCCTTGCTGACCTAACCCACCAGTCTCACTTCCACCTCCAGTCTTTTCTATAAACCGTTGACTGCTACACTGGTCTTCTCACCGCATTGCCACGCTTCTTATGAGCTTCCCGTGGCATTTATCGGTACTTACCCTGACTCCTGCATGTTGGACCGTGAAGAGAGATGCCCGGTAGTTCCTCAAATCTGCCTCTAACAGGGATTTTGCTGGTCACGTCAAATGCTTGACGTACGATTAGCATCGCCTTCGACGCGGTTTTCCAAAATAATTAGTCCTTCTGCATTTATAATGGAACATGAGCATTTGTACCATTTTGGTTCATATTCCACTTTGCTGTCTTACTGGTTCCCTCAACTATTCCCCCACATAAAGGTATTATTATTACCTTCATATTTCACATGACAAAAGAACGTTTCATAACCTGCCAGGAACTCTCACCTGGGAATCAACAAAACTAGGGATCTGACATCTGTCCTCTGGCTCCAAATTGATTGTGCTTTGCGTGCTCTTTGCTATAATCCTACTAAAAATAACCCTCAAATAGAGCTCCAGTAGCATTTCTCCTTTGGCCACTTTCTTCTTTCAGACCAGAGGGGTTTGCAAGGTTGGGGTGATCCATTGATGTAAGTCTCTTTCTAATGGATGTGCTTTATTCCTTTGTGTCTTGATGTGAACAGGGCACCATCAGGGTCCTCTTGGGTGGCGGGGTGAGGTCAGCCGCAAAATGAGAACACAAAGCAGCTCACTGGTTCACAAGAAAGAATATCTAATTGTCTCAAGGGTTTTGGAACATTATCCTTCTGAGCATTCTGCAGAAGTTAGGGAAGCTTCCTCTCTCGGTTAGACTGACAATGAATGACTCTTTGGCTTGGAACAAAACAGATTTCACAGGCAGATCAGATGGTCTGAGCTCCTCTTGTTCACTCAGGATTAGGGGGGTGATGTTGAAGGTGGGGTGCCCCCAAACTAGGATGATTTTCTCTTTGAACTTCTGGGTCACCTCCATCAAGTAGAGAAGATAAGGAATCAATGCATTTATAACCTTTATTGTCAGAGAAGGTGCCTACCAATGCATTTTCCTCTCAAATCCTCCTGTCCTATTTGAGTCCCTGTGGATCTTATCTGGGGATTATTAGTTAGGCATCTAGTAATGACACAGTTCTATCCCTAAACAATTATGGCAAGCTGCCAATAGTCATGTTGTATCTTACTAGGAAGGCATAGTGACTTTGTAAGAATTGATAATCCTATATGTTTAAATTCTCTACCTTTCAAGGAAAAGTCATCACCCACTGGGTACTGAGCGTCTCAGACTCCATGGATATCTATGTCTGAGCATCTCCACATTTGTGTCTCCAAATCCCATCCTTTGCAACTTCAAGGTCATCTCTGGGCTCAACTCTGCTTGCCTTTCCCTGTATCCATTTCCTAGGGCTGCTGTAACAAAGAGCCCCACACTCCATGGCTTCAAACAACCCCCGTTGGTTATCTCCCAGTTCTGTAGACCAGAAGCACGAGTGGTTGGCTGGTTTCTCTACAGTAAGCGTCACAAAGCTTTAATCAGTGTGTGCGCTGGGCTGGGTTCCTTACTTGTGACTCTATGGGACAAATCGACTTCCAGGAACATCTGGTTTGTTGGCTGAATTCCGTTTCCTGTGGTTAAGGCGCTCTTCTCCTTGATGGCTTCTGTCCTTTGCCCAGCTTCCCTGGCATCACTCTGACGGATGGTCCTACCTCTATCTCCTGCTTTTAAAAGTCATGTAATTGCATTGGACCCACTGAGATATGCCAGGGTAGTTTGCTAATCAACTGCCTAGTGCCCTTAATTACATTTGCAGAGACCCTTCACAACAGCCCCTAGATTCATGTTTGATTGAATAACCAGGGGAGGGGGGCAAGGATCTTGGGAGGACGTCTTTACGGTTCTGCTTACCACGTTCCCCTATATAAACAAATGTTGACATTGCTTGAAATACCCTTGGCACTGACTTAGGGCACCCACCAGACTAGCCTAGACGCTTCTCACTCTGAGGGATCTCCGAGAAGAGCCCAGTTGAGGAAAGTACTGCCATATTTTTATGCATTGACCCAGTCTAAATAATAGTTCTCAGGGGGCACTGCCTGCAGGCACGGGACAGTTGTTCTCCGTGCTTTTCTGTTGTGACTGGACACCATCCCAATTGTTTCTGCCTTCTTATTTAAAAGACTCAAAAATCCTTTCACCCCTTAACTTTTTTTCTTTTTTTTTTTTTTTTTTGCGATACGCGGGCCTCTCACTGTTGTGGCCTCTCCCATTGCAGAGCACAGGCTCCGGACGCGCAGGCTCAGTGGCCATGGCTCACGGGCCCAGCCACTCCGCAGCATGTGGGATCTTCCCAGACCAGGGCACAAACCCGTGTCCCCTGCATCGGCAGGCGGACTCTCAACCACTGCGCCACCAGGGAAGCCCTCACCCCTTAATTTTGTTGTCTCTTTACTGTCTTTTTCTCAAAATTCTGCCCCCTGAAATCAACTGGCTCAAACGATATGGTGGTAATGATTTAAATATTTCTGTTTAGGGGACGCTTTTCACCTCACCTTAAAGCGACTTGGTAATGGAGGGTCCTTGAATTCCCACCTTGTTTCCTCTGTTCCTTTGGATCATCCCAGGTTACAACTTTTCCTTCATCCGTTTTCAGCAGTGAGTCCAAAGGTGGATACATTTTCATAAATCAGCCATTTGACAACCTTTGCATTTTTAATCAGCTTGCAGTCACATCAGAGAACAAGGCAAGACCTTGGGAGATCACTCTGTTCTTTGGAAGTCTTCTGTTCTTAGGAAGAAAGTTGCACTGCCTTTTTTCTCAGTCTCTGCCCCAGATGTCTGTACTGTTAATATTTACCATGTTTTCTCGCTACAACTCATAGTCAGTGCCCCGTTATCTTGCATCTGTATGCTTACCTGTTTTATTCACAGTCATTTTGCAACCTGAGACAGTTCTGTAAGGACAGCTAATTGTAAACTCCTATCCGACCTATCCAAGTTTTCTGATATTTGTTTCTCCTTATATTTCCTCTGCCGGTTTGGGTTCTTAGGTTATTCTGGTACATTTGTTGCAGTCTCTTAGGAAATGGAGCTCTGGGTGGGAACCGGTCTTTCTTCACCTCTCATAACTAATAATAAATGTTAGCATAACATCCAGACCAACATTTTATCTTTGGATCTGAGATTTCCATTGCCTTGTGCCATCTCAGACTTTGAAAGTAAGAGCCTGGCTTTGTTGATTTAGACATCTAGTCCTTATGTTTTAACAGCTTCTCTAGGGCCAGGGTAGGTTATAACGGAGTCACGGAAGAAAGGTAGTTTAAAGTAATTTCTGATTGCAGATCTCATTTTGCTCAGCTCTACAAAAAATTGTTTTTCCTAGAAAATAGAATCAAGCAGTGCCACTGTGTTATATATTCCTCTTCGTTTCTTGAACGTTAATGGAAATACTCTGTAGCACCAAATCTTCACAAGGATATGATTCTACCATCTCGGCCCATTTATTAACAGTACAATAGCTATTAAGCCATTTTACTAAAGGCAACAAAATTAGCTTCTTACAAGACCGTAAATTGAAGACAAACTCTAAGAAAGGGTTTGACTCATCTATTTAGCCCTCAAAAATCATCTCAAATTGCAGTTCAATTAAGAATTAGCCTAAAATAGACATTTTAATAAAAATGTGGTTATGAGATATGGAAGTGACTTTTAAAATCTGCCCCTGGTATAAGAGAGTCAAATACATTTAAAATAAAGTTATAGGTGCTGATTGAAGCCCTGAAAAGTATGGCTTCATTTCCACAAATGAGTATAAGAAGAAGTTATTTTTCTTACACGAAATGCAGCCTGGAATAGAAGAAATGTATGAGAAACAACGTACAATGTATTTTGGTGTGTTTAACACCGCAGCAGTGTGGTCTCAGCGCCCTGCAGCTGGCTGAGCCAAGGTAGGGAAAGTGATGAGGTGACATTTTGGATTTTTCCCCACATACTTGCGCATTCTCTTCCATCTGTGGCCTTCAGAGCTATCTTACCAGGGCAGCAGATGCAGGTGTCCAGGGAAGACTTTAAAAAATTAGCATCTAAGCAGAAAGGTCCTCCAGGTACTTAAAAATTAGAGAGCTTGCTGGTATGCCACATCCTATATGCTTCGTGTTGCTAAGTCAACCCAACTATTTTAGGTGTTTCTTCTGACATTTTTTTTTCCTCGTGTTATTTTAATTTTGGAACGTCCCTGGGAACTGAGCACACCACAGGGCATCCTTATCACTTGCATCATTAGGACTGAAAATCGTAATTAGAAAAACGCACGGAAAAGGGGAAAACTTAACAACCGACGCATATTTGTATGAGCCTGAAATATTGAAAGAGATCAAGCATATGATAATGAGGCATGGTGGGGAAAGGTTATTTTTTAAAGTAAGGTTTTTTTGGTTTATTTTTGGAGCAGAAAAGGTATCAGGAAAGGGGTGTTCTATAAATATAGTTATTTAGCCAGTTGACTTGATGACATAAGGATGTTCTGACCTATTTGTAGCTAAGAGCAAATTGAGCCTCTTCCTAGACCAGGCCATTGGGAGCTACAGAGATTGTGTGTGTGTGTGTGTGTGTGTGTGTGCGCATGCGCATGCACACACGCATGAATAACCCATCCCAGTGGTCAGATTTTTCACAATATATCCTATTGTAAATATTTTGGCACTCCTCTGTCTACATATTTACACACTTATATAGAATATTTCCAAACTTTCCCTTCGTCTGTGTGCAGTGTTTTGCAAATTTCCTATCAAGTCCTGCAGCTCCCCTGAGTTCCTTGACTTGCCCGCTCCTGTTGCTGCTCCCTTCCTGTATGTGCTGTAGCACTAAACCAAGCTTGAACATTTATGTTGTGGAATCCCGGAATAGAAATTTCCTGGGAGGACTTCAGAGGTTTGGAAGCATCCTGCCCGCTAGAAATAAGGGCCAAAGGAGGCAGTCTTTAGCAAAGGACCTAAAAGTCACTTAGAAACATCCTTCTACATATTTTCAGAGAAATCCTGATACCAGGACACTGAAAATGCATTGATAACTTTATAAATTATAACTTTTATCTTCCCATTGACCTATGACCAGTTTATGTTAGCAGAGCACGTGAAACCCAAATGATGTCTTTGAGTACAGAAAAGGTCATTTATTAGCATTGCATCCTGTCCATAAAGGAACAAACGACTGAGTGAACAAATCAGTTGTATATGCATGTATGCCTGTACATATGTATAGATACTCACATATACTCATTTGTACATCTTGTTGTTTATATATCTAGACAGAATGTAGGCACACGTGCAATTACATAGACATGCAGAAAGGTAAAATATATTGAGTTTGTGTTGAGGGTGATGGAAAAGTTCTAGAAGTAGTTAGGGGTGATAGTTGCACAACATTGTGAAAGTATTTAATGCCACTGGATTGCACCTTTAAAATGGTTCAAATGGCAAATTTTCTGCTATGGATATTTTACCACAATAAAAAATATACTGAGTTTGAATTTGCATCTGCAAAAATCCAAACTCAAATGTGAAAACTCCCCCTAAACTAAATGCAGGTTATTGACCCGACCTCTAACCTTTGACACTTAACTCTAACTCCTCCCATTGGAAATTTGACCTTTGACTCTTGACCCCTGATCTGAACGCTGAAACTTGACCAGAACCCACATCTAAACTTGGAACCTAACACCAACCCTCACCAGCTCAGGACATTGAACCCTTGATTCCTGACCTTTGAGTTGACCCATGACCCCAAACAGTGAATGTGGACCTAAACCTAAGCCTCAGCCAAACCCTAAATGGAAGCTGATCATGATTCCTAATTCTACCCAAACTTGATCATGAATCCAAACCTGAACAAAAACCCAAAACCAAACCAAACCCCTAACTTTAATGTAAACCTTTGAAATGACCCCTGACCCATGACAAGAACCCTTGACAACTGACCCTTGAGTCAAACACCAAACCCAACCTTCAAAGAGAGTCTCTGACCCCATGGCCTTTGATCCTAGTCATGACCTTTAACCTCTGCCCCTAACGCAGACGATTCTTTGATATTAACACTGACCTCTGACCCTAACTCATCATCGAAACACAGATCTAGCCTTGCCCTAATCTGAACCTGAATCCATATTCAAAACATATCCTAACCCTGGACCTTTGATATTCAACCCTTTACCTTCTCCCCGTTGACTCTTGACTTTGAACTATTAACCTGTAAAGAAATCCAAACCTGTTCTCAAAACCTTTTTCTCACCTGAATCTCAACCCAAACCCAAACTTGAACCCAAACCCTGACCCAAAAACCACACATCTGAACCCCGAACCCATCCCTAACCCTCACATGGGCAGATGAGTGTCTGGGTCCTGGAGGCTGGATGTGGGATTCGCAGACTTGCAGCCCTACAGATACCACAGACTCAGACAGACTCTCACGTGCAGTGCAGTTTTGGAAAAAGGTTCAACCACTAGAGAACCAGGTGTTAAAGGTTCATGGTCAACCTGTGTTGGTACAGAGTTCAAGGTGAAATAGACATGGCTTCACCTGTGATCTTCCCAATTACACACTTGTGTAATTGTGTGATGGAGAGATAGTTGTGGATGTTCACATCCCTGAAAATCCATTCTTTCAACAAATATTTATTGAGTACCAGAGGTACCACCTGGATACAGCCAGGAGCAAAAGTGACCAAGGTGCCTGGCCCAGCAGAATGGACATTTTTGTAGTGGACATAGATAACACTCACTCAAATCCAAGATTCACTCTATGTTGAAGTCCTAACCCGTGACCAAACATTTCTGCCAATTTCTTACAGAGCATGGATGGGGGCTCCAGAAATAACATGTTTATTTCTGGAGCCAATTTTCTCTACTTCTATATATGGATGGTTTATTTTCCACTTTGGGTACCAACATGAAAAACTCAACTACTTCTCAGTTGATACAGAAATCCACTCATCTGTGTGTGTGTGTCACTTGGTATTTATTAGATTTAACTTAGGATTTGAGGAGAAACTGAGAACATTTTATCATAATAATGGGAAGATAAACCTTTCAAGTGGAATATCTCCTGGCCCTTTTGATAACTACTTTTGGGCATCCTACACCGGGAGATTTTGTTCTGGATGTTTCAACTCATCAAACTGGCCAATTTGCTGAAGCATATTTATAATCTATTCTTCTTTTGGAAGTCACCCTCTGCCATTCATGATTTAGGCAAGAATACAGTGTAAGTCCCTTCTCTCCCTAAAATGAGTTTTGCTTCTCTGCATCAAAATAATAATAAACTTATGCCTTTATTAAGATAGTTCTGCATACACAATGGAATCCTCTTAGAAGGTGTGTCATCTGTCTTAACTATTCTTGCCATTTGAATAATTCTTATTTGCCAATTCCAGGAGCCCAGTCAATAGGTCAGAATCTCCAGGAGGTTTAGTCTGGGACTTTCTTGCAAAAACATCCCAGGTGTTCAGCTGTGTCTGGAAACTGCTGGTAAAATTTATAATAAGTAATAAATTCTCCAGACGTGGCAACTGAGAATGGTAGAACATTAGTTTTTCTAAAAAGTTGTACTAAGTGCCTTCATAAATACTAATTGAGACTTCATGAAGGTTCCCTTTTTCTAGTTACTGAGAAACAGCATTTGGCAGAAGACAGGGAAGAATTAGAACATCATTTTCTTGATTCCAGATAAACCATTGTTTAAACTTAAAGCCACTGGCTTCTCTGGATTAGAAAATTTAAGGTTGGTGATTATGCAGATTGTCGCGCTGCTGAATTTGACCTGCAATACAAAAGGGATTTATCTTTTTTTTTTTTTAATATCTCTAGCTGCTTCATGGAGTCCTGGAACCAGCTTTTTAAGACAATTTAATCTTCTTTTTTTCTTTTCTATTATTAGAGAAGGTTTCATCCATGGGCTGAATAATTAAACAAACATCTTTGTACACACCACCTAAAATAAACTTAGAACTCAGTGAACATTTTTGGATCCCTCCCTTTCCCCTTCTAAACTGTATCCCTTTGGCCCTACTAGGAGAGTAATAACCTGTCTGAATCTTGTTTATCATTTCCTTCTATTACTACATTTTACTTACACAAAATTGTCACTACCAGCATGACCCTATTCATATACTAAGTGTAGACTGTTTTCGATAAATTGGATCATTGTACATTAGTCTTCACCTGGCATTTTTCATGGAATGCTGTGTTTTTGGTGTTCAACCAGGGTGATGGTAGCTCACTTATGCTCACTGGTAATGCAGAATTCCCTCATATACTTACCTCATCCTATATTTCCCTCTTTTTCTGAAACCGGAAATTTATTCCAGATTGTACTTTTGTAAACAGGGCAACTCTAATATTCCGTGCATACCTCTTGTTGAAATACTGTAGAAATGTCTTTGTGGATAAATCAATTTACTGTATGTGCTGTATTATATTTGCATATCTTAAATGTCAAAAGCTCTTTAAATGATTGGGCACATTTGTCCACCCAAGAACAGTATGTGAGTTTCCCTTGTTCTTTATCTTCAATAGACTAGGTATTGTCTAAATTTTATTTTGCTTTTCTAATCTTGTGACTGTAAACTTCTATATCTTTTTCAAGGTTTCATTGACATACAAAATCCACTGATTTTTCAGTGTACATTTCCATGAGCTTTGAAAATTTTTGGACAATTTGTTTTTTTTTTTTTCGGTACGTGGGCCTCTCACTGTTGCGGCCTCTCCTGTTGCAGAGCACAGGCTCCGGACGCGCAGGCTCAGAGGCCATGGCTCACGGGCCCAGTCGCTCTGCAGCATGTGGGATCTTCCCGGACCAGGGCATGAACCCGCGTCCCCTGGATCAGCAGGCGGACTCTCAACCACTGCGCCACCAGGGATGCCCTGGACAATTTTTAAATAAAGTTTTTTGACCAAAAATTTTAACAAGTAGTTTTATAGTTTCTCCATTTAGAGCTTGCAAAGCTGTATACTTTCTTTTATATCAATATTTTCTAACTTTGGCAATGACATCTTAAAATAATATTTTTCCCCTAAACTCTGTTAGTGATACATAAAAATAATATTGGCTTTTGTATGTTAATACTCTAGATATATTGTCATGTGTTATCATTAGTCTTAATAATTTTTAAATTGTTGGGTTTCATATGTATTAGAGAACATTATATCTCTATAATATTGTAATAATATAGAGAATCTTCATTTTGTATCACACTTTTTGTTTGTTTTTCTTACAGAGCTGACTAGGGCATCTGAATATAAGGTTGAATAGAAATGAGAATGGGTATCTTTGACTTCTGTCTTTTAGGGAAAAGCTTCTAATGTATCATTGTGTGCAATATTTGGAGTAGGATATTGATCAGTGACCTTTTTCAGATTAAGCAATGTTTATTTCTCTTTCTTAATTTGATAAGATGTTTGTAAATTCATAAATCTGTTTCACTGAGGCATTTTCTTCATCTCTTAAGATTACCTTTGCTTTCTCTTTAACCTGTTCATGCAGTAATCATAATGCAGTAATATAACCGAATGTATGTATGTAGTTGCCTGAGATTTCTACATTGGTCTATTCCTATAATTATGTCTCATGTAGAAGACATTTCTCTGTAGACCGTGTGTGTGTCTGTGTGTCTGTGTGTCTGTGTTTGGTAACTGCTTCAATATTCGTGTTTATAGTTATATTTTTGCCTTTAACATTAAATTCCCTTTCGGGGAATAAACCCAACCATTACTGCATGCTGTAATTGTAGATTTGCTGAGACCTAAGGCCAGGTCCAAGTCTGTGTATTTCTTTTTTTTTTTTTAATTTTTATTGGAGTATAGTTGTTTTACAATGTGGGATTCGTTTCAGGTGTACAGCAAAGTGAATCAGTTATAAATATATGTATATCCACTCTTTTTTTTAGATTCTTTTCCTATATAGACCATAACAGAGTATTGAGTGGAGTTCCCTGTGCAGGTTCATATTAGTTATCTATTTTGTGTGTTTCTTTAAGAGTTTAACATACAACAAATGATTGATGATCCCTTTGGTGAAGTAAAAACCTATTGGGAAGAGCTTCTCATTCAAAATTTAGCTTTAAACTCTCTGGGAAAAGCAGTGCCGGGAAAAGGCAGCTTCAGTTGCTTGCTTTCCACCAGCCCTGGGAATGCAGATGGGTAGGACATAAAATAGGACACGCCCACACATGGCTATAAGTGGCTGGTGGACCTTCCTGTTTTTAATCAGTTTCTCAATCCAGCCCAGCTTTTCTCTGTCCTCACAGGGTCCCACTACCTGATTGCTGTTCAAGGTTTCTTTGTCATGTGGGGAGGAGGAGAAGAGACGGGGAATTAGACCGGGGTTAGCTCACGGCATCGATGGGGAGAGACAGGAGTCAGCCTCAGACCTTCCTCCCACCTGACCTCTTTCTGTTACCATGTCTTCTCTCTGCCAGAAATTGCAGCCAATCCCACCGGCCATTTATAGGGTATCCCCAACCTCTTTTCTCTCCAGGGTGGCTTACACATTGCTGACTTTGTTGTTATTGTATTATTCTTTCAGCAAATTCATGCTTGGTCTTAACTTCTGTCATTCCTCAGAAGTAGACTTTTGGGGAGAAAGCATCATTCCATGCTATTCAGTATCTCAGAAGGATGAGAAATGTCTTCTTCTTTTATCATGATTTTTCCTGTCTTGTGTATATTAAAGGAAAGAGTCAGAACCCTCCAAACAAATCTGCACCCTTCTCCCCACTTGAGTTGTATGGAGTGAAACATGATGAAATGTTTCCCTGGCAGGGAGCTCCTTTCATCCCTGTAGACCTAATGGGTTGTAGTTACTTAATATACATCAGCGTAGACGATTACCCAGAAAATGAACTGTACATCCTTATTATTTATTCACTTGTCAAAAACTTCCTAAAGGGCTTTGATCTGTCTCTCAAAGGAATCCCACTATGCCATGGATGGTTTCTCAATGCTCAGATTTAGAATTTCACACATCATAGCTATGACTACAGATACAAGCCTATTTATTTATTCGTAAGGACAGTTTTGCAGTTTTGACAATCAAGGGAGCATATGTTAAAATCAGCTGGTATATTTTTGATTGCCATATGATTTTTCTTTATTGAAGTATAGTTGTTCTGCAATGTTGTGTGTTACAGGTGTGCAATCTAGTGATTCACAATTTTAATAGTTATAGTCCATTTATAGTTCTTGTGAAATATTGGCTATAGTCCCCATGCTGTACAATACATCCTTGCAGCTTATTTTATACCTAGTAGTCTGTACCTCTTAATTCCCTACCCCTACCTTATCCCTCTCCCCTACCCTCTCCCCACTGGTAACCGCTACTTTGTTCTCTATATCTGTGTTTGCTTCTTCTTTGTTATATTTGCTAGTTTGTTGTATTTTTTAGATTCCATATATAAGTGATACCATACAGTATTTGTCTTTGTCTGACTTATTTCACTTAGCAAAATGCCATATGATTTTTTTAACAAATGGCTTGTGATGAGCTCTAGAGGGCATACTTGTCCCATTCTGTCTCCTTCCCCGCTCGCCACCTCCCCCCCCCCAAAAAAAAATAACAACTATAGGAAACCATTGGTTTGTGGGGAAATATGTAACTTCTTTCCATATGAAAGGGCAAAAAAATATAACATCCCTTGAGTTTGGATTGGAATGATGGAGCATTTCCTGCAATGAGTGTGTAGCCCCTCATGATGGGTAGGTCATTGAGCTGGAAGTTTGAAGAAATTTGGCAAAATAGGAAAAGGAAAAGGTAAAACAGTAGGACCAAGGACCTTGGAATACATCAGAAAATACAGCCAAGGAGGAGATAGGGCAATTGAAAAGGTGACTGATGTGTTTGGAGCAAATTCTTTTTATCCTGCCATCCAGGTGAAACCAGTATTCCTGGATTGTCGAATATTTCTTCTTTACAGAGGTGGCTCTTTCACAGCTCGATCCCATAGACCTCATACAAGTGTCCAGACATAGACTCCCAAAGACAAATGTCAGACTCAGATGGTATCATCTGGAGAAGGGAGTAGCCTGCTTCCCCAACAGCACGGAATACAGTCACATTAATTCATAAGTTTGAAGACATCCTCACGCACGTATTTTATCTTGTTTGTGGAACTGTAGTCAGTGGTTAGGTCTATCAAGTGTCTTTTAAATATATTTATCCGAATCTTTCATTTGGGTTATCGGTATGACCATATAAGTTATAGACAGGTAGTTATAGTTATGGTCAAAGGCACTGTATGCAAATGCCTTAGCATTTATTAGCATCTCCTGAAGGGCTTGTTGAAATGTAGATTCTTGAGCCCACCCCTCCCAAATTTGGATTCAGTAGCTCTGGGGTGTGTGTGACCTGAGGATTTCCATATCTCACTGGTTCCCTTATGATATGGTCACTGCAGCTTCTTAGACACACTTTGAATAGCACTGCCTAGAACCCTCTGATATCATAGGAATTGTGAATTGTCATCTGTTTTGTATTGCTGGTCAAGTGCCAGTTAATTTTTTGTTGTTGTTGCTGATTTATAATATTTATTAAATTCCAGGTGTAAAGATAGTAATTCAAGATTTTTATAGATTATACTGTATTTAAAGTTACTATAAAATATTGACTCTATTCGCTGTGCTGTAGAATATATCCTGGTAGTTTATTTATTTCATACATAATAGTTTGTACCTCTTACTCCCCTCCCCCATCTTACCCCTCCGTCCTTCCCTCTCCCCACTGAGAACCACGTTTTTCCTCTATATGTGTGAGTCTGATTCCTTTTGTTATATCCACAAGTTTGTTTTATCTCTTAGACTCCACAGATAAGTAATATTATACAGTATTTGTGCACCTGCTCCTTGAAGAACCAAGTTTTTTTGTTGCTGTTGAGGTATAGTTGACGCACAATATTATATTAGTTTCAGGTGTACAACATAGTGATTCAACATTTTTATAGGTAGTACTCTATTTAAAGTTATTATAAAATATTGACTATATTTTCTGTGTTGTACATTATATCCTTATAGCCAGTTTATTTCATGCATATTAGTTTGCACCTCTTAATCCCCTACCCTTATCTTGCCCCACCACTTTCATAAAATCTGTATCTGTATTATATTAGCTAAAAATTAATTTATTCCAGCCTATAACTATAAAGAGATGCCTACTTAGTGATTTTTCTCCTATAATTCCCTGATTATACACACCCACTTAAGTTCAATCATATAGAATATCAATGTAGCATAGGAATATATGTATATATTATAAAACATTATGATGTCTAACAAGGTATCTGCAGTCTCTATTATCTATACTAATACCTGTATATTAAACAAAATTTAATGTAGAGTCATTTATTAACAAGAGTCATATACATTTTGCTTCCAAATGGACAAGCTTGTATCTCTAAAACAAAGCTTGACAGACAACAAGCATTGTGTTTTGCATTCAGCAGATTAATTAGTAGCTCAAGGGCGTCAACTTTATAACAAGGCTAAGGTGACATTGTTGGAAGGGGTCCCCCTTTCCATGTAGCCAGCTCCATCCATGTTACATTGTTGCAAGCGGAAGGTAAAGCTCCTAGGGGCTTCTGCAGAAGACCAGATACAGCACTTTCAGCTGGAAATCATTGTGGTAGGAGGTATGCCACGCATTCTTGCTAAATGCATAATTGTGCAATCCATGAACAACATCTCTAAAGGTCTGCTATGTGCCATCTGTTGAAAATAAATGACTCTGGCTAGCAAACAGTCTAAGATAGGTGTACACCTTTATAAATTTAATCACCTCTGCCATCCTATCAGTCAATCCCTGTACCCTTCTAACACTCAAATCACCCCAATACTGGAAACCTGAATTTTGGGAAGGTAGGGGGCCCACCTGTCACCTGTTAAGAGGACATTTATTTATCCATTCAATATTCATGTAATGAGAGCATCAAATGGACATAATATGAATATGGAAACATATAGTTTATAGAAGTAACCTGATTGAACAGAAAAAGGATAGTAAACCAATAGTAGATGAAAAAAAACAAGATTGTATATATAGCTTTGAAAGAAAACACTAGAAGCTTAATGTTTTTTTAAATTGAAGTATTGTTGATGTACAGTGTTGTGCTAATTTCTCCTATATAGCAAAGTGACTTAGTTATACACATATACACGTTCTTTTTTAATATATTTTTCCATTAGGGTTTATCCCAGGAGCTTGGATGTAGTTCCCTGTGCTATACAGTAGGACCTTGTTGTGTATCCATCCTATACATACCAGTTTGCATCTGCTAACCCCAAACTCCCAATCCATCCCTCCCCCACCCCCCTCCCCCTTGGCTACCACAAGTCTGTTCTCTATGGCTGTGACTCTGTACTAGAAGCTTAATCTTATAGAAGATAACTATTAAAGAATTCTGACGGAAATTAGTTTTCATCAAGATTTAGTGGGAGGACAGTAAACAAAGTCTGGGCGTTCAGGAAAGTTTAGAATGGGGGACCGTGAATCACTGAGAAGCTGCGGCTGAAGGTCTTTGCTCTAGAGTTGGAGATGGGTGATCAAATGTAAAGGAGCAGGTGCAGTGAACATTTTAAAGGTAAATATCAGCTCAGCCCAAATGTCCACCAAGTTCTGAGATTTTAAAAGGAGAAGCCATGGCAAAAATAAGAATTTAGATGTTTTCAACCTGAGTATCTGAGAACATGGTTGTGATGGGGACACACGAGGTAAGAAGACCAGTTTGTGGGAAATAAAGATGTTTCGCTCAATATGGAATACCCTGAGGTTATAGAAAGTAGGGCGCCTGAATGGAAAAACTCTGCTCTGCATGGGGAAATTTGAACGTGGAGCCCATGTGATACCCTCAAGATTCAGGCTGGAGTTGGTATCAGATTGCTGGTGGTGGAAGCAGGGGAGATGTGAGTCCTGTGGGTTCCTGCGGTCATGTTGTAGTACCTTACTGAAACATTCACTTTGCTGCTGCAAGAATTAATGTAAATTCCCTTTTACCCACTTCTATGCTCCCCTTGGTTCATTTAGGAGCAAACGGGCAAGAAGAATATCCATTCACCTCTACTGTCCATCTGTTAGAAAAACGTATAAAACAGAAATATTTGCTTCAGGCTGAGTTCCAAACTTAATACTTAGCGATGTTTTTCTTAAAGTTTGTTGACACATGCTACATCTCCACACACAACCTACTCCCAGATTTGCTGCAGAAAGTACCATTGATTGAAAGTTGGCTGCAGCGCCTCAACAGCAGTCATCTTAGTGCATTTTCGTTGCTTCCCAAAACTATTCTGAGACCTCAGAACACCTTAGGTGTGAACTGTTGGTCTGAATTCCATTTTGGATGGTATCTGCTTTCCTTAAATATGCTTTATATTCTTCGAACTGTCTCTTTGCTGAAACAATACAGCTTCAGTGCTATAAACTGAGAATGTCAAAGGGCATAAAGAAGGAAATTATTTTAACAACATAAAACCAGTGTAAATAATTTGGTGTCATATATATATGTATGTATGTATGTATGTATGTATGTGCATGTGTATGTATGTGTATAGGTTTGTGTATAAAACAAGGAAATGAGAAACACAAGGACCCCAAAAGTCAACTGGAAGAGGACCCTCATTAGCCATAATGGGAGAATCTCAGCATCCATAAGAATAATGGGTGTAGTGAATCGAAATGCAACAGATGTATCACAATCCATGTTTTCATCATGATAGTCAATATAAAAAGTCATTGGTTGCAAAGAATTCTTAAAACTCAACACAAAGAAAACAATTAAAAAATGGGCCAAGGATCTTATCAGACACATCACCAAAGAAAGATACACAGATGGCAAATAAGCATATAAAATGATGCTCCACATCATGTGTCATCAGGAAAATACAAATCAAAACATCAGTGAGATACCACTCCACACCTATTAGAGTGGCCAAAATCCAGAACACCGAGAACACCAAATGCTGGTGAGGATGTGGACGACAGGAACTTTCATTCATTGCTGGTTGGAAGGCATAATGGTACAGCCACTTGGGAAGACCATTTTGCAGTTTCTTATAAAACTAATGGTATAAGAGGTCTAGCAATCATGCTCTTTGGTATTTACCCAAAGGAGATGAAGATATGTCCATCCAAAAACCTTCTGAGGAATGTTTCTAGCAGGTTGATTCATAATTGCCAAAACTTGGAAGCAACCAAAATGCTCTTCAGTAGGTGAATGGATAAATAAACTGGTCCCTCCGGACAATGAACTGTTACTCAGCAATAAAAAGAAATGAGCTATCAAGCCATGGAAAGACACAGAGGGATCTTAAATGCATATGACCAAGCGAAAGAGCCAGTTCCGATAAGGATGCATATTGTAGGATTGTAATTCTGTGACCTTCTGGAAAAGGAAGAACTACGGAGACAGTAAAAAGAACAGTAGTTGACAAGGGTTAGGGGGGAGGGAGCAGTGACTAGGCGGAGCACAGAGGATTTTTAGGGCACTGAGACTGCATTGTATGATACCATAATGGCAGATCCCTGTCTTTATACATTTGTCACATCCATAGATGTACAACACAGAGACTGAGCCCTAATGTAAACCATGGGATCTGGATGATAATGACATGTCCACGGAGGTTCATCGATTGTAAGAAATTCACCATTTAGTGGGGATATTGAGAAAGGGGGAGGCTGGGGGTAGGGCAGATGGTCTATGAAAAAAAATCTCAGTACCTTCCTCTCAATTTTGCTGTGAACATAAAACTGCTCTAAAAAAATAGTCTTCCAGGGCTTCCCTGGTGGCGCAGTGGTTGAGAGTCCGCCTGCCGATGCAGGGGACATGGGTTCGTGCCCCGGTCTGGGAAGATCCCACATGCCGCAGAGCGGCTGGGCCCGTGAGCCATGGCCGCTGAGCCTGCGCGTCCGGAGCCTGTGCTCCACAATGGGAGAGGCCACAGCAGTGAGAGGTCTGCGTACCGCAAAAAAAAAAAAAAGTCTTCCAAACAAAACAACTCATTGTTCGTATTGCCAGAGCACAGCCACTTTCTCTGAACACCAGTAAATGTACAAACGGAAGCACGCTGCTCCCTTCACCCTCCCTATACCTGCTGAATTTCAGAGTAGCTGCAAAAGTTGATGAGTGAACCTGGATTTCCAGATAATGAATGCAGAGGAAATCGGGACAAGAGGCAATCACCAGTTTGTGAAACCCCACATGAAGTCACAGATCTAGAAGATCATCACCAAGGGTCTGTAAAATATCAGTTGAAAAACTTAGTAGATATTTTTTTAATAAAAGTCGGCATTAGTCACCAGCAATCATCAAGAACCCGTAAGATAATTGAAAATAAGGCTATTAGTCTTGGCTAGACGTGGAAGCAACCTCAGTGTCCATCGACAGATGAATGGATAAAGAAGATGTGCTACATATATACAGTGGAATACTACTCAGCCATAAAAAAGAATGAAATAATGCCATTTGCAGCAACATGGGTGGACCTAGAGATGATCATACTAAGTGAAGTTAGTCAGACATAGCAGCAGCATTTACAGTAGCCAGGACATGAAACCAACCTAAATGTCCACCAGCAGAGAAATGGATTAAAGAGGATGTGGTACATATACATGATGGAATATTACTCAGCCATAAAAAGGAGCAAACCTGGGTCATTTGTAGGGACGTGGATGGACCTAGAGACTGTCATACAGAGTGAAGTAAGTCAGAAAGAGAAAAATGGATATCGTATATTAACGCATATATGTGGAATCTAGAAAAAATGGTACAGATGATCTTATCTGCAAAACAGAAATACAGACACAGAGAACAAATGTATAGATACCAAGGAGGGGGGTGGGATGAAGTGCGAGATTGGGATTGACGTATATACGTGATCGATACTATGTATAAAATAGATAACTAATAAGAACCTACTGGGAACTCTCTACTCAGTGCTCGGTGGTGACCTAAATGGGAAGTAAATCCAAAAAAGAGGGGATATATGTATACATTTAGCTGATTCATTTTGCTGTACAGTAGAAACTAACACAACATTGTAAAGCAGCTATACTCCAATAAAAATTAATTTTAAAAAATCTCTACCACTGGGGATTAGGCATGAGCATTTCTTAAAAGATCTCTAGATGTTTAATGCGGGCAGGGAGGGTAGAGAAGAACAGTCTTTTTACCCAGTTTACCAGGTATACAATATGGAGCCGGGTCAAGGAGGGTGATTAAAAAAATCTAGATGAGAATCAGCTAGTTTTCTTATAAAAATAACTCATTATTAATCAACTGTTTGGTGTTACCCTAGGCTTTTAAAATAATATGAGGGTTTTGCCACAGACCTAACTCAAGGAGCCAGAAATATTGGTAATTGAAAGTAAACTCAGTTTCAGCCACACAAATAAAATGAATTTGTTAATTATACGGTGTTTTGTGTAAAAATGTTAGGTGTTATTTGAAGTCTCTATTTAATTTTTGTGTGTGTGTGTGTGGTATGCGGGCCTCTCACTGTTGTGGCCTCTCCTGTTGCGGAGCACAGGCTCTGGACGCGCAGGCTCAGCGGCCATGGCTCACGGGCCCAGCCGCTCCACGGCATGTGGGATCTTCCTGGACTGGGGCACAAACCCGTGTCCCCTGCATCAGCAGGCGGATTCTCAACCACTGCGCCACCAGGGAAGCCCTGAAGTCTCTATTTAAATGTGATGGTCAATTAAATTTTTTTCCATTTTATTCCTTCCCTTGAAAGCATTTCAATGTGTAAGAGTATAGAATTTAGCTATGGGGGAATAAATGCAGTGGGATTGACATAATGCGATCTTTCTTGGAAACTGAACATTATGCCACATTGCAATGTCATGCTGTTGAAAATTAGCCATGATTCCACACTCAGCAAATTGCTGTGGATAGAGAAGCATCTTGGCTGACCCAGGACCTCACTAGGTTGGGGAACAGTAGTTGATTTTTAAACCAATCTTGGATAATTAGACAAAAAGTATTCCGTTTTCCATCATTTGCTGTTTTCTCTCTTAAAGTAAACGCATTTCACAGTTGCTTTACTTACGTAAATGTAGATTACAAAACAACATCCACAGTAACAACAAAATAATGTGAAGGGGTCGGACAAGTAGAGTGCTACAGTGGACATTTTATTTATTTGTTTGTTTGTTTGTTTGCGGTACGCGGGCCTCTCACCGCTGTGGCCTCTCCCGTTGTGGAGCACAGGCTCCGGACGCTCAGGCTCAGCAGCCATGGCTCACGGGCCCAGCCACTCCACGGCACGTGGGATCTTCCCGGACCGGGGCACGAACCCGTGTCCCCTGCATCGGCAGGCGGACTCTCAACCACTGCGCCACCAGGGAAGCCCGACGGTGGACGTTTTAAAGGACTCTTCATTGGAGAAATAGATGTTCAGATCTCTTAGCCAGCAAGGGCGTGTTAGGGAACCAAAATTGAGTCCACTTGCCTGACATGCAGTAAAGCCAGTCTACTGACACCAGGTTGCAGTGAAGGAAAGTACATTGTTTGTTGCAGGTGCCAAGCAAGGATGGGCATCTCATGCTCAAAAGACCCGAACTCCCTGGTGGATTTGAGACAAGGCTTTCTTTTTATCAATTTTTATTGGAGTATAGTTGCTTTACAATGTTATGTTAGTTTCTACTGTATAGCAAAGTGAATCAGCTTATACCTATACATATAGCCCCTCCTTTTTAGATTTCCTTCCCATTTAGGTCACCACAGAGCATTGAGTAGAGCTCCCTGTGCTCTACAGTAGGTTCTCAATAGGTATCTGTTTTATACATAGTAGTGTACATATAATCAATCCAATCTCCCAATTCATCCTGCCCCCCTTCCCCCCCGCCCTTAGTATCCATAAGTTTGTTCCCTAGGTCTGTGTCTCTCTTTCTGCTTTGCAGATAAGTTTGTCTGTACCATTTTTCTAGGTTCCACATATAAGCAATATTATATGATATTTGTTTTTCTCTTTCTGACTTACTTCACTCTGTATAAGTCTCTAGGTCCATTCACGTCTCCGCAAATGACACTTTCGTTCCTTTTTATGGCTTAGTAATATTCCGTTGTATATATGTACCACATCTTCTTCCTTATCCATTCCTCTGTTGATGGACATTTAGGTTGCTTCCATGCCCTGGCTATTGTAAATAGAGAAGGCTTTTTAAAGGCAGCATTAGAAGTGTGGGTTGCAGAGTAGGTGATCAACTTGTGCACAATTCTCTGATTGGTTGACAGTGAGGTAATAGGGTGATGTTTCAGAAATCTCAGTCATCAACCCTCTGGTCCCAGCTGGTCTGGGGTCTGCTTGCTGGTGGGCATCATGCAGTTAACTTCTTTTGCCTGGTGGAGGTTTCAGTATCTGCAGAACAGCTCAAAGGGCATGGCTCAGGATATGCTCTATAGTCCTTGAGGAGGAACCAAAGGTCCTTGACTTTGTTGAATGGCTAAACTATTATTATTTTTTTTGTCTTGCTTGACTGTTTTCCCTTGTTTCTATATTTTCTCACTTCTCTGATTAACTTTGCTCTTTGAAGGCCTAGGAGGCTAAAGCTTTTTTGCAAATAAGAGGCAGGGGATATCAGGGAGGGATCTGTCCCTGGGAAGGTCTCCCAAGGTCCTGCTGGGTTTCAGGTGGTACTGGTGTCTCAGACTGATTTGCTGCTGTAATGAAATACCACAGACTGGGTGACTTATAAACAACAGACATTTATTTCCCATAGTTCTGGAGGCTGGAAAATGTGGGTTCCAGAGTGGTTGAGTTCTGGGGGCGAGGGAGGACCCTCTCTCCGGGTGCAGACTGCCGACGTCTTGAAGTCGTATCCTCGCATGGCTAGTTCTCTGGGGTCTCTTTTATAAGGGCGTAAATCCCATTCATGGGGGCTCCAACCTCACGACCTCATCACCTCCCAAAGACCCTACCACCTAATTCCATCACATGGGGGGTTAAGATTTCAACCTATGAATTTGAGGGGAACAAAAAGATCCATTCCATCATTGCAGGTGGGAATGGTAGGGGGTGGCATTGGTCATTAATACAGGTATCACACCTACTTAAGTGGACGTAGCCCAATGTGTAGGTAACACATCTTATGGACACGTGACTCAGTGGGACCTACTACTTCATAGTTAGAGAGTTTCTCTTTGGGGTGATGAAAAGTTTTGCAGAAAGGCAGTGGTGGTGGTTGAACATCATTGTGAATGTAATTAATCCCATTGAATTGTACACTTAGACATGATTAGTACAGCAAAATGTGTAGGGATACACACACGCATGTGTATATATGTTCATTTGATTTCACTCAATTTAAGGACGGTTTGAGGCAACATCAGAATATAGTACCCCGTGCATTTTTTTCCCAAAAATAAAAGAGTCCAGATTCCATCTAGAGACACAAAAGGAACAGAGACTTGCCGGTACTTGAGTTGAGCATAAAATTGGTCACAATTTCTGGCAGATGAAGCAAAAAGGAAAGAGAGAGAGAGACATACTCGGTTCCAGGATTTTTGTATCTGGGTAGAGAGAACTTTTCCCTTTTCTTCCTGCCTCTTTATGAAGAGCAGTTATAGGGTTGCTGATAAAAGAGGAGGCGGTGAGGGAAGGTTCCATGCCCTTTTTTCCTGCCGAGGCCGGCAGGTTCACCGATGACATTAAAAATAACAAACCAAAGTCTGCAGTGACCTCCCTGACCAGAGACTCTGCCCCTTATATTGTGACTGTCAACACTCTTGAACCTAGAAAAAACGGAAGGAGAGGAAACATTTTCTCCATTAAGCTTCAGAGAGGAAATATCCCTCCAGAAGCATTTTAGACTTCTAACCTCCAAAACTGTAAGATAAGAAATATGTGTGTAGGGCGTTCCCTGGTGGTCCAGTGGTTAAGACTGCACACTTGCGCTGCAGGGGGCACAGATTTGATCTCCCTGGTCGGGGAACTAAGATCCCACATGGCGTGGCCAAAAAATAATTAATTAATTACTTAATTAAAAAACATATTTTAAAATGCAAAATGATTTTAAGAAAGAAGATAATAAAAAAAGACGTATGTGTGTATTAAACCACTAGGTTGGTGGTAATTTGTTACAGCAGCAATAGGAGACTCCTACTACATACATGATTTAGTTTTTATTTATTGTCTGTCTACACACAGTAGACTATGAGTTTCAGGTGGTCAAAGATCTAGTTTTATCCCCTTCATAAATGGTGGCTTTCTCTTCACCATAAGGCCAAGCAGTGCCTGGAATATTCCAGAGATTCATGAAGTTCTGTTGAATGAGCTGTCCATTAACCCCATGTGCTTGTTAATATTTAATCTTTATTACATTTTCATTATCTTAAAATCTGTACTTTTCCCACCGTCGACTCCAGTTCTGCTTCTGCTTTTGCTTTTCGGCCACTGCAAGGTAAATTGTTGAAGCACAAGTTTGTGAGGTGTAAAAAGTTCTTAAATAGAAAATTGGCACAATTAGAGTTGTTTAACATCTCATCTGTAAGAACAGAGAGTTATCTTCTTGTTGAGATGAATTTGCCCATATCGGTGTTGTTCTGTGACCCATTTAGTGTTTTTTGTTATGTTACTTCTTTCAGGGGGGAGGCTTCATTCCTAACATCCAAATTTCTCAGTAAAGCCTTCCCTGCATCTCCATGTGCCCTAGGAAAGAGTTATCAAAAATGACAGTGGCAGTTATAACAATAAATATTCGTACAGTAAGAGAGACAATGGGATTTTGTGACTGCTCACAGATCAAAAGTCTGTCCTGTTTCGTGGACACAGAATTGCAAAACCTCATCTCGAGCACTTGGTGAAATCCTCTTCCAGTTTGAAAGCATACAGTTTCAAAATTAGCTACCGTTTGGGGTCTTGTAAGAAGAAAAGGTACTTTAATGGGGCTTAGAAAAGGCATCCCAAGTATGCATTGTGGTCGAGGACAACAGGAGTTTGAGAGTCATGGGCATGGGAACCAGCCATCCTTGGAAAGAAAAATAGCAGAAATGTCCCCAAAACACTGATATTAGGAGAGTTATAATATATAGTAACTGAGAACAAGGCAAAGAGCATGGTCAAAGCATTCAACGAAAGGGACAGTTTTTGTGTGTGATACATGGACGGTATATACACACTCATTGCTGGGAAATATCACCTTCTTTCTTCAATAACCTTTCCGAACTGAAACTAAACATTCTATTGGGCTTTTAGCCCTTTTATAGGTCATTCTGTTCACTTGTTGCTAATGTGTTATATCCTCTAAGATTGTCCCAGTGGTTTTCTTAATTAAAACAGTCTTCTTCTTTTTTTTTCTACAGTGTTGTATTAGTTTCAGGTGTACAGCATAGTGATTCAGTTACATATTTTTTTCATATTGTTTTCCATTATAGGTTATTACAAGGTATTGAGTAGAGTTCCCTGTGCTATACAGTAGGACCTGTCGTTTATCTATTTTATATATAATAGTGTGTATATGTTAATCCCAAACTTCTAATTTATCTCCACCCCCCTTTCCCCTTTGGTAACTATAAGTTTGTTTTGTATGTCTGTGAGTTTATTTCTGTTTTGTAAATAAGTGCTTTTGTATCAGTTTTTGACATTCCACATATAAGTGATATCATAGGATATTTGTCTTTGTCTGATTTATTTCATTCAGTATGATCATCTCTAGGTCCATCCATGTTGCTTTAAGTGGCATTATTTCATTCTTTTATATAGATGAGAAGTATTCCATTGTATATCTATACCACGTCTTCTTTATCCATTCTCCCAAGGCAGTAGAAATAAAAACAAAAGTAAACAAATGGGACCTAATCAGACTTTTACACAGCAAAAGAAACCATCAACAGTCTTCTCAATCATGTTCCAAGTTTCCCAGAGGAAACCAGCATTGGAAAGCTTGGGAATATTTCTGGACACAGAAAACATTATGTGAGTTAGTAGACATCGCTGGCATTTGATAGAGATGAAAAAGAATGCGTGGTTTTTTATTATATTCAGTTGTGATCATCTTATGGATAAATGAGAACAAACCAGATTAATTCTTGTCTGCCCACCAATGATATCCAACAATAAATACTAGGAAACCCCACTACCATCATGCTTGTTTTGCAATTGAGGATAGAACAGAGCAGCCTACTTTAAATTTGTTCACTTTAAGAGGAATTATCCAAATCCTGTTTCACATTTGTAACATAGAGGCGTATGTCATCTTTTTTTCTTAAATGCAATTTACAGTACCCTGAATACCATATAGGTACTAAATACATATCTTATGTATGTTTCATAAATATACTGTGTTGGCAAAACGTATGACTTGCAATCCTAATAAGTTTTAAAATATTCTTATTAAAAACAAATTGAAGCTCACACATAAAAAAATAGATTTTGTGTAAGTTTTTAAAATATCTGTGGAAATCCACTCTAATGTATCATTTTCCCTCAGCTTTTAGCACATTACTTGGGTCATTGTGGTATATCATAAATGTTGTTTGAATAAGCATCTCCATAATTTTCCCAGCATGAATAAGCCTGCGATATACATTTTGCATTGCCTTTCTCTTTAGATTTTAAGCACCTCATAAAAACTTAATAAACAGACTGTAAAGAAATATCTGTCACCTTCATGTACAATATTCACCAGCCACATTTGCAGTCGAAGAGCACATGAGGTTTATCATCTGCATAATCTTAAAGACTAAGTCTAAGTAGACCAGTAATCCATTTTCCGTACAGACCCATTTTATTTATCAACAGACACCTCTCTTCACTTGCTATATGTGTTTCTCGTATCAAGGAAATCAGTATAGTCGGTGACTGTTTTTAAACACACACTGTCCATCAGACACAGTGCAGTTAGGTTCCCAAGCTATGTTATGTGTTGGATACTTACTCTTCTCAATTCCACAGCTGAGAAAAATGAAGCTTTGAAGTCTTTTATTTTTTTTTTTTTTCAATATTTTTTTATTGAAGAATAGTTGACTTACAGTGTGTTCATTTCTGCTGCACAGCAAAATGATTCAGTTATACACACATATACATTCTTTTTCATATTCTTTTCCATGATGGTTTATCACAGAATATTGAATATAGTTCCCTGTGCTCTACAGTAGGACCTTGTTGTTTATCCATTCTGTATATACCAGTTTGCATCTGCTAACCCCAAACTCCCAGTCCATCCCTCCCCCACCCCCTCCCCCTTGGCAACCACAAGTCTGTTCTCTGTGTCGGTGAGTCTGTTTCTGTTTTGTAAATATATTCATTTGTGTCATATTTTAGATTCCACATATAAGTGATGTCATACGATGTTTGTCTTTCTCTGTCTGACTTACTTCACTTCGTATGATCATCTCTAGGTCCATCCATGATGTTTCAAATGGCATTATTTCCTTCTTCTTTATGGCTGAGTAGTAGTATCCCATTGTATACATGTACCTCATCTTCTTTATCCATTCATCTGTCGATGGACATTTAGGTTGTTTCCATGTCCTGGCTATTGTAAATAGTGCTGCAGTGAACATTGGGGTGCATGTATCTTTTTGAATTATGGTTTTGTCTGGATATATGCCCAGGAGTGGGATTGCTAGATCATATGGTAGCTCTGTTTTTAGTTTTCTAAGGAACCTCCATACTGTTCTCCATAGTGGCTGCACCAATTTACATTCCCCCCAGCAGTGTAGGAGGGTTCCCTTTTCTCCACACCCTCTCCAGCATTTATTGTTTTAGACTTTTTGATGATGGCTATTCTGACTGGTGTGAGGCGATACCTCATTGCAGTTTTGACTTGCATTTCTCTAACAATTAGCGATGTTAAGCATGTTTCCACATGCCTATTGGCCATCTGTATCTCTTCTTTGGAGAAATGTCTGTGTAGGTCTGCTGCCCATTTTTTGACTGGGTTGTTGTTTTTTTTGTTGTTGTTGAGTTGTATGAGCTGTTTGTTTACCTTGGAAATTAAGCTCCTTGTCAGTCACATCATTTGCAAATATTTTCTTCCATTCTGTAAGTTATCAAACTTACAAGTTTTTGCACGGTAAAGGAAACCATAAACAAAATGAAAAGGACTCTGAAATCTTGGGTAGTACGCCCAAGGCTTTCCTGTAGATTCAAATCCAAGGCTGACTTGACTGATTCCAGTACAAGCAATAACCGGGCTGTGGACCTGCGGGCAGATACCCTTCCTATAGAGTGGTCAGTTCTATCATAGAAACTCACTTAAAGCAATTTACTGACTTGAGAGAATTGAGACCCTTAGGAAAATGTTGAAAAGGGACCCACATTGGTGGAGGGAAAGAGATAAAATGGCAGTGCCTGTATCTGCCGGTGATTGCTGCGTAAGGGGTTGGACCAGGGAGGTTACAGAGCTGGTCTCCAGGTGTCACTGTACCCCATGGGCAAATAGTGGGGTTGGATGTGAGGCCACATCTACAGGAGGAAGGCAGCTTACAGGATCCCAGCAGCCCTGTAAAGAACATCCTAGGAAGAGATGGAGAAGAGTGAATATACAAAGGCAAAGAGAGATAGAAAGGCAGGGCATATCCCAGGGGGCAGTTATGTGCAATGTGGTAGATTTGTAGGCTAAAGGGCGTGTGTAGAGCATGTCCAGAGATGTAGAGGTGGGACCACAGGGAATGGCCCTGGACATCCCACTAATGCATTTGACTTTAAAACAAGCTTGCTGTGTGTGTGTGTGTGTGTATGATTGCTAAAAAAGCAGTTACAAGTTGGAAGAAAAAGCACACAGATATTTTAAATTAAGTGTGAAAATCACCTGTAGCTACCTTCCTATAGAGAAATGCTATGAACTGCTTGATTTCCTTTCAGAGTTTGTATTTCACACTCCCATTTGATGATGTCCATAAAAATCAGATCATAAGACACAGTATTCAGCAACTCACGGTTTTCTGTGAAGAGAACTTGGATGTTGTTCTGTGTTTACACATTTAAATACTCTATCATTTTATACACACAACGAGCCTCACGTTATATGGTTTCAGCCAACAGAATTCATGCAACAAATCTCCTATTCATGGACGTTGAGATTCCTGTCATCCTTATTTTCAAAATTATAATCAATAAGAATTGATTGGATTCTTGCATGGCTATTTCTATTTGTAGATCCTTGCATGACTTATTTCTGTACTTTCAGATAGAGATTTTTTTATAGAAAAAGCATTTATGGAAATAGAACTCGTGGGTCAAAGGGATTCAGATTTTCATTTTCATGAGTTTTGTCAATTTGTATCCATTGGGGAGCGCCATGATTAGATTGATACTGTAGAGATGGATTGGAAGCAGCAAGGTTGAGGCAGTGAATTGGAGCTCTTATCTCGGACACTGCGGGTGCAGAATCCTAGGAGTGATGAGGTGTATGAGCTATTCAAGAAATCAAACCAAAAGGATCTGGCAGCCAGTAGAGCTTGAGTCATCAACAAATCTGGAGAAATGATCAAGGATGAGGTTTTGAACCAAAAAGAATCTAAAGTTGGATCCTCAAAGGGGGTTTGGTTCCAGACTGGCTATTGCCAAATTTTCATCATCATGAAACATGTTTACCAATTATCTTCACCTTTTCATTGGCATTGTGTAATAAATAAACTGTTTATCACTTTGTATTTTGTTTCCAGAATATAACTGGTTTTAGTTTTGTGAATCCATATAATTTCAACTAAAGTGCTTTCAGACATCTGTGCAGCCTCATTCTAAATCATGCTGCGGGGATAGAATAGACTTTATGAAAACAGTGCAGGGAATCCCACTAGTATCATCATGGGCCCCAGGTTTGGAAACCTATGCTGTAGAAATTGTGTGTCCTTCATAAGCGTCTTCGATTTATTCTACGGACATTGGAAATAGCTCTGTGTGATACTGAGCTGATGATGAGATACCATAGAAGCGGCATCAGTTATGACTCGTGTCATTTTTAAGTAGAATGAAAACTAAAAACAGACACAATTTCAATTAGCTTTGCCTATCACGCCTGCAGAATTTGAATGCATACCCCCTTCCCTTTCATCCTATCCTTTAGAATCTGTGCCCTTTGGTTAAGTCATAAATGGTTCCAATAAGAAAACTTCACTTTCACCTTTGTAATAAACGCACCCAGGGAGTAATTTCCTGTAAACATCAAAGAATATAGATGTGCATTTATTGGCCTGTTTTTCACATTTCTACCTCTGCTGTGATTCTCATTACACAGATTTCTGTCTGGGCTCATTTGTGTGACCTAAAGTAAATTCTGTCTGTTCTCATTGAAACAATTTCATTTAAACATTTCCTTTTTGCTTTTACTCCATTAAATTAAATATTGTGTGTATGAATACACACACACACACACTCTCTCTCTCTCAAATACGCACACTCAAATACACACACACATATATATGTGTGTATGTATATATATATATGTGTATATATATATATATATATATGTCTGCACACATATATATACAAATATGAGGAAGGGATTCTGATATAATAAAGGCTAGTGATTTGCTGTATTTTGCAAATGCTCCTGCTACTCCAAAGAAACCAAATAATCAAAATAGGTCATTATGCAAACATATACATATATATGCACACATACATAGAATTCTTTTAGAAATATAGTTGAGACCCTAGATTAATTCTGCTAATTACAGGTGAATACACACCCTAAAAATATAAAAGATATTTTTCTGTATTCACTTAGTAATTATCATCTGTTTAATGGTCATCAAAAAAATGCCTACTCTGCTTATGTAATTAATTATTTCCTAAGAGATAAAATCCTTTGTGGCATTAAAGTCATGTTAAAACAAACCAAAATCCCGCCACATCTGACCCCTCTGGGTTTCTTACTGTTGACCTGAAGTGAACGGAGAACCATGTGGCCTGGAATCATTCTCCTAAAGCCCTGCAATTCAAATGAATGAGAACCATTTAGATCATGATTGGCTGTCCTAAAACCCTGAAACTTTCTATTCTAGAGCAATATTAAGACCAAATACAACGTACGTTATGTTCATTTCATTCAGCATGCAGGTGGGAAATGGGATTTTGGTTTTTGAAGCATCTTTTCCATGAACCAAGTTTTAAAATAGCCACTCAGCATGTCCCGTGTATTTGTGCATTTTGTTCCTTCCACTACTTTGAATGAAACTCAGCATCAGTCTAGTCATTAATCTGTGTGAATTCAAATGGCCTCTTTTGTGCGTCTCTTTCATTGTTCGGTCGTGTGTGCGGAGTGGTCACGGCTTACTGCTTGACAAGCTTCAGTTCAGAGACAGTAAATCTCAAAAACCAATGTTTCATCAGCCGAAATGCTGAGAGGATTTGGGGTCCATGAAAGGAGCTGTTTGTTTAAAATCACTGGCATCAGCCAGTCAAGGAAAGTTACGTGCTCATCTGGGAAACTGACTTCTGCGGATGTTTCGATGTTTGGAAACATGTGTGTTTGTTTCCCAGTTGATGCGCTGCTCTCATGTTGTTGTTCATACAGTCCCACACTAGGAAACCCACACACATCCTCTGTCTGGGTTATATCAAACACCGTGTTTTGACAGTCAGAATCGGAAAAGGGAACATAAAATGACTTGCATTCATTCTCTCCCTGTGGTGGGGACTCTGACCTGCTTATCATTTCAATTTTTAAAAAGAACCAAAAAAAAAAAAAAAAAAAAGCAATCCCTGGAAGTTGCAATAAATGAAGATTCCACGGCAGACGCTATGGAAACACCAGCTTCCGAAAAACCCACGTTCCTTTGCTCAAGTTCAGAGACACGTGGAGAGCTGTTTCCCTCAGGACTTCTTTCTGGAAGGTGAGCAGAATTGCCAAGATCAAGGCTTTCCAGGGGCTGCTCTTAGGAGCAGTCAGATTTGCCAGGGTATGGAAGATGAATGAGCCCGCCGTCGGAGAGGGTTTAGAAGCCGTGTTTTGCCGGGGACGGAGGGGCTCTGATTTCATAAAGCCTCGCGATTTACCATCTGTTGCAAACCCTCCCCATAAGCAGTAAGCGACTAGGTCATTCCGTGAAAGCAGAGAGTAGGAGGGAGGTGGGCAGAGGATGGATGAGTTAAAAACAGAATAGTTCTGCCAGAACATTCCAGGAGCCTTTAGAAATGAACCACCTCTTTCCTGAATGTGGGAAGAGAGATTTGTCTTATGGTTCTTACACGGCACCCAGGCTGCCCTTATAAGCCCGTTCCGTCCATAAAGTCGCATGAAAGACGCTTTTCTCCCAAGCAGGGCGTGATTCATTTTATGAGAAAGCAGGTAAAACGTAAGAGGGGGATGAATGCGGAGGCCCCAGAACATTCACGGGCATGAAACACTAATTAGTAATTGCTCATTAAACACGGAGGGCCTGGAAACATCTGAACACCCCCCTCTCATCAGAGCTAATCTCACTTCCATCCCCAGGAACCTAAGAGGGGAGTGTGTTTGTGCGACGTGCCCTAAATGTTCAACCTGGCTGTTGTCATCTTGCATCTACCTGTAAGGCTAGGCTATCGTGAGCCCCGATTATTGTGATTTTTAGAATAACAGCAACAATAACCCTTCTGGCTGCTTTCTTCTGAACCAGACCATTTCGAATGCCCTCCTGGCTCCCATCTCCCATTTCCCACAGGTACTCAGGCAAGCTCTGGAAGGGAAGCCTTTCTCCTCAGTAGGTGTAAGATCTCATTCTTTATGATTCTGTTTTAGGTTTTGAGAAGCTGGTACTCCAAGAGCCTCTTGGATTGCCGTCAGCTTTGCTTAGGGATGTGTTTGAAGGCATTGGTTCTCATTTCTGTTATTTTAGGGCTTGGATCAGTCCGTCTTCATATAAACACTGCAGCTGCTTTCCATGGTTATTGAATAAGCATTCGTTGAAATGGGTGAATGTCATGACCAAGATATCATAATTGGGCATTTCGTGTAGGGGCAAGTAAGAATGGGAAGTGGAAAAAAAAAACCCAGGGCTTCCCTGGTGGCGCAGTGGTTGAGAGTCCGCCTGCTGATGCAGGCGACACGGGTTCGTGCCCTGGTCCGGGCAGATCCCACATGCCGCGGAGCGGCTGGGCCCGTGAGCCATGGCCGCTGAGCCTGCGCGTCCGGAGCCTGTGCTCCGCCACGGGAGAGGCCATGGCAGTGAGAGGCCCGCGTACCGCAAAAAAAAAAAAAGAAAAGAAAACCCAACTTTTTATGACTTTTTTTCCCCCAGAAGGCTTATTCAAGACAGATTTGGACATAAAGTTGGATTAAAGTTTGTACAAGTATTTAAGCTTGGAGGATGCTTTATAAAATATTCATAGTTTTGAATCTGAGTGGGAGAGTGTCTCTCCCACAAAATGCCTTCAAACATCAGAGGAAAGCAGAGTTTCCAGGTCAAGATCTTTTTGCAGTGTGAGAGGAGCAGGGAATGAGATAGGTCTCGAAAACGGATCACTTTGCGACAATTAAATGCCCGTAGTGCCTTGTTTGCAGCTTTAAAAAAAAAGGAAGAATTTAGAATTTGATGCCTTGAGTGAAATCTAATTGCTTAATTTACAGAATCCTCCTATTTTTTAAAATAAAATGTACCAGCCCATGCTATTTTGGGGACAGTTGGGGAGATTTGAATATGCACTGGCTTTTGGCTGAGATTAAAGAATTATAAGTTTCTGCATGTAACTGTGATATCTTCCTTATATAGAAAAATAGAGATGCATCCTAAACTATTTAAGTGTGTCATGACATGATGGCTATAATTTACTTTGAAATTTAAGCATTAAAAGGAGTTAAATGAAAATATTAATGAGGAATTCAATGGGGAAAAGCAAACCTATACTGGTTTTTTTTTTTTTTTTTTTTTTTTGCGGTATGCGGGCCTCTCACTGTTGTGGCCTCCCCCGTTGCGGAGCACAGGCTCCGGACGCGCAGGCTCAGCGGCCATGGCTCACGGGCCCAGCCGCTCCGCGGCATATGGGATCCTCCCAGACCGGGGCACGAACCCGTATCCCCTCTATCGGCAGGCGGACTCTCAACCACTTGCGCCACCAGGGAGGCCCACCTATACTGGTTTTATATACAGTGCCTCCAATCTTATACACAGATGCCGACACACACACTGTTTTGCCCTGAAAAACTTCTTTTAGGAGTCTTTTTTGTTTTCCCAAGGAAAACCAACATATACGCAGGAGTGATAACTTAAATCTAGTAAAGTGTATAGGTTCCTGATATTGTCATGTATTATAAATATTTTAGATTCATTTCGCCTTATATGTTAACCCCATACAAACCCCCAGATGAGACACTTTATTATAGTGTCAAAAGAAACAAAAACCATTGTAACTCTTATTTACATAATATACTCCTTTCTGCCATGGAAAAGGTGCTACACTGTTGCTTCTTATTTATAGGAAGGAAAAGTAAAGAATGAACAAAGTAAACCAGGGAATGTCTTTCCAAATAGCAGCGATGTTGACGTATATTTTGTAGGTGACCACCCCAAATATCCTGTGTTCTTTCGCAGGGTTTTTAAGTACCGGCGACCAGGCGGCCAAAGGCAACTATGGGCTCCTGGATCAGATCCAAGCACTACGTTGGATTGAGGAGAATGTCGGGGCCTTTGGTGGGGATCCCAAGAGAGTGACCATCTTCGGCTCCGGCGCGGGTGCTTCTTGTGTCAGCCTCTTGACCTTGTCTCACTATTCAGAAGGTAATAAAAGCATCCCCACAGTGGGCAGGGAACCCTGGGACCCAGAAATGAACCCATATTGAGTTCTTATTCAAGGTGCATGCAGGGTGGCCATAGTCTCTATTGAAACCTCCACAGAAAATCCCCCAAATGACATGTATCCACATCCTCTTCTCTTAACTTGCTTTCTGATTTTTTAAATTGAGGTATGATTGACATACACCATTAGATTAGTTTCAGGTGTACAACATAACGATTCGCTGTTGGTATACAGTGCAAAACAATCACCACAGGAAGTCCAGTTAACATCTGTCACCATTTAGTTACAAATTTTTTTCCTTCTGATGAGAATTTTAAGATCTCCTCTCTTAGCCACTTTTAAGTATACAATACAGTAATTATTAACTATTTAACGATATATTTTTCTCACTTAGACTTATGGCAAAGAGCATTGCTTACAATAATTCGAGAAAAATGACCTCTTTAGAAATGCCTACATCCTGCTTTTGCCTATCTGAGTTTATTTGGACAACTTTAAATTTTATTAACTTCAATTTTCACCTTGGGAGAAGAAATATGAAAGGGAATCAGTATGTGGATGATGGTTCCAGATTTTTAGATTTCATGATAAATAAAGCTTGTAGCCATATGGTTATAAAGTCACGTCATTGATGCAGACTAATTCAGGTTGATTTCTCTGGTCCATTGGTGATGGAGGTTCCCAGCAATATCAGATGAGAGATTTTTAAAAGAAAAATCAACAGAAATTGGGTGCAGTGGGCCTGGAGGCACCTTAATAACTTCCTGGCTCTCCCTTCAAAAATGGAATAAAAATAAAAACAAAACAAGAAAATGCAGCCCTGGGACACTTTGGCAAGTACCAGTGAATATTCATAATAACAGTCTAAATCATCAAGGTCGTGTTATGTTCCCTTCTGTGTCATTGGTTGGTTTAAGGATGTACCACATCTATTTGAACCATTTTTATGAAAAGCACCTGAAACTTTAAAGGAATTATATTTCTTTAAAGAGTCTTATATTATCTTTCTTTAAAGTACCCTAAACATGTTAAAAAAAAAAAAAAAAAGGGAAGTATCATCGTGCCACAGGACAGCATCCCATTTTTTTCCTCTCTTCCTACACTACCGTGGACAAGTTGCTGACTCTTTCTGTGCCTTGAATGCTTCATTAGCAAGATATGATTGATGATGATTTTTAAGTCTTGTGAAGTCTGAATTTCTTGATTCTTTATTTCGTAATGGCTGAGGAGAGGTAGAATGAAAAGCTTATGTTTGTTTTAACCCTTTATTAAAAAAGGAAAAAGCGAGTAAATTAGATCATTAGTGATAACGATCCCTAGAGCATTTTAGAAAATACCTGTATTTTCCCATTTCTCCATGGATATAATCATGGTTCTCCATTTACAAAATAGTCAGGACCAACTCTAGTAGTAATCAAACACATGTCAGCCAAAACTAATGGGGAAAGAGTGTTAATTCCTTAAATCAGTAGATCAGAAATGAATATGGTAATGCTTTGCATCGTTTCTGCAAAGTAGCTCTCTGAAATCAACCCAGCAATAGAATCAAGAATTAATGAACATACCCAGACTGTTGGCCTTAGGAATTTCACTTGTCGTGATATAACTTAATGAAATCAACATACACATGGGGAAAAGGTGTTTTCATGGAGTTTTCTACCACAGCATTCTCCTAGCAAAGAATGAAAGGAAAAGCTACAAGACCAGAAAGACAAGAACATTGTAAATGACATGTGCATTTACTCGAAGGAACAATAATTTGTTTTAAGAATTGTGTTTAAGATATGCATTAACCTGGGAGACATGATATGAAGAGCTCATTCAGCAAACCCTCACCTTGGCCGGGTACCACATTCCCTTTTGACCCTGTCATGGACAGGGATGCCATTCCAAGCAACTCTCAGATCCTGATGGAGCAGGGGGGAGTTCCTTAATTATGACATCAGTATACTATGCAGATATTGGACACAGTTACACACAACAGACAATGGGAGGGAAAGCACCAAGAAGGAATGATACTGAAAATATTAAAGTAGCTCCTATTTTATAGTATGAATTATCGGTGAATTTTCTTTAATTTTTCAAGTTTTTTCCCAGGTTGTATTACTTCCCTACCAAAACACACACACATATACATGGCTACCTCAATCACGGCCAACAGTTATGACAGAGAGAGAAAATGTGTAACTTCTAGCAACATTTTTCTAATTCTGGTTGTCTTCATTTATGAATGTCTTTTAATAGATCAAATATGGACATCATTTCCTTAAGGTGCTTTAAAACATTCACCTTGAGAGCCAGACACACAAGTCAGTACTTGCACATTTCCAACAGAATGGTAAACGTCGGGAAATTGGCCCCAAACGAGCTTGATGATGTGTCGGGCAAAGCCAGATCATTTTAAACAGCTCAGTCTTGTGTGTCATCTGTAGGCAATCCTCTAGTGTTTAGAATCACATTTTCCTGGTTGCAGTCATGTTTTCTTCATCCTTGATTGTTTGTATGACCTTCAACATCGACAAGGCATGGACTTCTGGACTCCCCGCTGAATGCTTTTATTCTCCCAGTGACTTATGAGGCGTCAGAGCTATAGATCATGCTGGAGTTCAAGGAAACTGGCAGGAAGAGATAAGGAACAGGACACCATGATCTTATAGCCTTCCATCTCATACCGGAGTAGTTAAAAATAGACTTTTATTTACTTCTGGACATCCACATACTAGACTGATCAGATAGGAAATTTTAAGCTACACAGAAGTTTACTCATAAAACAGCCCAAGATTTTTCAAGTTCCTCACCAAACAGACATGTTTAAAATGTGGCAGAATAAATTGTACAAAAGTCTGGGCTTTGAGTGGATGCAACTTTGAAATTAATGATTTTTTTTTGGAAAAAAGTTATGTTTTAGTGGGGCATTCAAGTGACGATTTCTTTAGGAATAGCTGATTTAATGAATTTATTTTAATTGCATGTTTTTAACACCTTCAGTATATGGAGCATGGAAATAAAAATGCATTCCAGAATTGATACTCTGAAACTGATTTCAGTGGACCTTCCCCCTCTAATAAAGTGGTACCTGGTTTTGCCAGTAAGAGAAAACAGCCTTTGACCTCTTATGGCCACAAATCATATTTTTAGAGGCCGGGGGTTGTGATTACCCTGAGACTCTTTATTTACGAATTCTGGGGATGGAGACACTAATATTACACAAAATTGGGGAAGGAGAAAGATGTGGTATGTTTTTAGCACTGCAGCTAAAGTGTAACTGCAGTTTCGTTTTCTAAACTCTGTGTGTGCATGTGTGTGTGTGTGTGCGTGTGTGCGTGTGTGTGTGTGTGCGTGTGTGCGCGTGTGTCTGAGAGCATCCTATAAGACCACTGTCCAGCAGGTGGGGGAGGGGGAAGGATGAGATAGAAATGAGAGAAAGAGATGCCCAATGCACTGAATGCTACAGTACCCAGAAATTCACATGCCCGAGAGACAATCAGAGCCTTCTTTGCCGAGTAAAAGCTGCTTTTCTGTCTTTCGGGTTTTCATTTGCATGTCCACAATTTTGCACCTGCAGGTCTGTTCCAGAAGGCCATCATCCAGAGCGGGACCGCCCTGTCCAGCTGGGCCGTGAACTACCAGCCTGCCAAGTACACTCGGATATTGGCAGATAAAGTGGGCTGCAACATGCTGGATACCACGGATATGGTGGAATGCCTTCGGAATAAGAACTACAGAGAGCTCACTCAGCAGACCATCACCCCGGCCACGTACCACATCTCCTTCGGGCCCGTCATCGATGGGGATGTCATCCCCGACGACCCTCAGATCCTGATGGAGCAGGGGGAATTCCTTAACTATGACATCATGCTCGGGGTCAACCAGGGGGAGGGGCTGAAGTTCGTGGACGGCATCGTGGACAACGAGGATGGTGTGACGCCCAACGATTTTGACTTCTCAGTGTCCAACTTCGTGGACAACCTTTACGGCTACCCAGAGGGGAAAGACACCTTGCGGGAAACCATCAAGTTCATGTACACGGACTGGGCAGATAAGGAGAACCCTGAAACACGGCGGAAAACATTGGTGGCTCTGTTCACTGACCACCAGTGGGTGGCCCCCGCCGTGGCCACCGCGGACCTGCACGCGCAGTATGGCTCACCCACCTACTTCTATGCCTTCTACCACCACTGCCAAAGCGAGATGAAGCCCAGCTGGGCGGACTCAGCCCATGGCGATGAAGTCCCCTATGTCTTTGGGATCCCCATGATCGGCCCCACCGAGCTCTTCAGCTGCAACTTCTCCAAGAATGATGTCATGCTCAGCGCAGTGGTCATGACGTACTGGACGAACTTCGCCAAAACCGGGTATGTTCTTCTCCCTGTCATGTTGTTGTTTGTCTGGGTCCTCCATGTGAGTGTGGTTTCCATGACTGGCTAGACTGTGGTGTGCAGGCATGCACACACAATAACAAAAACAGTCCTTTTTCCCCCCAGCGTCTAGGGAGACCTCATTTTTTCTTTGCTCCTGAATTGTTTTCTATCAAGTTCAGATTTTTGCTAAGGTGCTAGATGCATATTGAAAATTCTACACTTGCTACTGGGGTCAGATTTAGATATATTTGGCTATTCTATGGAAAACTGATCCTGGAGTTTCAAATCTAGATAGGACCTTGTCTTGTTTGGTAAATAATAGGGTTATCAAAATACACGTGCCACATGGAACGCATAGCCAAGGAATGAAATAAATCTCATAATAAATATATAGAAATACTGTATATGTATATAATATATATATTATATATGTATATGCACATGTAATAACTCCTAATTTCATAACTGTAGAGAAATCCCGTGTGTGTGTGTATGTAAGATATATATATGCATTTGTATTTATATACATGCATAGGATTTCTCCATTGTTGTGAGATTTATTTTCTATATATACATATACATACAAAATATATTTCTTTTGTTTATATATAAATATTTACACGTGTTTATTTCATTAATATAAATTTCATACATGTGTGTATATCTATCTATAGACACATACAGAAAGCTCATTGGCTAAATAAAGTAGGAAGTAGACAAGAGTTACATATACAGCAGGGTCCACCCGTATTCCACTGAGCAGAGTCTCTGCAAACAATGAAAGAAAAGACTCCCCGGCATCTTAAGGAGCTACAGATATCAGAGCATCTTTTCATTTTCTCTTGTCAAATAACCTAATTGTGGAAATTAATGAGGTATCATTCTGTTCTACCTGCCTGTGCTCCTGTCATTAACCTTGAGTTTCTTGTACCGAATTTACAGTGAAGGTCCTCCCGGCTCTGGAGGATGGAGACTCTTCCTGTGGGTCGCTGGGGGGGTGGAATTAGGCCCCACACTGCAGCAGCCCTGCAGTACCTGAGCCTCATGTAGCTCTAATGAGACGATGTGGGGATGCCGGGGATGTGTAGGGGGTTAGCAGGTACCATTCTTTACAGTGATTCCAAATACTCTGGTGGGAAGTGGTTTCACGGTTTTGCAGTCTTAGGAAAAAAGTGTGGCGCGTTTCTTGAGTGGAAAATATGTTGTACAGATACCCACTTTGGACTGTCCCATTTTACAAGTTTGACCTACGAAAGACAGCGGGAAGCAGAGACGGTACAACCGTGCCGGGGAGAGATGCTTGTCTGTCCCCAAAAGGTTCTTTTTTCGACAAGGAGGTGATGGAGGTCCAGTCAGCAAGTATTTTCGAGTAACCCCTGTTTATTAGATTCCTAGGGCTGCTGCAGCAAAGTACCAAACATGATGTAGCTTAAAACAACAGAAGTGTATTTCACAGTTCTGGAGGCCAGAAGTCCACAATGAAGGTGTCCGCAGGGCCGAGTTCTCTCTAAGACCCATAGGGGAATGTTTCCATGCTGCTGCTTAGCTTCTGGTGCTTTGCTGGCAGTGTTTGGTGTTGCCTGACTTGTGGCTGCATCTCTCCAAGCTCTGTGTCCGTCATACGGTGGCAGTCTCCCAGCACATCTGTCTTTATACGGCCATCTTGTTCTTTTTTATCTTTACTGAAGTATCGTTTATTTACAATCTTGTGTTAATTTCTGCTCTACAGCAAAGTGATTCAGTTATAGACATATATACGTTCTTTTTCATATTCTTTTCCATAATGGTTTATCACAGGATATTGAGTATAGTTCCCTGTGCTGTACAGTAGGACCTTGTTGTTTATCCATCCTATGTATAATAGTTTGCATCTGCTAACCCTAAACTCCCACTCCATCCCTCCCCGACTCCCCTCCCCCTTGGCAACTACAAGTCTGTTCTCTCTGTGCCTGTGACTCTGTTCCTGTTTCGTAGGTAAGTTCATTTGTGTCATATTTTAGATTCCACACATAAGTGATATCATATGATATCTGTCTTTCTCTTTCTGACTTATTTTACCTAGTATGATCATCTCTAGTTGCATCCATGTTGCTGCAAATGGCATTATTTTGTTCTTTTTTATTTTGACCATCTTCTTATAAGGGCACCAATCATATTGGTTTAAGAGTTCATCCTGCTCCAGTTATGACCTAATCTTTTTTTTTTAATTTTTATTTTTTGGCTGGGCCGCGCGGCTTGCGGAATCTTAGTTCCCCAACCAGGGATCAAACCAGTGCCCCCTGAAGTGGAAGCGCAGAGTCCTAACCACTGGACCACCAGGGAATTCCCACTATAACCTCATCTTAACTTGACTGACTACATCTGCAATGACCCTGTTTCCAATAAGATCACACTGTGAGGTCCTGGGTGTTAGGACTTCAGTGTATCTTAATTTGAGGGGGAAACAGTTCAATGCATAACCCCTTTTAAAGGCAGGACCAATGCCCAATTGTGTCATAGAACTCAGATAGGTAATGCCTGCCCTTGCAAAGTGTTGCCTTCTTTTGAAGCAAAAAAACTCACAGGAGCGTTTCCCACACCATGGCCATGCCTATCGACTACGTCACCATCCAAACCTATCATTAATTCCATAACATCTAAACACAAATCATGACTTACTTTTGTTAAAGCCACCTACTTTCTTTTTCTCTCATGTGTTTTGGGAATAAACTTTATATGATTTTCTTAAATGGAAAGCTAGGATCATTCATCATCAATTTAACTGAACCATTAAAGAAAACTACAAAATCCACATAAAGCCATTAAATTCTCATTAGCTGTTCTTGCCTGCCAAAGGCTCTGAGATGGATTTTCTCTTGTTGTTTAAAAAAAAAAACAAAGAAAAATTAAAGGAAATTAATGTCATGAGATGGTAGAGAAATGCTAGCACCAAACCTGTAGGTCAGCAGGACCTGTCAACGACTAAGTGACGATTGAAAATGTTGAGTGTTCTTTAAAATGTTTTTTAAGATGTTGAGTGCTTTTTAATTTCATAACACTATATTCCTAAAATCACTTTGCTTAGTGCCTGTGGTTCACGCCCCTCATTTGGTGAGCACAGTGGTGGAGGTGTAAAATAGCTTGGGCTTAATCCCTGGCCCAGTATACTCCTGTGGCCACTAGTGGTGTGTGTTTAGGATACTTTTGGATTTCATAAAGATGCTAAAGTAGCAGATGGGGAAGGAATAAGGACTTAGCTTGGAGGAATAGCCGTCATCTGACCAGAGTCCAGGTAGAGATCTCACTGTGGTAACAGGATATCGCTAATGGATGGCCTCGGATGTCAGTCTGAAAAATCTGGATTTTATCCAAGCAGGAGCTATTTTTATTTCTGTGGTCCATGTGAAGCGTAGCTGAAATCGTACTTGGGGATATTAATGCAATGAGTTTTCACAACACATTGGAAAGGTCGTTGGAATGACTCAAATCATCTTTCTTTTTTTTTAAATTAATTTTATTTATTTTTGGCTGCATTAGGTCTTCGTTGCTGCACACGGGCTTTCCCTGCGGCAAGCAGGGGCTACTCTTCGTTGCAGTGCACGGGCTTCTCATTATGATGGCTTCTGTTGTTTCAGAGCACGGGCTCTAGGCACATGGGCTTCGGTAATTGTGGCACGTGGGCTCAGTAGTTGTGGCTCGCGGGTTCTAGAGCACAGGCTCAGTACTTGTGGCACACGGGTTTAGTTGCTCCGTGGCATGTGGGATCTTCCCGGACCAGGGCTCGAACCCTTGTCCCCTGCATTGGCAGGTGGATTCTTAACCACTGCACCACCAGGGAAGCCCTCAAATCATCTTTTAAGGAAGTTACTCAGAACCTCCTCTAACCTGCAATGCAATGTGCAATTTCAAACGTAAGTCAGGAGGATCACATTTCAGTAGCTTATGGTTTAACAAAAAATGGGGATTGAGCGAAGTCTAGTGATTTAGGTGTTTGCCAGTGGATGATATGGCTTATGAGGTGCTTGCTAGTTATTCATTGATTGATTTTAAATAGGGTAGTGGCATGATCAGTGCTGTGTGGAGGAGGATTTCTTTGTCCCTAGGGGGCTGCTAAAGTGGTCCAGCTGAGGAGAATGAGGCAGTATGGTGCCAGTAATGGAACAGCATGGGATTAAACCACCTCTCCTGTCATTAAGGGTCTATACCTTATCTGATGCCAGCAAGGGAAGAGCATAGGATAAACCATCCCTGATATCCCAGTGTGAGGTGAGATGCTTAACTCTGTTCTCCAGAACACATACTCAGGCAGTGACCCACAGAATACGATGGAATACACTTGAGTACCGTCCACTGCTCCCTGTAAGCACTACGGAGACAGGAGTTTGGTTCTAAGAATATCCTACCGTATGTCTAATCACAACACATGGCTGAGAAGAAAGGGTTACGTTGTGTCAGAACATGCTTTGCCGTGGTCGCTGGGTGGAACTTCACATCTGCCGCCCCTTGTAAACAGCACCCCGATGAGCCTGACTCTTCACGCGTTTGCTGAGATGAGGTGAACACTGAGGCTTCTTTTTATATGACCAAAGCTCACTGTCCTGACCTTACAGTAAGTAGGCTTAAGTGTAGATATCTCTGGTATGCTAATTTGTTGTTGTTGTTGTTAAGCACAGAAAACATAATGTGGGGGTGGTGTGGGTGGTAGGCATGGAAGGAAGGAAGGAGGGAAGGAAGGAGGGAGGGAGGGAAGGAGAGCAGAGAAGGAGGCTTTCGTCGCTAGGAGACGGTTTCAGTAATCCAGGTGAGAAGACTAATCCAAAACAGCGCTGGGAAAGGACAGCGAAGCCAGGGCATTAAGTATTAGGCTAGACCTAAGGCTACTTGGAGAGTTTTGATAAACGAGACGTTATGTCTGGGAAACATGAAAACGAATCCCAGGGGTTACGAACGATGACACAGATCTAAACGCTTGGTCACATCCAGCCTCTTTGGGAAAAGGCGGGACGGCGTTGGTTCTGGCCACTCCGTAGAAATCAGGTGCTCGTGGATCCAGGACCAAGGCAATGTGGATTCTGTGTGGTGGGAGGTGGATAAAATGGGTAGAATGAAGGTCTCTACAGAAGATACGGCTGTGAGCGATACCTTCACCCTTGTGTATGGAACGCCTCGGAGGCTCTTGCAATTCAGAGATGGGAAGGCCATTGGCTGATAAGCCAATGTATATTACGTCAGAAGAGCAACATATATTCCAACATGTCAAAATACACTTGTGTAGGTCGAGTAGGTGGGATGACATAGTTTTCATTGGTTTTCAGATGCCCTCTCTCCTTTGGATTTTGCTCATATCCTGTCATCAATTTACATTTCAACTTTTGCTCCATCTTTGCAAAAATCAGGAAACAGACAGGAAAGATGGGTTAGATGGAGTTGCAGTCAAAGCCTGCTTTTGAAAGTGACCTTTATTGCCCCAAAGTATTTTAAACTCAGTGAAGGAACGTCTCTACCAGTTGTATAGGACGGACTGAACACACACTTCTTGGTGCAGGAGGTAGTTTTCTTCTTAGAGGTCTAGGGACACATAGTCAACCACGACATGGTTTTAGGGATAAGGAAAACCTTATACCATCCAAAGGAGCATCTCAGAGGGTTCACTGGTATTTTTAAAGCAATCATGTTCCCCATCTCCCGCAAATAAAATGAACCACAGGACCTTGGAGACGCATTTAACCCTCCACTTCTAAGATGATATCGCAAATGAAATATGGCAGGTTAAAATGTATGTTGAGGTGACAAGGAGTATGGATAGGTATTGAGGTTTTTACTAGAGAAAGAAGGTGTGTCTGTTTCATTCTCTCCTTAATCATTATCATCTTCAATTTTACTCATGGGAATTAAAACACACCATATGCTGAAGCAAAGTCTAAACAACAAGGCAGTGGTATCCCGCATAGAGATCTTACTGTCTTTGGGGTGTTCGACAGGGGAAAATGATGAGCCTTCATAAGCGCCGTGAGTTTATCTTGGTTTAAGTCTTCTGACTGTGCATCTCCAAGAACTTTGATAGATTTTTTCGGGCTAAAGTATGCTTACCGGATTTTCAAAATCCTCTATTCTCTGAGAACAAAATAAATGTGTTTCCTTACCTTTCAAATGTACACCGAATTCCATAAAAAATCGACAAATATCCTCCATGAAAAGACACTTTCTTTCCTAGATGCCTTCTCTTCAATAAAAGGTCAGTGCAACTAAAAGACCCAGTTCCGTGAAATCAGATCCATGCAAACATAGTAGGAATCCTCACTCCCTTTCGTTGCTTTTAGAACAATAAAAATCGATGACAAATTTCTCCGTGACAGATTCCAATTAAATAGGAATTTTCCAACAATGTATTTCAGAAGACTCAAATAAAAAAACATGAGGTGCTGTATTAAATCCAACATTTTTCAAAAACATATAAGAATATAAAAATGAATTAAAAGCAGATTATTTTAAAGTTTATAAATGAACACATAAATAAGAAAGCTCATAGTATTAAGACCTATAATTTTTTATATTTTATCATCTCACTAATAAGAGCACAGCAGTTAGTGTGTACTCAGTTATGTGGTAAAATTTCTTTGTCCTGCATATCACATATATAATCATATCTACGATCATATATATACCTATGCATCTATATATGTGTGTGTGTATATAGTATGTTCTGTTGTATACAGTATACTTTTATACAGTATATACTGTACACAGTGTGTAATGTATGCACTGTGGTATACAGTATACTTTTCAACAGTATATACTATATATAATTAACAGTGTACCATATATACAGTATATTATGCAGCATACACTATATCTAGTATATTAGTGTACCATATATACTGGTATACAATATACTTTTATATACTTTTATATAGCATATACTATGTAGAATATAGTATTAGGTATATTCTGTGGCTATATACAGTATGTTATTTATAGTCCTCTCTCGCTAGCAATTTGTAGGTATTCTAATTTATGCATTGCAGAGAGGGATACTATTTATTGAGCTCTTACTACATGCCAGGAATTTTGTAGTTATTATTTAACCTTTCTCACTTCCTTTCCATCCCAGTATTCTTTTCCACTTTATAGATGAGGACGATGAGGCTAAGAGAGGCTTAAGGATTTGCTCAAGATTTCACAGCTCATAAAGAGGGAGAGTTGCAGAACTTAATGTATGGAAATGATTTTGACAACCTCAGACTGAGGGCTAAAGTCCTTCCTTTGGCAGATGCATCTGTTGGTCAAGTGCATCGTTTGCATCCTGCACACTACTTGGGAATGTCTGTAGACTTTAGGTCTTCCAGTGGGACCTTCTGGTTCCCCAGCCTTCTGATACATGAGCAAACAGGCAGTGGCTGAAGGCAGCTTCATAAGAGTGTTATCTGGAAAATAGAAGTTAGAGCACCTGGAGCAGTAGATCTGAGCAAACTGGGTCTGCACATCTGAATGTTCAGTGTCAACTAGGTGGCATTATATCATGCACGATCTCAAATTCATTAAGATGAAACCTGTTTTACAGCTTACTTTAACAAGCCTAAAAAAAATGGAAGAAATGAGAATATGATATCTTTGCAGGGCAGGGGGAGGTTGTTTGTTATCTTAAAAGAGTTAGTTGCAAAGATGTTTCAAGTACCATGTTTTGTGGAGAATCTTTCCATTTTGATGATTCTACTTCTGCCTGTATCCACTTATGTAAATCATAGGAGACTTGTTAGGTTCATAGTTGCCATGCACACTTGAAATCTATAAAATCCCTCAATTTCTTGCATCGTGTGGTACTTTTCCTAAAATCCTTAGCTCTGCATATCTAAAAGCACCGTCTTACCAAACTTCTTAAATCGACGGAATGTTGTTTGATCTTCACGTGACTCCGTCTTCAGAAGGTTTCCAAGTACATACATATTTCTCTTTGTGAGAGAGAACGAACAATTGATGCATAATTTTATTTATCATCTTGTAATTACAAAAGCCAGTTTTTATTTGATTTTTAACATACATTTTAGTTGTAACCACAATATCTATTCATTTACCTAAGAAGCAATTCTTGAGGAAGAAAGAGAATGGCACAAATTTTGGACCATAGCCTCTAAATCAGGATTTCTCAGCCTCAATACTACTGACACCTGGGACCAGGTACTTCTCTGCTGTGGAGGGGCTGTCCTGTGCCCTGGAGCATATTTAACAGTCACCCTGGCATCTACCAATTCATGGCACCACCCTTCACTTATAACAACCAAAAATCATCTCCAGACGTTGCCAGATGCCCTCTTGGGGGCAAATCACCCTGGTTGAGATTTCTGACTCAAAAGTAGTTAAACTTGAAATGCTGAAAATTTTCCAAGACACATTTTTGGTTTCCTTCTTTATCATGGAAGATAATTGGATGCATTAAAAATGTAGAAGTGTTATGAAAATGCTATCATGCTGCCATCAGGAATTATTTTTAAAATAAAGGTAAGGGGATTTTAAAGAAAAGGCAAAATGGTAGCACGTCGGGATTAAAACACCATGTATTTGTTGCTACTTGAGTATTTTGTGCATATCAATAAACACATGAGATTATCTGATTGTAATTTCATTGTATTTGATTAAAATTTACTTGGGAAATGTGGAAGAGTGTGACCTTTCTCTTTTTTTCTCCCTTCTGTCCCCAGTGATCCTAATCAGCCAGTTCCTCAGGACACCAAGTTCATTCACACAAAACCCAATCGCTTTGAGGAAGTGGCCTGGTCCAAGTATAACCCCAAAGACCAGCTCTATCTGCATATTGGCTTGAAACCCAGAGTGAGGGACCATTACCGAGCCACAAAAGTGGCTTTCTGGTTGGAACTCGTGCCTCACTTGCACAACTTGAATGAGATATTCCAGTACGTGTCCACAACCACCAAGGTTCCTCCTCCGGACATGACCTCCTTCCCCTACGGAACTCGGCGATCTCCTGCCAAGATATGGCCCACGACCAAACGCCCGGCCATCACTCCCGCCAACAACCCCAAACACTCCAAGGACCCTCATAAAACGGGGCCCGAGGACACCACCGTCCTCATCGAAACTAAACGGGATTATTCCACTGAGTTGAGCGTCACCATTGCCGTGGGGGCATCCCTACTCTTCCTTAACATCTTGGCGTTCGCGGCGCTGTACTATAAGAAGGACAAGAGGCGCCATGAGACACACAGGCGCCCCAGTCCCCAGAGAAATACCACAAACGACATCGCTCACATCCAGAACGAAGAGATCATGTCCCTGCAGATGAAACAGCTGGAGCATGATCACGAGTGTGAGTCCCTGCAGGCTCACGACACGCTGAGGCTCACCTGCCCTCCAGACTACACCCTCACGCTGCGCAGGTCCCCCGACGACATCCCACTTATGACACCAAATACCATCACTATGATTCCCAACACACTGACGGGGATGCAGCCTTTGCACACGTTCAATACCTTCAGTGGAGGGCAAAACAGTACAAATTTACCCCACGGGCATTCAACCACTAGAGTATAGCTTTGCCGTCTCCTTCCCCTCCCTCTGTGCCTCCCCTCAGCCACATCGAAGAGAGGAAGAAAGAAGCAACATCTCCAAACAAGGAATGTTTGGCATAAGACAAAAAAAAAAACAAAAAAACAAAAAAAAAGCAAAAGGGCAGCCACTGTGTCCTTGCAGACCCTTTCCATTGGCATTTCCCAGTATAACACGATCAACTTCTGACCCTACGAAATGTGAAACGTATACATTGCTGTTACAATACTGCTTTAAGATCTCCACCATCCAGCAAATTTTAGTGCAACTAGGACATCGAAGTTTCAAGGACCTGGATGTTTCCAATGTGACCGTAGAAGCTGACACTCCTGGAACTCAGCCGAGGACACTTTTTTTTTTTTTTAATTACAATTGAAATAAATAAATAAAAGTTCTTTTTGTGCCATACGACAGATGGCTCTACTTAAGTGAAGAAAGAATCTATGGGCTTTTACCCAGCATATGGAGGTGTAATCCAGAGAGAAGGAAAAGTAGAATTTTATTATTAAAATAAAAGAACTGACTATGCAGTTACGTACGTAGAGTTCTGTGCAAAGAGATGTTTTGCCAGCCTGAACTCTATTTAAGAAACTTTGTAAAAATAAAAATTAAAAAATGTGTATAGCTGTGCGTTTAAACAAACACACACAGAGAGAAAAAAAAACAAAAACAAAAAACTTTTATTGGTGTTTTCAGTTTGAAAGAGCTTTTAGCAAGATTGTGCTTTCCATTGTGGTCTGTATGTATATAAATCGATATATACATTAGTCATATCACCTCTGTCTCCTCCAGGACAAAGGAGGATTTTCTTCTTAATTCCTTGTGGCCAACAGACATGGGGTTTTCTAACGTGTTTCATTTGTAGGAGGATGTGATTGTCACACAGCGGACCTAGACCGTCTGTTCGACTAGGCTCTCCCCTTTTTGGGCTGGAAAGTGCATGCGACAGCATTCTTAGGAGACCGTTATTTTTAGGAAAACTTTTATTTTTGTGTGTTAAGCCTTCATGAAGTTGCAACCCCAGGATGGATCCCCAACGTGGAGCCTATTTAAAGCTTGTTGAATTAGAAACACGCACGCACATGCAGAGTGACCGCGGTCGGGGGGAAACAGAATACAAGTCTCGTTCTGTAGTTCTGGTTCTTTGAATCTGTTGAGGAAGAGTTGCTTCCCATCCCAGGGCCCTGCCAAAAAGGAAAAGAAAGCTTGTCTTTGGTAGGACCAAGCTCTGCTGAGTCAATACAGCTCTGTATTCCCCAGCAGCTGCAGAAGGGTTTGGCTGATGAAATACCTGCTCAGCTTAGCTAATCAGATTGAAACAGGGCATGTGTCTTTCCTTTCTGTTTAAGCAGTAAGTCCCTTATTTATCGGTAAGCAGGGATTTTTATTTTTTATATCACTTATGGGATAAAACATATGCTTGTCTGAAACTATTCCATTTGTGGATTTGTGTATCCGTCACTGATCCATGAGTATTACAGAGAGAAAACAAACAAAAGGATAGAACATTAAAAGTGCTTTGCATGGGATTTCTGGGAAGTTAGGATGGCTTCACTGTCAAGATAACACACAGAAATATTCAGTCATTTTAAATTGGTGAGACAGGGATGAGAAGTTTGTCCCTCTGGCACTTTGTCATTTTCTCATCGTCCTTTTAATTTTCCTTAAGGAATCTTTTGCAAGTGTCCTAAAGTGGAAGGAAAAAAAAAGTAACCATGGTGACTTTATGTTTTGTCTTTCAAAAATTATTGCAACACTGGGAAATAGTAGCCAAAGATATTTGAAGATAATGTCTCTGGGCATGGTTCTCGTGGAAACCCAGCATTAAATGTCTTTGCCAAGGTGGACATTCTCCACAAAGTCCAAATTCCTTGTCTCTTTGTATAATCTTTGATTATTGAACCCCTAAACTAAAACTGTAGCAATGTCTATCAAAGTGTTTGAAAATGCCCCCCACCCTAGAAAAAGAGAGTTCTTTTAAAAACGCATACAGATCATCCAATAAATTCTGTTGTTCATCTTGGTTTAAATTTAAGAGTGATTCTCTGTGTATACATATGTGAAATATAATCCCAACTTTGCATAGAGTGAAGCATCACTCCTGCAGCTAGAGGTGTCATGGGTACGATTTTTGTTCATTGTTTTTTAAAGCTATAGTCAGGCCATTTCTGCAAGCTGTATATTACCCCAGCTAAGCTACGACGAATAGGCTCTCCAGGAAACTACAAAGGACGTGACGCTTGGCGCCATTGTGGGTCCGGTATGTTTGTGATGTGAATTCCAGTATTTGTTTAGTATTTCCAGTTGTCTTCTGCTAGCAATATGCACAGTAATGTATCAGGCTTGTGACATTTGGATAAGGAAAAAAAAAGTTCTTGTTAAGTGAATAACTTTAGCTTTTACAAAGGATTATGATCAAAAGCAATTTAATACACCTTAAATGATATTTCTACATGGAAAGGAGTTATAGAATCTTCATAGAGTTCTATGAGAATAAAATATACTTGCTATCTATAAAAAAGAGAAAAAAATAAGAAAAAAAAAACATAAGTTAGAAAAAAACTTTCCTAGGCTTTTATTCTTGACCTTCACTGGCACGCAGGGTTTAATGGTTTCTTGGATTATTATTTTGCGATTTTGTTTTTGATTTTGCCTTAAGTAATGATAGAAGATATATATGGCTGGACACATATGTATAAACTTTTCAGCAGCATTTTTAATAATAAAATATCACAGTATTTTCTAATGCTTTGTGCAAATAATTATGCGTCCATTCTTTTTTTGTAGGTGGCCTATCATATTTATTTTTCCGTCTTTAGATGTCTTTTTCATTTTAAAAACTAAGCAATACATGTGACGTAGGTGATAAATGGCACACTCAATTGGTAATAGATCAGTTTCTTGTGGTTTGTCCTCATGAACAAGTTTTGTGTCCCCGCTAGGGATTTTCTTCTGGCCTGACACTGGAGAAAGGCACTCTGGATGGTGAAACTCATAACAAGAGGATGTTCCCTGAAATGGAACACTTGGGTTTATTAACTTCAGCCACTGCTTCTTCTTATGTTGCTGGGGTTTGAGTTGTGTTTGCCTTAAATCTTTCTAATAGAGAGCCTTATTTGAGTAAATCTCTGACAGCAAGAAATTTATTTGAGTACAACTGGAGAGGCAGAAAATTACTACCATACTGATGAGACCTAACTTGTCCAGTCCTCACATGCACCTGGTCATCCCTTATCTTAACAGTCACGATAGCCCTAAGGGGCAGGCACCTGGATTATTTCTATTTTAAAATTGAAGATGTTGAGAATCAGAAACATTAAGCTTACAAGGCAGCAGCAGAACTCGGATTCAAAGGAAGATCGTGTGTTCAGAGCCCAAACTCTTCACCAGTGAAGGATGCAGCACAAATTTCTAACTCAAGTTCATGGATGTCATGATAATATTAGCTAATTATCAGATAAAGGAAAACAGCAAAGACTGTGACAGCTATATTCGAACTCTGAAATTTTTTTTTACCTGTCGGACTCAGGTCGTTTGCTGAATGTGACGTACACAGGATATATATATATACACACACATATATACACATACATATTTATATGTTACATACAAATAAATATATTAATATATAGTGTATTTATAATTATAAATATTCAAATATATTTATAAAGTATATTTTTATAATTATATATATAATAGCTATACTATATGAAACATTTATATACATTTGTATATAAAATAATACATAATATACCATATAGGTGATATAATATGTATATTTAAAACATACATTTTATATTACAGATATGTATATATATCATATATCATGTTATATATACGTATTATAATTCTAGTGCATACGAGTCATCATACAAAATATGTGTTTACATAAATGTAAATATTTAACTTTTATAAATATGTAAATATTTCATGAATACATAAACATGTCATATCTATTTAATGGGAATGCCATTTTCGTGGCTTTAAAATTAGATCTCTAGCAAATTTCTGAAAGAGGGGAGTCATTCCTTTTTTCACCATTTGATGCATTCTGAATGGCCATTCTGAATAACTCAACGAATGGTAATAAAGTATGCATTCATTCATTCATCTATTTATTCTTTGTGCAAATGTTTACCAAGCTTCTCCATCACCCCAGCTCTGTGCTGGGGCTTCTGTTAAAAGTGAAAGAAGAAGCTGTCTCCATCCTAGGACTCCAAGTGGAGAACAGGGAAGTACAGCCAGGGAGCAGCTGTAGGTGTTGGAGATGGTACCCAGGGGGCCAGTGGGAGTCTAGACACAGCCCCTTAACCTCGTCTGCAAGGGGCGGGCAGCACTCTGTAGGAAGCTGCCCCAAACCACTTCCCTCCAAGTATGTGGGCATCCACGCAGACAAACCAATGATGGTGGATGCTTCGGGAGGGCAGAACTCCACACACTCAAAATGAGAAGACTCGGGAAGCTTGGGGAGCCATGGCTTTTTTTGGTCCTGGCTGGAAAATAGAAGGTGTCACCAGGAAAGGTGTGGGGAAGGAGCATCATCCAGCTGATAACATGCCTCAAATCACAAGGCATGCTGTGTGCACCTTGTCCTGAATTCAAGCAGCAGACGGTAAAAGATGGCGCAGAAGTGGTGTGAGCATATTTGCGATTTTTATCAGTGCTTCTCAGACGTTGTTCCAAGGATGTGCTGACATCAGGCTACAGGGCAGATTCTGATCCAGCAGGGATTGCGTGGGCTGGAGTCTGCATCTCCAACAAACCTGCAAAATGATGCCAGTGTTGCTGGTTCCCAATTATCCCCAACTATTTTGGGGAGCAAGATTCGAGAGTGTCCCCTCCAAAAGCACTTGTGGGGATGGTGTGAATGAGGTGGGATGGCGCTGGGTGCAGTGAAAGCAGCTGAGTAAGCAGATAGAGCAGCCTGTTTGAGAAATTAATTACTGTCATCCTGTCAGGGGAGGTGGGGACAGAGAAGGAATGATAAACCCAGAAAATAGATAGGTAGATTGAATAAATGATTGATGGACAGATATAAAGGATGAACAGTTGGATGAATGGATGGATACAGATACATAGATTGTAGATAGATAAACATGAATGCTAGATGGATAATGATTTATTAATACAGAGACAGATGATGGATGGATACATAGACACAGTCGGTAGAGATGATAGATGTAAGTAGGTAGGTAGATATAAATAGATGATAGTTGAGATAGGTGATAGATGGATAAATATATGGAAAGAAAGGAGGAGGGAGGGATGGATGGGAAGGGAGGGGAAGAAAGATGAGATAGATTGAATAGATGATTGATGGACAGATATAAGGGATTAACAGTTGGATGAATGGATGGATACAGATACATAGATTATAGATAGATAAACATGAATGCTAGATGGATAATGATGATTTATTAATATAGAGACAGATATGGAGGGATGGATACATAGACACAGATAGTCAGTAGAGATGATAGATGTTAGTAGGTAGGTAGATATAAATAGATGATAGTTGAGATAGGTGATATATGGAAAGAAAGAAGGAGGGAGGGATAGAAGAGGGGAAGAAAGCTGGGATAGGTAGATAGATAGATAGATAGATAGATAGATAGATAGATAGATAGATGGAATAGTTTTAGAGCTGCATTTTCCAGAAGTGATAAAGCATCACCATCAGAGATGACCAAGCCCATCTTGGTGGATTTGAGTAACTTACACGCAAGGATGGTGAATCATCTGGGTCATTTTTCGTGGTTGCACACTGTCCTTGTTTCCGTCTTATCCCCATATGCTTGCGGACGACTTTCATCTCCTGTTACCTCAAATTATTTTTACACAGTGGGGCCCACCCCACTTAGCCATTATCAGGCTAGTTACTAGCAGTCAGAGCTGTTTTTTCTTTCCCACAACTTCCTCCAAATGTACTCATCACCTCCCCTTTTCTGGGCTGCCTGATTAGGAAAAAAAAAAAAATCTAGATTCTGCTAAGGGAGGAAAGTGGTACTTTCTCTGCAGGTTCTTATTATCTTTTTTTTTTTCTTTTTTTTTTTTTTTTTTTTGCGGTACGCGGGCCTCTCACTGTTGTGGCCTCTCCCGTTGCGGAGCACAGGCTCCGGACACGCAGGCTCAGCAGCCATGGCTCACGGGCCCAGCCGCTCTGCGGCATGTGGGATCTTCCCGGGTCGGGGCACAAACCCGCATCCCCTGCATCGGCAGGCGGACTCTCAACCACTGCACCACCAGGGAAGCCCAGTTCTTATTGTCTTATTTAAAGAAATGGATATATAGGGCCTCCCCTGGTAGCGCAGCGGTTAAGAATCCACCTGCCAATGCCGGGAACATGGGTTTGAGCCCTGGCCTGGAAAGATCCCACATGCCGCGGAGCAACTAAGCCCATGTGCCACAGCTACTGAGCCTGCGCTCTAAAGCCCACGAGCCACAACTACTGAGCCTGCGTGCCACAACTACTGAAGCCCGTGCACCTAGAGCCTGTGCTCCACGACGAAGGGCAACCCCCGCTCGCCGCAACTAGAGAAAGCCCACGTGCAGCAGTGAAGACCCAATGCAGCCAAAACTAAATAAATAAAATAAGTAAATTTTAAAAAAAGAAATGGATATATAGAGAACGGTCTTTTACATGTCTACCTTTCTATAAAGTGACTATCAGCTCAAATACTTGCAAAACCTACAAATAACTGTGTTTTCTCAAGGCAAGAGCTTTAGGGAAAACGGAGGAGACTGAGGGCTCTTCCACATTTGGCTGAAAGGGAGGTCTTCAGACTAGTTCGTAAGGTCATTAGCTTCTGATAGGATGGAACTGAGAGCTGCTGGAAACAGAAGAATGTCCACGGGGTTCAGCTGGGAGAAGTCCAGAAAGGAAAATTATTCTAAGCGCTTCATCCCAGGGACCAGTAGAGAACTGTGCACTTGGGTGTTTCCACTGATGTAGGAGGGAAATGGGGAGATGAATTTCTGGAGCCCCAAAATACAGCCCTAAAAAAATGTCCCATAAGGGCTTCCCTGGTGGCGCAGTGGTTGCGAGTCCACCTGCCGATGCAGGGAACATGGGTTTGTGCCCTGGTCCAGGAGGATCCCACATGCCGCGGAGCGGCTGGGCCCATGAGCCATGGCCGCTGGGCCTATGCGTCCAGAGCCTGTGCTTCGCTATGGGAGAGGCCACAACAGTGAGAGGCCCGTGTACCGCAAAAAAAAAAAAAAAAAAAAAAAAAAAAAAGTCCCATAAAACTGGGAATTTAGATGGTGCCTCATTCCAAATATTGGAAGCATTATTACGCTTCAGTGGTAACGTCTGTCAAATCTTTACAGTTTGTTTATGAAAACAGCTTGAAAACAAATATGTCAAGTCATTCCGTATTGTTGAATTTTAGGTATTGTCAGGGTTTATCTTAGGGATTGTTTAGGTATTATTTTAGCTGTTACATAGACAACGTTGAAATTATAATGACAGCCAAAATAATGTAACACTTCCGGAGGATATGCAGTACTTACAGAGAAACTCTTACAGCAAGTGCTTAGAGATGTTTTAAATTATTGGGTCAACGGTTTGAAGAGCAATTACAGGCAGACCTCATTTTATTGCACAAATAGAGGGTTTGCGGCAACCCTGCCTACCACTGTCTGTAAGTCTGTAGACAGTCTATAACTCTATCAGTGTCGTTTTTCCAACTGCATTTACTCACTTGGGGTCTGTGTCACATTTTGATAAGTCTCGAAATATTCCAACCTTCTTCATTATTATATTTGTGATGGTGTCTGTGATCAGTGACCTTTGGTGTTACTGCTATGACTTGCTGAAGGCTCAGAGGACGGTGAGCATTTTTTAGCAATATTTTAAGATTAAGGCCTGTACATTTTTTTTTTTAGACGTAATGCTATTGCACACTTAATAGACTACAGTATAGTGTAAACATCACGTTTATATGCACTGGGAAACCCAGAAAAACACTTGTAACTCGCTTTATTGTGATATTTGCCTTATTGCGGTGGTCAGGGACCCAAATCCACGATATCTTCAAGATCTACCCATACTTGTTTTGAATGTTAAAACTTTCAAATGATAATCAAAACATGCTATTCTAAGTAATTTAGATGTCCTAAGTCACTTCATCTTTATACCACCCTCCTAGAGTAGATGCTTTCATGTTACCAAAGGGAGCAGTGAAACCCAGAAGGTTCAAAGACTTCCTCAAAGTCGCAGTAAGGAAGTAAAATAACCAGGGTTTGAAACCAGGTAGTTTTGCTCTATCAGTACAGAAAAAAATATGTCCCCTGTAGAGATTCTGAAAAATCTAAAAGAAGAAAAAAAAAAAATCACTATCATCTTTCTAGGCCTCGAGAAAACTGATAGCCTTGAATTTTAAAACGCTTTTAAGGTACACCTACGGTCACACACCCACCCCACCGATCATCCACACTGGTACACACCCTCTGATCACCTTCAGTGTGCTTATCGAATTTTGTAGAATGTCAGTTGATTTAAAAACACAATTTATCAATTTCACCTACTGTTTTAGTTACGATTTGGAGGTTCATTTGGGGCCCTTAAACATTTGGAATCTCATTTTTGCTGAAATAACATTTTAAAACATCGTTGCCTGCCTCTCACCTCAGTGGGTAAATATAGAATGGGAAACTCGACATAGGAAGGTTAGAAAATCTAAGGAGATAGAGTTACATGGGGAAACACTGTAAGTAACTTATAGGAGAGGAAGGCGTGCCGGCTGCAACATGTTGGCCAAATGCCTCATAAAACCTGCTTTGGAAAGATGTGAAAAGCAGGGAGAAACCTGTTCACAGGCCAAGATGTTCGTGGGCTGCCACCTGCCCATGTGGCCTCAGCACGTGCTTTGTGAAGTGTCCGTTATAATAACCTCATGAGTCCCAATGCACTGATCCATCCACATGGGAATGCAGGAGGAACGCATTTCCCCAGCCTTACACAGTGTCAGAAACCTTCGTTATGTGATGCGGCTACAGTCTCCAATCCCACAGTTCTGTTGCAAATCTCCTGTGGTCCTCACATCTTTGGAAGAGCATGCAGACACCAAGTGAGACCAGACCCCAGGTTCTGTAAAAATCAAACAAACAAACACACAAAAACCCTACTTTTGTTTAATGTTGTCCTTTAGGAAGTATGATGCCACCTTTAATATCTCTCCTCTATTTAAATGCAGTGTTTTTCCTACCGTACATCTGCAACTCATGTTTCTAGGAGCTGTCATGTTTCTAATAGAAAGAGAATTTAACAGGACCTCTGGTCACCTTTGACAACCTTGAGCCCCATTTTTATTATAGACCTAAATGCTACCCATCAAATAACAAGATATCACCCTGTTTTTCCAAATTGCTTTTCGATCACATTTAAATGTATTCTACATACCAGCAGAAATAAGGCACACGCTGACGTTTTAGGATGTGTCTCTTTGTCAGTTTGGGGGCTTCTATAAAATATTATGTAATGTGGAGAGCGAAAGTTCTGTATTTTGAATTAATTCTCAGGGTGACCAGGGAAAATAACAATTTATATCATGTCTGCAAAGATTATATGCAAAAGTATGTGAGCATTGGCTGATCTGCGGGTGCTAGCAAAACACATGAAAATCCCCTTTATAAAAAAATGTGGCAGATGACAGTTATTGTTCAAAATAGTCCCCGGAAATATTATTCCAGTATTAGGCTCATGAGAGAAATGGACAATTTTGACTCCTCTGATGTTGAAGAAATGGTGTGCAACTTCAAAATTATGCTATCTTTAATGGGTGTTTAAGTGTCCACAATCGGAGGAAATGTCACCTTCAGCTGTGGGGCATGAAAATCAAATGTTGCATGTACCTTTCTCCTCATAGGAGCTTTGAGCTCCTAGATTTATAGCAAAAATAATTTAGTAGAAAGAGTGTCCACTTGGGGGCCAAGATTCCTAAAATGGGTGGATTCTTGTCTATACCAAAAGTCATGGGGTACCTTATATATCTGCTTAGCATCTTTATTGCCGTATAATTGCTCTACAATGGTGTGTTAGCGTCTGCTGTATACCAAAGTGAATCAGCTATACGTATACATATATCCCCATATCCCCTCCCTCTTGCATCTCCCTCCCACCCTCCCCATCCCACCCCTCTAGGTGGTCACAAAGCACCGAGCTGATCTCCCTGTGCTATGCGGCTGCTTCCCACTAGCTATCAATTTTACATTTGGGGTACCTTATATTTAATTCTTTCATTTACCATAACATGCTTTATTGCTCACTTACATTGAGAGAAATGTTGGAACCACATAATGCAATATTTCTATGAAGAAACACCAGAAATTGACTTTCATTATATAATATACCATATGATGAATATAAAGACCACAGTAATCCTGTAGCAAATAAACAGTGTATGCTTTGAGCCGTGCTACCTTTCTTCATCCTAGATGGGCGGACCCCTTACTGAATTCCCTACAGTTACATGCTATATCAACTGTCTTGAATTCAATATAATTTAGGACAGCAGTTCAATTTCATGCATGTTTTAAGTTACTTCTCTTATTTCCTTTAACAGGCAGATCGTGCATTGTGGGGGGGGGGCAGGGTGCTTGTTTTCTCAGCTTTAATGACTATAAAATGTTAATTTATTGACCCCCATTTCCTCTCCCTTCATTGGTATAGCCTGTGAATTTCTCAGTAAGAAAAGCTCAACGTCTCCATTACAAAATAGAAATGATTAATAATAACAGCAAAGGTGATGACCAGATCGCGGAGAGCCTCTCACAGGAAGAACGTAAATGGAACACAGAGTGGGCATGTTTGAAATATAGGAAGGCAAAGAGATTCAGCCATGTTACATGAGGACCATTGCAAGATCAAGCCAATGCAAGATGTGGTAGAAAACTGATAACCCAGGGAGGAAAAGTTGGGGCAAAGCAGAGAGAGAAGATTCTGAAAAAAGAGCATTTCTGATTGAAAGGTCCTTTTCCAGCTGCAATTTGTGTATCTATTACAACCCTAATCGACGGGTCTCTTTTCCTTCTGATAATGTCACAAATCAAATATACACCATCCTTATACAGACAAAAATTCTTTGTTTTTGATGTTCATAGATTTCCCAACTCCTCCCTTACCTATAGACTTTATCCGTGTTGCATGATGTTTAAGCACTTTATTAAGTATATCATGAGTTCTGATGATGGATATATAAGAGAGGAAATCAGAAGTAAGTGGGTAACAGTGGTCCTTTGTCTTTTCGATGAATGTGGCACTCTTTCTTTTGAATCTCTTAAGGGGATTTTTCTCACTGAATATTCTACTTCCACAAAACCCAAACCTACATTTCTAGTTCTTGTGCTTTCCAGCCTTTTTTTCCGTCGTGCAATACATCCTATTTGGACAGTATCTTCCTTTTTACTTTCTTTTGTGCCGCCATAACAGAATCGCCTCAGAAGGGAGTTTTACAGGAGGCATACTTGTAAATTTGTCATGAACCCTATTCTGTGTTAGCCTGAAATTTTAATGATTGCTCCATCAGACCAAGGGTGCGCCAAAAGGACACGGAAGCAAGGTGGGTCCTGCCTGCAGTTTCCAATAGCAAGTCCAGCTTGGGGTGGCAAGGCTGCTTCTCCCAGCCAGGTGAATCAGATTGGAAAGGACCCTTAATTTATAGGAAAGGACGTCTGTCAACAGCACTGTGAAAAGAAGTGTGTCCAAGAGACAATCGAATGCCCTTTGAGACCTGAATAGAGCCCTCTTGGATTTTAATTTTCAAAAACCACGTATTTGTGGCTAGCCTATTGCAAAGAAGATATAGTACCAAGGGTCAGGTGTTGAAATAGTATAAGTTTCTCCGTAGAATATATGCAGAATGTCTCTTTCCATGATGCCCCTTTTCATTCTAAAGCCAGCTGCTAGCCTGTCTCCTTTGCAGAGATGGTGGGGACAGTATGATCTCTAATGAACCAACCAGGGGAAAAAAAAAAGAGAAAAATGTACTTCACTGCAGCCTCTTATTGACACCTTAGTTAGCATCAAGCTATTGGTGGAAACTACTTTCCAGCCTAAGATGAGCAGAAAGGCTGTGCTCATCTTGGAGGGAATGGATGATGATGCCAACAGTGGTCTCATCTGTGTTTCTTAAGATATGTGTGCAGAAAAGTCAATGGCCAGGCACGTTCTTGCAGAATCGCAAATAAAGGCAGCAATTTGAGGACTTTTTTTCCTTTTTTTTTTTTGAAGTATACCTGTTTTACCATATTGTGCCAACTTCTGCTGCACAGCAAAATGACCCAGTTATACACATAGGGACATTCTTGCTTTATATTCTTTTCCATTATAGTTTATCACAGAATATGGAATATAGTTCCCTGTGCTCTACAGCAGGACCTTGTTGTTTATCCATTCTAAATGTAATAGTTTGCATCTACTAACCCCAAACTCCCAGTCCATCCCTCTCCCCACCCCCTCTCCCCTTTGGCAACCACAAGTCTGTTCTCTATGTGAGAACATATATATTTTTGTTATTTTCAGTGAATGATCACAGGAGATGCATTGATGAGTAAAATAAAAGCCATCTTCCTGTATAAGCAATCTGCATTCAACCTCCCAAGGGAAAGACTGTGGAGCTTTCTGCTAAGGAATCCTGTTATGTTAACCTGCAAGGCATGCGTCAAAATAAGAGGGAACCACCCAGGAGCCAGGGACCAAAATCAGGGTGGCTAGAGCTTTGTCCTTCACTGGCCAAGTGAAGGTCAAGTGACCTTAGACAGGTTACTTAATTTCTATGTGTTTATCTGCTACAAAGGGACAGGGTTTGCACCTCAGGGTCCAGTTAAAGATAAAACAAGATGGCAGATTTGAGAATTCGTTATAAATGCATACAAATCTCAAAGGGTCCTGGGTAATCTAATTCTCTTTCAAGTTTGTTCCCAGGCACTAGTTGGAGAAAGATGTCACTCTCTCCTGCTGACTTCTAGGAACTCTGCTTAACAACCTGGCATCATTCATGTTTTGTTTTCTCTTTATTCATCTGGCATCTTTACAGCTAAGACACAACTAGGTCCTGTGGGGATACATGAGAAAGAAAAGCACATGCTTTGTTTATCTCTTAGGAGAAGGCACAGACACAGCATAAGGAAAAAGAGAATATTTTGAAAATAATACTCAACTGGTATTTACAGGAGGAGAGAAAATGAAGAGAAAGGTGCATTTAGTAGGTGGGGTGTGTCTCAGACATGACGCTTCTGATCTTAAAGGAAGCAGATGTGAATGGTAAAAAGAAAGCATTCAAATGTCCTCCCATGGTTATCACACATCTATACACACACAATACGTTAGGATGTCTAAATCCTAATAATCTCTTTGGTGTGTGAGGGGTGGTTAAAGAGAAGGGATGACATTGATTTTGGCAATTTTCCAAGATTTTTGCGGGACAAAAAGTTATTGGAAAATTTTCCTCGAGTTTCTTGATCAGTAGGAAGTCTTAATATATATCCATGTGTAGTAGTAAGTATAATATATATGATACACTTATAATTTATATACACACCTTCACGTCTTTCATCAAGAGACTATTTTGTGAGACATTATAAAAGATATGTATATATGCACATATATAGGTGTATATATTCTAGTATTCTACTGGCTATTAAAATATATATATAGGGCCTCCCTGGTGGCGCAGTGGTTGAGAGTCCGCCTGCCGATGCGGGGGACACGGGTTCGTGCCCCGGTCCCGGAGGATCCCACATGCCGCGGAGCGGCTGGGCCCGCGAGCCATGGCCGCGGGGCCTGTGTGTCCGGAGCCTGTGCTCCGCAATGGGAGAGGCCGCGGCAGTGAGAGGCCCGCGTACAGCAAAAAAAAAAAAAATATATAATATATATATATATATATATATATATATATATATATATATATATATAATTTTATTATCTGTGATGGCTATATACATAATACAAAAATACTATATATCTAATACAAAAATACATATAATATATACTATGTGCATATATAATATATCCTATATATAAAGATGTTGTATATAATAAATATATGTATTACATACATATATGCAGTATATATATATATACACACTCAACTGTGGGTGGGGAAAAAATGTCTATAGGGCATAGAAACGTTTTTTTTCACTTTTATTGGGGCATAGTTGATTCAACCTTTTCTTTTGAAACACACCAATTATATACTTTTTCAGATTTACTCTTATAAATGCTCCGTCCAGTACTTGAACATAAATCTTTACTTTTCTTGGACTAGTTGATGAATGATCTTTAGATAAGCACAATCTGTATCGTTCATTTCAGCGGCATTTAAACCGGCAGTCCTAAGACAAAAGAAGATGGTTGGGACGTGAGCTTGGTCCTTTCATGTGAGCATCGTGTGGGCACTAGAGGTCTTGATAATGTCGCTCTATGCCTCTGTGAAAGACAGACAGCACCAGCTTAGACATAAGCCGACACCCAATGGGGCACAGCCCTCATAAGCACGTTATTGTCCCAGCAACAGGAAAGCCATTACTTGCAAATGTGAAAAGGTGATAGTACAGAGGTCACTTTTCCTCAGTCCAGTTGGATTGATATCTGTCGTGTCTTTTGGAGGCCAACTTCTGCTTCCGGCTTTAGAAAATATTTTTACTAGATTTTAAGGAGGTACTCAAACACACACACGCACACACACACTATATGATGTACGGCTGAGGACGTGTGTGTGCGTAAAATATATACGGTAGATGGTAAATATATACTATGTATGTTTGTATGTATGGAAATATATAAATATAAATAAATGTATATTATATATTTATAAATCTAAATTTTATATCTCTATATCGATCTCTCTATATCTATATCTTTCTATCAATATCTATCTAATCTATCATCTATCCATCTCTATCTTATCTATCTTTTTTTTTTTTTTTTTTTTTGCGGTGCTTAGGCCTCTCACTGTTATGGCCTCTACCGTTGCGGAGCACAGGCTCCGGATGCGCAGGCTTAGCGGCCATGGCTCACGGGCCCAGCCGCTCCGCGGCATGTGGGATCCTCCCGGACCGGGGCACAAACCCGTGTCCCCTGCATCGGCAGGCAGACTCTCAACCACTGCGCCACCAGGGAAGCCCTATCTTATCTATCTTTATTCTCTAATAAAATCCTGTGTCAATCATCTGTTGATCTATCATCTACCTATCATCTTTATCTATCTCTATCTGTCAATCTATCTTTATCTATCTATCTATCTTTCTATCTATCTATCCATCCATATGTTTTACTAAGCCATTAAAAGTTCTTTCTGTGAAGCTGACCAGGGTCGTTTGCAGAGGTGTCACTCGAAGAACAGTAGACAGGATTTTCTCATCCATCCCCTTCTCCTCTCCTTGTGACACAATATTTTGTGAGAGGTGAGAGAACTTGGTCTCAAACCACACTGATTCCCATTCCAGCTCCCACACTGACTAGCTGTTTAACCTTGGATACCTGATGTATATTCTCCATTTCTTCCTTCCTATGGTAAATCATGACCTATAAGTCATAGGAATATTATAAATATCTTTAGGTTTCCTTCTTTTTCCAGTGCATGTGTAGGAACAGTATCATCAGAAAAACTATACATTTTAACAGAGAAAAAAACACAAATGAAATGAAACGTGGTCCACGAAACCACAAGAGTGGCCCAGTAGGTGGCGCCATCTGCTCTGTGTCAGGACTGACAGCAAAATCTTGAGAAAAAGTCAGGGAAGGACGGTCAATGGTGTGACACAGGCAGTGCCCTGTTGACCTGAAATGCAACCCAGGGGACCAGGCAACCCACCAGTATTCCCAAAACCTCTGTTAAAGCCCTCATCACCATCCTTCCTATGTACCCTCATGACAGTCAAACTTATTTGAAAGAGGAAGATCCTCTGGTCTTGTAGACTCCCTTCCAGCTCAATGACCACTTTTTTCATTCAATCTCCCAGAGGAAACAGAAGCAAAATCCCAACCTAGACTCCACTATCAATTAGCAGCGAACTAGATCTTTCGACAAGCGTCTATGAACATCGATTGAGTTAATATTCTTGGATTCATGCTACATCATCTGAAAATTAAAAAAAAAAAAAATCTCCAAAATATTACATTGGGAATTTGTGACATCTCAGTTGGAGAAATTTCCACTGCTTCAGATACAAATTGGAGAATTATTATTGTATTTGGTTCTTGTAAAATCGGATCTAGGAAAAGATGGTAATTATTTCAAAAGGATGGGCGGAGTAATACACACAAATATATCATTCTCAACTGTGGTTCTTGAAAGAAGTGAATTATGTGATGTCAATCCCTCATTTGGGACCTATGGGCTTTACATCATAGAGGTCATATTCTGTAAAAGGTCTAATGCCTAGTTTCTACAACGTTTCTCATTGGAAATTTCATTTGAAATTACATTTTATCACGAAGTTTATTGCATGGCACCACTAAAATAATTCTGTTCTGCATTAGAATATATTGACACTCAGCATCCCTTAGGAGATGTTCTTATTTTCATATTTCAGGTGAGAAGAACTTTCATATTTCAGGTGAGAAGAACTTACGTCCCAAAGTGCTAAATGATTTGAGTCCAAAAGCTGTTTCTTAAAATTGGTCTATTCCAGGGATCTTTACTGAGTGATTTTTATGTGTCTGATTTCCTGCATGCTTCTGGGACACACTCAGTTTCAAGTAAAAGCAGAGCTTACAGTTTAGCTGAGAAGGTAAATGTGAACCAGGAAACAGAGCTGAAGTTTCAAACTGTGTTTTGTTATTTTTTTTCTAACATCTTTATTGCAGTATAATTGCTTTACAATGGTGTGTTAGTTTCTGCTGTATAACAAAGTGAATCAGCTATACATATACATATATCCCCATATCTCCTCCCTCTTGCATCTCCCTCCCACCCTCCCTATCCCACCCCTCTAGGTGGACACAAAGCACGGAGCTGATCTCCCTGTGCTATGTGGCTGCTTCCCACTAGCTATCTATTTTACATTTGGTAGTGTATATATGTCCATGCCACTCTCTCACTTCGTCCCAGCTTACCCTTCCCCCTCCCCGTGTCCTCAAGTCCATTCTCTATGTCTGCGTCTTTATTCCTGTCCTGCCCCTAGGTTCTTCAGAACTTTTTTTTTTTTTAGATTCCATATACATATGTTAGCATACGGTATTTGTTTTTCTCTTTCTGACTTACTTCACTCTGTATGACAGACTCTAGGTCCATCCACCTCACTACAAATGACTCAATTTCATTTCTTTTTATGGCTGAGTAATATTCCATTGTATATATGTGCCACATCTTCTTTATCCATTCATCTGTCGATGGACACTTAGGTTGCTTCCATATCCTGACTATTGTAAATAGAGCTGCAATGAACATGGTGGTACATGACTCTTTTTGAATCATGGTTTTCTCAGGGTATATGCCCAGTAGTGGGATGGCTGGGTCATATGGTAATTCTATTTTTAGTTTTTTGAGGAATCTCCATACTGTTGTCCATAGTGGCTGTATCAATTTATATTCCCACCAACAGTGCAAGAGGGTTCCCTTTTCTCCATACCCTCTCCAGCATTTATTGTTTGTAGATTTTTTAATGATGGCCATCCTGACTGGTGTGAGGTGATACCTCACTGTAGTTTTGATTTGCATTTCCCTAATGATGAGTTATGTTGAGCATTCTTTCATGTGTTTGTTGGCCATCTGTATATCTTCTTCGGAGAAATGTCTATTTAGGTCTTCTGCCCATTTCTGGATTGAGTTTCAAACTGTGATTTGAATTGTACAGGACCTGATGATGGAATAAAATAGGTGTGTGGGGTGCATCCTTGGACAGGAGCTGCCTGGGAAAGAGAGACAGTCTGATCAGAGCTGAATCCTGGAGGATGAGAAAGATGCCATCGTGAAAATGTTTAGGGATAGGAGGGAGGCAAGGTGTAGATAGAAGGGGATAGATTGACAGGTCAGGACCTTTATGAGGACTGAAGGAAGATTTGGAGAGCTGGAATGCAGGCGGAGTAGGTGGGTTAAAAGGTAAGGCTGTAGATGTGAGCAGGAGTGAAATCTATGACCTTGTGGTTCTGGGCAGATTGCTGGCAATTCACAGGGAAATGACACAGTGACATGAGGCTTACATCCACAGAACTCCGTGAAACTTGGCAGAGGGCAGAAGCGGAGTGGGGAGGGCATGGCGGGTTGTGAGATCCGTTTCAAGCCAAGGAGGGGAGGGGGGAAAGAGGTGGCTTACGTGAAATAATACAGAAAAGAAACAATGGCTTCTGTGTTTGTTGTGGGCATCAGAGCCCATGGGCTTGCCCTTGGATAGGCAAGGGCAGATATGGAAGAAGCCAAAAGTCTACTCATTGGAAAAATAATAAGCTGAGTATGAGTTCTTGTCATTAGGAAGGGAGGAAGGAACTCCAGGGAAAAAATTAAAATGCCTTTTCTGGACATGAAAAATACGAGAACCCATGAGATATTTGAGGGCCTACATCAAGGATTTGACACCAGAGCTCAGGGAAGAGGTGAAATTGGCAAATGTCAACAGTATATGGTATCTAATCTGGGAATGGATGCTTATACCCAAGACAGAGGTGCCTAGAAGTCATTTCTTTTTTATTAAATTTTTTTAATTTAATTTTTATTTTATTTATATTGGAGTATAGTTGACGTACAATGCTGTATTAGTTGCAGGTGTACAGCAAAGTGATTCAGTTATACATATACATGTATCTATTCTTTTTCAGATTCTTTTCCCATATAGGTTATTATAGAGTATTGAGTAGAGTTCCCTGTGCTATACAGTAGGTCCTTGTTGGTTATCTCTTTTATATATAGTAGTGTGTGTATGTTAATCCCAAACTCCTAATTTATCCCTCTCCCCTCCCCTTTTGTAACCGTAAGTTTGTTTTCTATGTCCGTGAGTCTGTTTCTGTTTTGTAAATAAGTTCATTTGTATCATTTTTTAGATGCACATGTAAGTGATATCTTATGGTATTTGTCTTTCTCTGTCTGACTTAGTTCACTCAGTATGACAGTCTCTAGGTCCATCCGTGTTGCTGCAAATGGCATTTTTTCATTCTTTTTATGGCTGAGTATATTCCATTGTATATATGTACCACATCTTCTTTATCCATTCATCTGTTGATAGGCATTTGGGTTGTATCCATGTCTTGGCTATTGTAAATAGTGCTGCTATGAACATAGGGGTGCATGTATCTTTTCGGATTACAGTTTTGTCTGGATATACGCCCAGAAGTGGGATTGCTGGGTCATATGGTAACTCTATTTTTAGTTTTTGAGGAAACTCCATGCTGTTCTCCATAGTAGCTGCACCAACTTACATTCCCACCAACAGTGCAGGAGGGTTCCCTTTTCTCCACACCCTCTCCAGCATTTGTTGTTTGTAGACTTTTTGATGATGGCCATTCTGACCAGTATGAGGTGATACCTCACTGCAGTTTTGATTTGCATTTCTCTAATAGTCAGCAATGTTGAGCATCTTTTCATGTGCTTTTTGGCCATCTAGAAGTCATTTCTAAAGAAGCACAGTGTTCAGTTAGGAGGGGGAGGAGGAGGATTTAATGTTCCGAGGAAGTTGCCAAATTGCTTTCTGCAGCAGCTATACCCCATTTTACATTCCCACCAAAACTATTATTAGGGTTCTGATTTCTCTACATCCTCTTAACACGTCTTTTTTTTTTTTTTTTCGGTACGCGGGCCTCTCACTGTTGTGGCCTCTCCCGTTGTGGAGCACAGGCTCCGGACGTGCAGGCTCAGCGGCCATGGCTCATGGGCCCAGCCGCTCCAGGGCATGTGGGATCTTCTGGACCGGGGCATGAACCCGTGTCCCCTGCATCAGCAGGCGGACTCTCAACCACTGCGCCACCAGGGAAGCCCAACACATCATCTTTTTTTAAAAAAAATCAATTTTAGCCACTGTGGTTTTGAAGTGATATCTCATTGCAATTTTGATTAGCATTTTCGTAATGACGTTGAGCATCTTGTTATATGTTTAGTAGCCATTTTTGTCTCTCCTTTAGAGAAAAATCTATTTGATTCCTTTATTTTCTTTAAAAATTGGGCTATTTGTCTTTTGATTGCTGAATGAATCTACCTTTAAATTTTAAAGTCTTTAACTACTTTAAAGGTACCTTTAACTACTTTAAAGGTAGTTTTTGTGGGAGAACAAACTCATAGGAGTGGATGGACTAAAGATAAAGCAATGGGCGTGGTGATAAAATATGAACACCTGAAAGATGTTTGTAAAATATAGCTGGATAGCCATCCCCAATCCTGATTGCTACGTTCATTGGTAAATCAAATACGTTTGACTTTTTTTTGAAGTTATACACTGGTCTGACTTTTGGATCATGGGTGGACTGGAAAACAGAGTTATTAATACATGCCATATTTTGATGTAGTTTTGGCTTGGAGAGAAACCAACAGTGCAAGCTGTGATTTTACCATAGAATAATGCATGCTCGCAAGAAAATAATGTATTCTAAAATGCTTTTATTCTATTATCACGGCCGTGGGCTGATTCCTTTAACTTAGTAACTCTTTAGAACAGTATTTTTCTTAATTTTTGAATTTCATTTAATTTATTTTTTAATACAGCAGGTTCTTATTAGTCATCAATTTTATACACATCAGTGTATCCACGTCAATCCTAATCGCCCAATTCATCCCACCGCCATCCCCCCCCACCACCGCTTTCCCTCCTTGGTGTCCATATGTTTGTAGAACAGTATTTTTGATCTCATTGTTAGCTACTAGGGTGTAGCCCCAAAGAAACCATTTCCCCAACCCCCAGCACTGACAGACAAGACCCGTAAGTCTGACCTTACGTCATTAACAAATCATCCTTTTATGAGAAACTGCCTCCTTATTAGCCCTCTTCTAAGTTGCAGAATTACTGGGAAAAAATTCTCATATGAATTAATTTCTCCCATTATTTTCTAACTTCCCATTATGTTTCTATCACGTGTATCGACTTGACCTATTTAGCGATTTCACTCAACTAACTGTTCTCAATGTAAGCTGACTTTTGTTTCTGCTATACTAGGTTTACACTCTGCAATCTGGAACCCTGTGCTAGAGAAGTTAACTTATCGCTCAACATCTGTTTATATTAATGAGTCATGAGTGATGCCTCTTTCATTGTTTTTATTGGTGTAGAATTGGAAAGGAAAGAGTTATAGTTGTTTCTGCCATATGAAGATTCCTAGAACTTGGCCACCCTTCTGAATGCTAAATTTTCAATGAAATCCAGCTTAACTAATTTGTGTTGAAATGTAAGACCAAGCTTCGTCATTCTGCCTTTTGCCATAGCTGAAAGAAACTGCTCTCTTCGACATCCTTAATATCTCTTCTTATCCTTATGCTAAATGCCAGCGATGACATTTGTGGTCTGCACAGATAGATGCCACTGAAATATAAATGAGAACAGAGTCTCCCTTGCTATTCAGTGGGCTAAACCGAGTTACGCCTGCTTGTCGTAATTCGGTTCTATATGATTTTCATGTAGTGAGTGCTTTGAGCTTGTTATTGCAATAATGAACAAGAGACTTACAGCATCAAAGGAAGGAAGGAAGATATCTAATGTTTTATTTAGTGCTATCCCCGAACAGAGTATGTCTGATTAAAGGAACAAAATCACTATTTGCATAAGTTTGTTCCAGAATGTATTCAGAGCCTCTCAAATGAATGACGCCTCTTGTTGATTGAAAAGACCTAATTAACAATAATTTTATAAGATGAAGATTGTGCTTGATTGATTTGAACTCTAGAGAAGTTCTTTTCCAGCAATAGTAGCAGTTATGCCAGCCTAGCCCGCTCTAGCTGCTTCCTTGATGTGACCTATCTTCCAAACCCAGGGGTGGGGACCCAATCTTTTTTTCCAGCACCAAAACTATCTTGATTTCCCCCACCAACTTTGGAAAGGAGCTCCAGAACCAAAGGTTCAAGGGAAGGACCCGAGTGACTACAGGAATTCAGCCAGGCTGCAATGGCATACAAGATACTTTGAATTCGGGGGTTTGCTTGTGTCAGTATTGTGGATAATGAACCAAGTAAGAGAGAAATGCAATAGAAAATGGTCGAGACTCAGATGTTGGAGCCAATGATGAGACATGTTTTTGATTCTTGGAACCCATTCCCCACTTCTGATTTACCACCTTGGATAGTTACCTGATAGACTTTATTTTTCCAAAACACCTGCCACTATCATCCTTCTACCTGAAACCCATGATTCTCCCTGTGCTTGTGCATCCTTGTGAGTTGTTATCTCTTGCTGTATCACAAATTACAACATATGTGTGACATAAGACAGCACAAGTATTATCCCACAGTTTCTGTGAGTTAGGAGCCCGGGGATGGCTTACTGGGTCATCTGTCTTAGGGTCCCTCACGAGACTGTCATCAGAGTGGTGGCCGTGACTGAGGTCTCCTCTGAAGGGTTGACTGGGGAAGGGTCCATTGTCAAGCTCAGTCAAGCCATGGGCAGAATTCAGTTGCTCATGAGCTGTTGGGTGGAGGGTCTCAACTGGTGTGATAGACTACTCAGGCTACCTTAACAGAATACCATAGACTTGAGGGGCTTAAACAATAGACACTTATTTCTCACCGTTCTGTGTACCTTTGTTAGAAATCTCATGTGACTTTAATTGGAAATAGCGTCTTTGCAGATGGAATCAAGTGAAAATGAGGTCATACTGGATTAGGGTGGTCCCCAAATCCAACACCTGGTGTCTTATAAGAGGGGAAACATTGGGATACAGAGATTGCATGAGGAAGGCTGTGTGCCCAAGAGGCAGAGGTTGGAGTCATTCAACTGCAAGCCCAGGGACACGAAGGATTGCAGCAACCACCAGAAGATAAGAAGGCAAAACAGAAAAAGACAAAGACAAAAAATGGCACAGATAACGTCTATCAGTCAATCTATTAAAGCATATGGGGACTTCCCTGATGGTCCAGTGGGTAAGACTCCACGCTCCCAATGCAGGGGACCCAGGTTTGATCCCAGGTCAGAGAACTAGATCCCACATGCATGCTGCAACTAAGAGTCCGTATGCCACAACTAAGAGTACACATGCCACAACTAACAGTCCGCATGGTGCAAATAAGAAGTCCACATGACGCAGCTAAGAAGTCCACATGCCACAACTAAGCATCCACATGCCACAACTGAGTCCACATGCTACAATGAAGATCCTGCGTGCCACAACTAAGACCCAGTGCAGCCAAAAAATGAATAAAGAAACAAAGACTATGAATCCCTAACTCAGAAGTTATGACATTTGCTTAGGTTGCTTTCATGTCCTGGCTATTGTATATAGAGCTGCAATGAACATTGTGGTACATGACTCTTTTTGAATTATGGTTTTCTCTGGGTATATGCCCAGTAGTGGGATGGCTGGGTCATATGGTAATTCTATTCTTAGTTTTTTAAGGAACCTCCATACTGTTCTCCATAGTGGCTGTACCAATTTACATTCCCACCAACAGTGCAAGAGTGTTCCCTTTTCTCCACACCCTCTCCAGCATTTATTGTTTGTAGATTTTTTGATGATGGCCATTCTGACTGGGGTGAGGTGATACCTCATTGATTAGCATTTCTCTAATTATCAGTGGTGTTGTCACGTGTTTCTGAGTTTGCTCCTCTCTGGTTGGTGGAACCAAGTCAGTCTGTGCTCAGGCATGCCTAATCAATCACCTATTTAATGGATGAAACATGTTAGGCATCAGTCTCTTGACCCAGTCAGGTCATTTGCTCAACCCTTGGTGAGAAGGGGGAAAAGATTCCTAATTAAATATTGTCACTAGATAAAAGCCAGTAGAATCCCAAAGGGTGGAGGGATGGTTCCAGAAAGAAAAAGAAAAAAAACATTCTCTGGTATGTAAAATAACGTTAACTTTGTTATGCATCCTTGAAACTCATCACTGGAACGTCTTCAAGTGGAATTCCAAGTAAGTCTTAACCCCTGATGATTTTGGAATGCAATTTAGTGAGAATTGAACGGTTTTCTTTTGTTTTTTTAGAAATTAGGAAGAGTCAGCATAGACTATCTGGACGTTGATGAAAATATTAAAGCTTCCTTTGAAATACTTTACATTCGTTTCTAGTCAATAGGACTGGCGTTCCAACCCTTTTTATCAACAAAGCAATCCCTGTTCCACCTTCAGAACTTATAAAAACAAAATGATGTTGGGATTGTAATTTTTTACGTCTTTTTTAGTTGGGGGGTGTATGCAAACTAAGACCCATGGGCCAAATCCAATCTACCAACTGTTTCTATAAGTAACGTTTTATCAGAACTCAGCTATACCCATCTGGTTACATATTATTTATGGCCACCTTCTCACAAAGATGGCAAAATTGAGTAGTTTGCATGTAAATCCAAAAATATTTACTATCTCACCATTAAAAAAGAAAAAAAAAAGATTACCAATTGCTCTCCAGATAAAACGCAGTTCCAGTGTTTTACTTTGACCAGTGCTTGTCAAATGCTGTAGTCCAAAACGGTGGTGGTAATTTTTGGTCTAACAGAATTTTGCTCTGAGGGACAAAGTCTTGAGAAATTAATTTATTGGACAGAGATTTTTTTTTTTTTGAACCCAGAATTTCAGAAGTTACATTGAGGAAAGGAAGATTTAAGTTTTACCTAAACACAACACAATGTCTCAAAGACCCATTTAACATTCATCTGATTAACACAGCATTTAATGGCCCTGGAAATAGTTCAGATTTATCATATTACATAAATTCCATCTGTTTTCTACTATTTGTCCAGATGTATAACCACAGCTGGGTCCAATCAAGTCAAGTACAACCATTAAGCTAGTCTCTAAAATATTGTAAAAATAGAGAAGAGAACAAGACATATCCTCAAAATCATTCCTCATGCCTTCGCCCTTAAAAAGTGATTTTTCTCTCAAACCCTCCCAAATCACTTACCAATAACCCCCTTAGCCAGTATTTATATTCTCTCAGTGCTCTTAGATCTTTTTGATCCAAAAACTACTCAAGTTTTGGCTATATGACCATGTTAGTTTACATTAGTTTAAGCCTTGAAATCAATTGTTTGGCTACATTTTATAAGTTTTCCCTTGACAGTAGTATTCAGATTTCATTGTATGGGTTGTAAATGTACAGTGTATACACTTGGTCTTTTTAAATTATAGTAATCCCTAAAGTTAATCTTAATTTACTCACCAAATAGGGTTGTCTGCATTTTAAATTTCCTAACTGTAACATTACAACTTGACTTATTTGACTGGAAATTTACCCTAGCATAATTATTACCCTTTATTTATTTCTAGTTACATTTGCTCTAAATTTTATGCTCTAATGGGTATTTTATATTGAATGTTAGAATCTCTTAATTCTTTTTAACATTTTCCTTATATGTACAGCAATATTTCTTTTTGTAACACCTAGCCAAATGCCATATCTAAGTTATAGGTAGTGATATAAGCAGCTCAGAAGATTCATTTAAATAGTAAGTAACTGGGTCATTAAACTGAATTATAGTCAGAGATAAAGAAATTAGTGCAGGAACCCAGGGCTAGCAGTAGTGGAGCTGTCAGCATCTCTCAGCCCAAGGAGTTAAAGAAAGAGAGAAGTTATTCATTGGGTGGGTCAAGCTGTGATGTGACCTTCTGAAAAACTATGCTAAGGCCACTTGACTGATTCAGAATCAAGAATCCCATTGGACTTACCAACCTGTCTTCTAGCTTTCACAGGAGCCTAGTGATTTTATCCACACAGTTTAGCCTCAAGGGAGAGGGAAGACTAGGCAATGACTCTGAACAGGCAGGTGAAAGATATTTTTCATAATTCTGGTATTTCTTAACTATGAGCCCAACCCTAAAGTGTCTCAAAAATTCATGATCCTATCCTTGGATCCAAGGATCATTATTCTTGGTGTGAGCCATTTTCAGAGGTCTCATTACTCTCTCTTGAAATGAGTTAGGGAGTGAAACCAGTGGAAAGTTTGAATAACTTGTATTGGGGGTTTGGGGGAAAAGTAGGAGGAAATAGCCTCTCTTCTGCCACCGGACATTATTGTGTGTACTGTGTATGTGTTGTATTCTTCTATGATATGTGGTATGATGTGTAAGATTGGGACCGTCATCTTGAGAAAGGAAAGAAACTAGCTTGAGGATCAAGCTGACAGAATGGAAAAATGGAAGGAGTGTGAATCTTTGCAAATACTGTTGGGTCTCTGGATTTGTCACTTGGGAGCTGCCCTGATTTGGCATGTAATACTTTGTGAGATAATACATAGTTCTAATACTCAAGGCCAATTTGAACTGGCAATTTTTGTTTCAGCCAAAGGCACTGCAGTCTGTACAAGTTCCATTCATGGAGTTATGTGTAATCTGGGTTGTAAGTTGAGACAAGTTCCTGGAGCCCAGGTTGCTGGGAGTCTTGAATGAAAGGAATTTTATAATGAGGACTAATTGAAGTTCTTAAACATTGGAGTGTCGCGTAGAAAGGAATACATATTGTGAGATGAACTAAAGGAAAGTGAGACAAAATGCAGAGAGATAAGTGAAAGCATTTATGCAATAATTGAAAATTCAAGTATCAAGAACCTGATAGAGTATGCAAATCTATGAAATGGAAAATAAGACAATGGGATAAATTCACCTGAATATAAGAAACCACAAGACAGAGTGAGTGGGGTAGGAGCAAAGAAAGGAAGAAAACGTTTTTAAAAATTGTCCACAATTAGGTCTTTCCTTAAAACAATTCAATTTCTTAATATATATATATATTTTTAATTTATTTGTGGCTATGTTAGGTCTTCATTTCTGTGTAAGGGCCCTCTCCAGTTGTGGCAAGCGGGGGCCACTCTTCATCGCGGTGCGCGGGCCTCTCACTATTGCGGCCTCTCTTGTTGCGGAGCACAGGCTCCAGACGCGCAGGCTCAGCAGCTGTGGCTCACGGGCCCAGGTGCTCTGTGGCATGTGGGATCCTCCCAGACCAGGGCTCGAACCCGTGTCCCTTGCATTGGCAGGCAGATTCTCAACCACTGCGCCACCAGGGAAGCCCTCTTAATATATTTTTAAGAAAGCATCTAATTTATAATTCAGATATTGTTGCAACTCAAATTATCAATATTTTTTAAAAAAAATTCAGCTTAGGGTCATTTTATTTCAAGGATTATTAATGCAGGTAAAATTCTCACAGTCAATAAATATGGATTTGATTAACAGAAACAGCTTTTCCAAAACCAAAATAAATTCCAAAGAAATTAAGTATCCTCAATGTTCTTAAACTATAAAAGGAAGATATCAATGAAGTTATTGTTCATTTTTTTAAAGTCATGGTGGAAAACAGTATATGGCCAGACATTGTATTGAGCACCATGTATGTAAGGATGAAAAACACAGGGACGGCCTTCAAGCCATATACGATGTAAAGGTTAGGAGCCAACAAAGAGTTGAAATACAAAATAGAAAGTACTGTAATTTAGGTGCACCTGGGTGTTAATGGACTACAAAGAAATGTCATCTAACCAAGCTTGGAGTGGGATGGTAGAGAAGATCAGGGCACAGCTAATGGAGTAAGAAACCTAAAGTGTGTTTTGAAGAATGACAGTGAATTCACAAGGAGAAGGGAGCCCCTCGGTATGACATTCTTTTCAAGAATGAAGTTGTCTGCCTTGGGCTACTGGCATGGCTGAGACAAAAGTTAGTTGCTCCAGAAGGGAGCTAGGTAAGGCTACAGACATAAGCGTGGTAATATCAGAAGAAGCTTATTATTCCAGAATGAGATGCCTTATCCTTTTTTTTCCCCGCTTTTGGTTACAAATGAGACTTGGCTCCTCCAAAGTACATGCTGCATGTAGTTTTTTAAACATTTGGAATGCTTCAGGAGCATCTAAATAAGTACCGTATGTTCTAGCTAAATCAACCCATTAGTTTTGCCCTGGGGCTTGTGTAACCAAAGGATTCAGGGTTATCCCTGTTTTCAAATTATTTTCTTTTTCTAGTCAGGAAATTTTAAAATGCAATTTTAATATTGTGGTTTCCTTCACCCCAGCTTGAATTTAATCAAAGACTTCTTACGCTTTCATGATTAAAAAAAAAAAACAACTCTGTGTGTGTATGTGTCCAATAAGTGATTCAACATTTATGAGAGTTGATAAGCCCATCAGGGTCAATAAGAGCAAATTACTTGTCGTATGTTAATATCAAATTATTTATGCAAGTTTGCTTTGTGTAAAATAAACCATTAACATTTACATATTTAATTTCAGCTTCAAGTGATACAGTTCTTTAAATAAGATCTGTAATCCCAAATGTTCTCACTTGTTATTTTTGCAAAGACCAGATTGAAATTTAACCATCTTCATCCTAAGTCAGTGGACTGACAGAGTAAACCAGCTCTTAGAAATAAAATTAAATTAAACTGAAATTAAATTAAATGAAACTGAAAAATATTTTAATACCCCCCTGCCAAGTATGATATTATAATATTAATGAAACTATTCTGTTTTCCTAAAAAGACATCTATGAGTACATCTATGAGTTCTACTCTGTCCCGATGTAAAATCACATATGGATGCATTTTGTACATCTTCTTTGTGATTAGAAAGTAGGAAACCATAGTTGTGCAATTGCATGGATTCAAAAATTGGCAAACGTTTTTGTTTTCTTTAATTTTTCTACTTAGTTTTTGAACAGTCTGAACCTTGAAAGGATTTTTCAGAAGATGAAAACTTTGCTTTTACAAAAATTTTTGCTGCCATTTGAAAACAGGAATCACTGGTCTTTAGTTTAAGAACTTCGTGGTTCCCTGAATTATAAGAAATTATTTTTTTTCTGACATTTCTGAAGGTATCGGCAAGGTTAGATAAGATATCATTATTTAAGCAGCAATTATTAGCATCCTTTGAGTCACAAACACCTAGGAGTAACTGATCAAAATGATTGACCTTGACCAGAAAAATGCGCATATGTACCTTTGCATATAACACAATTTCAGGGATTTTCAACTCATATATGGATCAGTGGTTAAGAATGCCTCCTTCAGAAAGTAAATTATCCTCAGAGGAACAAGCTGCCTTTCTTAATTTGAGAGAAAGAAGAACTTAAAGGGAGAACTACCAGCAAACATTCACAATGGAAATGATATCTTACCAGCATTTCTTGAATCCCTGTGCATTAAGGAAAATTATTTCCAGGCATAAGAATTTTTCATGGCCTTAGTGTTCATGAAGTTGTTATAAGAATAATGTACAATTCTGAATGCTCAAACAGAATTTTCTAAAGCTGGATGTTCCTTAGGTAGAAATCTTAGGTAGAATCTGATACCAGTGGATTCTTTTTTTGGTTCCTGGTGGGTACCAGAGTGATAGGCTGTCTTTTTGTTGTGCTGATGTTGGAGTTTAGACTGTCTACCAAGTTCTGTTTAAGAGCATTGAACCAATAGATAAAATGTCTATTGTAAGTAGTTTTAACCGGATTCCACTTTACTTTGGACCGTTTTGGTATTGTGTCCACTTCCTTGAGTTGTTCCGTATTATAGCTTCTCACCATATTAAAATTAGATAGTTAGAGAATTCCGTTTCACTTAGTTGGATTAGCATGATGGTTCCCAAGCAGTAATTAAATGTATCCCTCTTAGAGTTGACCAGCACGCCATACGGTCCATGATCTCCATGACTGTGATGCAGAGTTATCAAGAATACATGAAATGAGACTGGAAGGAAGCCTAAATGTCCATCAAAAACATTTTGTTCCATGAAAGAAGCCAGATACAAAAGAATACCTACTAGGTGATTCTACTCATACTAAGTTCAAGATCAGGTGAGACTAATCCATGATTATCTTGAGATATAAAAAGTTTTGGAAGTGGCCAGGAAGAACCTTCGTGGGATGATGGAAATATTTTATATTTTATTCTGGTTGATGCTTCCATCAATACATCTATTTGTCCTAATTCATGAGGCTACATACTTAAGATGTATGCATTCTATGGTGCATATATTGTATCTTATTGAAATTCCATTATTTTTTAAAGATAATAAGTTAGCATCTGCTAAAATGTATCTATGGAAGCAACAATTCCACAGGGTTTTAATAGGTGTTATGCAATGTATTTCAGGTATCAAATAATACCCAGGGGGATGAGTGTGCCCGACAATACAATTTGGGAAACACTCATTTAAATGGCTCTGAGTATTTAAAGAAGATCTTAAATTATAACCTAGTTTTTAAGAAGTGTTTCCCTTCAAAAAAAAAAAAAAAAAGAAGTGTTTCCCCTCAAAATGGTTAGATTTTGGAAAACTGGCTTGGGTGGAAGAGTTCACTGATGAATGATTAAAAATGACACATTTCTGCAGAAAGATGGAGGAGAGATTTTAAATTTTACTGTTTGAACTGTAAAACTCATTCTTAAAGTAAATCTCAGTGAACAGAACTGATCAAACGGTGGTACAAAATGTCTTTATTTGCTTCATCCACTAACTTAACAGGACATATATAATAGACTGGTATAAAAAAATCTGGTGGTTTATTTTCTTAATGATGCTACAAAAATCTATTTTTCTCTCTTAAAATTCACTGAGAACCGCACACGCCCTGGCACACGAAGAGGTGATGTGCCAATTCTTCACATGGACACCAGTAACGACACACCTAGAAATGTATGACATAATGAAATGTCACATATCGAAATGCATGGCATGACTCAACTGCTAATCTAATTTGAATATCTTACCTATGTCCGCTGAAGAAAATGCACAACCTAAAAGTTGAGCATTATGTTTTATTAGGCAGGCATCCTGAGGACTTAAACCTGGGAGGAGCCAGGATATATAGGAATTTTTGCAACAAAAACTAGGTACTTGGAACATTAAAAGAGTACTGTTTTTTGGGGTGTTTTTTTTTTGTCTTGTGTTTTTAGTGCAAGCATTTTTATTTTTGCAACAAACACAGTAATGGTACTTAGTTGAAAAGCAGTGAGTACAGACATATAGAGAATATATGCAAGAAAACTCACAACCAAAGAGAGATGTCATATTCTCTTCCTTACATTCCTTTGACCATGGGCAAAATCAGCAGGCAGTTCACTTCTGCCTTTGTGTAAAGCTGATTGGGAGATGACAAACAGTGTAGAGCCTACTACATTGAGAGTTTTGAAAGATTACTGTTATTTAAAGAAAACCCAGACATTTCACGCTAATGAATTTAGCACTTTCTATGTATGGGAAGATGGAAGAGTCTGGTCTCCTTGAAATCATTCCTTTGATAGGCACCTTACCTATTGAGGGCCAGTGCCCTGCTTTTCTCCATCCTGAATCCCCTCAGGGTGCATAGCTGGGGGCAGCTGCAGTGGCTGAGGGCTTGATGGCTCCCACATCCTTTGTTTACTGATATGGCAGGTGACAGTTTTCTGTGCATACCTACAACATCGTGAGAGCCTGGAAAAATACTATCTTTCCATTTTGTAGACATCTTAAATAAGTGTAATTATTTGGGGGAGAAAAACGTGAAACTTTCAACTCCTTCGAAACTATTATATAACATTGTGGGTCTCCTGAGAGCATTATAAATTGGAGGATTCTGTGCTATGATGGGTGAAATCTGTAGTGGTTCATTTTTGAAGCCTACTCATTTCATGAAAATTCATGGAGGTGGATTTTTTTTTCCCCTTAAACTCTCAGTACCTGCTAAATCTGAAATCTTCAAGGCTTCCAAATGAGACCAGAATGCTTTGCGACACATTCTCAGCAAAGCCATGTGGGGTGAGGAGAGTGACAGACCCTTTTAACTTAATGATCTTTGTGTTGCCCCCTGCCTCTTGTCTCAGTAGATTTTTCTCTGACGTTTGTGACTAGGACTGCAGTTCCATTTTTGTCTGCCACAGGTACGTAGGTCTGTTATTTATACCAGCTACAGCCTGTGCTTGGAAAGAGGTCAGGGATCCATTCTCCCTGGAGTCCAGACACCCAGCTTACTCAGAAGTGATGAGTGATATCATACTTGTCATCACAAATCCAACAAGAAACCATTTAAGTCCTGTGGCTTGTTTTAGCATCAAATTAGAATCAAATGAAATAGATGAGGCTGACATTGCTTGAATAAAAGTGCAATATAATCTGATAGAATTTGAATTCTGGAGCTAAACTCCTTCCTACCAATTCCCACTAATTCCATCCATCGTTTGGCTGTGGGTTGACCCATATAGACCAGAGTCATCTTTATTGTTTTTTTTAACTCCTAAAACACAGCAGATCATGCCAATAGGTAAAAGAGTGTGTTTTGTTTTTGTTTTCTGCGGTACGCGGGCCTCTCACTGTTGTGGCCTCTCCGGTTGCGGAGCACAGGCTCCGGACGCTCAGGCTCAGTGGCCATGGCTCACAGGCCCAGCCGCTCTGCGGCATGTGGGATCTTCCCAGACCAGAGCACGAACCCATGTCCCCTGCATCGGCAGGCGGACTCTCAACCACTGCGCCACCAGGGAAGCCCTGAGGTTTATCTTTGATTTTCCACCGTGTGACTATGCAGTAGCCAGTATAGTTTTCTATGTATTTATTCTGCTTGGTGATTGTCAAGCTTCTTGCCTTATTTGCTTGATGTATTTTATCAACTTTAGAATTTTTTTGCCCATTTTGCTTTCAAGTATTTATTCTGCCCCTCTTATGTCTCGTCTCTTTCTGAAATACCAATTATACATATGTTATAGCCTTCGAGGTTGTCCATCAGATGTCAGATGCTCTATTTGGTTTGTTTTCCACTCTTTTATTTAAAGTTTTTGTTGACCAGTTTGGATACTTTTCTTGCCTATGTCAAAGGTACATATACTTTTTCTTTTGCTATTCCAGTCTCCTGTGGAGTGAATCCAGTGAATATGTCATCTTTCATACCATAGTTTTTAATTTCCAGTATTTCTTTTTGGTGCCTTTTTATAATTTCCATATCTTTACCAAAATACCTACTGTTTTTAAAAAATGAAATATAGTTGATTTACTATATGTATATATATCCATTTTCAGGTTCTTTTTTCATTATAGGTTATTACAAGATATTGAATATAGTTCCCTGTGCTATACAGTAAATCCTTATTGTTTATCTTTATTTTTTTTGTTTTGCCCATGGCACGCAGCTTGGAGAATCTTAGTTCCCTGACTAGGGATTGAACCTGGGCCCTCAGCAGTGAAAGCACTGTGTCCTAACCACTGGACCACAAGAGAATTCCCTTGTTTATCTATTTTATATATAGTGGTGTGTATCTGCTAATTCAAACTCCTAATTTATCCCTCCCCACTCTTCCCCTTTGGTAACTATAAGTTTGTGTTCTATGTCTGTGAGTCTATTTCTGTTTTACAAATAAGTTCATTTGTATCCTTTTTTCACAGTCCACATATAAGTGATATCATATAATACTTGTCTTTCTCTGTCTGACTTATTTCACTTAATATGGTAATCTCCAGGTCCATCCATGTTGCTGCAAATGTCATTATTTCATTCTTTTTTATGGCTGAGTAGTACTCCATTATATATATATATATATAATATATATATATATATATATATATATACACACATACACACTCACACACCACATCTTCCTTATGCATTCATATGCCAGTGGACATTTAGGTTGCTTCCATGTCTTGGGTGTTGTAAATAGTGCTGCTGTGAACATAGGGGTGCATGTATCTTTTCAAATTAGTGTTTTCATCTTTTCCAGGTATATGTCCAGGAGTGGTATTGCTGTATCATATGGTAACTCTATTTTTAGTTTTGTTTTTTTTTCACTTAATTAATTTATTTATGGCTGCATTTGGTCTCTGTTGCTGTGCGCAGGCTTTCTCTAGTTGCGGCGAGCGGGGGCTACTCTTTGTTGCAGTGTGCAGGCTTCTCACTGTGGTGGCTTCTCTTGTTGCGGAGCATGGGCTCTAGATGTGCGGGTTCAGTAGTTGTGGCTTGTGGGCTGTAGAGCACAAGCTCAGTAGTTGTGGCGCACGGGCTTCGTTGCTCTGTGGCGTGTGGGATCTTCCCAGACCAGTGCTCAAACCCGTGTCCCCTGCATTGGCAGGTGGTTTCTTAACCACTGCACCACCAGGGAAGCCTTATTTTTAGTTTTTTGAGGAAGCTCCATACTGTTCTCCACAGTGGCTGCACTGATTTACATTCCCACCAACAGTGTAGGAGGTTTCCCTTTTCTCCACACCCTCTCCAGCATTTATCATTTGTAGATTTTTTGATGATGGCCACTCTGACTGGTGTGATGTGGTACCTCATTGTAGTTTTAATTTGCATTTCTCTTATGATTAATGATGTTGAGCATTCTTTCATGTGTTTATTGGCAATCTGTATGTCTTCTTTGGAGAAATGTCTGTTTAGGTCTTCTGCCCACTTTTGGATTGGGTTGTTTGGGTTTTTTGATATTGAGCTGTATGAACTGTTTGTATATTTTCAAAGTTAAGCCCTTCTTGGTCTCATTGTTTGCAAATTTTTTCTCCCAAATGATAGGTTGTCACTTCTTTTTATTTGCGGTTTCCTTTGCTGTGCAAAAGCTTTTAAATTTGATTAGGCCCTATTTGTTTATTTTCCTGTTTGTCTATTTTCATTCTTTTGTTTGTCTTCTACATTAGTTCCATCTGTCTATCTACCTATCTATCCATCCATCCATCCATCCATCTATCATCTCCCCCCACCTCTCTTTCTCTCTCTTTCTATCTTAGCTATTTTAAATACCCTGTCTGATAACTTTAACATCTGGACCATCTGTGTGTCTGTTTTCATTGACTATTTTCTCTTTTAAGCACAAGTTACCCATTTTTATTTCTTTGGATGCCTCGTGATCTTTATTTTGCATATCAGTTATTTTGTATAAAAGAATAGTAGAGTGTGAAATACATAATCTTTTACTCCAGGGAAAAAACACACCTTTTATTTTTTTTGCTATCAAGCCCTTGGAGTATGGGGCCATGCCAATATGACCTCTAGTTTAGCTAAATTTATGCTTTTTGAAGCTTTGGTTGGATTTAATTTACTAATGGCTTCAAGCATTTTGAAAGCATGCTCCAGGCTTTCTTTTCAGCATCAATTACAGCTGGGCACCGGCATGATTTCATTCCATGGGTGCTCCCTCTTGTTTACTTCCCAGCATCAGCCAGCTTTTCGGTTTGCTAAGGATTTTCCCTTTGTTTTCTAGTCCTGCTCCTATATTTCTGTTTTTGAGAGACCTCTCTTTGTACTGAGGCTCTTCCTACAGCCTTCATAGGGCAGTTGCTTCACAGTGTGTGAAGACCAGGGATGCTTTGGAGAATTTCTGTTAGGTCTCATCCCATACTCCTGCCTTTAGAATGTGGCTACATAGTACCTGGGTGAGCCTGAAAAGCTCATAGAGGATATATAGCAACTCTCTTGCTCTGCCCTAGATAAGTATGTGTAGCAAAAACCTGCTGTTAAGAGTTAGCAGGGAGGGATTTCCCTGGTGGCGCAGTGGTTAAGAATCCAGCCGCCAAGGCAGGGGACACGGGTTTGAGCCCTGGTCTGGGAAGATCCCACATGCCGTGCAGCAACGAAGCCTGTGCGCCACAACTACTGAGCCTTGCGCTCTAGAGCCCACGAGCCACAACTCCTGAGACCACGTACCACAACTACTGAGACCTAGAGCCTGTGCTCTGCAACAAGAAGCCACCGCCGTGAGAACCCCGCACACCACAATGAAGAGTAGCCCCTGCTCGCTGCAACTAGAGAAAGCCCGCGTGCAGCAACGAAGATCCAACGCGGCCATAAATAAATAAATAAATGAATTAAGAACGTGAAAAAAAAAGAGTTAGTGGGGAGACATGGATAGACCTAGAGACTGTCATACAGAGCGAAGTAAGTCAGAAAGAGAAAAACAAATATCGTATAATATTGTTTATATGTGGAATCTAGAAAAATGGTACAGATGAACTTATTTGCAAAGCAGTAATAGAGTCACAGGTGGAGAGAGCAAACTTATGGTTACCAAGGGGGGAAGGGGGTTGGGGTGAACTGGGAGATTGGTATTGACATATATACACTACTGTGTATAAAATAGATAACTAATGAGAACCTTCTGTATAGCACAGGGAACTCTACTCAATGCTCTGTGGTGACCTAAATGGGAAAGAATTCTAAAACAGAAGGGATACATGTATATGTATAACTGATTCACTTTACTGTACAGCAGAAACTAACACAACATTGTAAAACAACTATACTCCCAAAAAGTTAATTAAAAAAAAGGAGTTAGTGGGAAATGCACAGTCCCTTTGGGGCACACTCACATACATGGTTATGTACTGATACATAAATTCATACCCGTGAATCTACCGTGAAGTCTTTTATATTTATGACATTAGGTAAGGTCCAACAAATGAATATTGAAGGTCCAATAATGGAAACCTTTCCGTTCATTCATAGTATTATATGACTGAGCAATATAGAAGAAAGAGGCTCAAGTTTCCCACAATAGACCTTTCCATTTCCCAGACTATTTTGTCATCCCTGCTCATTCAAGTTTCTATAAAGTTATATTAATAGGTTTTATTCAAAATTCCTATCTTAGGAAAGCATTCAGTCCTTTGTAACCTCACATATTAAAATGTCCAAACAATTATATTTTTACAGTGATGGCAGGTGGCATATTTGACTTTATAAATTGAAGGATGCACGTGTAGAGTGAAGATAAAGGTATTAAGAATTTTCTGTTGAAGAAGAACCTCTTGGGAATTATAGTGTCTACAATCCTTTCTATTGAGGAGCAGGTGGAAACAATGCCCTCCTGGCTCAGACACTGTGAAAGTGAAAAAGACATTTTCCCAAGACCAGAGGTTGAACTGATGTCTCCTCCGTGCAGTCGCCCACTTTCTGACATTCCTAACTGAATTCCCGATACTCTATACTTTCATTTTAACACAGCCATTGCCTAATACTCTTCCTTGTTTGATGAAACTTGCCTAGCCAAACATCCATCGGTGGTGTTTCTTAACCTGCTGCTGTTAAAACATCAATGATTATCATTTAGTTTGCCCTTTCTTTGAGTGATTCCTTCAAGGAGGGTTCATCTTCCTGGTTCTTCCACTTCTAGGCTGGGCTGAGTTGCCTCACGGCTTTGGCCAGTACACATCAGACACTTGTCTTTCCTCCTGGAGGCATGCTCGCAGTTGCTTGAGGGATTCCTTGTCTATGATGGCCTGCATGGAACAACTTGTCTGGGGGTGACAAGGAACAGCAAAGATTCAGGAGACAGAAGGGGAAATAGACTCTACCTCCTTCTAGAAGGAATATGTATTGAAAGGACATGGATACAGAAAAGGATGAAAAAGCATGACCAAGATTATAATCAATCTACCAGGCTGGGTACCCCCTTAGGCCAGCTGATATTCTTGACCAACTCATACCTTTCACTTCTCTACTGCCTACCTCATTTCCATCCTCTGGTTCATCCCAGATTTCCCTGTTTATTCTAACCTCTCCCTGGTGTGAAACGTATATCCCTACTAGTCCCCAGATATGATTTTGTGGTTTGCAAGTTTCCATTCAAAGGGCAATCTTATCAGTGATGTTGTCCTTGTAGCTAATACATGATTTAGAGTGGAATCATTCAGGTGGATAATTTAAATCTGTTGAAGAGCTGACAGTTGGTCCTCAAAAATGACCCTTAGCTCTCACACATGAGCTGGTCTGCTTTATGCCGTAATTACTCTTTCAGTTGTTAGCAAGTAGGAAGTTAACAGTGAAGTATGATTTTCAGTGGACTCTGAGTAGTACCCATGTAATAGAGAAATCAAGCTGGACTTTGGTGCCAATTTTGGTCTTATTCATAGACTAGTAGCTGAAGCATTGTATACCCAGGTTGATGTTCAACTGAACATTATACATCACTAACTTCTTTCTAGTCCTGGGATAGGTGCCTTCTTTCTGTCTGAGGAGAAAAGCTCTCAAAGTTGTGACATAGCTATCCAAACACCCTTGGAAGGCAGGTTGGTAAATCATTCTTTTGCAGATTTTTCAAGGACCGTTTTCATATCCTCTTGAAAAAGAGAAGCTTGTGCCATTCAAAAATGCATGGTTTAGGGCTTCCCTGGTGGCGCAGTGGTTGAGAGTCCCCCTGCCGATGCAGGGGACGTGGGTTCGTGCCCCGGACTGGGAAGATCCCACATGCCGTGGAGCGGCTGGGCCCGTGAGCCATGGCCGCTGAGTCTGCGTGTCCGGAGCCTGTGCTCTGCAACGGGAGAGGCCACAACAGTGAGAGGCCCGCGTACCGCAAAAAAAAAAAAAAAAAAAAAAAAAAAAAAGCATGGTTTGGTTGATATAAATGGTCAGTGAGTTAAATTAGATATTCCTTTGGTACGTTTGGAGAAATCCTATTTTTCTTTCTCACGTTGACAGATCTTGCCTTCCAAAGTAGATTAAAGGACTGAGTCGTTGACTGGAAGATGTTGCCCAATTAAAGATGGACTTACATGGAGGGTGGATCCAGGGAGAGTTTAGCCTCTGTCTTAAGAGCAGTTTTTTGGAAAAGGGGATTAAGTCCAGGGAAAATTGAGGAGGGGATGCTATAGTCTAATACTTGCTTTCTCAGATAATGTTTCAGACTACCTAGTGATGTTTTCTTTAAGAACTTAAAAGCAACAGCTGGCAAGTAATAGTAGAAAAATGGAACATTAGTATGATAGCCATTGCTGGCCCCACTTCTGAAATCATGAAAAGTATTCCCATTAGATAAGCTACTTACATCAATTTACTGCCTGTGACACAGAGAATGCATAAGGCTTTTCTCTTTTCTAAGACCTGATTTTTATAAAGGCCAAAGCTAAAATGGTTGACACACACTGGAGCATTAAGAAGACTTGAGATACATTACACATGCATTAATTTCGCTCATAAGATTTCCTGGAAACACAATTGTAGATCCTGGTCACTGATGTGCTCTCTTGCCTTGAAGTGGCCACTTACTAGGGCAAAAGTGCAGGTTGATATTCTATACAAGGTACTCAGAGTAAAGGCCACTCCTTGAAAATATGTGTAAATTACTTCCAAAAACATTTATGGCCACTCTGTTTGTCACCTTTGCTATCAGTTTTTCAACCTGACCTCACTTCTGAATTCTGAAAAGGATGGTCGACATGAGCTAGTCTGAGCCAGCCTGTAACTAGGGTCAAGTCTGTAGTTTGTTTCCGGTATGTCCTTTCTGTATTTCTCCTGGAGCCCAGGAGAGAGGTGGTAGTAGCATACCACTGGAACTCAAGGAGGATTCTACCAGTGCTGGCCTTTTTCTCATCCTTACATGACAAGGTTGTGGATATACAATTCATGGCAAGAAAGTGGAAAAAATGGGACAGATCATGGAATCTTCCATAAGCACTTTCTCATGTAACTTGGATGATAAAATATTCACGGATCAACGAGAGTCAAACATACACTTACGTTCTGAGAGATGGATGGATAAGGGGACATCGCAGAGGATTAGGATGAAGTCACTGAGTGAACTGTTCTGAGTCAAGCATGAGACAGAGAAAAGTCCAAGGCAGGGGCATTGACCCAACACTTCCATGGATCTAACCATGAACACGTGAACTGATGTAAAGGGAAAGGGGGATTTCTACAAGAGAAGGATGTACATTTACACAAAATATGGAAGCTTAGAGGTAGAATGGCGTTTCAGAAGGAGCCTAGGATTCAAAGTTGGAAGATGAGCGTTGGGATACTAGGTCTGCCTTCATCAAATAATTCCACTGGGACTCAGTGTTTTTCAAATCAAATGTCCATGAGAATAGTAAATCTGGGTGAGATGACACTCTAGGGTTTGCATACTCTAAAGCAGGATTCACAATTTGATGGAGGAACTGGCAAATTATACTTATCATACTGAGACCCCTAGAGCTTCATGAGTTTGCTGAAGTCACTCTGGAAGTTAATGGAATATCCAAAATATGGAACTGATGCTTCCTGATGCCTTTAAAGAAGGCAAACGATCATACCTGGAAATCCTGATAATTCTAGAAAATACCATGTGTTCTGCTTGCCAGGACTTTTCTTTATACAACTTTTAAGACAGAGTGTGGGGACTTCCCTGGTGACGCAGTGGTTAAGGATCTTGCCAATGCAGGGAACACGGGTTCGAGCTCTGGTCCAGGAAGATCCCACATGCCGCAGAGCAGCTAAGCCTGTGCACCACAACTACTGAAGCCCACGTGCCTAGAACCTGTGCTGTGCAACTTGAGAAGCCACCACAGTGAGAAGCCCGCGCACCGCAACGAAGAGTAGCCCCCGCTCGCTGCAACTAGAGAAAGCCCGCGCCCAGCAACGAAGACCCAACGCAGCCATAAATAAATAAATAAATTTATTTTAAAAAATAGAGTGTGAGTATTTTGTCATTAATCTCCCACTGTATTGATTTGGATGTAATTCTGTGACAAACATATCCTGCTACTATAGTCTGGTGCAATTTACCATTTCTTTTGTTTTTCTAGCTTCACCGAGGTATAATTGACAAATAAAAATTCTGTGTGTTTAATGTGTACAACATGATGGTCTGAGATATGTATCCGTTTGAAATGATTACCACAATCAAGCTAATTAATGTATCCATCACCTCACTTAGTTACGATGTTTTCATGTGTGGTAAAACCCTTGAGATCTACTCTTTTGGTAAATTTCAAGTACACAGTGAAGTATTATTAATTATAGCCACCATGCTGTACATGAGATTGCTAGAACATGTTTCCCTTGCATAACTGGAACTTTTTATCCCTTGACCAATATCTTCCCATTTCTACCAGCCTCCAGCCCCTGGAAACCACCATTATACTCTCTGCTTCTCTCTGTGGCTCCATTTATTCTAGATTCCACATGTAAGTGAGATCATGCAGCATTTGTTTTTCTGTATCTGGCTTATTTCACTTAGCATAATGTTCTCATGGTCCCTCAATGTTGTCAGAAATGTCAGGATTTACTAATTTTTAAAGACCCAGTAGTATTCCATTGTGTGTGTCTATCTATCTATTATCTATCTATCATCTATATCTATCTATGTTTCTAAGTGTCTATCTGTCTTATCTATCTATCTACTATCTATCTTATCCATTTTTGTATCTACCTATCAATCAGCCTATCTATCTCATCTTTGCTGTATCCATCCATCCATCCACAGACACTTCGGTTGTTTCCACATCTTGGCTATGGTGAATAGGGCTGTGATGAACTTGGTAATGCAGGTACCCCTTTGAGATCCTGATTTCATCACCACTCCTTCTTCAACCCTTGGTATTAAACTGTCAATCTTGCTAGATCAGACAATACACCACTTGCATATAGATCTGGGATATTAATGCTTTCCTGTAATGGATAGTTGCCTCTGATATCTTTCCTTAAATGTTTGTCCAAACCTTTTAGAAACACTGCGATTGCTACATTGCTTTGGAGTTCAGCTGCATATTACACCAAGGTAAATGAAGTTGCTTGCAGTGGACTAAAGAATGTGGTAGAACCAATTGTTTTCTGCATTTTTGTAAGAAGCATTTTCAACTTCATCCACTCCTTCCACTTAAAATGACCTTGAGCATCATTGCCTACTTTTGTGACAACCGACGTGCATTTTCCAGGTGAGACATTTAGAAATGACTAACCTTGTAGGTGGATGACAGGACATGTTATAAATGAAGACAGAAAAGTGCCACCTTTCACATTTTTTTAAATTTCACACATGTCTCCTGCAAACCTGAGAGTTAATTAGACTTTCATTTTGTCAGCAGTTTTCTTTTTCCAGGAGAGAAGCAAATTTGAAACTAAAGACAGTGTTCTTTTGGCAACTTCCAGAAGGATGGGCGATTTCAAAGTCTTGCATCTTTTCAAGACCCCTCTATATATGAGTGTGTTCATGATGTATGAATTGCAGCTGGAAAAATTAGCATTAATGGATAGATTTCAAAATTCAACTGAAGATATTCTAAGGGATGCATTTCTTTGTGTTCTTACTAAATTGGAGCACGGTAAGGCCATATGGAAAAAGGATATATTGTATATAATATACAGGTATTTCCAGATAACACATCCTATTATCAAAAACAAATCTGCATAATGGAAAAAAGATAAAGTGAGGCAAAGGACTGTTATGTTGAAGAAAAAAAAATTAGAGTCAAATCAGGTAATTATTGTCATCAGATATAAATCTTCCAGTATGAAAGGAATCTTAGAAACTTTTATCCAACCGACTTAATGTACAGATGAGAACACTGAAGACAAAGGTTGTGTTGTATTTTTATTCTCAATAATACAAATAATTACTGTTCAGTAATTTTTTCGTTTTCTAACTGTATTTCTCAAAAAGTTATGCCCATATTTATTATGGAGGAGAAAATTCCATTTACCTAAGTGTGTGGGTGCTGGAAAAGCAGGATCTTTCATGCAGGATATTTAGGAGATTTTAATATTCTAATGTATATTGCAAATCTATAAATCTTATTTGACCCCAGAACCTACCCTCACCTTCTTCCCCCAGAGAATCTCATTAAATGAGTGTTCTGAGTCATAATACACCTTAGAAAGCATGGATGTACATTATAGCCTTACTCCATCACGACCTTCCCTAGAGAGTGACAGCTTCCAGTGAACCCATATTATTTCTACCTCTCCAGACTATGTCCCCGAATGGTCCAAGATGATGAATCCACAGGACATCCTTCAGACTACACCTCTTTTCTGTCTCAGATGGACAGATCTGTTCATGATCCTTAAGAATATAGAGTATTCCTAAGCTCACTGAGAGGTCTTCGAATGGATGGATTCAATAGGAAAAGGAGTATATATACTACTTGAGAATAAAAAATGGATTATACTTATATATTTATACTTTCTGAAGGAAACACATCATGATGTCATGATGAAATATATATATATATATATATATATATATACACACACACAGACATATACAAATATACATTATAAATATACACATAGGGACTTCCCTGGTGGTGCAGTGGTTAAGAGTCCACCTGTGAGTGCAGGGGACACAGGTCAAGCCCTGGTCTGGGAAGATCCGACATGCCGTGGAGCAACTAAGCCCGTGTGCCACAGCTACTGAGCCTGCGCACCACAACTATTGAAGCCCGCGTGCCTAGAGCCTGTGCTCCACAACAAGAGAAGCCACTGCAATGAGAAGCCCACACACCACAAGGAAAAGTAGCCCCCACTCGCTGCAACTAGACAAAGTCCGCATGCAGCAACGAAGACCAACACAGCGAAAAATAAATAAATAAATAAATAAATTTTAAAAAAATAATAAATATACACATATATTTGTACATGTATACATATAACATATAAGTGTATATATAATTGCTCTAAATATAGATAGATATCACTGCTACATAGATACCATATCTATATAGATATCCCATTGCTATTGCTATATATATTACATATAATGTTTATATATAAATATAAATATGTATTTGCTTATATGTATCTGAATTTTCCACTCACCTTCTACTCACCTGGGCTATAGAGCTTGTGTCTGAGGTATAGTTACTTAGATGCATCCAAAAAAAAGACAAGGTTCATACCATTGACTCTCTAAATCTCATTTATTTTTCTGAAATATTTTCTTAGACCCAGCTTCATCAATCTCATTAATTATAACCCTTTTCCACTTTGATTACTAGGTGTGCTTACAGTACCATTACCTGTGAAGCAGTAACCACACCTGTAACTGGCATCTCAAAGGGAAAGAAGAAAAAAAAGGACAAAATAAACAGAGAACACAAATTCTTGAGGTAAGACAGCTATCACACACATATCTGATGACCTCGAAGAACAAGGAAAACAGCAAAATTTCATACAGTAAATACGATTTCCTGACATATGATTTTTTCATCAGGAAATCATATCTAAAGTGTTAACAAGCACTTAAGTATTAAAAGTCAAAACTTAGTAAATCAAAGTAAAAATTAAAACAAAATCAAAGTAAAAATTAAAACAAGTACATATTGAAAAGACACAACATTTATTAAGAAATATTGGTACAGTTCTATCATCACGGGGATGGATCTTAGTAACATTCTCAAATGTTAAATATAAAAAACATGATCTATCGTCCTCTTCCATAATATTTTTCATCAGAAATATATGGTAGTAGGAAAATGTAATTGCATTTCCTTCCTGCTCACCATGTGTTAAAAGCACTAATAAAAAAAAAAAAGAACAACCCAGAATGTTAAAAACATATTTGGGTTAAAAGGGGTAAAGGTGGTAACACAAGATAATTATCAGGGAACTCTCAGTAAATGCCATTTCTCTGCAATGCCCATTGCCAATTTGGAAGGATCCCTAATCCACTGAATTTTTGTCAAAACCCAAATTGCCTGGAAAGTTTACAGAACTGTTATCAGGGATTAGATTTCCTTGAGAAGTTAATATAGTAAATCTTGCCTCTATAGTAGATCTTGCCTCTCTTCTTCTGTTTAATTTGAATTATGATTCCTGTTCTTGGAAAGGAAGTTAAGGATTATTCCATAATCCTAGCTACCAAATTCCATCCAAAAAAGGCATTTCAATGACATCTTAAAATAAATTGATTTTCTGTTTCAATTAGATGTGATTATGGGACTTTGGTTTTGTGAAGGAAACATCCACAGATTATTGAAATTGGATGCTTATTTACTTTCTCAGAAACCATCACTGAATCTATTAAAGGTGGGCAAAACACTCAAAGACCTTTTAAAGATCTATTTTTAATTCTGTACTTCTTTTGGATTCTTTTTTCCTGCTGTCTAAACAGATATATATGTATTTATTTCCCCTTGTTTAATTTCCATTTCACATTGGTTTTCTTATTAATTCTGTTTCTGAATTTAATTAACATTTTACATTTCTTAATTTCTTTCCTGGATTTGGGTAATTTTGTCTTATTAGCGCTTCAAAATCAGATGGAGAACTCCAAGCAGAGGCCTTAATTGCATGAGTAGTTAATTTCCTGTTACAGACAAACTCATACATCGTAAGTGGTCTTTAACCTTTTAGACATTCACAGGAAAATTAGACTGTGAATGCCTTACATCCATTTTTACATATTAATTTTCTCCAAATATCCATGAAATAATAAAAGAAAATAATATATATTGCTGTCATCCAAATTAATCAAAATCTGGTGTGTTTGCTAATACATCACAATTTTTTAAGCATCTATTTCCCTAAGACTTGTAGATGAGAGCTATCTATCCCAGTTCAGGTTTGGTGAGATTTGTTGTTTGCCCTTTCTGGAAGAATTATCAACGTAATTTTTTCATTAAAAAAAAAAGGATGATATATTTATTTTAGGAATTTCCTTTAGGAAATGATGGAGAGAGTGTGAAGGTTTTTAATGAGAATATTCACCACCAGCCCCACCACCTTTTATAGCTTATAAAAAGGATACTTCAACTTTCTAAATAGATAGCAATAGATTGCTGGATAAATTATTTGTAATATAACCATATATATATATATTCCATCAATTACTGTGGTTGTACAGAAAAATATTTCATAGCAAAGGGGAAATTGTTTATAGTATCAATTGAAAAAATGCTTATTTCAAAAAATGTGTACAGCATGTAAATATTATGGTAAAACATCATATAGTATGTATTTCTACTTGTAGAGAATGATTGGCAGTATATAAAACAAAATGTTAAGAATAGATATCTCTTTAAAAAAAGAATAGTTATCTTTAGGTAGGCAGGTTATTTTTTTTTCCTTTGGGCTTTTTGGTGCAATATGGATTTTTTGACAATGTCTATGTTTCTATAACAAAAGAATGAAATTGCATTAAAAATATGTTTTTGGAAATGTATATTGCCACTATTTTGAACAGCTTGGAGTACAGTTACAGGATCGTGGGTCTAGAAACATAAGGTTGCATATTGTAATTTAACATACAATGACAATAATATTCACTTTTTCTTTAGTATTTTCACAGTCAACTTTGCCTTCCTGGTCACGGGTACCTGGAGGGTGATGAAGGGGAAAAGATGATGCACAGTTGAAAACCTTCCAGATTAAAGGTAAGAAAGAAAAATCAGAGTCGTATCAGACTGGAGATACACCACAGAGAAGAGGTAACTATTAACTTAGACTCTAGTGCAAAGCCTATGAACCTGAAAAATCACTCCCCAAGCTCATGTTTTCTCTGCTTTCATTAATATTCCTTTGGACTTCTCATCTTATACACTATACACGTGGCTTTCAGAATATCCTTAAATTGGCCTGGAATGGTTGCCAGGGAGTGATTGGCAATGACATTTATTAAGGAAAATCTCAAAGACTTAGCAGAGCTTGATATGGAGAAGTTACTTTGGTCTGGTGGAAGAGGCGCTGTTCTACTCTTAATGCATCCCGTCTTCAGAGCGGCATACTCATCCTTCTTTGCTGGAAATTTTGGCTTCTGGTGGCTCCTAGCTTCATCCCTTCTTGAGAACTACCCTAGACTGCAAGGCATTGCCTACCCTCAAGTCTGTACCTCTCCCCAAGGGGTGGACCTTGATCCATGATTGGTTGGTGTAGGGATAAAAGCAGGTAGCCACTTACTTCAACGTGGGAGAACTCTGATTGGCCATTCTAGCCCCACAGCTTCCCATCAGGTAGGCTGAACCTATGTTGCAACTACAGGGCAGGGTCTAGAATGTTGATGAGTTTCAAGACTAGCTTAAATTTACTAAGACTGCTTCATTAACGGTACTGAGTTCTTCCACCAGGATCAACAAAAGCATGGTTGTCTTTCTTTGGGGGGACGTTACAAGACCTTGATGATCATTGCCGAGATCCATTTGTGCATAACGGGCTGAAAAATAAGGATACTTTCCTTACGCCCATCTTTCTTAACTTTTCACTTGGAATTGATCTATAAAGGAGAATTTCCTTCACCAATTGTGCAGTTACCAGAAAGCAAAACTGTTTAAGACTTCTAGGACGGTGTCAAAAGGATTCTAGAGCCAACTTGAATGGGTTCCCACTGGCTAAAGATGACACACTCTGACCATTAATAAGGATAGCAGGTTTTGGGGTTTTTTTTTTTTTTTTTTTGCGGTACGCGGGCCTCTCACTGGTGTGGTCTCTCCCGTTGCGGAGCACAGGCTCCGGACACGCAGGCTCAGCGGCCATGGCTCACGGGCCCAGCCGCTCCGCGGCATGTGGGATCTTCCCGGACCAGGGCACGAACCCGTGTCCCCTGCATCGGCAGGCAGACTCTCAACCACTGCGCCACCAGGGAAGCCCAGGATAGCAGTTTCAATGTATTAAAATACAAATTTTATTGCATGTATGAGTTCATGATAATGCTAAAAATAGCCACACTGATCATCTTTAGAAAATACTTGAGAATCCACTCATGACTTTGAAATAAAGGTAAAGAAATAAAGGTAAAGAAACAAGCATGTATCCTACTTTTCCTATAAAAACTCAAGCTCAGATTGATCAATGGAATTTTAATGTTAGAAAATTCAATTATTCAGGTTTTCATTGAATCCCTCTGAGATACTTCATGTGTAAACATAGATCTTCAGTTTCCTATAAATCTGTTAACCACATATATTATTCATGTTAGTGTAATGTACTCACAGTGAAATAAGATGAGGAAAAAAAAAACACCCTAAAAACCAGAGCAACCATGGTGCATTTTAACAGTGGTATGGAACCCACTGGGCTGTTTTTGTTTTGTTTTGTTTTGTTTTACCATGAAACTCCAATAGCTAGTCAAAGTTGTGTTTTGTGTGTCTGGAGGAAAGTAGTTTTCCTACTTTGTTGGCTGGTGGCACATAGTATATATCTTTGGGTATAACTTCAGAAGAAATAAAGATAGTTTTTTGGAGCATATTAACTTCTCATTATTACCTGTGGTGTGACTTATTTCCTCACGATTCCAGTGCCTCTAATAGGAAATAAAGTCCAACAAAATAAGGGTGAGATGAAAGAATCCAATGAATAATGGCAACATTAGGTAAATATGAAATAAATTAGAATCACCCTCTTAAAAATACAAATGGAATAATTCCAGATATCCTAATTTTAACTTCCAACTTCATTTATTATGTCCTGTGTGAGTTCCTAAATTTACTCAGAAGCAAAATGAGCCATCATGGTGATTACAGCTCATGCCATATTTTAAAGAACCCTTACTTTAACACGAATGGACATTTTAAATCAGAGGGAAACGGATACAGTGGTGGAAGTTTGGGAGTATCACCGGAACACAAGTGCTCTGAAGGTCTGAAGTCCCACAGGTTGCAAATCAGTGAACAGGACAAGGATAATTTAATAATATTGCAGGCATTGTTCCCAGAGTTCATTATTTTTTCTGCTTTCCACTGGAAACACACCAAAGGGAAAGAATCAGGTGCCAGAAGCACAAAGTATTTTACAAACGCAGGCTAATTAATCTCCTTGTCACTATTGTCATGAAAGGCATTACTGTTTAGTGCTGAGAAAAGAGAGTTGGACCTTTAAACGCCTATACTTTTAAATACCGATCTAGTTTTATCGCACAAAATGTAACCTGTAATAACAAGGTCATAAAAATGTCGGTTAGAACAGGTTCTGGGATTGAAAGAAAAAAAATGCCCATCGATTCCTTAGGGCTGACTTAGGATTTCCTCATATGTGGAGATGATGATTTGAGTATGTAGGAATCTATTTTTATATAAATTATTTTCTGGGTTATCTCCCCAAAGAAACAGGGATGAATTATAATCCCCCAGATTTAACAGCCAGTTAGTCTTGGGTTCCAAGTCGAATGCTGGTACTTACTAGCTGTGGATTCTTGGCCAATGGACTAAACTCCACCTATTTTGGGGGGCTGTTGTGAGAATTTGACTTAATGAAGCTAAATGCTTGGTACAATGTAGCTCTTCAATAAAGTGTAGCTATTACTCTGTGGCTGAGGTACCCAACTGGCAAAGATTTGAAAATGCATCCCTGAACAGAGCTTTTTAAAGTGCCCTCCGCTGCTGTATACTCTTTTAACCATTCATTTACTTGTTCACACATTTATATAACAAATTTTAGGGACTTCCCTGGTGGTGCAGTGTTAAGAGTCCACCTGCCAATGCAGGGGACAAGGGCTCTATCCCTGGTCTGGGAAGATCCCACATGCCACGGAGCAACTAAGCCTGTGCACCACAAGTACTGAGCCTGTGCTCTAGAGCCTGCGAGCCACAACTACTGAGCCTGTGTGCCACAACTACTGAGCCCACATGCCACAACTACTGGAGCCTGCATGCCTAGAGCCTGTGCTCTGCAGCAAGAGAAGCCACCGCAATGAGAAGCCCACACACTGCAACAGAGTAGCCCCCGCTCGCCACAACTAGAGAAAGACCGTGTGCAGCAATGAAGACCCAAAGCAGCCAAAAAAAAAAAAAAAGAATAAAATAAATAAATTTTAAAAAATATTTAAAAACAAACAAATTTTAAGTACTGCCCCTAGCTGAGCATAGAGATACATGACAGATACATACATCTTTTTCTTTATTGAAGCAAAGTGACTCAGTTATACACATATATACAATTTTTTTTTTTTTTTTTTTTTTTTTTGCAGTACACGGGCCTCTCACTGTTGTGGCCTCTCCCATTGCGGAGCACAGGCTCTGGACGTGCAGGCTCAGCGGCCATGGCTCACGGGCCCAGCCGCTCCGCGGCATGTGGGATCTTCCCGGACCGGGACACGAACCCGTGTCCCCTGCATCGGCAGGCGGACTCTCAACCACTGCGCCAGCAGGGAAGCCCTAAAGTTTTTTTTTTTATATTCTTTTCTTTTATGGTTTATCCCAGGAGACTGGATACAGTTCCCTGTGCTCTACAGTAGGACCTTGTTGTTTATCCATCCTACATGTACTAGTTTGCATCTGCCAATCCCAGACTCCCACTCTCTCCCTCTCCCAACTATCTCCCCCTTGGCAACCCCCAGTCTGCTCTCTCTGTCTGTGCTAACTCCTTTTGTTTTGATTTTTTTCTCTTCAATCACAGGTGTGCTGACCATTTTAACTCTACAGCAATTCTGAAGACCAAGAAAGTGCACGGCAAGCATGCTCTGTTGGATGTGGCGGTCTCGGCTGAATTTCCTTATGGTGTTTGCATCCCAAAGCTCCCTCCGTCTCACCCCCATACGTGATAAAGTGCAGCTGATTGACTGATGAAGTCATCTTTTTAGGCCTGCCATCTGGGAGTCAGGGCCCAAAGCCATCCCTGAAGGTAGCATGACCATTTACTTACTTTATTTATATGTTACCCTAAACGCCGGCCACACTCAGTAACACTTCTTAAGTACAAACGCAGAAATATGATTCATCAGAAATATGATTACATCAAAACCTGAGTCAAGAACATAGGTTATTTTCAGCTACTAGGGAGTTAAAATTCACCTGTTAAAATCAAAATGTTGCTTATCTCAGGAAGACTTAATAGTTTAACAATTCATTCCCTGGGTGTTTTTTTCACTCCTTCTTTTCACAGAACTTCACCTCAACCTACACCTTTCAGCATCACCTATGTCTAATCCTTTTCCTGTTAGTTCTTCTAAATTACTATTTTTTTCTGCAACCCTGTGACATCACTTTTTGTGCATCCCTGCTGCTCTGAAATTTTTCTAGAGTAGCCCATCCTAGCAAGAACATGCCATAACTCAACAGTTTATAGCTAGACTTCTGAGAGAATCCGGGTCATTTGTGTAGAGACACAAGCAATCTGATTCTTATCATTTCAGAAAATGATAAAATTGGAAGCATTCTTTTTCTTGGTTTGCATCAATACTTTTATAGAAGAGTCTCCCTCTTGCTGGATATGCTATCTACTGCTGATTTCTTTCTTTTTTCCTCTTGAACATGAGTCCAGAAGCCTAGTTCCCATTTTATTTATTTAATAAAATGGATGTGTTTCTGCAAAAATGTTTCCTTTTAAGAAGCAGGGGACAATTTAGCTTTTATGTACATATTTTAAAAATTTATTTTATTGGAGTATAGTTGATTTACAGTGTGTTAGTTTCAGGTATACTGCAAAGTGATTCAGTTATAGATACATATATATATGTATATATATATATATTTATATATACTCATGCTTTTTCAGATTCTTTATCCATATAGGTTATTACAGAATATTGAGTAGAGTTCCCTGTGCTGTACAGTAGGTCCCTGTTGTTTATCTATTTTATATATAGTAGTGTGTATATGTTAGACCCAAGCTCCCAATTTATCTCTCCCACCCATATTTCCCCTTTGGTAACCATAAGTTTGTTTTTGAAATCTGAGTCTGTTTCTGTTCTATGAATAAGTTCATTTGTATCATTTTTTACCAGGGACCTTTCCCACTCATAATTTTCTTATTTCTAGTTGTCGCCTTTTCTTTTCCACTTAGAGAAGTTCCTTTAGCATTTGTTGTAGAGCTGGTGTGGTGGTGCCATATTCTCTTAGCTTTTTCTTGTCTGTAAAGCTTTTGATTCCTCCATCAATATATTTTTAATTTTAATATATTTTATATTATATATTTAATACATATCTATCTATATATATATATATATTTTTTTTTTTTTTTTTTTTTTTTTTTGCTGTACGTGGGCCTCTCACTGCTGTGGCCTCTCCCGTTGCGGAGCACAGGCTCCGGACGTGCAGGCCCAGTGGCCATGGCTCACAGGCCCAGCCGCTCCGCGGCATGTGAGATCTTCCTGGACCGGGACATGAACCCTCATCCCCTGCATCGGCAGGCAGACTCTCAACCACTGCGCCACCAGGGAAGCCCCTAATACATATAGTTTTTAAATTAACGTGTTGGCTTAGAAATGAATGATATCACAAATGATCAGGGGTGATTAACCTGAACACCCTTTAATATGAAAAATGTGTTACTGCACATTCTATTGTGTATTCTCAAAGTCACAGAAGAAAGACCAAGACGTGATATCATTCTGGAAAATCCACGTATTTCCCAAATAGGTACTCTTTGCTTTATTTTGTCATGTTTCTGATGTATGAATCATGGAGAAAAACGGGAAATAGTCTCACTACTTAAATGCATAAAAATATACTATGGACTCATGACTAACTCAGATGGACCAAAGCCACGGTCCCTTTCTTCAAGAGAACTGGAGACGTATATTGTGTATAACATTTAAGCCCATCCCCTCTCTGCTCTTAAGAATTTCAAGATTAAATTAATGTCCCAAGAAGGGCAACTTCTAATTAGCCCTTTTCATTCCACTTAACCAGAACATAATAAATCCTCCCTTCAATTATGTTAATGGAATCCCTAGGGGAACAACCATCCGGACTCTGCAAAGAAGCCCTCTCACAGCAGTGACCTGTCGCTGCTTCCTCAAGGTACATCAGCTCCTTCCGAATTTCCCTGCAGCACTCCCATTAATTTTGCAGTTGGGGTCAAGTCCTTGGCAAAACGAAGTTTCCGGCCACGCTGGCTTACCATCACCTTGCTGTCTCTCTCTTCAGAAGCCACTCATGGAGTATGAACATCAGTTCATTACTTTGAAAGAATTGCAACCTTGAGATTTATTTGAAACTATTGTAAAAATGGTTCCCTTTCTGAAATAGTTGCCCAATACAGACAGACCAACGCTAGTGGACATTACTTTTGTCACCCCTCTGGATTCCCTTCATGGGGACATTGTATGTAGTCACCAGCTGCCCTGAGTGTTGACTGCTGATAGCACACAGCATCATGCTTCTCCAGAAGAATGTCCTTCGAGAGTGTTCCAGCTTTGGTGCTATTGACATCTGAGGCTGCATGGTTCGTGGTTCTGGGGGCTGCTCAGTGAATTATAGGTTGTTGACGAGCATCCCCATTCTTCACACTCCAGAGCTCCCTGTAGGCTCAGGGTGGAGCTGAACTCCAGCTGAAGCTACCATGTGCCTTAACTTCTTCCGCTGCAATGTCTTTTTTTTTTTTAGTTTTTTTTTAATTTTTGAATTTCATTTTATTTATTTTTTTCTACAGCAGCTTCTTATTATTTACCCATTTTATACATATTAGTGTATACATGTCAATCCCAATCTCCCAATTCATCCCACCACCATCCCCACCCACCACTTTCCCCCCTTGGTGTCCGTACGTTTGTCCTCTACAACAGTGTCTCTGTTTCTGCCCTGCAAACCAGTTCATCTGTACCATTTTCTAGGTTCCACGTCTATGCGTTAATATACGATATTTGTTCTTCTCTTTCTGATTTACTTCACTCGGTATGACAGTCTCTAGATCCATCCACGTCTCTACAAATGACTCAATTTCATTCCTTCTTATGGCTGAGTAATATTCCATTGTATATATGTACCACATCTTCTTTATCCATTCGTCTGTCAATGGGCATTTAGGTTGCTTCCATGACCTGGCTATTGTAAACAGTGCTGCAGTGAACATTGGGGTGCATGTGTCTTTTTGAATTATGGTTTTCTCAGGGTATATGCCCAGTAGTGGGATTGCTGGGTCATATGATAATTCTGTTTTTAGTTTTTTAAGGAACCTCCATACTGTTCTCCATAGTGGCTTTATCAATTTACATCCCACCAACAGTGCAAGAGGGTTCCCTTTTCTCCACACCCTCTCCAGCATTTGTTGTTTGTACATTTTCTGATGATGCCCATTCTAACTGGTGTGAGGTGATACCTCATTGTAGTTTTGATTTGCATTTCTCTAATAATTAGTGATGTAGAGCAACTTTTCATGTGCTTCTTGGCAATCTGTATGTCTTCTTTGGAGAAATGTCTATTTAGGTCTTCTGCCCATTTTTTGATTGGATTCTTTGTTTTTCTAATATTGAGCTGCATGAGCTGTTTATATATTTTGGAGATTAATCCTTGGTCCGTTGCTTCACTTGCAAATATCTTCTCCCATTCTCAGGGTTGTCTTTTTGTCTTCTTTGTAGTTTCCTTTGCTTTGCAAAAGCTTTTACATTTCATTAGGTCCCATTTGTTTATTTTTGTTTTTATTTCCATTACTCTAGGAGGTGGATCAAAAAAGATCTTGCTGTAATTTTTGTCAAAGTGTGTTCTTCCTATGCTTTCCTGTAAGAGTTTTATAGTGTCCAGTTTTACATTTAGGTCTCTAATCTATTTTGAGTTTATTTTTGTGTATGGTGTTAGGGAGTGTTCTAATTTCATTCTTTTACATGTAGCTCTCCAGTTTTCCCAGCACCACTTACTGGGAAAGGCTGTCTTTTCTCCATTTTATATCCTTGCCTCCTTTGTCATAGATTACTTGACTATAAGTGCATGGGTTTATCTCTGGGCTTTCTATCCTGTTCCATTGATCTATATTTCTGTGTTTGTGCCAGTATCATATTGTCTTGATCACTGTAGCTTTGTAGTATAGCCTGAAGTCAGGGAGTCTGATTCCTCCAGCTCCATTTTTTCCCCTCAAGACTGCTTTGGCTATTTGGGGTCTTTTATGTCTCCATACAAATTGTAAGATTTTTTGTTCTAGTTCTGTAAAAAATGCCATTGGTAATTTGATAGGGATTGCATTGAATCTGTAGATTGCTTTGGGTAGTATAGTCATTTTCACAATGTTGATTCTTCCAATCCAAGAACATGGTATATCTCTCCATCTGTTCATATCATCTTTAATTTCTTTCATCAGTGTATTATTGTTTTCTGCAGACAGGTCTTTTGTCTCCCTAAGTAGGTTTATTCCTAGGTATTTTATTCTTTTTTGTTGCAGTGGTAAATGGGAGTGCTTCCTTAATTTCTCTTTCAGATTTTTCATCCTTAGTATATAGGAATGCAAGAGATTTCTGTGCATTAATTTTGTATCCTGCAACTTTACCAAATTCACTGATTAGCTCTAGTAGTTTGCTGGTGGCATCTTTAGGATTCTCTATGTATAGTATCATGTCATCTGCAAACAGTGACAGTTTAACTTCTTCTTTTCCAATTTGTATTCCTTTTATTTCTTTTTCTTCTCTGATTGCCATGGCTGGAGCTTCCAAAGCTCTGTTGAATAATAGTGGCGAGAGTGGACATCCTTGTCTTGTTCCTGATCTTAGAAGAAATGCTTTCAGTTTTTCACCATTGAGAATGATGTTTGCTGTGGGTTTGTCGTATATGGCCTTTATTATGTTGAGGTAAGTTCCCTCTATGCCCACTTTCTGGAGAGTTTTTATCATAAATCGGTGTTGAATTTTGTCGAAAGCTTTCTCTGCATCCAATGAGATGATCATATGGTTTTTCTCCTTCAATTTGTCAATATGGTGTATCACATTGATTGATTTGTGTATATTGAAGAATCCTTGCATCCCTAGGATAAATCCCACTTGATCATGGTGTCTGATCCTTTTAATGTGTTGTTGGATTCTGTTTGCTAGTATTTTGTTGAGGATTTTTGCATCTATATCCATCGGTGATATCAGTCTGTAATTTTCTTTTTTTGTAGTATCTTCGTCTGGTTTTGGTAACAGGGTGATGATGGTGGCCTCATAGAATCAGTTTGGGAGTGTTCCTTCCTCTGCAGGTTTTTGGAAGAGTTTGAGAAGGATGGGTGTTAGCTCTTCTCTAAATGTTTGATAAAATTCTGTGAAGCCATCTGGTCCTGGACTTGTGTTTGTTGGAAGATTTTTAATCACAGTTTCAACTTCATTACTTGTGATTGGTCTGTTCATATTTTCTGTTTCTTCCCAGTTCAGTCTTGGAAGGTTATACCTTTCTAAAAATTTGTTCTTTTCTTCCAGGTTGTCCATTTTATTGGCATAGAGTTGCTTGTAGTAGTCTCTTAGGATGCTTTGTATTTCTGTGGTGTCTGTTGTAACTTCTCCTTTTTCATTTCTAATTTTATTGATTTGAGTCCTCTTCCTGTTTTTCTTGATGAGTCTGGCTAATGGTTTATCAATTTTGTTTATCTTCTCAAAGAACCAGCTTTTAGTTTTATTGATCTTTGCTAATGTGTCCTTCATTTCCTTTTCATTTATTTCTGCTCTGATCTTTATGATTTCTTTCCTTCTACTAACTTCGGGTTTTGTTTGTTCTTCTTTCTCTAGTTCCTTTAGGTGTAAGGTTAGATTGTTTATTTGAGATTTTTCTTGTTTCTTGAGGTAGGCTTGTATTGCTATAAACTTCCCTCTTAGAACTGCTTTTGCTGCACCCCATAGGTTATGGATCATCGTGTTTTCATTGTCATTTGTCTCTAGGTATTTTTTGATTTCCTCTTTGATTTCTTCAGTGATCTCTTGGTTATTTAGTAACGTCTGTTTTAGCCTCCATGTGTTTGTGTTTTTTACGTTTTTTTCCCTGTAATTGATTCCTAATCTCATAGCACTGTGGTCAGAAATGAGGCTTGATATGGTTTCAGTTTTCTTAAATTTACTGAGGCTTGCTCTGTGACCCAAGATGTGATCTATCCTGGAGAATGTTCCATGTGCACTTGAGAAGAAAGTGTAATCTGCTGTTTTGGATGGAATGTCCTATAAATATCAATTAAATCTATCTGGTCTCTTGTGTCATTTAAAGCTTGTGTTTCCTTAATTAATTTTCTGTCTGGATGATCTGTCCATTTGTGTAAGTGAAGTGTTAAAGTCCCCAACTATTATTGTGTTACTGTCGATTTCCTCTTTTATAGCTGTTAGCAGTTGCCTTATGTATTGAGGTGCTCCTATGTTGGGTGCATATATATTTATAATTGTTATATCTTCTTCTTGGATCGATCCCTTGATCATTATGTAGTGTTCTTCCTTGTCTCTTGTAACATTCTTTATTTTAAAGTCTATTTTATTTGATATGAGGGTTGTGACTCCAGCTTTCTTTTGATTTCCATTTGCATGGAATATCTTTTTCCATCCCCTCACTTTCAGTCTGTATGTGTCCCTAGGTCTGAAGTGGGTCTCTTGCAGACAGCATACATATGGGTCTTGTTTTTGTATCCATTCTGTAAGCCTGTGTCTTTTGGTTGGAACATTTAATCCATTCATGCTTAAGGTAATTATCCATATGTATGTTCCTATGACCATTTTCTTAATTGTTTTGGGTTTGTTTTTGTAGGTCCTTTTCATCTCTTGTGTTTTCCACTTAGAGATGTCCCTTTAGTATTTTTTGTAGAGTTGGTTTGGTGGTGTTGAATTCTCTTAGCTTTTGCTTGTCTGTAAAGCTTTTGATTTCTCCATCGAATCTGAATGAGATCCTTGCTGGGTAGAGTAATCTTGGTTGTAGGTTCTTCCCTTTCATCACTTTAAATATATCATGCCACTCTCTTCTGGCTTGTTGAGTTTCTGCTGAGAAATCAGCTGTTAACCTTATGGGAGTGCCCTTGTATATTATTTGTCATTTTTCCCTTGTTGCTTTCAATAATTTTTCTTTGTCTTTAATTTTTGTCAGTTTGATTACTATATGTCTTGGCATGTTTCTCCTTGGGGTTTATCCTGCCTGGGGCTCTCTGTGCTTCCTGGACTTGGGTGGCTATTTCCTTTCCCATGTTAGGGAAGTTTTCAACTATAATCTCTTCAAATATTTTTTTCAGGTCCTTTCTCTCTCTCTTCTCCTTTTGGGATCCCTATAATGCAAATGTTGTTACATTTAATGTTGTCCCAGAGGTCTCTTAGGCTGTCTTCATTTCTTTTCATTCTTTTTTCTTTATTCTGTTCCACAGCAGTGAATTACACCATTCTGTCTTCCAGGGCACATATCCATTCTTCTGCCTCAGTTATTCTGCTATTGATTCTTTCTAGTGTAGTTTTCATTTCAGTTATTGTATTGTTCATCTCTGTTTGTTTGTTCTTTAATTCTTCTCGGTCTTTGTTAAACATTTCTTGCATCTTCTTGATCTTTGCCTCCATCCTTTTTCCAAGGTCCTGGATGATCTTCACTATCATTATTCTGAATTCTTTTTCTGGAAGGTTGCCTATCTTCACGTCATTTAGTTGTTTTTCTGGGGTTTTATCTTGTTCCTTCCTCTGGTGCATAGCCCTCTGCCTTTTCATCTTGTCTCTCTTTCTGTGAATGTGGTTTTCGTTCCACAGGCTGCAGGATTGTAGTTCTTCTTGCTTCTGCTGTCTGCCCTCTGGTGGATGAGGGTATCTAAGAGGCTTGTGCAAGTTTCCTGATGGGAGGGACTGGTGATGGGTAGAGCTGGGTGTTGCTCTGGTGGGCAGAGCTCAGTAAAACTTTAATCTGCTTGTCTGCTGATGGGTGAGGCTGCTTTCCCTCCCTGTTGGTTGTTTGGCCTGAGGCAACCCAACACTGGAGCCTACCCCAGCTCTTTAGTGGGGCTAATGGCAGACTCTGGGAGGGCTCACGCCAAGGAGTACTTCCCAGAACTTCTGCTGCCAGTGTCCTTGTCCCCACAGTGAGCCACAGCCACAACCCCATGCCCGCTTCTGCAGGAGACCCTCCAACACTAGCAGGTAGGTCTGGTTCAGTCTCCTATGGGGTCACTGCTCCTTCCCCTGGGTCCCAGTGCTCGCACTACTTTGTGTGTGCCCTCCAAGAGTGGAATCTCTGTTTCCGCCAGTCCTGTCGAAGTCCTGCAATCAAATCCCACTAGCCTTCAAAGTCTGATTCTCTAGGAATTCCTCCTCCTGTTGCCAGACCCCCAGGTTGGGAAGCCTGACGTGGGGCTCAGAACCTTCACTCCAGGGGGTGGACTTCTGTGGTATAAGTGTTCTCCATCCTGCGAATCACCCACCCAGCAGTTATGGGATTTGATTTTTCTGTGATTGTGCCCCTCCTGCCATCTCATTGTGGCTTCTTTGTCTTTGGATGTGGGGTGTCCTTTTTGGTGAGTTCCAGTGTCTTCCTGTCGATGATTGTTCAGCAGTTAGTCGTGATTCCAGTGCTCTTGCAAGAGGGAGTGAGCGCACATCCTTCTACTCTGCCATCTTGAATTAATCTCCTGTCAATGTCTTGCTTCCATTACTGGCTTATAATCTTTTATGAATAAGTCATTTGCATCAGGTTCTGTCTCACAGGAATTCTGCCCAAGAGAGCAATGTATTTCAATATCTTCTTCCTTCTCATCCTCCTCATCATCCAAATAGGCTCTATCACCAGATTTTACATCACATATTTTACACATGTTAATTCTTATCTACATAGCATGTCTATACCTTAGAACAGGGGACATTAGAAGGATGAAGAAACTCACCCATGGGCTTATGGCTGATTCGTAACCCATAGGAGGTGACTTGGATCCACATTTGAAAAATAATTCTGGACATAAGCACTGCCAAAGGGCTGTGCAAATTCTAAAGCGCCCTACCCATTAGCTGTTCGCTTTGCTACCTGACAACGGGCACATATTTAGTGAAAAATGAATTACACACAGTATTTCCCACAAATAACTATCTTGATCATCTCTTCCTATTTAGATTCTAGTAGTATGCAAAGATTATTTCTAAAGACAAGTACCTGTTTCAGGATAGAACGAGAATTCATTGGAGGAAATATATGAGACATGCATTACTGTGTGTGTGTGTGTGTGTGTGTACGTGTGTACGTGCTCTCATAAAATGGATTGAAAACTTCAGCAAGGACCATATGGTTGCACGTGAAAACATATGAATATCCACAGGTCTGAAATCTGTGCCCATTTTTTCACATTCAGAAACTGCGGGGTGGGTGCTTTTGCAGAGAGACTGCCCAGTAATTAGTTTTAGGGTCTGAACTGAACCCTTTGTTTGCTGTGATTCTATGCAAGAGGTCTCGAGGTCCACAAAACATGATTACATTTGAGCTCTCAGCCCCCTGATTTAATTCACCAGGCAGAAGTGACCTCTCTTGAATGGGAAGGTAAATGAAGGTTGAAGTCATCTTGGTTCATGTTTTAATATCCAGGGTCATCTCCCTCTTTAAGATCCACAAACATCCGGAGTAACTGACTTGCTACATTTCTGTGGCGAGCAAGCTCTTTGTATTTCTAAATTCTACATGACCTCCTGTGCTCATTCGACACTGTCCCTGGACCAGCATATTTCTGTTTGTTCTCTGCCACATTTGATCTGATACCACTGTATCTTTATTTTGAGAAAGAGATTTTATTTCTAACAACGGGAGATAGAGTTATAACATAAACTGTGGTCATCCAGGCCATTATTTCAAGAGTATGGTATTCCAGCTTCAAATCCTGAAATCTGGAATATAATTCCTCATGGTCAAATTAGATAGAACTCTGCTAGCTTCCAGGTAGATATCAGTCCTGCGAGGCAACCGGCGCAGCCTGGAGAGATTGCATTTTATTTACTGAATAGTGGGCCATGCTAGTATTTGCCGGGGAGAATCATTTACAGATGCCTCGTAAATACATACAGCTGCTGCTTTCCCTAAGGCAGCCTCGATGCAGGGAGGGGATGGAGAGGAACCAGCTCAGTCACCAGCAGCTGCAAATCAGAGCTTATTCCCTGGTGAGACCCTGTGATTCGGGGCCCCTAGAAGAACTCCTGGAATGGTTTTCTCTGCCCACAGAGGCTTAAAATGAGCACATTTCTCCTGACCAGAAGGGGACTGCTCTCTCCATGTCCATCCAGGTTGCAAAGGCAGTTGGGTTCTTCAAGGGGCCCTCAGAATGCCCCAAATGGCTTCTGGTGTGCCACATCCCCTGTAGTTTTGGTCAGAATGTTTCAAACACTCTGAAGATTTTGTGGAAATCTTTCCTGGGACATGAACATGCTGAAGAAATAGGCAGTCATTTCAAGAGTAAATTTTCTTTATATAGCTGATGTGTATGCATATAGCTAATAGATAGATAGATAGATAGATAGATAGATATGATGGATGGATAGATAGGTAGATAGATTATTAGATGGATTGATAGATGATAGATGGATCAATATAGATGGATATATAGATAGATAGAAACAAGATAGATAAGACGGATGGCTGGATACATAAGATGGATGTATAGATAGATGATTGATATATTATATAATTATGTATATAGTTAAATGTTTATAGTTAAATATAACATACTTAAGTTTACTATTGATAAGTGTTATCATTTTGGAATATCAGTTAAAGATCAAAAAGCCATGAAATTAGCTAGAATTAATTAATCATAGAATTATTATTTGGAGTAAATTAAAAACTTGTCCTTCATTCAACAAAACGATTTTAGGTGTTTTTTAAAGATAACCTTATGTGGTTTTTCAGACTTGTAGACACAGAAGAAATCACTTCCCTGTGGGCAGGTGGACTTAGGAGTGTGGAGTCCATGGTAGCCCCAAGGGAAGGGACCATTACAACAGTCAGCGCATCTCAGAAACTTATTTCCAAAGCCAGGGCCGATGAATCATGCCACATCTGGACACAAGTGTGCAGGTATGTCTGTTTTTGTTTTTGTTTCTCTCCCGTTATTAAAAATATCTTCCCAGAGATTTTTCTTGTTTTCCCTCCTGACCTCCTACCTCCTGCCTCTCATGTTTTTTTGTCCCATTCCTTCCTCTTCCTGTCCTAGAAAAAAAGGGGACTTTTAATTACACCATGTACTTTTGTGTACTGGCTAACAAAACCTAATGCTAGGGAGACACTTTGATGATCCTTTGATTGTGGCCATGAACAGGAGGACTAATTTGTCCACATACTAAATCAGTACACTTTGCAAAGAGCACTAGACACACTGCTCATATTCCATGTTCCAGTCAAGCAGCCTTCGGTGGGAGAATTTCGATAATACATTCAACTAAGACTGTAAAAGTGAATTATCCTGTTAAATTATTTTTAAAGAAAAAACATCCATTGTCCTTCCTTCGTTTTGTTTTAGTTTGTTTTAGTAGATGTCATGTTCACGTTCGTGTTTCTCCATGCTGGGGAGATGGTGGGAATGGATTCTAATTCATGCAAACAGTTCTTCTAAGGAGATGTATCAGTGATATTAAATGCAGCGTTCAACACCTACCTCACACACAACTGTGAACAACTAGGGAAATGTGTACATTACCTTTTTTCTATAAAACTAAAATCCTTTTTTTAGATTCCACATATAAGTCCTGTCATGTGATATTTGTCTTTGACTGATTTCACGTAGTATGATCATCTCCAGGTCCATCCATGTTGCTGCAAATGGCGTTATTTCATTCTTTTTTATGGCTAATATTCCATTGTATATATGTACCACATCTTCTTTATCCATTCATCTGTCGATAGACATTTAAGTTTCTTTCATGTCTTGCCTATTGTAAATAGTGCTGCTGTGAACATTGGGGTGCATGTACCTTTTCAAATTATGGTTTCCTTCGGATATATGCCCAGGAGTGAGATTGCTGGATCATATGGTAAGGGTACAAATGAACTTATCTACAAATGGAAATAGAGTTACAGATGTAGAAAACAAACTTACGGTTACCAAGGGGTAAGGGGTGGGAGGGATAAACTGGAAGATTGGGATTGACGTGTACACACTACTATATATATAGTAGATAACTAATAAGGACCTACTGTAGAGCACAGGGAACTCTACTCAATACTCTGTAATGACCTATATGGGAAAAGAATCTTAAAAAAGAGTGGATATATATGTATGTATAACTGATTCACTTTGCTGTACACCTGAAACTAACACAACATCGTAAATCAACTGTACTCCAACAAAATTTTTTTTAAAAACCAACTAAAATCCATCAGAATAGTCTGATTAACAAACATTTCAAATGTATTTATCCACAGAATCATTTCTGATCCCCATGTAGACAGTTGCAGCTCTCAACTGAAAAAAAAAAAAGCACGACCTGAAAGTTGAGAATTGTGTTGTATTAGGCGGACTTTCTGAGGACTTAAGCCCAGCAAGCAGCATCTCAGATAGCTCTAGGGACTGCTCCAAAAAGGTAGGGGCGGAGCCTGGATATGTAGGGGTTTCTGCCACAAAGACCCAGTAGTTCTAACATCAAAAGGTGACTGTTAATTTAACTAGAGAAAACCAGACATCTCAAGTTAATGAATGTAGCGCATTTCTGTGTATGGGATGATCCAAGAGTCTGGTCTCCTTGAAATCATTCCTTTGATATGCACCTTAGTTCTCTGGGGCCAATATCCTGTTTTTCTCTATCCTGAATCCCCTCAGGGGGGCAGCTGCCGTGACTGAGGGCTTGATGGCTGCAACATCTTTGCTTACTGATACGGCAGGTGACATTCTTAGCCACATTGCCACTAATATTTTCAGACTGGCGTTCAGGGGGCAGGAGTCGTGGAAATAGGACTAAAATATTTTATAAAGGAGGAAAAGGATATTTTTATGTAGTGATTTTGACAGAGGCGCTTCTCAAAAGCCACCAGTCCACTGGATTTAGTATTTTGGTCAACATCACACCCCTTGGCTAGGGAAAATGAAGACTGTTTTTAAAATATTGCTCTTATAGCTGAGCTGAATAAATATATCATTAAGAAAGAAAAATCTCAGTGTCTTCTGTCCTGCCCCCTAACCCCAGGAGAACTTTCTGCTTTAGAACATGAAACAAATCAGGGATGCCTTTTACTTACCATGAGGGGATGGAAGATCTGGAGTTTATAAAATAGACCCTCCAGGCCTCCCTGGTGGCGCAGTGGTTGAGAGTCCGCCTGCCGATGCAGGGGATACTGGTTCGTGCCCCGATCTGGGAGGATCCCATATGCCGCGGAGCGGCTGGGCCCGTGAGCCGTGGCCGCTGGGCCTGCGCGTCCGGAGCCTGTGCTCCGCAACGGGAGAGGCCACAACAGTGAGAGGCCCGCATACCGCAAAAAGGAAAAAAAAAAAAAAAAAAAAATAGACCCTCCAAAGAGAGGGAAGGGAAAAAGAATGCTGTAGCTGTGGGGACACCATGGTTTCCTTGGAGACCCTCCAGTGCTTACTGATAATCCACAAGCTAAGACAAATTCAAAGAGGCCGGTGCTTAGCCTGTCTCTGACAATTACCGAGAGTGCATCCCATCAGCAGGACCCTTCATGTCAGTTCTGTTCTTTGGTTAAGTTGTTTTTATGTATCTTTTCCCTTGGATCATTAAGTTGGGGCCATGCCTTAGTTTTTATAGGAAAAAGGGAGACAAGTATACCTTCTTTTTAAAAAAATTTTTATTGAAATATAGTTGAATTACAGTGTGACTCAGTTATACATGTATATATATATGTGTGTGTGTGTATATATATATATATATATATGTATATACATACACATATTCTTTTCCATGATGGTTTGTCACAGGATATTGAATATCGTTCCCTGGGCTCTGCAGTAGGACCTTGTTGTTTATCCATCCTATCTATACTAGTTTACAACTGCTAACCCCAGACTCCCAGTCCATCCCTCCAGTCTATCCTGCCGCTACTCTGACTCCCCCTTGTCCACCACAGGTCTGTTCTCTATGTCCCTGATTTTGTTTCAAAACAAAAGTATATCTTATTGACCGATAATAAATCATTGAGTAGGGACCCTGAAGATTAGAAGGATCCTCATAAAGTGAAAAATAGAACGCTGTATTATACAGATAGCATGGATCAAATGATTCTAAAAGGACACAGAGAGCCAGGGTACCGATGGGTATGGGATGTGCCTCTCAGACCTTAATATGGTGCAGCCAAGTGGATTCCAAATGCAAACGTAGCAGTGGGATTTTCTCCCAATTGGATTGTATGCTGAGCCAAACACACGTGACAGAAAAATCAAGGGCTTTGTTCCCCGGTCCCTGGGTCTCCCTCCTCTGTGGAATCTCAAGGCTCAGAGGAGCACAGGCTGGAAATCACTGGTGGAAGGAAGCTGATGGCCGTTGGTGGCAAGCACAGCTGCATTCAAATCAGGCCCCGACTTATCAGTTCTCCCATCCCAACTTTACATCAGTTCTCCATGCTGTTTTCCTCTCCAGTAAAACCAGGATAGTCATATCTCCAAGAGTACAAAATGAGGTGAAACATAGAAAACACTTGGTACATAGCAGGGCCTTCGTAAATAAACACTGGTTTATCTTAACTGGGCACTTTGGGTCCGCCCCAGTCCCTAACCTCAGACATCCTTTTTCTGCTAGAAGTCCATCCATGGGCATATCCAGGCCATACAGAAAAGGCTCTTTCTGCCCAGTAGATTGTGAACACCTTGGGATCAGCAAAAGTGCTCTTTTCATCTTTCTGTCTGATGCATTTGGGCAGAATGGAAATGCTCAGTATATCGGGTTAGAATGGAATTGTCTCATATAATTCAGAAAGCTGCATTCCAGGTGGCCCCATGCGAGCGTGAAGCTTGATTCATTATGGCACACGTGCAGGTGTACATATATGTATGTGATGTGTGCATATATGTTTTGTACAATGTGTATGAGTATGTATATCCATACATATTGCATATATATACATACTTATGTATATAAATAAAACACAAATATTTGTATTAAGTATAAATACATATTATGCATAAAATAGTTATATTTATGATAAATAAATATATCCAATGTATCTAGACATACATTTTTTTATTGAAGTCTAATTGATTTACAATGTTGTGCCAGTCTCTGCTGTACAGCAAAGTGACCCAGTTATACACATAGAGACATTCTTTTTTCTTTTTTTAAATTAAAAAAAATTTTTCGTTTAGTTAGTTATTTTTGCCTCTGTTGAGTCTTCATTGCTGCACGCGGGCTTTCTCTAGTTGCGGCGAGCAGGGGCTACTCTTTGTTGTGGTGCGCGGGCTTCTCATGGTGGTGGCTTCTCTTGTGGCAGAGCATGGGCTCTTGTTGCAGAGTGCAGGCTCAATAGTTGTGACTCATGGGCTCTAGAGCTCAGGCTCAGTAGTTGTGGTGCGCAGGCTTCGTTGATCCACGGCATGTGGGATCTTCCCAGACCAGGGCTCGAACCCGTGTCCCCTGCATTGGCAGGCAGATTCTTAACCCCTGTGCCACCAGGGGAGCCCCTATCATAGGATATTGAATATAGTTCCCTGTGCTGTGTAGTAGGACCTCATTGTTTATCCATCCTATATATACTAGTTTACATCTGCTAATCCCAGACTCCCAGTCCATCCATCCCTCCCCACCATGCCTTGACAACCACAAACCTGTTCTCTACATCTGTGAGTCTGTTTCTGTTTTGTAGATAAGTTCATTTGTGCCGTATTTTAGATTCCACATATAAATGATATCAGATGATATTTGTCTTTGACTTCACTTAGTATGATTATCTCTAAGTCATCCATTTTGCTGCAAATGGCATTATTTCATTCTTTTTTATGGCTGAGTAGTATTCCATTGTATATATGTCCCACATCTTCTTTATCCATCCATCTCTCGATGGACACTTAGGTGCTTTTCATGTTTGGGCTATTGTAAATAGTGCTGCAGTGAATGTAGGGATGCATGTGTCTTTTCAATTTATAGATTTGTCTCAGTATATGGCCAGGAGTGGGATTGCTGGGTCATATGGTAATTCTATTTTTAGTTTTCTGAGGAACAGACATACATTATATACATGATCTGGATGAACATCTGTGTTTCCCCAAATTCATATTTTGAGGTGCTAACCCCCCATATGATGGTATTTGGACATGGGGAGCTGATTAGATTTAGATGAGTTCACGAGGGTGGGGTCCTCACACAGGATTAGTGCCCTGATTAGAATAAATATATGTGGTCATGCTTTATAATTTCTCCTACAATCCATTCAAGCCATACAGGGGCATGTAGCCCTCTCTGAAATCAGTGTTTCTCCTACCATGGAACTTAATGACCTTTTAATTTCTTGTTTACCTTCTATCTCCCCAAATACCATTAGGAAAGGGACTGGTTCTATTTTAGTCACCTAATTCATCAATGGAACTCAGCTAAAGACCTCACACACATGAGAAAGTCAGTCAGTTTTTTTCTGAATGGAGAGAGAGACCTGGAAGGCTAAGAACTAGATTTTAATACCTTTGCTCTTTTTTGGTTTACTTGAGAGATAACTGACATGTCACAGTATATTCGTTGTAGGTGTACACTATCTCAGTTTGCCCTCTTATTAATGGGATGAACTCTGCAACTTTGGAAAAATTAGGAAATCTCACTTAATGTAATTTTCTCCTCTGTCCTCTGAGGGATGAGGACTAATTACGGGAACTCGCAGATTCCAGCTGTACTGCTCCTGGCCCCCCAGCTCCACATGTGTGAACCGTATGTGTTGACAAGCCTGAGGTCCTGAAGCAAAGCAAATAGTGCTGATTCTGCCTTAGGTAAGTGATGTGGGCCTGTTTCTATGGGGTTGGGTGGTTGATGGAAGCACAGGAGTTGAGACTTTTGATGGAGACGGAGTCAGGGGTAAATGTTTGTGGTTTGCTTTGGGTGGTTTATACCAGATTTTGTGTGCAGCTCTGTGTGTGTAGCCTAATATTTGTATATGGACATCTAAATCTGTATCTATTCTCAAGTTGCTACAAAATTCCCAAAAGAATACCATCTTTCATTTTAAGCAGAGGAATGCTAATATATTGTCTGGGTCAGAAAAATAAATATAGAACAAAAGCAAATATTTCCATAGGACTTAGGGTAACTAGGACGAATGCTAAGGAAACTTGCTAATAACTCTTTAGGAGGGACATGCCAACATTTTCCCAAATACTTAGGGTTGATTAGTAAAGGGCACTGTGGACCAGAGTGGACCACACATAACAATGTTCCCTTACAAGTCATCTCATTAATTGATATATATATATTTTTTTTAACTTTTTATTTTATATTGTAGTATAGCTGATTAACAATGTTGTGATAGTTTCAGATGTACAGCAAAGTGATTCAGTCATACCTATACATGTATCTATTCTTTTCCAAATTCTTTTCCCATTTAGGTTGTTACATAATATTGAGCAGAGTTCTCTGTGCTATACTCAAGTCATCTCATTATTAATCAAATCTGCACATGTTACTGTGAGCAAAAACGATTTAGAATCGGGTATGGAATCCATACCCGTCCACTTCACCTGAAACCCATGTCTATTACAAATACTAGATTGGGAAGAAACATGAACAATTAAGAGTTTCCTTCAGTTTTCCCCTGATCTGAGCAGTACAGGATGGCAGAATTCCAAAGTGGAATCCTAAAAGTCTTTGCTGTTTCCAGGGGATGTATTGAAGGAAAGCTCCCCAGTACCCCAGAAAAGCTAGCTGCATAATACCCCGAAGCCTGGCCCCATCTTGGAAGGCAGGACGGGTAGGACAATTCCTTCGCCTCTAAGAAAGTGAAGTTGCTTGATTCCAAAGAGCTGGGGAAGCTATTTGTACTGGGGAGCTGTTTGATGGGCCCATTAGTATCAGAAGGGCCTCTGATTTTTATCAACACTGTACACACCTCTCATTTCATCCGAACACCCCAGTCCTTATGTTTGATCCCTGACAGTGAATAACCAAGTCCCAGGGAACGACCAGCCATGAAACAATTTATATTCTTCAAAGAACGCAGAAGTATTTGATTCTATCAGTGCCCTCAGACAGAGGCTTAAAAATGAAGTCTGTGTCCTATTATAAATCTCCCTTCGCTGCTCTGTATTTATCAGCTTTCGATTATTCCAAAAAAATGATCATCCAAGTAAATGTTTAAGTTAGGCAGGTAATGACCCGAGTCTGATTAGTAAATTTTTCCGTTCCCCCTCCAACAGGATACATCAGACCTTAAAATTCCGCAAACACACATTTACATGATCATTGTCCTAAAACGCCATAAGTGAACACGAAGAGCTCAGGAATCATCTTTGCTGGGGCTCTTTCTGCCTGACACATTTATTTGAATGTCATTTTCTGCCCTTGAAATTCGTGAGCGTTTTATGAACAAAAGGAAAGTATATTTGAGACTGGGTAGAAAGCAGTACCTCTAAAGCACATGTCTCTATAAGAAAGGCCTCCTTTGAACTCTGTCGTGGAGATTTACATACCGAAGTATGAAGATGATCTAGTGACAGTTAGACAATTTGTACATAAATACGTCCTGACACGGGGTATGAAATTAGAGAGGCAGAGAAAGTGTAATAGAACCCTTTGTCCTACAACCGCTTAGCATCCTAAGACAACGGATTGGATGGTGTTTTTGGAAAAATCCACTTTATCTGTGCAAGAAAAGGAGCCTATATATCTACATATTTTTGTTTGTTTTTCAGTTCATGTCAACAATAAGAATTTATATGTGTCTGTGGACCATCCTGATGTTCTAGACCTTAAGCTCATTATATCTTATCTATCTGGTTTTATAAAAGCATATTTATTTATAAAAGCACACACACATATATATTTATTTATTCAGAATAAGCAATGATAAGAAATGCATATTGGAAGTATTATTTTGTTCCTTTCCTGAAAAAAAGAAAACCCTGATGTTTCTTGAGGACATATCTTATGTAATATTTGTATATTTTGAAAGAAAGTATTTTCTGCTATTAAAAGAGATGGATCATCACAAAGATACTTGACATATTAATCCTCTGTAGGATTAATTCGAATTGCGACTTATGAATCAACAATTACTATGGAAGTTGAAAGGAAAGAAGGAAGGGAGGAAAGAAGAAAACATGGAGAGTAGTTGAACAGAAACCAATACTTTTATGTCTTATTACTTCTCTCTGCATCAGAACTCCAGAGCAATGCAGTGTGTGAGGCAAGTCTTGAGATATATACACTAATATGTGTAAGATGGGTAACTAATAAGAACCTGCTGTATAAAAATAAATAAATAAAATTCAAAAAAAATGGATTTGGGATGACGGGGGGTGGGGGAGTGCAGTGTAGTATATGGAAAAGACTTGAATTTAAAAAAATTTATTTATTGAAATAGAGTTGATTTACAATGATGTGTTAATTTCTGCTGCACAGCAAAATGATTCAGTTATACATACATATTCTTTTTCATATTATTTTCCATTATGGTTTATCACCAGATATTGAATATAGTTCCTTTGCTGTATAGTACAACCTTGTTGTTTATCCATCCTATATATATAATAGTTTGCAAGACTTGGATTTTTGCAAAAGCTCAGCGCTTTACTGGTTGTGTGATTGGGGCAATTACCGGGTATCTTTTTTTTTTTTAATTGATCTTTATTGGAGTATAACTGCTTCACAGTACTGTGCTAGCCTTGTCGTACAACAAAGTGCATCAGCCACATGCAGACATACATACCCATATCCCCTCCCTCTTGAGCCTCTCTCCCACCCTCCCTATCCCACCCCTCTAGGTCGTCGCAAAGCACCGAGCTGACCTCCCTGTGCTATACAGTATGTTTTTGTCTCAGTTGTTCAACAGTAAATGAAAGAAAATAATCTCTCCCTCTCATATTTGATGTGTAGATTCAAGGGGGTATTTTCATGGTGCCTAGAAGAGTACGTGCCTTTTAATTATAGCCAGCTAAGTTTTAGTCCTTTATTATACTTTCCTTATAATTTAGAAACTGTATTTGATTGAATTTGAATAATATCCATTCCCTGTACATTTTTTCCACTCTTTTTTTTAATTGAAGTGTAGTTGATTTACAATATTGTGTTAGTTTTAGGTGTACAGCAAAGTGATTCAGTTATATATATGTATATATATGTATATATATATATATAATATATATATATATATATATATATATATACATATATATATTTCACATTCTTTTCCATAATAGGTTATTACAAGGTATTGAATATTTTTCCCTATGCTATATGGTAAATCCTTACTGTTTATTTTATATATAGTGGTATGTATCTGTTAATCCCATACTCCTAATTTTTCTCTGCCTTTCTTTCCCCTTTGGTAACTGAGAGTTCATTTTCTATGTCTGTGAGTCTGTTTCTGTTTGGTAGATAAGTTCATTTGTATTATTTTTTAAATTCCACATATAAGTGGTATCATATAATATTTATCTTTATGTGACTTACTTCACTCAGTATGGTAATCTCTAGGTCCATTCATGTTTCTGCCAATGGCATTAATTCATTCTTTTTTATGACTGAGTAATATTCCATTGTATAGAGGTACATCTTCTTTATCTACTCATCTGTCAATGGACACTTAGTTTGCTTCCATGTCCTGGTTACTGTAAATAGTGCTGCTATGAACATTGGGGTGCACATATGTTTTTGAATTAGTTTTCTCCAGATATATGCCCAGGAGTGGGATTGCTGGATCATATAGTAGCTGTATTTTTAGTTTTTTTAAGAAGCCACCATACTGTTCTCCACAGTGGCTGCACCAATTTACATTCCCACCAACAGTGCAGGAGGGTTCCCTTTTCTCCACACCCTCTCCAGCATTTATTTGTTTGTAGACTTTTTGATGATGACTATTCTAACAGGTATGACGTGATACCTCATTTTGGTTTTGATTTGCATTTCTCTAATAATTAGTGATGTTGGGCATCTTTTCGTGTGCCTATTGGCCATCTGTATGTCTTCTTTAGAGAAATGTCTATTTAGATCTTCTGCCCATTTTTGGATTGGGTTTTTTGGTTTTTTGATATTGAGCTGCATGACCTGCATGTATATGTTGGAGATAAATCTTTTGTCAGTTGCTTCATTTGCAAATATTTTCTCCCAGTCTGTAGGTCTTTGTTGTGTTAGTGGTTTCCTCTGCTGTGCAAAAGCTTTGAAGTTTGATTAGGTCCCATTTGTTTATTTTTGCTTTTGTTTCTATCATGCACATTTCCTCTTTTGGCACAAAGTGATATTTATTTCTAAGTAAAACTACCTTTGTTTTAAACCCACATTGCTGGCAATCCTGTCAGATAAAGTGAGGACGGAGTAAAGTGTTAAAAAGTCCAATACAGTTGTTTAGTTTCTTGAAATGAATTCATTTCATTCCATGAAATAATTATTTTCTCTTTACAGTCTTCATTTCCCACCTTTCCTTCCTGTAATTTCTCAGAAAATACTAGCTTTGTCTCTGCCACATGAAAATTTCAAAAAATATATAATTAAATCTGTTTTAATTATGCATTTACATGAAGAAATATTTAGATTTCTCTAAAAAAATAGTGTTCTTTTTGTTTTGTTTCCTATTATGACTCAAAATATTGAAATCCTCTAAGATTAAGATTATATATAAACATCTTCAAAAAGAATTTATGTAACTTACAATTCAATTCATCTAACATTTGAGTATCTACTGTGTGGAAAGTTCTGTGTTATAAGACAAGTGGAGAAAACCCCTGTGTAGTTTCTGCCCCTGATTGGTTGATGTACATTGATGATGGCATATATAAGTGGTGAGTTAAAATCAATTATAAAAATAGACATTTTGGGGCTTCCCTGGTGGCCAGTGGTTGAGAGTCCGCCTGCCAATGCAGGGGATGCGGGTTCGTGTCCCGGTCTGGGAAGATCCCACATGCCACGGAGTGGCTGGGCCCGTGAGCCATGGCCGCTGAGCCTGCGCGTCTGGAGTCTGTGCTCCGCAACGGGAGAGGCCACAACAGTGAGAGGCCCGCGTACCGCAAAAAAAAAATATAGACATTTTGGGACTTCCCTTGTGGCACAGTGGTTAAGACTCCATGATCCCAGTGCAGGGGACCTGGGTTCAATCCATGGTCAGAGAACTAGATCCCACATGCGTGCTGCAACTAAGAGTTCACATGCCACAACTAAGGAGCCTGTGTGCCGCAACTGGAGAGCCAACGAGCTGCAACTAAGGAGCCCGCCTGCCACAGCTAAGACTCAGTGCAACCAAATAAATAATAAAATAATAATTTAAAAAATAAAGTGTATAAAATATAGACAGTTTATACCAGATATACAAAAGGAAAAAAGAAGCAACTAAACCTTGGAAGAGGTGGGTATAGATTCTTAGGGATGTGAGCATTTTATCTGAAAAGTAGAGGCAAATGAAGATTTGAAGAGAAAATGAGACAAAGAGATTCTAGTCTGTGATAAACCATGAGTCAAAGCATCAGACACTAAAATAAAAAAGTTGCACACACAACTTGAAATCATGCTTTACGCTTGGGGTACAAAATCAGAACTGAGTGAAGTTCTTGCAAGATCTTTACTGGAGTAATCACGTAGCCTTATTCTGTAATACAAGGTGATCATCACTACTATAATTACAGTGATTTACTGCTAAAAATATTTTAGGCTCATCTAAAAAAAAAAACAGATACAGAAGAAGGCAGAATTAAACCGAGATGATAAATCTGAAAGTGAGCCAAACAGATATGTTGGAAAGAAAAACGAGAGATCTTATTTTTAAAATATATACTTCGCTAATGAGAATTAAACATAGTATAGAAGTGTCTAAGAAAGATTCAGGAAATTGGAATAGAATGGTAAAAAAGAAAAGAAGAGAAGAACATGAAACTTATTATGAAGGAATTTGCAGAGAATGGAAGACAGAGACAAAAATAGTCCAACTATCAAGCAGAAGGTTAGAAGCAAAATAGATGAATACAGATGGTATGAAATATATCTATTTAGGCTCTCAAAGAAAGAGTAGCAATATATGAAGAGCTGATAGGAAATATGAGTGGTCTATGCAACACTGTACCCAAAACAATCAGATTCAGTCGTTCACAAGTCTTTCTAACCCGCCCTGGGCTGTTTGAAGGGTTAGCCCTAATGACTAGGAGAGTTTTCCCAAATGTTTCCCACCTGGTTGTCTGAAGAATACAAAACATTCAACGAAGTCACCAGGAAAATCAAGACACAGGAAGCTCTAGCTGTCTTTGACCAAAGCTACCCAGAACTTGGTTGAGTTTATGGTGCTCTTACCAAAATTTTCTTGCAGAAGTCCAGGTTCCAAGAAACCCGAACAGTTCTCAGGTGGGATAACAAGGCAGTTCTAAGGAGAAAGGGGATGTGTATGTTCCTTGTTGAGACCAGTAGTCTTAGGGGAAAAAGCATCTTCAATCACAAGTGACAGAACAATCTGACAGAAGCCCAGTGATAAAAGGAACTCTCCTTGTCTGACCTCTGTAGCCAAAAGATCACCTTCCTTGGCAAATGCAATCACCTCTTTTGTACCGCCTATTTCCTCTTACCCTTCATGACTTTTCTTCTTTTTTTTTTAAACCACCCTATGCACAGGTCACATGAGTTTAGTGTTTACAGATCATACATTATTGAAGACTGGGTCATACATTTTTGATCAGTGATTTCCATTCCTTTATTTTTTCCCACCCTCTCAATCTGAGCTGTGGTTTCTTCATCCCATTAGTCATTTTCTGATATTTCCCCTGAGGCTAAAACTTCATTTTCCAATTCTTTTTTTTTGGTCTGGGATTTCATTTTCTGCTAGTTGAGCTTCCCTGAAACCATAGGATAAAATTTAATTTTTAAAACCTGACCTATTTCTATGATTTCTTTCGTCCCACTTGCTTAGTTACAGGCTGTCTTCGAATAATACACCTTGGAGGTGGATTCCACAGGAAATGAGCTGCTATCTGGATAATTAGGAAGTATAGTCATTTCTATTGAATAACAGTATTTAAAACATGCTATTTATATGGGATAAGAATTGCAACTTACACAGTTGCTCAACAGAGTAAAAAATGGTTAAATGTTTCTAAGATGTATCCAGTGAACATATTCCAATGTATACCAATGAATTGATTTATCAGGCTACACGGATTTCAGTCTTCACCACTTATCCTCTTTACTTCGGGTGATCATGGACCATGATCCAGGAAGAAATGGACCCTTATCCAGGAGGTCATGGACCCTTATCCAGGAGGGCATGGACCCTTATCCAAGAGGTCAATGATGCTTATCTAGGAGTTCATTGATGCTTATCTGGACCAGCTGTTGAACATGCCGCAGCTTTAACCTGTGGCTTTCACCATCAGGTTACACCCTCTTTCATGGGCCTCCAAATCTGATGACATGGATTCTTCTTCATTTCCTACAGTCTTCATTATGCCAACAAAGTCCGGTAACTGGATCCATATCACGTTCCCCATAATTGGACCCTTGACCTGACAAACTCTCTGGTTGCCTAGAGATTGGCTTTGTCTGATGTGTCATCTGTCAAGTCTCAGCAAAAGCATTTTATCCCCCCAATGAAATCTCCCTTCGTCTCCCTCATCTGTCTGCTCCCTTAGAATCCTGGGTCATGAGCAGTTGCTTACCTGTGTGCTTCCCTTACTAGGCGGGAAGCCCCCCACCCTCCCAGGAGGGGTGGGATACCTCATTTGATATAGTGTCTTCCCGGTCCCTCATGGACGTAAAGCAGCACCCGGCAGATGCTGCCAAAGAGTTATTGAATAAAGTAATGAAATGTCCTATTTTATTCTCCACATCTGGGGTTTAATTTAGACATATGAAACCTTGATTCTAATGCAGTTTTTTAATTCTTTTTTCCTAGTCTGATGGGATGGGCTATTTTAGATTTACGTTCTTGGATTGCATGCCCTGGATGTAGTTCCCATTCTTTTTTTTTTTTTTTTTTTTTTGCGGTACGCGGGCCTCTCACTGTTGTGGCCTCTCCCATTGCGGAGCACAGGCTCCGGACGCGCAGGCTCAGCGGCCATGGCTCACGGGCCCAGCCACTCCGCGGCATTTGGGGTCCTCCCGGACCGGGGCACGAACCCGTGTCCCCTGCATCGGCAGGCGGACTCTCAACCACTGCGACACCAGGGAAGCCCAGTTCCCATTCTTTTATTCTGTATTTGTGTGTGTGCTTTTCCCTTACTCATGTTGCATAAGGTGATAGCTGTGAACAGGCTGGAGGAGGGCAGCAGTGCCTGAGCCTCAGGGCTTCACAGCTGCTCTAACCGTGGGAGTAGCCATGGACCGTCCCACGTCCTCGCTGTTCCCAACGTCACTCCCCGAATGACTTCCTGGGCTGGTTCACTGTCCTCCTTACTGCTCACCCTGTTTCCGTGGTTTTCTGAGATGAACTTAGTACATTCTTTTAAAGCTACTCCCAGATTCACGGCATGCATGGCCCCCAGGGTTCTTTTTCTCTGCCTGCACTTGCATCGTTCTATTGAGAGTGAAATTCTCCTACCCCGTGCTGCGGATCGCTTTCTGCACCCTTGTGCACGGAGCATCCTGGAATCTGAACCCTCTCCCTGGATGTAGAGAAGCAGAAGCAGAAATGGGTGGCAGATACTCTGGGTAAAGAACCACCCCGTGTCCTGCTCTGGAGGGTTGGAGAAATTTTGCATAGTTTGTTTTTGGTTTTGTTTTGTGTGTGTGTGTGTGTGGTGGTTTTTAATTTAAGCCTCAGCTTTGCATAAATGGAGAGAAGCCTCTTTTCACTTCTTCTTAGGTGCCGTCCATAGCAGAAGTTGAGCAACTACACACAGTGCTCAGGCCCTGTGACCTGTTTCTGTAAAGTTTTACTGGAACCCAGATACCCCCATTCTGTTGCCTGTGGCCAAGGTCTGCTTTTATCTTATCAGTTCAGAGGTGATGACCTGGCCCCCAGAGCCAAAAACACTGATAACCTGTCCCCTTGTAGAAAAATATGACAATCCTTTTTCTAAGTTGCAAGATGAAGCTGGGGTTTGCTGTGAGCAAAAACCATGTAGATTTTCTCATTTGTTTTGCTTCCTGTTCTGAATTCTTCCCAGATGTGTTCGCACCGGTTTCTCTGTCATATTTATAACGTTTAGTGACACTTCTCTCTCTTTCTCTCTGTCTACCTTCCCAGTATAAAGTTGGAAGAGACAAAGGCTTCGTGATGCTAGCAAAAGAGCTATATCCTGAATAAAGGGTGTATGTGACAGAAACATTTTTCTTTTAATTAAGACCTGTAACTTCATGGTAAGACAGTTTATACTCTATGTTAGATATTTCCAAGCACACTCTAGAAAAAGCAAGAGAGAGGGCATTTCACAAAATGTAATGGACAACAAGGACCTACAAACTCTGGTCAAAATTATGTAACAACCTAAATGGGAAAGGAATTTGAAAAAGAAGAGATACATGTATATGGATAACTGAATCACTTTGCTGTACACCTGCAACTAACACAACACTGTTAATCACCTATGTTCCAGTATAAAATAAAAAGTTAAAAAAATAAAATCAAATGCCATAAACATAAAAAATGGAATGGAACTGTGACAAAAACTTTAGGTAAAAATTGCACAGGTTGTTAGATACATGTAAAATAAAGTTGTGTAAATTGATACAGGATATTCAATCATTAGCTCAAAAATTGCCCTTGATTTTTTTTTGTGTGTGTGTGGAAGCATAAGTTAATATTGTAAAGAATTCAAGGGGAAAAGTACATTAATGCCAAATGATCATAATATGACAGAAATCCTGTAACTACCAGATGAAGACAAAGAGCTTGTAGGGGAAAAAAATAGATCTTTTATTTTAAAAGGTAAATTAAAGGGGGAACACTTTTGAAATGCAGAAAACATACAAAGGAAAAAAAATCAGCATTATCCTACCACCACAGAAATAACTAGTGTTAACTACACAGTTTAACTTTTTGATGCCTTGTCTCTTTCCCATTTGCTAAATGATTAATATTTTAAGTAGCATGATTGCTCAACATAGACATACAGGAAAGGGAGTATCAAAGAACTTCAAAGCCAGTGGTGAAAGGATGTTTAAAATAAAAGTCAAATATAGTTTAAAAATTAACTTAGTGGCCAGTGTTTGTGTATGCATACCTGTGCCTGTACACATCTGAATACCAGAATAAAAATTCAGTGTAATGCGATTTTCATAAGAATTCAAGAATCATTTAAATAGGAAATTAAATAGGACATATCCTTCCTTTGTAAAAACATTTTGAGGACAAATTATAAACAAACAATTTAGTCCCAGAAGTGCCCTTTGGGGAAATTCTATTTGCTTATGGAAACATTGCAAAGTATTGAACATGATTCAGTTTAATCATTCTCTCAAAAGGACAATAAAAAAAAAACACCCAAACTAAAAAACTCTACTTTGGAAATAATCATTATTTGGAAACAGTGCTTTTTGTAAATTTTCATTTTAATGTTTAACAACTGCTGTGAGCTTATTGCCAAATCATGTATTTAGATTTTTATCTTATGACTAAATGGTAATACTTTCTTCTGTAATGATATTTTTTCCCTTTGGGAGAACTATATCCGTAATACAAATTTAATGATAAAAAGGGTTTCCATTATTTGATCATAACAGGGACTCCAATTGCAACCTCCAAGTACAACCGCTGATAACAAGTGTCATTTGATTGGGTTCTATATTTTCTCTTTTATCTGCCTTTGAAGAGCTCAAAGGTATCCTCTGAGACTCCACAGCAAAAACGTACTCTTCTTCCACGCAGCCTTTATTTTTGTCCCTGAGGAAACTGACAAATGATGGAAGCTGTCACCATTAGGGTTTCCTCTGTAAAATTAATAAACAGGATATGTGTGTGTTTAAAATATGGCAGACACGATTCAATGCATTCAATATGTATTATGCCATTTATTTGTCACATGGTAAGAAAAGTCCAATCATCTTCCCCTTTTAATATGTGAGGAAATTGAGGCACAGAAACATTAAATTTTTCAAAGTCAGGAGGATAAACAACAGAATGGTTGAGATGGAAACCTATCCATTTCTTTTGCTCTTAGATCACCACATAGTTTAACAACATGAGATCATGTATTTCACTCTAATTTGAAAAGATACATGTAACCCAATGTTCACAGCAGCACTATTTACAATAGCTAAGACATGGAAGCAACCTAAGTGTCCATCGACAGATGAAAGGATAAAGAAAATGTGGTACATATATACAATGGGATATTACTCAGCTATCAAAAAGAATGAAATAATGCCACTTGCAGCAACATGGATAGACCTAGAGACTATCATACTAAGTGAAGTAAGTCAGACAAAGACAAATGTCATATGATATTAGTTATATGTGGTATCTAAAAAAATAATACAAATGAACTTATTTACAAAACAGAAACAGACTCACAGACATAGAAAATAACCTCATGGTTACCAAAGGGGAAAGAAATGGAGAGGGATAAATTAATAAGAGTTTGGGATTAGCAGATATAAACTGCTATGTATAAAACAGGTTAAAAAAAAACAAAAACACAAGGAGGACCTACTGTATAGCACAGGGAACTATGTTCAAATTCTCATAATAAACCATAATGGAAAAGAATCTGAAAAAGTATATATATATATATATATATATATATATATATATACACCTGAAACTAACACAACGTAGTAAATCAACTCTACGTCGATTTAAAAAAAAGAATCAAAAAAAAGACAGTGCATTTAACAGGCATGTATTACCATTGATACAGATGTGATTACCTAAGATATAGATGCAAGAAGTAAAAATTATTCTGTATCTTTTTTTTAAGCCAAGAAACTGGCTACCCCTGGAGGTCATAAGCCTTCAGAAGCCCATGATCTTTCCAGGATGTCACCTTCTTTTTGTAGAAAAGGGTGTATATTCCACCTGGAGCCCTTACCAACTCTGCAAATGTTGACATTTCCTGATGTTGATTAATAGGGTTTCAGGCTTTGAGTGATCTTCCCAACATCCTTAGGAGCAGGAATGTTCTTGCTGAGCCGGATGAAGCCTCTGGAGCAAATCTAATACTCGTAGACCTGCAGTGGGAGGTATTTTTGACCTGATCTCATTTGCAGGCTACTCATCCCTGTGGAGTTGAACTCAGGGCTGTACACATGGGACCAGATAAGCATGTAGGATGTCCCATGTGATAGAGCATCCTCCTTGGCACCTTTGCATGCAGTCGTTCCCATCAACACTTACAGTGGTCTCTTCCTCCCATCAGGGGAAAAAAGCATGATCCCAAAGGACTACATTTTGAAGCAAAATCCTGGTGCAAAATTTAAATAGCACTTTGACACATGACAGATAGGCTTCCTTTGTGTAGGATTAACTTTCTCCTAGAAAATAGATAAGGGTGCTGTTTGCCATATTCAGAAGTGAATCATTGGTAATTTTACTGTCCATGAAACAGAAGAAGCTGGACTTGGAGGTGGGTCTAGAGCATCCATCAGAAGGTATGCCAAGCCGTTGGTGAAAGTTTGCTGTTCATGTGACGTTTCCATTTCACACTTAAGGGAATCAGTTTGTGAGGCAGTTTGTGAGGACAGTAAGGGCAGTGTGCATCGGGCTTATGGAACAACAAATTAGTTACCGTGATAAAACAAATTACACCTAATATATCTAGACGGGCGGATCAAAGGTGTGCAAAGGAAAATAGTCAATAAGCAGGAAAATGTAGCTCTATTCTTAAATCCTATTTCAGTGATGTATGTTGATTCGCAGAATTACACAACTTCAGTAGAACTGGTTATGTAATAAACATTCAAGGAAGTGACTTGGCTGTGACATGTTTTCATGGTTTGTACTTAGAGAAAGGATGCTATCACACTGCAGAAAGGAAGGGAGAAAATCACTTACGTAAAAGATTAAAGGAAGGAAGATGTCATAGATTTCTGTGCCTTCCTTCTAGAAATACCATCAAAAAAAGAAAAGGTCTGTGGAGAGGAATGTGAGAAGAATAACGGATTTATGGAAAGGTCAGTGAAACACCCAGAAAACTGTGCATAGTATCAGAAAATGAACCCCAATACACATTCCATTCTCCTTCATAGGAATCCAGCATACACACATGGACCCCTGTTCCTGACCTATGCCATCATAGCTTTACCTCTGACCTATGGGCATATGCATTTTCTTCTTGGTTTTCTTTTTTTTTTTTTTTTTCTGTAACGCTTTATTGAGTTGTCATTGATATACCCAAAGCTGCACATATTTAATACGTATATACAATTTAATAGGTTTGAACATATGTAGGGACCCATGAAGTCATTAGCACAATCAAGGCAATAAACATCCATCACCTCCAAAAGTTTCCTCCTGCCCCTTTTTATGATAAGACCATTTAACTTGATTTCGATTCTCTGAACAAATTTTTCAGCGAGTAATAAAACATTGTTCACTGCAGGGACTGCTCTGCTGCATACCTCTAGAACTGGGGAGCTCTGTTTTCTAAAACAGTCACCTCTACAACATAAGTACCACCATCCATTTTCCCAAACTTTTCTACAATGATGCAAAAGTTCCGTAATTAGTTTTCACCTTGAAGGTCAACCTGTTGGGTTGATCAGTATCTCCCCAAGTTCATGGTCACCCAAAACCTTATTTGGAAAGAGGGTCTTTGCACATGGCATCAAGTTAAGATGAGGTTATATTGCCTCCGGGTGGACCCTACTCCAGTGACTGATGTCCTTAGGAGGAGTGGGAATTTGGATGGGGACCTGCAGAGGGAAGACAGCCATGTAAATGTAAAGACAGAGATTGGGGTGATGCAGCTACAATGCCAAGGATTACCAGGGACCCTCAGAAGATGGAGGAGCAAGGAAAGATCTCCCCTTACAGCTTCTGGAGGGGGTGATTTCCTGTCCGCACCTTGATTGCAGACTTCGGGTCTTCAGGACTGTAAGGGAATATGTCATATTTTCTCTCTCTCTCTCTCTCTCTCTTTTTTTTTTGGCCACCCAGTGTGTGGCACGTTGCTAAAGCAGCCCTAGGAAACTAACACAGTTATTTTTTTTTCCAAACAAACAACTTCTTTAAAATTTATTTTTTATTGAAGTATAGTTGAATTACAATGTAGTGTTAATTACTGCTGTACAGCAAAGTGATTAAGTTATATATACATAGATCCTTTTTCATAGTCTTTTCCATTATGGTTTATCACAGGATATTGAATATAATTCCCCCAAACAACTTTTTATTGAAGTATAATTGATTTATAATGTTGTGATAGTTTCAGGTATACAGCAGTGATTCAGTTATATATATTCTTTTTCAGATTCTTTTCCATTATAAGTTATTACAACGTATTGAATATAGTTCCCTGTGCTATAGAGTAGGACCTCGTTGTTTATCTATTTTATATGTAGTGGTATGCATATGTTAATCCCAAACACCTAATTTATCCCCCCCCCACTTTCCCCTTTCGTAACCACAAGTCACTTTCCCCTTTGGTAACCATAAGTTCATTTGTGTCATATTTTAGATTCCACATATAAGTGATATCACATGGTATTTGTCTTTCTCTGTCTGGCTTACTTCACTTAGAATGATCATCTCCAGGTCCATCCATGTTGCTGCAAATGTTGGATCTATATAATAACAACTAATTTTGCATCAGATTAAGAATAAGTTCTTCCCTGTATACAAATTGATATAGAATTTCAATGTCTTTTCCTGTTTTTATCTTTCCTTAAAAATATATTAAGGCAAATCTGTGATACACTTCTCATCATTTATCTTCCCTGTGGAGATTTTAAGAGGATTAACAGTCACATTTTGTAAATCTCTCTATGAAAAATATAGTGTATAATTAGCCAAAAGATCTGCGAATATCATTGCAAAATTGTCACTGAACATCTGAAGTCCTCAGAACATAAAATGGCTTTGAAACCAATTTAACTGGGAAAGCAGCGATTCTCAGGTTTGGGGGATACTTAGGAATTACTTGTAAAATGCATTAAAGTTATAGATCCCAGCCCTGCCCAAGAGTCTGATTCTGTAGGTCTGGAGTGAGACTAAGACACCTGTAAATGAGTGAGACAGGTTGATCAAAGAGGATGCTGCTCGGTTTTTTTTTTTTTTTTTTTTTTTGCGGTATGCGGGCCTCTCACTGCTGTGGCCTCTCCCATTGCGGAGCACAGGCTCCGGACGCGCAGGCTCAGCGGCCATGGCTCACGGGCTTAGGCTCAACGGCCATGGCTCACGGGCCCAGCCACTCCACGGCACGTGGGATCTTCCCGGACCGGGGCGCGAACCCGTGTCCTCTGCATCAGCAGGCGGACTCTCAACCACTGCGCCACCAGGGAAGCCCAGCTATCTCGTATTTGTATTCCAGTTCTGGCCTTTTCAGTTCCATCTCAATGGAAAGTTCACCCAACTCTCTGGGCCTCAGGTTCCTTATCTACAAAATGGGAAGACACTATGACAACGCCTTGTATGAATATTAGGATCAAATGAAATTAAAGAAAATATATGTATATATCTATATGCAATATAAAGTTACACTGTATATTGCTCTATATAATATGAATGTAATTTTAACATAATATATTAATAAGCTATTATATGATATAAATATGCATGCATAGATTGAATATTTTACATATGTAAATATGTAAAATCCCTTCCCCTGCTGTATGTTATTTTGGAGTGCAGAAAATCAGCCTCTGTGCTTTTCCTACCTTGCACATTCTCAAGAGACAACCCGCCTGCACTTAGAAACCATCCATTGTCAGCGAGAAGGTTCATAGATTTTTAATATTTGCCGAGTGAGCAGCTACAGTGAGCAGGGTAGAGATCCGTCACTCCCAAGGTACACTGACCTTTGGCTCTGGGGAGAGTGATACTTTTATGGCTGGATAATGATATCTTGTTCAATAGAAAGATCCAAACATGCTTTATCTTCATCAAAGCTGTAATTACAACCAGGCAGGTGGCCCAGGGGATGAATTGCCTTGGGGTGCACAGAAGCCTTAGGAAAAGGATTAGGTGGAGCTACGGTTGTCAAGCTGTGATTATGCTGCTTGGGTTAAAATAAAGGGATATCAATCTTCATGCTGCCTTCTGCAAACACCTGACTGAGGAGAGAGGCACAAGTCAACCTCAGTCTCTCCAGCATGAGAGGATGCTCGTCAGTGGATGATGGGCCACAGGGTAGAGGGGGATCTCTCCTTGCAGGAGACTTCAGATCTGGACAGAGCCGTGCAATGGTCTTTCCTTTCTCTCATGCTCTGTGTTTCCTTTTCCTTACATAGTAATTGCTTTCCACATCGTCCTACCCACCGATGATGGGGTTTTCAGTCCATGTAGAGAGACATGACTGCAAGACTAAAGGGACAGTTAGATTTCACTGTTTTCTTGCATGTTCTCGTATCATCTGAGGAGTGATGCATGCCCTCCGGGTCATCCTTGACATCTACACTGGAGATTAAAACCATCAAAATGAAAGCAATCTGGGGTTTGGTCTGCATGAGTTTCCTAGGGCTGCTGTAAGACATCGCTACAAATGTAGCACCTTGAAACAACACTAATTTATCATGTTGTCGTGAATGTCAGAAGTCCAAAATGGGGTCTCCATGGGGACTTCCCTGGTGGTCCAGTGGTTAAGACTTTGCTTCCCAATGCAGGGGCTGTGGGTTCGATCCCTGGCCAGGGAGCTAGGATCCCATATGCCTCGCAGCCAAAAAGACCAAAACATAAAACAAAAGCAATAGTGTAACAAGTCCAATAAAGACTTTAAAAATAGTCCACATCCAAAAAAATAAAAATCTTTCAAAAATACAAAGCAAAGCAAAATGGGGTCTCCCTAATCTAAAATATAGGTGTCCACAGAACTGCATCCCTCCTGGAGGCTTTAGGGGAGAATTCATATTCTTACCTTGTGCGGCTTCTAGAGGTGCCTGTAATCCTTGGCTCCCGACCCCACTTTCAACTTCAGAGCACATCACTCTGCCCTCGGCTGCTGTCTTTGCAGGTCCTTCTGTGACTCTGACCCATCTGCTTCCCTCTCAGAAAGACCCTTGTGAGGACATTGGACCCACCTGGATAATCCAGCATCATCTCAGCATCTCAAGGTCCTTAATCACATCTGCAAAATCCCTTCTGCCCAGTAAGGTAACCCGTTCACAGGTTCCACGGATTAGGATGTGCACATTTTTGAGGGTGGTTATTTTCCCCCCACAGGTCCATTCTCAGTTCTTTTTTTGTTTAATTTATTTTACTGAAGTATAATTGATTTACAACGTTGTGTTAATTTCTGCTGTACAGCAAAGTGATTCAGTTATACGTACATATATCTATTCTTTTTCATCTTCTTTCCCATTATGTTTTATCACAGGATGTTGAGTATAGTTCCCTGGGCTGTATAGTAGGACCTTGTTGTTTATCCATTCTATATATAATAGTTTGCATCTGCGAACCCCAAACTCCCAATCCATCCCTCCTCCATTCCACTCCCCTCCCCCTTGGCAACCACAAGCCTGTTCTGTCCATCTGTGAGTCTGTTTCTGTTTTGTAGATAAGTTCATTTGTGTCATATTTTAGATTCCACATATAAGTGATATCATATGATATTTGTCTTTCTCTCTGTGGCCTACTTCACTTAGTATGATCATCTCTAGGTCCTTCCCTGCTGCTGCAAATGGCAATATGACATTCTTTTTTTATGGCTGAGTAATATTCCATTGTATATATGTGCCACATCTTCTTTATCCATTCATCTGTCGATGGACACTTAACGTTGTTTCCGTGTGCTGGCTATTGTATATACTGCTGCTATGAACATAGGGGTGCATGTGTCTTTCTGAATTAGAGTTCTGTCTGCCATTCCCAGTTCTGAGCTCAAAATACATAAACAGCCAAGGCAGGCACCTGGTGACTCTCACTTCACACAGTGAAAAAGAGCCATAAAGACTGCAAGGCTGACTTCTCACTTAACTTTATTTAACTGTGTTGGAATGCCTTAACTATCAGGAATATTGCTCTGTATAAGCTGGGGCTGTAAATTTTCATTCGTGTCGGGATTTAATTTTCATAGATATTGGGAAGGTGATCTGTATTTGCATTTAACATGGTGTACGGATGAAGTAAGAAAAAAATATATGATTGATGGGTAGGATTATTAGAAGCAATATTCAAAGGGCGACTGCCTTCACAGATGATCATTCAGCTCTCCAGGCATGGAAAGTGGATGACATCTTACTTACTGTATGCAGTAAATATCCTGTGATGCAATCTATATTTATAAATACGTTCCTAACTGCTTGATGAATTTTAGAAATAACAAAGCCATATCGCTGAACCTCAAAGGACGATTTTAACACTATTGCAGGAAGAAGAGGGTTAGGATGAGATTTAAAATCCCATATTGAAGCGCTATTCAAAATACTCTGACATCTAATGATTTCATAAATTTAGTAGTACCTTTTTTCCCCCTGATTCTTGAACCATTTCAGTGCATAAGAGAGAAAAGGGTTTACTGTTCCTTAGTTGTAGAAATCAACTGTGCCTCTTATTGAGCTTCTAGACACATACATTTATTCAGAAAGGCTTGGGGAACCTATGGTGTGTCAAGCCCTGTGCTAAGGACAGTGCACGAAAAGATGGGAATGTCTAGAACATTGACTTCAAGAGTCTTGCATATAGGAAATACTCAGAAGTAATCGGACTGTTGCTAAGCTTTCCCGAAAGCCATCAGGAGCATGTCTGGAAACATTTCCTAGAGTGTGTGTCTTTCCTGGAACCAACACTCAGGTGTGTCCTGGGAACCAGGGCACTGATGTGGAGGGTTTAAAGGAAAACCTTAGTCCAGCTTCTTGGTACAAAGGTATAGATTCTTGATACTCACAGTATGGCCAGAGGACCAGCAGTGCATAACAAATGACCACAAACTGGGCTGCTGTAACAAATGACCACAAACTGGGCACCTTAAAATAACAGAAACGTATTCTCTTGCCATTCTGGAGTCCAGAAGTCTGAAATCCAAATGTTGGCAGTGCCTAGCTCCTCCAAAGTCTCTAAGGGGGACTCCTTACTTGCCTCTTCCATTGTCTAGTGATTTCCAGCCTCTTTGGCCTTCCTTGGTTTATAGACACATCACCGTGATCTCCACCTCCATCTTCACCTGGCTTTCTTCCCTCTGTGTTTCTGTGTCCAAATCTCCCCTCCTTAGGAGGACACTAGTCATTGGATATAGGGCCCATCGTGACCCAGTATAACCTCTTCTTAACTTGATTACATGCGCAAAGACCCTCTTTCTAAATAAGGTCATATTCACTAAGGTTAGCACTTCAACACATCTTTTGGGGGGACACCGTTCAACTCACTACACCAAGCATCAGCCTCCCTCAGGAGGTCATTAGAAATCAGATGCCCCAACTCTGTGCCAGACCTCTTGAGTCAGAATCTGCATTTTTTTCAAGACCCCCCATGTGTTTTGTATGTACCATAACAGCATGGGTATAAGGCAAGATACAACATGTCCCACTCTAAGATAGGCAAATAATTTAGTACAGTCGCAGTTTGAGGGGGGGTACAACAGAGACTTGGGAGCATTGGCAGGAAAATGGGATTAAGAGGAAGGGAAGAGCATCTTGCTGAAGATTTTTGGGGGGTGGGACCCTGAGATACTTGCCATCATGGGGGTACCATGGTCAGAGTTGCCTTTTGCGTTTGTGTGGCTGCTGTGGAGAAGAACGGATGGGATAAAAACTGGACAGAAGGATACATATAAGAAGACCATCCAGGGATGCACGATGGAGTAATGAGAACCTGCATCAGAGCAGCAGGGATGGAAATGAGCCATGAGATTCAAAATATAGGGGAACAAAAGGTTGGTTCCATGAGAAACGATGGTCATCTGAATGTAGGAAGATGGAGAAGGAAAAATCAATGATGACCCATAGTGATACTGAGCAGCTTTGTGGACAGCGGGGCCATTCACCAGGGATAAGGCAATTCACGAGGACCGACTTCGAGGAGGTTGTAGAAGTTTCATTTTCAGACATCGACATTTCCGAAGGAACAGGAGCTGTATATGGTTGGTACCTTGGAGAGTTGATGTGCTTAGAGACACATTTTGGGGGCCTCATCAGGATATTGGTCCCGTTCAAGTCGTAAGGATGAGTGTCATGATCCCAGGAGAGAATTTAGAGGGAAGGAAAGAGAAAAGATGGATAAGGACAGGCTCTAGAGATAATGATCTTGACTACTCTTTTTTTTTTTTTTTTTTGTGGTACGCAGGCCCCTCACTGTTGTGGCCTCTCCTGTTGCAGAGCATAGGCTCCGGACGCGCAGGCTCAGTGGCCATGGCTCACGGGCCCAGCCGCACCGTGGCATGTGGGATCTTCCTGGACCGGGACACGAACCCGCGTCCCCTGCATCGGCAGGTGGACTCTCAACCACTGCGCCACCAGGGAAGCCCTTGACTACTCTTGTTTGGAATAATATTTGGAAGAGATAAAACCAATGGGATGAAATGAAGACATCTCCCCTTGGGTGTGTCAACAGAGCAAAGGGAACTCCGTCCCAGAGACAGGATAGTGTAGTGGTCAAGCCCATTGAGTCTAGAGTCAGCCTTCCTGAGTGTGTCACTCGCTCTGTGATCTTGGACACATGATTCAATGTCTATGGGCCTCAGTTTCCTCATCTGTAAAAATGAAGGATAATGATCCTACGCACCTCTTCTTTAACACATAGTAAGAGCTATATATGAGCATTAGTCATTTTGATTATCACCATTATTATGCTAGGATGGCAGTTTTAGTATGGGGGAGTCCTTTCTTTTTTAAGCAGGTATGGGTAACGTTTAGATGCCCTTTTTAGAGAAGTACTATTGTTTCTGAGCTATCAACACTCTGCAGCTTCAGCAACTTCATGGTTGACTCCTCTGCAGAGAGTAACCTCAGAACGTTATGCTCCTTCCCTGTCAGGGGCATAAGAGTCTGATCATCCCAGCCCCCCTCCCCAGGTCCTCTCCACAAGGTCTCAGAGACCCCAGAGCTCACCTGGATTGGCTGACACCTTGTTAAACCATTTCCCGAGCTCCCTTGTCTTTCTGAGTCCTGCTTCCTCTGTCTTGACCCCCAAATACCTTACTCAGCCTCCATCTCAGCATCTCCTTGGTAACAGCTCAGCATGTGACAATGACCATGCCATGACACTGTCACACAGGCACCCATCATCTCACAGGATGATGAATTTGGGGGCAAAGAGCAAACATTAAATGAGGTGATTCTTATGGTTTATGGACACTGCATATGGTAGGCTTCTAGTAGTGGAAAAAATAAATTCCTGTCTTTCCATGTTATCTGGTTTTATCAATGAGTTACTAGTCAGTTCAGGGTCCCAACTCAGAACAGATGACACTCAGATTAGGATAATTTAAAAGAGATATTTACAGGGACTTCTCTGGTGGCACAATGGTTAAGAATCCGCCTGACAATGTAGGGACACGAGTTTGATCCCTGGTCTGGGAAGACCTACGTGACATGGAGTAACTAAGCCCATGTGCCACAACTACTGAGACTGCGCTCTAGAGCCTGTGAGCCACAACTGCTGAGCCCGTGGGCCACAACTGCTGAAGCCCGCACTCCTAGAGCCCCTGCTCCGCACCAAGAGAAGTCACCACAATGAGAAGCCCGTGCACCACAACAAAGAGTAGCCCCCACTCGCCACAACTAGAGAAAGCCCATGCACAGCAACAAAGACCCAATGCAGCCAAAAATATATAGATAAATTAATTGATTAATTAATTGAAAAAAGAGATATTTACACAGTGTATTCATTCCCTATAACAAATGACCACAATCTTGATGGCTTGAAATAACACAAATTTATTATCTTACAGTCAGAAGTGGTCATTCTGGAGGTCAGAAATCAGAAATGGAATTTTCTGAGCTAAAATCAAGTTTTAGGCAGGGCTGCATTCCATCTGGAGGCTCTGGCAGAGAATCCATTTCCTTTCCTCTTCCAGCTTCTGGAGGGGCCTGCATACCTGGTATGTGGCCTTTCATCCATCTTCAAAGCCAGGAACTCCGTCACCTCTTTTTCCATCTTTCCATCTTCTCTTTGACTCTTATCTTCCTGCCTCTCTCTTATAAGGGCCTTTGTGATTAAAATCCCCCTACTTTAAGATCCAGAATTTTAGTCACACCATCAAAGTTTATGTTTGCAATGGAACCTAACATATTCACAGGTTCTGGGGTTAGAAAGTGACATCTTTGGGGGTCCATTATGCCAGTTACAATGCACCAGGACTCCATACAAAAGAGTGGCTGTGTTACAGTGGAACTGCAAAGAAGCAGCAAGTAATCATAATATTGGAGATATTTACTGCTCAGAAGCCCACTGGGAGGGGAAGGAGGTTACCAGATCCTAAAGGAGATGGTCCCATGGAGAAAGGATCATGATAAGAATTGCCTTTGCTTGAGAGACCCTGCCATCCTAAGAAGCACCATAGGGAGAAAGCCAGGAGAATAAATACCCTCAAGTCATGTTCCCTTCACCCCACTCTCTGATCTCCTTGGCAGAGCTCCCCATTGGCCAAACCCAAGCAAGACCATACAGTCAGGGACCCTACTGGTGGAATCCATACAACACAACCTCTGTGGACAGGCAGCAGGGTGAGGGTGACAAGCATATCTGCCTGTGTGAATAGAAGATTCCCAACATCATTCACCCTCCATGCCCCTCAACATGCATGCACATCCTTTATCTGGGACAATATCCTGACCTCAGTATTCCATCAACCTCCAAATCATTGGGGATGGATACCAATCTGTTCACAGTCTACCCATAGCCTTAAATGTCAGCCATCACCCTGTCCTTGACCTAAAAGATAAAAGGACATATAAATAAGTTCATTTGTATCATTTTTTTAGATTCCACTTATAAGTGATATCCTATGATGTTTGTCTTTGTCTTACTTCACATAGTATGATAATCTCTAGGTCCATCCATGTTGCTGCAAATATATACACATAACTAAATCACTTTGCTGTCCACCTGAAACTAACACAACATTGTAAATCAACTATACTCCAATAAAAAGTTTTTTGTTTGGGGGCTTCCCTGGTGGCTCAGTGGTTGAGAGTCCACCTGCCGATGCAGGGGACACGGGTTCATGCCCCAGTCCGGGAAGATCCCACATGCTGCGGAGTGGCTGGGCCCGTGAGCCATGGCCGCTGAGCCTGCGCGTCCGGAGCCTGTGCTCTGCAACGGGAGAGGCCACAACGGTGAGAGGCCCACGTACCGCAAAAAAAAAAAAAAAAAAAAAAAAAACAGTTTTTTGTTTGGAATAAAAAAGATAAAACAGAGTATAAAGGGACAAACAAGTAACATGGGCTACAGTCTGCTTCTCTGATCATGGTAAGAAGACCCGATTGGCGATGATACCTGCTTTTCTCCATCACCATTCTTCATTTTTCTGTCCATCTGCCAACAGCCCAGCTTTAACTGGTGGAGGCAAAACCATATGGGATTTAGCTTATTATTGTTTTCTTACACTTCCGTTTGTACCCACTAGTCCCTGAGGTAGGCAGACATGTGCTTATTTTTATGACATCCTTACGCCCTGAAGTAGAGAGAACACCTGATTTTTAAGAACGTTGTCTCTAATCACTTCCAATACACCGTTTGCCTCATAAAAATTTGCAGGTGCACTCAGAACTTGGCAATGCCAGTGGCAGGTCACTAAGCTGAGATGGAAAAGAACTGCATTGGTTGCCATTTCAATGAAATATTGATTACACTCTTTTTTTAATGCAGCTCACTGAGTGTGTGTAAATCTCAAAATTTTAAGATGCTCCTGCAGTCTACCCCTAAAAGCAATAGAAATGGAATAAATGTAAGCAGGTTTGGGGTGGGCTAGTAGGGGAAATGGTATAGGCTACTGTATTTTAACTGTTGACATAGAGGTGGATGTTTCCTTTTTTAGTGCAGTAAAATTCAGATAACATAAAAGCAAACTGTTAACTATTTTAGAGTATACAATTCGGTGGCATTGGTACATTCATAATGTATTGCAACTATTACCACTAGCTACTTCCAAAGCATTTTCATCATCCCCAAGGGACATCCCACTCCCCTTAAGTGGTCTCTTCTCATTATGCCACTGGAGAGGTGTGTGTGTGTGTGTGTGTGTGTGTGTTTAATATTATATTGTCACATAGGAATAAAAGCAAACCATTCCACCTACCTTGGTTTATCTTGACATGCTGGTCCTGAGAACAGTGAATTCCATTCTTTGCTTTAAAGCTCTTTTTGAAAAGGAGAAAATCTAACAAAGTTTAATAGCATGTATACATAGGAGAGACCCAGGAAAACTGACTTACTCTTTTTTTTTTTTTTTTTTTTTTTTTTTTTGCGGTACACGGGCCTCTCACTGTTGTGGCCTCTCCTGTTGCAGAGCACAGGCTCCGGACGTGCAGGCCCAGCGGCCATGGCTCATGGGCCCAGCCGCTCTGCGGCACGTGGGATCTTCCCGGACCGGGGCACGAACCCGTGTCCCCTGCATCGGCAGGCAGACTCTCAAGCACTGCGCCACCAGGGAAGCCCCTGACTTACTCTTTAGTACTTTTATACTAACTTTTTTTTTTTATTATGGAAACTCTCAAACACATGCCCAAGAAAAGAGTGAATTCCTGCAGACTTATCATGGATGTCCCATATTAATATTTACCACGGATGTCCCAATATAAATATTTGCCAACCTTTGTTATTCATTCCCCTGCTTCTGCTTTCTAGGTGTGTCTTTGTTAAACGTCTGTTTTGGGGACTTCTCTGGCAGTCCAGTGGTTGAGACTCCGCACTTCCACTGCAAGGGGCATGGGTTCGATACCTGGTCAGGGAACTGGAATCCCACATGTGTCATGGCACGGCCAAAAAAAAAAGAAAGTCTGTTAGACCCAGTTCCAGAGAGCACACTCTTACCTGTCATCCCTTTAACACTCAGCTTTGACAGATACGAAGGTGATAAATAAACACGATGGTACTATCACATCTGGACTTGTTTCCATAGTGTCCACTTGGAACTCATGTCATGAATGTGACCTATTTGGGAAAAGGGTCTTTGCAGAAGTGATAAAGTTAAGGATCTCGAGATGAGATGTTCCTGGATGGACAAGTGGGTCCTAAACCCAATGACACGTGTCCTTTTAAGAGACAGAAAAAAAGACACACAGAGCAGAAAGTGTGAAGACAGAGGCAGAGATTGGAGTGATGAAGCCACAAGACAAGGAGACCAAGAATTGCCAGCAACCACCAGAAGCTAGGAGAGAGGCATGGGACCCATCCACCTTCAGCATCCTTAGAGGGAACCAATCCTGCTGACACCTTAACTTCAGACTTCTGGCCTCCAGACTGTGAGAGGATATAGTTTTGTCCTTTTAAGCCACCCAGAGTGTGCGAATTAATACAGCCTTCTCTAGGAAACTAATCCAGCACTTAATAGTTTCTGAAAGTCATCTAACACTTGTTCATATCCAAATTTCCCTGATCTTCTCCCAAAATGACTTTTCTATGCTTGGTTTGTTTGGATTAAGATCCAGTTTAGGTTAGTAGGACCATCTTAACGAGAAACGCCAATCTGGAAAACATCCCATGTTGAGGAGTGGTCACATCCAGCCATGCCTATAACAAACCCAATCTGTCATTACATAGGGTAACGTGAATGGAAAATAGCTGCCCGGATTTGTATTAAATGTAAAGGTAAACAACCCCAAAGTCACACACAACTTCGTATGTCACCATACAGACACAAGTGCAAAAGACACACACAAAAAAAATCTAAGAGAAAGTATCAAACAGAGGCACTTAATTTGGGAAGTGGAAACAGCTCATCTAGGATGACCCAGTAAATACACGTGCATGCTTTTAAAAAATATTTATTTATTTATTTATTTGGCTGTACCAGCTCTTAGTTGTGGCACGCAGGATCTTCGTTGCTGTGTGTAGGATCTTTTAGTTAGTTGCGGCATGTGGGATCTAGTTTCCCGACCAGGGGTTGAACCCAGGCCCCCTATATTGGGAACGCAAAGTCTTAACTGCTGGACCACCAGGGAAGTCCCACATGCATGTTTTTTTTTCCCCCTCTCTTTTTCCCAAAAGATAAATGGGGTATTTTGTGTCCTGGGTAGAATGTGGCACTGGGTATGAATTTATGGAGTTCTTATGCCCCACCATCCGAGATCTGTGTATCATCATCTGTTCGGTTTGGAGATACCCCTGGATTCTTACCTACGATAGAGTGTGAGATATACTGCCTTACTGTGACTGGATGCCCCATGAGGGCTTACTGAACTCAGCTGGATTTACATTAGATTTGACATTAGGGCAATCTGTCTTGCGTCTTTTGTCCTGGATGGATGTAGCTCATGAGGCTGAAGCAATTAGAGCCAAGGTTTATTTTTGTCTGCTTTGTCCAACGACCTGTATCTGACCTTCCTAGATAAACACCTTGATTTGGGATCTATCAGGTAGAGAGTTTTCACTGTTTTTCTCTGCTTTACCTTTTCCACACTTCCCTGATGCTAATGGATGCCCCGAAGGAGAGGTAATTAATAACTGGATCTAAGCTCTCTGAGAGAAGGGATGAATTTCTTGTATGTTACTAAATCACTGCTTCCTCCTATGCAGACTTGGTTACATAAAGATACTAATTTAGAACTGTGATGAGGAAGCCTGATGCCTCAGAGTGATGGACCATAGGAGACAAATTACTCAATATTTTCACATCTCACATTTTAATTTTGTACTCTCTGCTATACTTCGGATGCAACTACAAATAGCTTCTTTGAAGGTCGCCGTGTGCTTTTTAGCGTGTTAAACGTAGAAGTGTGGTGAGAACTAGGTGTTTTTAAATCCTTTGCAGAAAAAAAAAAAAAAAGATCTTAAAAAATATCAGCCAAAATGTTCCTTCCTGTGCTCAAAATATCTTTCAGTTATGTTTGAATGTTTGATATCCACATGTGTACTTATTACAAATGTGGTTATGAAAATCCTGCATTTATTAAAATGAGATGTTTTAATCGTGCAGTTTTAGAAAAGATCATCTTAAAGTCCTGTCACTGAGTTTTAATTTTATCGTACAATCAGGTCTTCAGTACTAACAAATCCATATAATGTGTTGATAAGTATTAAGATTAACCATGAAAATGAACTCTGATATAGTGTGTTAGTAATAAACTCTTTTAAGGGGCATGCGCAAACAATGAATGTTTGAACTGTTCTAGATATATGTCTTCTTTGGGACAAGAGGAAACAAAGATACTCGTGAATATTATAACTAAGGGACTCTTGTGTATTTACAGAATATAGGATCACCATTTTGACCCAAGCAAAGCAGTGAATCTGAACTCTAGGAAATGACCTCCAGAGTTTACATAATTTCTGAGCACAAATCAACAAAAAATTGAAAGTTGCACATATGACACATATCATAGTTTAGAAATCAAAACCAATTCCTCCTGCTTAAACCAGTGAGACATCTGAGGTTCAGTACATTTAACCAACTATGCAACTTTGTTTCCCAATTTGTCCCCAAACCACAGCAGATTTTTCTAGAGTTGCAGCTCCAAAGCAATGTGCTCCATACTTGTAGAGCAAGGGGTGGTTGAGAGGTGGGCATTCAGGAATAACTGAGCATTGTACCTTATCCTTTGTATTTGGCCATTGCATCATAGGGCATGGCTTCTTGCCCGGGATACCCAAGTTTTCCTAGTAAATGATGCCAGCACCACATTCAGAATGGGTAGCTTTTTTTGAAAGCAGAAATCACACCCGTGAGACACAGTGTTTAATTCATAAAAGTTTGTTGCATTCTGATCCCTATATGTTACCTTCTCTGAAAACTAAGTTTTCAGATAATGTAACATTATGTTCTGAAATACTGATGCACACATTGTGTTCATTATGGACCTTAAAATGCTAATAATTCAGCATTCTGAGTATGAAAGCATAGCAACTTGAAAACAGCTCTTTTTTGGTCCTCATTACACAAATGTGTAATTATATGAACCTGGAATTAGCAAGGAACTCATTGTGTTAAGCTTTTTAGGTAGGAGCTTATTAATCACTGAAGCTGACTTTCCAGAGCTTTTATTTCTGGGGTGTAGAGAGGGCAGGTAGGATCCCTACATCATAGTATTGCTTTGAGGATTAAATGGGGGGGACATGAGCACAAAGTGAGATGGACTGGGACCTGGGAGCCTTTGCTGCCGTGCTTGCACCTGGACAAACATCTCTGCAAGCAATAGATACAAAGAAACTAAGAGGGGCTAAAAATAACTGCTTGCATGCACAGCTGGGGTAAATTAGGAATAATAAGATACAGAAGGGCTACAAACCAACTGCGTCTTCTCAGGGGCCAGGAGCAAAAGCAGGGTCCTGTGCATGATCCCACCACCCAGGGGGTGGGCGGTCCACCTGAGCCACCGCTCTGGCCCGACCCACCAATCCGTCCTCACCCTCACCCCATTTAAGGAACCAGCCCGCCGACCTCGGGGAACGTGCAAGGGCACCTGTTACTTGTTTTCACTCCTTCCTGCTGTAGCACGAGTCCCAGTAAAGCCTTGCCTGAAATGCTTATGTGACCTCATCGGTTTTGATTGATTTAAGAGACTGAGGACCCAGGTCGGTATCATACTTTGTGGCACCCCATATGGGATGCCCGTGGGGTCTTTTTCCCCCCGGAGAGGATCCAGGCACCTTCAGGACCACCAAATGCAGCTTCCTGGTCCGCGGGTGACAAGCGACCACCAGAACCGCTTGTTTCAGCATCAGCATTTGGTAAGTCTGCCTTCGTCACCCTGAGGGCCTCAGGACCCTCATTCAGGCAACGCTTTCATTCTCCCCTTTGTCCTTTTTCCTCTCCTGATATCTCTACTTCTCTTTCTCTGTCCTGTCCTTTGGAGAGGGGTGATTACAGAATCACTCCTCTGAGCTCGTGAGACCACGCTCCCCTAAAAGAAGCATTCCATAAATGTCTGCTTGCATGGGGTTTTTTTATACTGTATTCATTTTACGTTTACGTTTGCTCCTGGAGGAAAATATATCCAATTATTATACTATTCCTTATCCTTATACTAAGACTACGCAATTGTCTATTCCATGTTGCATATCAACATTTGTGCAACGTTTTAGGGAGCCTGCTCTATATAGAGACCTACTGATTAAAAAATCTGGGGAAGTTTTTTTGGAAAGAACTTTATAATAAGTGTATAACTTATTATACTTATAATAAGTTATACTTATAACTTATTATACTTTATAATAACTTATAAAGTTTATAAGTTATAAACTTTATAATAAGCTATAAAAAGGATTCAGGGCTTCCCTAGTGGCGCAGTGGTTGAGAGCCCGCCTGCCAATGCAGGGGACACGGGTTCGTGCCCCAGTCCGGGAAGATCCCACATGCCGTGGAGCGGCTGGGCCCGTGAGCCATGGCCGCTGAGCCTGCGGGTCCGGAGCCTGTGCTCCGCAACGGGAGACGCCGCAACAGTGAGAGGCCCGCGTATGGCAAAAAAATAAAAAATAAATAAATAAATAAATAAATAAATAAATAAATAAGGATTCGTTTTAAATATTAAATTATCACAGTTCCTATGTGTGCTAAAAGTCATTGAAACATACCCTTAAAACGGATGAATTTCAACCTTTGTAAATGATAATAAAGATGTTTAAAGAGCACCATAGATTTTATTAACCAGCCAATTTGAAATAGAGCATTATAAGATAATATCTAAGGGATAGACTCGAAATTAAGTTTCTGATTAAAAAAATCCTATTTCCAACTAACTATTCAGGAATCGCTAAAATTCTGTAATTCACTTGCAGCTAAGGAAGCAGATGGTGCTTTGCCCTATCAATCATGACTTTCTCCTAATTGTCTAAGATCTACTGAGCCTCTTCTGGGTGTCCCCTGCTATCCATGTCTCGTGGTGGGATACCCTGGGATGTTTTTGCCACGGAATTGCACCTTAGGATAAACTTCAGAAAATTATTTCTTTCGGCATATGTAATTGTTGAGTTTAAGCACTACATCTTCATTAGCAATATTCTTTCAGAGCTTTGCAATTCTCCAACATGGTATGTGAAATCTCAAACTTTTCTTACTTACGATGCTAGGAATGAAACCATGTCTTCAAAGGAAAAAAAGGCTTATCTATCTAGAATTAAATATTTAGTAAAAATAGCCTTCAGAAGGAAATCATAAAGAAACACGACAGAGAGGATCAAAAATCAATACAGAGAATTAATAAACCCAAGAGTTGTTTCTTTGAGAAGATCAACAAAATTGACAAATCTTTACCTAGACAGACCAAGAAAAAACAGGAGTCAAATTACTAAAATCAGACATGAAAACTTATCTAAATGAAATGGATTATAAGATAATGCTATGAACAATTATATGCCAAATGTTATGTAACATAGATGAAACGGGCAAATTCCTAGAAAACACAAACTACCAAAACTGATGAAAGAATAGGAATAGATCTGTAAATTATACTTCAAAACTAAAGGAAAAATGAAAATATTTTTAGATGAATAAAAACTGAGAATTCAGAGCTCAGCAGACAATGCACCTTCATTAGGATTTCTTGTAGTTTGTCTTGAAGGGAGGTAAAACCAGATAGAAACATATCTACACAAGGAATGAAGACAGTTAGAAATGGTAATTATACAGGTAAATATAGAATCATTTTACCTCTTAATTCATTAAATCATAATTTATCATGTAAAGCAAAACAGTATAAAATATTCTGTTATATAATACATGTACAAGGAAAATGTGAGACGAAAATAGTACAAATAAAAAGGGGAATATGGATGTTTAAAATGTGAGGTTCTTACATTGTATATAAAGTGGTACAAATTATTTGAAATTTGCGGTAATCAGTTAAAATATTGTAAACCACTAAATAACAACTAAATCAATAAACAAAGAGACACAAAAAGCCAATAATAGAGCTAAAATGAAATGCTAAAATAGGTCCAATCTGAAGAATAAAATGTATGACAAATTGAAAACAAATAACAAGATGGTAGACATATTTTTATAATATTTATAATTGTGTTAAAGTAAATGGCCTCTTCCAGGACTATTGCAAGAGAAACGTAAAGTGAGCCAAAACTCTGAGCTACATGAATAATTTTAAATATCCTACCTGCAGCCATCATTCGAAAAGTAAACTGAAATGGGTGAAATAAATTTTAAGAATATATTTTATATAATGTGATATGGCCAATATATTGTTTCAGGATGTAGTGAATGAAAATATGAATGAGATGTAACATCTTTTGTTGTTGTTGTCATTGACCATCCAGAATTATCCATGGGTCAAATAAGGAATCACAGGGGAAGTTGTAAATATTTTGGATTGAATGATATGGAAACCATAAGTATCCTATGTTTTGTCTTGTAGAATCTGAGGTGATGGAAATGCCCTTTCTCTTGGTAGTAATAAATGTCCTTCATCTTGTGGATTACACAGGTTGAAACTCAAATTATTTCCTTTTATTTGTGTAAAAAGTGGATGTGTAAGAAGCTAACATAATGAAACACCAAAATGCCAAAATGATCAAACACCACCAACAACAAAAATACAACATTTGTGAAAACAAGGCAGATAAATAAAATTCTCTATATTGGAATTTTATTTATATGAATAAATGAATTATATATAAATGATTAATATAAATGAACATATTTATAGTAATAATGTTCTAGAGCTTCAGGCAGGACAAATTTATAGGCAGCAAAAGGCAACAAATTTGGAAAAAAAATGATCAGAATGACTCAGAGAAAAGCATGTTGAGTACAGTCTTCAATTGGCTATCAATACAGTATATTCTGTGCCTACTTAGACACTTTAAGGAACAACTTTCTTCCTTTCTTCTTTCCTTCCTTCCTTCCTTTCTTTCCTTTTCTTTTCTTTCTTTCCTATTGAGGTATAGTTGATTTACAATGTTTTAGTTTCAGGTGTACAGCAAAGTGATTCAGATACACTCACATGCACACACACACATATATAAATTCAGATCCTTTTATAGATTGTGACAATATATTGAATATAGTTCCCTGTGCTATACAGTAGGTCCTTGTTGTTTATCTATTTTATATATAGTAGTGTGTATCTGTTAATCCCAAACTCCTAATTTATCCCCCATCACTTTCCCCTTTGGTAACCATAAGTTTGTTTTCTATGTCTGGGAGTCTGTTTCTGTTTTGTAAATAACTTCATTTGTGTCATATTTTAGATTCCACATGTAAGTTATATCATATGGTATTTGTCTTTGGCTTACTTCACTTAGTATGATCATCTAGGTCCATCCATGTCGCTGCAAATGGCATTATTTTATTCTTTTTTATGGCTGAGTAATATTCCATTGTATATATGTACCACGTCTTTATCCATTCCTCTGCTGATGGACATTTAGCTTGCTTCCATGTCCTGGCTATTGTAAATAGTGCTGCAATGAACATTGGGGTACCTGTGTCTTTTTGAATTATGGTTTTCTCAGGGTATATGCCCCGTAGTGGGATTGCTGGTCATATGGTAGTTCTAGTTTTAGTCAAAATCAGTAGAATTTTATGGAACTATTATTTCAGTAACGTGATTTTGTGGGGGTCCAGTAGATCTCAGAAAATAACATTCAAAATATCCTATGACCCCATGATCCTGTTAAATAAGTCAGATAGTATAAGTATATTCAGCATGTCCAAATATATCAAGGGGTAGCCGGGATATAAGAGGGGAAGTCTCCTGAATAATAAGGTATCTGGTAAGGGCACAATGGTTCAAAATGAATTCTGTTCTATTTTCCATCATGCGTTTTACAATTTTTTCTTAAAAAAAAATCCATCTCAGCATCACCAGCTGTTTCTACTGCTTTTTGTTAATCCTATCATATCCATTTCTGTGAAAACAAAATGTGTTAGACCAAAAAAAATAAAATGCGAAGGAGAAAGAACATATTTTATTTTTGTTTTTTATTCCTCTCCAAATGAGGTCAACTTGAGACACCTTCAGTATGTGAAATATGTATGTCCAAAGCAATTCACCCCATTAATAATGCATCTGTGGTTTTTCCTCTGTATTTCTTCTAAAATGTAGGCAAAAATCAGCAATTATGTGAACTGACAAGGCTTTGCCTGTTTTTACTTTTAAATCGAAAATCTTCGTGTTAAATGCATAGCTATGAAGAAAGGCAGTTGCCGAGAGACATCTCTCTTCCTATTTTGTCTTTAATTATTTCAGCGAAAACTATGAAAAAGGAGTCACTCTGAATTGAGTTTTTGGAAACTATACAGGAGTTTTTCTGGTTCTACGCCTCATCCTTTCTCAGTAAAAGGTTGATTTTTATCTTGCCTTCCTGAGCTATTTATGCCATTTTCAGAGATCTAAACAGATGTGTTTCATTCATATTTCATTCAGAATCATGTCTTAATATGAAGGTTTGATTTTTTTCCCCTGAAATTATGTAGACTTTAATTTCTTATTTTCTACTTTATGTGGAAAAATCCCTTAATCTTTCTGTAATGGAATTCTTGGATGGAAACATAGATCAATTTGAACCAGGAGCATTATTTAGTCTTTAGAATTGTTTTATGTACGACTGCACTTTTTGAACTGAGAACACATCATATTTTATAAAATAGGTAAGTGTGGGCAGTAATGAAGTGTATCTATCACTTGCACATTAATGTCTCTGTTCATGTTTCTGTCGTGTATTTCACTCCTACAAAAAGTAAAGTACATTTTTTTTGGTTGCAAATTCAGTTCTGGTCGTTTTACCCCATAGCAGTAAATTCATAGAGGCTCAGAGTCAATGGTCTTAAACCCTGAGTACCATAAATCAAACTTGCATTGGCTGTATAATTTGTTTCATTTCTTTGGGTCACAAAAGTTCCATCTTAATTGGGAACTATCTTAAGATGCATTTTTCTAGAGTACTGCACAGTTTACTGAGCAGGGGAGGGCTCTTCCCTATGGTATTAATTAATCCATTTCTTCCTTGCTGCCTTCTGAGGATGCATGGTGAAAAATCCCAGAGGGAGAGAAGAAAACCAACTCTCCATCACCCACATTTCTGGAGGCCTTGAAGGAAAGCAGGACACATCTTCCATATTTAAAATAATGTGGTGTCAAAGACTTCCATCATAAATACGGTGTCTGTATTTCCAGCATAAGTACAGATGATGTACTTTACATCCACACAATTGTAGAAATATCCGTGTTTATTATTGCCGTTACCATTACTTTGATTTTTTAGTTCAGTACATTTATTATTGCCTTTACCATTACTCCATGCCCCTTATGTAGAGCTGGAGACATAAAAATGTAAATTTGACAAAGTTGGGTTCACTTTGATGAACATTTCACTCTGTTTGCTAAACCAAAATGTGGACATTACAGGAAAACTGAGGTTAGTAAGTGGCAGATACAATTAACTAATGTCCATCCCGTACATAATAAGTATATGAATAAGATAAATATCTTAACATTGTATATATATATCAGTATAAACATTATATATAATATGACTATTTCTATTTTGCTGGGGGTTTTCTTTAAATGAAAAATTAGTGACATTTAGTCAACGCCTTTCATCACTTATAGCAGTTACATATATATGGTGATGATAGTCGTACGTTTAATAAATTAACACAAGAATTTACATTTGCTCTTGAAATAAACCTCAAGTCATCACAGTGAATTTTTCTTTAAACATCAGCTAGATTCTATTTCCTAGTTGTTTAAAACATATCTCTGAATTTGTTGTTGTTTGTCTGATATTTCTTGGATTTTGTCAGTGCTTTGCTAGCTTCATAATCAAATGTGGAACTATTTCGCCTTTTCTGTGTCCTAAACCAAGGTAAATATTAGCAAGTAAATCTTATTTTCAAAGAAGAACATTCTGAAGACATCTGGAAATGCCATCTTTGAGGGGGAGAATGGGTGAGGCAGGGAGTGAAGTTGGGTCTCTCTGGGATTATATAATTAGTCAGTTTCCAGTTTCTTCTGGGGGAGAAAAATGGATGTACAGCAAAGCATCCATTTTACTCAAGTTTTCAAATGCATTTGCACAGACTGGACCAAACAAGTTGACTTTGATTCCTTAATCTCCTTCATAGCTAAGATTTCATCTACTCATTTCCTACATTATACATTTGGACTCCCTGCCCTTTTTTATGATGATCATGTGAAACAGTTTATCTGTCATATTTTTTTCTTTACCAAAGAACCCATACTAGGAAGTTTTGTTAACTTTTATCCTCGTGTATCTTTTTTTTTTCTTTTAATATGTTTATTTATTTATTTTTGGTTGCGTTGGGTTTTCGTTGCTGCGTGCGGGCTTTCTTTAGTTGTGGCGAGCGGTGGCTACTCTTTGTTGTGGTGCACGGGCTTCTCATTGCAGTGGCTTCTCTTGTTGGGGAACACAGGCTCTAGGCACGCGGGCTTCAGTAGTTGTGGCACACGGGGTCAGTAGTTGTGGCTCGTGGGCTCTAGAGCACAGGCTCAGTAGTTGTGGCGCATGGGCTTAGTTGCTCCGCAGCATGTGTGATCTTCCCGGACCAGGGCTCGAACCTACGTCCCCTGCATTGGCAGGCAGATTCTTAACCACTGTGCCGCCAGGGAAGTCCCTATCCTCATGTATCTTTTAAAAATTGTACCCTTTATTAATTCCTCTCTACTTCCTGCAGCATCTATGTACTTTGGGCTGTTGTTGTCTTTTGGATTTTGCTTGGCAAATGCAAGGTGTGGTTAGAAAGCTTCCTTCAAGCATCAGCACTGTTCAGCTGGATGAACTGGTTTCTGGAATAATATAACTGTTACTCAAAGTAACACCTCATGGTTCCAACACTCCTGGCTGCAGCATTCAAAAACATTACTATTTAAAATTTCATGCCCACTAGGCCTAGACCATATCACAAAGTATACCCAACATGAGTATGAGGAAATAGCATGGATATCTGTCAGCAGCCACACCAGAGGAATTGAAATATACTTTGGGAATTTAAGCCCAGTATTGTTTTCCAAAAGTGTGAAGGAAGCAGGGATACTTAGTGGAACACATTAAGTTTTAAAGTTTTTCCACCAGCAGAACCCTACTGAATGAAAAGTGCTAATACGTTACTTCTTCTGATTTCTTTCCTCTTTCTCCTACTAGGTTTGAATTACTCAGTATTTGACCTAGACAGGAATTTCCAACCATCTGCACAATTATAAGACCAGAGTGTTTCAAATGTAGCTTTTTTTGTTGAACGTGAAGTAGAAATGGTTCATTCCATTAATCCAAACCATCTATTTGAGTCAAATGTTCTGGTGCTGCTACCCAGCTTTTTTTCTTTTCCTTTCTTTCTTTCTTTTCTTTTTTTTTTTTTTTTGCTGACAAGCTCAATTGTAAATTTGGCCACTTATAGGTTGGGTTTCTAGTATAATAGAGACCTTCAGCTGTTTCACAATATCTGTATAAAATACTTTCTACTGAAGAAGTGTGATTACCCATATTAGCACTAACAGAAAATGTCTCCATGCCAGATCGTTTTCAATAAACATGCACCGGGTGTCCTGGAACAGGACTAGCACTGGGGTTTGAGGCGGTGCCCTTAGGAAATTACGTGCTCCTTGGAATTTTATCACCATCTTACTTTGTTATTTAACAAAAACTTGTAAAATAAACTGATTGAAAGAAAAATCCCTACATCAACTCTTTTCACAGCAAGGATTCTTAAAGTTGGGCTTTTTATGCATTTATTAGCTACTCTAAGACATCACATTCAAATTTGGGTCAGAAAAGAATTTAGGACAAAAACATTAGATGCCTGTTTTAAATTATCATTTTATTTTTATTTTTTTCCAGCTTTATTGAGATATAATTGACTTATAACGTTGAGTACATTTAAGGTGTGGAATCTGCTGATTTGTTTATATTGTGAAATGATAATAACAATAATTGTGGTGAGAACTTTTAAAATCTGCTCTCTTAGCAACTTTCAAGTATATGATACAGTATTGTTAACTGTATGTTTACTGGATTTATACGTAACCATGCTGTACATTAGACCCCAGAACTTATTCGTCTTGTAACTGAATGTTTGTACCCTTTGACCGACATCCCCTCATTTTCTCCACCCCCCCAGCCACTGGTAACCACCGTTCTCCTCTCTGGTTCTGTGAGTTTGTTGTTGTTGTTTTTTCAGATTCCACATACAAGTGAGATCATATGGAATTTGTCTCTCTCTGTCTGACTTATTTCACGTAGCATAATGCCCTCAAGTTCAGCCCATGTTGTCACAAAAGGTAAGAACTCCTTCTTTTTAACTTATATATATATATATATTATTTATAGTAGCCAAGATATATATTATATATAAACATATATATTATATATATTACATATATACATATATGTTTATACATATACATACATAATATATATCTTGGCTAATGTAAGTATATGTATACCCTTTTCCTTTGGCTATATACCCAGAACTGATATTGCTGCATTATATGGTAATTCTATTTTTAGTTTTCTGAGCAAAGTCCATACTGTTTTCCATAATGGTTGTAGCAATTTACATTCTGACCAACAATATACAAGGGTTCCCTTTTCTCCGCATTCCTGCCAGCATTTGTTATTGCTTGTCTTTTTGATCATGGCCGTTCTAACAGGTGTGAGGTGGTATCTCATGTGGTTTTGGTTTGCATTTCCCTGATGTCCATTCCCTGATGTTTGCATGTAGTGATGTCCATCACCTTTCCATGGGTCTGTTGATAGTTTGGTTTAGTCCCACTTGTTTATTTTTCATTTTGTTGCTTTTGGTTTCATATCCACAAAAATCATTGCCAAGACCAGTGTCAAGGAGTTTTTCCCCTGTGTTTTGTTCTAGGAGTTATATGGTTTCAGGTCTTTCATTTAAGTTTTAACCTATGTGAAGTTAATTTTTTGTGAGTGGTGGTATAAGATAGGGGTTCAGTTTCATTATTTTCATGTGGCTATCCACTTTCTTCAGCAAAATTTATAGAAGAGACTATCTTTTCCCCATTGAGTATTCTTGGGTCTCTTGTCCAATATTAGTTGACCATATATTAGATGTCAGTTTTAAGGTGTGATAATTCTAGGTAGACTCTAAGTTCTGGCATGTGTGGGATTCTTTAATAATTTAACTCAGTAGGGAATGAAATGGCTATCAAAGCAGCACAAGTTATCCAAAGCAAAAATCAATTCACCCTGGCTTATATGAATTGTTTCTTTTGGAATTCTCAGTCAGTATTAGCTAAAAGAAAGAAAAATAACCACAAGTTTACTTAATATTCAAATTTAGTCTTTGAAGTAAACCAGTATGTTTTCTTAATGTTCTTAAGGCAATATTCATATTAGCAAATAATGGTTTCTAATACTCTGGCATCTAACCCACCTGTTATAATTCTCTCATCGCCTCTATTTGGGTGAAGTGCGCAATGCAACAATCATACAGAAAAATAAGAAGGATACGACATGTATGCTGAAATGCTTTGCTGTTTTGTAGCGACATGGATTTTGTAGGGCTGGTGGTTTTGAACACTCCCAGGGGAGCAGGAATTGTCTAGGCATTTCGAGGTGGTGATGGGCCTAATGTAAGACTCTGTGCCTCAAACTGACATGTCTTGGTTTCACATCCCTTTCCTCCCTTCTGATGGAAGTGCTAATAAGTAGAAAAATGGCCAAGAGACTGTCAGTGCAAAAAAGGAATAATAGGAAAAGAAGAGCTCTTTGGGATGTGACTGCAGTTTTAAACAGTTAGGGAATGAAACCCTGTTATTACTATTGCTCTATCATCTTTGTTTTTAAGAAACTATTCCTATATTATGCCTTAAGACAAACCTGAAGTCAATCTGCATAGATCGTGCTGGTTAATCAGAGAGGGGGAGAAAACAAGAAGAGAATACATAGGTTCATGTAACATTCTTTTTTAAAAATATTCTTTTCCATTATGGTTTATCATAGGGTATTGAATATAATTCCCTGTGCTCTACAGTAGGACCTTGTTGTTTTTCCATCCTTTGTATGATACTTTGCATCTGCTAATCCCAAACTCCCACTCCATCCCTCCCACACTGGTCCCCCTTGACAACCACAAGTCTGTTCTCTATGTCTGTGAGTCTGTTTTGTAAATAAGTTCATTTGTGTCATATTTTAGATTCCACATATAAGTGATATCGTATTTGTCTTCCTCTTTCAGACTTACTTCACTTAGTATGATTTACATGCAGGTGTCCAACTTTCCCAGCACCACTTGCTGAAGAGACTGTCTTTTTCCCATTGTGTATTCTTGCCTCCGTTGTTGAAGATTAATTGACTGTAGGTGTGTGGATTTGTTTCTGGGCTCTGTATTCTGCTCTTTGTATCTGTATGTCTGTTTTTGTGCCAGTACCATGCTGTTTTGATTCCTGTGGCTTTGTAGTATTGTCTGAAGTCAGCGGGGGTTCTGCCTTCTGCTTTGTTCTTTTTCTTCAGAACTGCTTTGCCCATTCTGGATCTTTTATGGTTCCACAAAAATTTTAGGATTATTCTAGTCCTTTGAAAAATGTCATGGGTAATTTGATCAGAATCACATTAAGTCTGTAGATTGCTTTTGGGTAGTATGGCTAAATGCCTCCTTTTTTTGTGGGGGGGGCTGCATTGTGTCTTCGTTGCTGCGCGTGGGCTTTCTCTAGTTGCAGCGAGTGGGCTTCTCATTGCGGTGGCTTCTCTTGTTGCAGAGCACGGGCTCTAGGCATGCGGGCTTCAGTAGTTGTGGCACGCAGGCTCAGTAGTTGTGGCACATGGGCTTGGTTGCTCCATGGCATGTGAGATCTTCCCGGACCAGCGCTCAAACCCACGTCCCCTGCATTGGCAGACAGATTCTTAACCACTGCACCACCAGGGAAGCCCCATAATGCCTCCATTTTTGAACGTTCATCCCATGAGAAACACGTAACTCTGATAGTCCTGCACAGAGCGCCAATTACCTCACCTTTTTCCTAACCTCCAATCACCTTTCCCCATACCTAAGACCACCCTGCTTCTTTCTTCATCTTGTAAATATCTCAAGCCCCTCCCCTTCAGGGAGGTGGATCTGAGATTTGTTCTCCCATCTCCTTGCTTGGCTGTCTTGTGAATAAACCCTTTCTCTGCTGCAAACCTCAGCATCTCAGCGTTTGTCTTGCTGTGCGTTGGGCAAGCAAACCTGGGTGGGTTACACCTATTCATCTAAAACTTGTGTCACCCCTCTTCTAAAAGAATACCCATTGGTGGGGATCAATCAGTACCAGGAGTTACTCTTACACACTCAGAAAAAAAGAAGGAGAATTGGGTGGCTTGGGTATTTCTTTTAAGTACCCCAATTTCTCCGCCCTACTGAAATTTCTCCTATGCTGCCCTCCTGAGATACCCTCAGATGGGAAAAAGGAGACATGCAAGTGTGTCCTGTGGCTTGACAAACTTCCTCAGTTGATTAAGGAACTCATCCCTGATTCTAAAGGAGAGATTCCTCTCCTAGAAAAAGCTCTTGGGACTAACAGTTAATGGTACAAAGACTTGGGTGATAATACTTACAAGTTACTGAGTCTCACATGCAACCTTTATGGTTAGAACTTTCATTATTTCAAGACTTGGAAAAGTCCTGAAGTAGTAAATCCAAGTCTTCAGAGCACAAGTCATTCCTCAATCCTTTTCAGTGGTTGTGATTTTCTCATACTATGACTATTTTCAATCCACATACTTATAGGTTCTGGGAGATCCAAGGCATAGCAGTGGTTTGGGGGAGAAGGAAAAGCCATGAACCAGAATATATTTCTCTGTCCCAGTAAAATTCTGTGAGGCACATCCTATTCTTATACACCAGTACAGTTTTGCCCATATGTAGGATTCCAGCAGCTCCATGGCACCATCACAAAGTTATAAATTCTTGCCAGTGGAAATGTCCACCCAACATCATATAGTAGGTGACAGGTCAGGGGTTTAAATCCAGAACTTCTGCCTAAAAAGTTAGTGCAACATGGGAGATACACCTGAGAATTTGTTTTATTCGTGGGGCCACAAGATTAGTAGGAAAAAATAACTGTTTAAGAAAACTTGAGGGGCTTCCCTGGTGGTGCAGTGGTTAAGAATCCGCCTGCCAATACAGGGGACACGGGTTGGAGCCCAGGTCCAAGAGGATCCCACATGCCGCGGAGCAACTAAGCCCGTGAGCCACAACTACTGAGTCCGCATGCCACAACTACTGAAACCCTCATGCCTAGAGCCTGTGCTCTGCAACAAGAGAAGCCACCACTATGAGAAGCCCACTCACTGCAACGAAGAGTAGCCCCCGATCACTGCAACTAGAGGAATCCTGCGCACAGCAACAAAAACCCAATGCAGCCAAAAATAAATAAAATAAAAACTAAATTTATAAGAAAAAAGAAAAGAAAAGTTGAGTTCTAGTTCTATTTACTGCTTTCTAGATGGTAGATATTGTACAAGTCACTTAATGATTGGGGGCTACACTTCCTTTTCTGTAAAATAGAGTTAGTTAGTAATGCTTATCCTCCTCTGAATTTTTTTTCACTGCAAGAATAAAAAGAGAAAATGCATGGGAGACACTATGTAAGTTCCACAGCGTTATAAAGATGAAAGGTGGTATTACTTACCGATATTTTTATGCTTCATTTAGAAGCTCAAATAAAGCAGTCCTTCCTATAAAGGGCAGTTTGCTTCTTCCTGAAATAAATTCTGATACTAAAAATCATCAGATTTCTTTTTCCTTAATGAGAAATGGACAACGAGTTTGCTATAGTACTTTTGACCTCCATCATGACTCTCAATGTGCAAGATGGACTTTTGTGTGAAAGGCATTCCGTAAAATGACCAATTCAGTAGAACCTTGACAGTTATCCAACCATCATGACCAGAGTTCTGGCATTGCATTCTTGTAGAATTCAGCCTTACAGTGGGTGCAGGTGGGCACACCTGTAATGGAAGGTTTAAACTATGTGAGAATAAATAGGAACTTGATCTGTTGAGGATTCGTTACCTGAAATCATTTGATGCACCCCAAATATAGATGTCTGCTAGCATCTTACTATCTTTAAGACTCATAATGTATAGAACTGCCGTTCATAGAACATTATTACGGTGCCAAATTAAATGTCTGAAGCCATAAAACTGCTCACCACTCATTTAGGGAGAACTGACCTTTTCGTTTTATTTAATATGTTTTACAATTTTCTTTTCCAGGAACTACATTTTTAAAAAGTTCTGTTGTAGGGACAAAGCATCCATCATCTTTGGAATTTGCACGTTGTTGGTTGTTGCTCTCTGCGGCTACCTCCCCTAGCTGATAGCCCACAAAATCAAATTCTGAAAAACATATTGATTTCCAAGAGATGTAAACCTGTAAAAATTGTTTTTCCATGTTTTGAATTTGAAATTTTGAGTGACTGCTTTCATTTTTGATGGTGTTTGTTTAGTGATATCTAAACTGTGTCAGAAATTTGCCACTTGATTGATACTCTTGTTAAAATAGGCAAACTGCAATGGAATATGTAACCGTAACATTTAGACTCTGAGACAAGTCAGATATTGGAAGGAAATTTCAGTGTGGCATATTTTTCCCCATAGGGATTGTTTGAAAAGAAACCATTATCTTATCTAGATTTCCTTTGAGTTCTTTGGAAGATCCTCCAGTGGCTAGTGTAGCCCGATGTTTTTGCCGATTTCCAAATTTGGGGTTGGGTCGTGTAAACACACATAAAATCGAATTGCAGATTCTAGATCTGTTTTCCCTATCAAGATAGTCATTTCCACAATACCACCCTAGCTTCCTTCTCTAATACAGGTCACTCTTTTTTCCTCCACTTCATGACTTACCTCCTTCGTCTCACTTCCTGCAAGAAGAAATCCATACAAGAAACAGACATAGCTGTAATACAATATAAAATAATTATTACACACAGAAGTATGCATTAGAATTAGAATATTTCTTCTTTCTTTGCTGGACTCATGTGAGGTCACTCTCCCAAACACCACTGCCTTTATTCCATATGAAATTTGACTGAAGTTACTACATGAACAGGTGGTTTCATCAGCCTCTGGCATTTTTCCCCTTCTCTCTCTGCTTCATTTGGTGTTTTACCCGAGACCTGGACCTGCCATGCGTTTTAGGGGTCAGCAGTTATCACTGAGAAGTAGGTAAGGATTTGAGGACTACAGTGAGTACTTTTATGTCATCAGAATTGATTCATCCTCCAATGGCTTATCTGTTCTGCTCGTGGTGACGTGGAAATTTTAAAACCGTTCAATACAGAGGGTTAGCGGACCATCCTCACAGAAGGGATTATGAGAGGGGGTGGGATGGTGGGGCGATGCTTGACCACCAACCGCTGTTGCAATTGTCAAGCTGTCATGGCTGCGGTCTCGCTCCTTAAAAAAAAAAAAAAATCCCTCTGATGTGTAGAAACGTCTAGCTTCTCTGACTTAAAGCGCTAGGGAGCCGAGAGACACTTCCCCAAAGTTGTGAGGTTTTGTCAAGATTCTTTCTATTTGGGATTCACTGGTTTACGCCTTTTGCATGTTTTCTCAGCTCTTCAAAGAAAAATGCAGGTCGACAACCTCTCCCTTAATTTACTCATTTCCTACATCCTTGAAATTAAGAAATGTGCACACAGATCCTGTTTGTGCCCACATTTATTGTGTATTTTATACGGTGCTAAATTTACCTTTCTCCTAAGTGCTGGGGGGTAAAATTAAAATGCCTGCCTTCTTGATCCTAGGCAGTATAACTTACTAATGAGTGTACATATTATTCCTGAACTATATTGCTGAGCTATTGAAATGCTAGCAGGACTCTCTCTATCCATCCAGCATCAAGTGTGCAAAAGCACTGGTCACAGTTGACGAGAAGCAACAAATAGCAGAGCGGATACCTTGTCTTGAGTGGGAAAGTGGCCCTCAATTTAAGTTGACACAAGCCACGGTAGAGAGAGAGGGGAAGAAGTGTGGTGAAGAGAAACCAGTGTCATTTTAAATGTTTTAGTAAAATAAATTGCAAGATCATTTCACGAGGAACTTTCATCATCAAGGTACAGAGAATGGTCTTGCTTTTTTTTTTTTTTTTCTGGGGTACGCGGGCCTCTCACTGTTGTGGCTTCTCCCGCTGCGGAGCACAGGCTCTGGACACGCAGGCTCAGCGGCCATGGCTCACGGGTCCAGCCGCTCCGCGGCATGTGGGATCCTCCCGAACCAGGGCACAAATCCACGTCCCCTGCATCGGCAGGCGGACTCTCAACCACTGCGCCACCTGGGAAGCCCTGATCTTGCTTTTTTTGTTTGACGGTGATTATATTTGATTTCGGAGCTGTCCTGCAAACTTTCCAGTGAGGGTGGAACTTTCTGCATGCTTACTATATGCAGACATCTCAGGTTTTCATGTCTGTTTCTCTTGCTGTTTCTACAACTTTTAAAAACCATTGTCTATGTTGTCTGTGGAATTGTCGTTCCCCACCTCCAGCCACCATAAAGTTGGTGTCCTCAACACTGGCACCTGTGACTGTGATTTTTTTTTTAACTTTTTACTTTATATTGGAGTACAGTTGATGTACAATGTTGTGTTAGTTTCAGGTGTACAGCAAAGTGGATCAGTTATACGTATACATATATCCAGTCTTTTTTAGATTCTTTTCCCATATAGGTCATTACAGAGTATTGAGTAGAATTCCCTATGCTCTACAGTAGGTCCTTATTAGTTATCTATTTTATGTATAGTAGTGTGTATATGTCAATCCCAGTCTCCTAATTCATCCCTCCCCACCATCCCCTGGTAACCATAAGTTTTTTTTCTACATCTGTGACTCTGTTTCTGTTTTGTAAATAAGTTCATTTGTACCATATTTTTTAGATCCCACATATAAGCGATGTCATATGATATTTGTCTTTCTCTGTCTGACTTATTTCACTCAGTATGACAATCTCTAGGTACACCCATGTTGCTACAAATGGCATTATTTCATTCTTTTTTTGGCTGAGTAATATTCCATTGCATACATGTACCACATCTTCTTTATCCATTCCTCTGTCGATGGGCATTTAGGTTGCTTCCATGTCTTGGCTATGGTAGAGTGCTGCTGTGAACACTGGGATGCATGTATTGTTTTGAATTATGGTTTTCTCTGGATATATGCCCAGGAGTGGGATTGCAGATCATACAGTAGCTCTATTTTTAGGGTTTTTTTTTCCCTGTGACTGTAATCTTATTTTGAAATAGTCTTTGCAGATATAATTAAGATGTAAGTTAAGATGAGGTCATATGGGCATAGGATGAGCTCGTAATCCAATATGCCTGGTGTCTTTATAAGAAGAGAAGAAATACAGAAACTAACATGCACAGAGCGGAGACTTCCAGGTAGAAAGAGGGACACACAGTGAAATTCATGTGATGACAGAGCCAGAGATTGCAGTAAGGCAGCTACAAGCCAAGCAATGTCAGAGGCTGCTGGTAGGCGGTGGGGGGAGAAGGCTTCCATCCATATTGTGAGAACACAGCCCCAAGGACACCTGGATTTCAGACTTCAACTCCAGACCCATGAGAGAACGAATTTCCGTGGTTGTGAGCTACCCAGTGTGTAATAGTTTGTTCTATAGCAACCACAGGAAAGGAACACAGTCTATTTTTATGTTTCTCTCTCACGTCTCCCTCGTTCAGTGTCTGTCTGTTCCCGTATCTCTGTCTTGCGGTTACACCTTTGTCTTGCATTTCCTTTCTCTGATCTACTGCCTGTCTAGCTGTTTTTCTTTTTCCATCTCTGAGTCCTTTTCCCCATTTACCCCTTAACTGGCAAGACAGAGAGTCAACATGGGACGGAGGAAAGAGCGTGCATCAGGGCTACAGAGCCCTGTGGTTTTTATTCCTCGTTTGCCTCAAATGTCAAAAATCCCATTCATCCCTAGCCTTACTACCGTGCTTGGTTGTTGTGGAAACACCATGGATAATTTCTGAGAAAACACATCCTAATTGATAAAAGACAAGGTCATTCTAAAGTATTGAAACTGATGCAGAGATTTACATTTGCCATGTGGAATGAATCAATGTATATATGTTCCTGATTTTCATATATCTGTCTATAAACCAATATAAAAGTTTAATTTTGCATGTGCAAATGTACTTAAAATCTTCTGTGTCTCAATGCCCATTCACGAATAGGTTGGAAAATTATTTTCCTGTCCTTGCTAGTCGTGTGATGTCTCACCGAGCTGTTTCCCTGTCCTATCTCCTCTAAATTTCAGAATACATTTCTATGAACATATTATAGCATTGTGCAAATTATGACCGTGATTTTCCTCCCACTCATAGAGCCTCTGAGCCTTGCATGGATTATTTTCATCTCCTGGGGACACTTGGAAACAAGGTGGTGACCCAACCCTCAAAGATGAAGATGTTGAACTTGGTTTTAGATTATAACATTATCCCAATAAGCTGAATATATGAAGAAAAGTGTCATGTTATTTTCTTTAGCCTGATGAGACCTGAATAATATTCTGGGTCGATAGAGCTAAGAGTGAAAGATAGACCTTATTATAAAGACTCTATTTGGTCCATATTTCAAATAAGCTGGTCCATTTTCTTCCCAGTTCATACAAGGCTGTGTAAGTTTCCAGATATTACATCAAACCCAGAAGCTTATCTCATTGGGAGATCTTGTTGAAAATATGGAAGATAGGGCAATAAAAAGTATAAGTAAAATACACAACATGGACTAAAAACGTAGCAAAGGCAGATGATGGTAGCAGCATAATAAACAGAGACAAAGGCTTTTTAATAAGCATTATCATTTACATCTATTGTTTCTGGTCTCAGCTGAGATGACTCTTCGATTTAAAAGCTTGGAGGTCCTGTTCCAGGGAAGTGACAACCTACAAAGGATCATGCTTACTTTGGGAAATTCAGTTTTATCTAAGATAAGAAAATATGTATGTAGTGTAACATTTATGCACAAAGGGACAATGAAAGGGTCAAAATAAGGAAAACACACCTGTGGGAATTACTTCTGAAAATGTAACTCACTGATGTCTGCACAGGTGGACCGTCAAGGGTTCTTTCCTGGGTGTGAGATATCCTTCTGTACCCAGAGACTGCTATCGCAACTCCCTGTGGAGATTAAAGCCATTTTCCACATAACTTGGGTTTTCACAACAGCTCAAAACACTTATACCTGCTCCAGCGCGGTCACCAAGGTAAACGGTGTCATTTGTTAGTTGTTCTGAATATTCTCCATAATTATCTTTGTTTTTATTTCATTTCAAAATGATGGATCTGATGGCCACCAATATGGTTATCATGGAACAGAAATCTTTATGGTGAAAAAGTCAGTCTCACTAATTGTAACAAATGTCAAAGAACAGAGGACCGTTAGTAAATTCAGAGGCTAGTTCAAATTGGTTGTCCATGAATATTGATTGGATGAAGGTCTGGCATTCATTAACTTGTTTTTATATATAAACATATATATATACACAAATTTATGTGTATATGTGTATGTTATATATATAAATTTTGGTTTAAATAATACACTATCCCTATATATATGTATACATATCCATATATATATATTTTATATATAAATTTTGGTTTAAATAATATACTATCCCTAGATATGTGCATATATATGTTATATACATTTAAATTTTGGTTTAAATAAGAGACTACCTCTATATATATGTGTACAAATACGTGTGTGTGTATATGTTATATATATATAAATTTTGGTTTTAAATAATACACTATCCCAATATATAAAAATATATACTATCATATATAAATATATAATATATATAATTGTATATGTATGCTATATAGTATAAATACATACGTGTATTATAGATACATATAAAATACTATATATATTAATGCATATACACATGTTAATAGTATTTTATATGTATCTATAATACATGTATGTATTTGCACTATATAGTATCTATTATATAAACATACCTAATATACATAATATAATGTATAACATAATATATAATTTGTGTATAGTTTTGAAATGCAGTGTATTAATGGAAAATTTGCGGGAATTCCCTAGTGGTCCAGTGGTTAGGACTTGGCACTCCAGGGGCTGTCCCTGGGTGTCTGGTACCTGCTCTGCGGGGGATGAGGGCAGGTGGATGGTGGTCCAGAGTATGGGAGCCCCTTAGAGGAGGAGATTGGGGTGTGGGTCCTAGACTGATTGGTTTGTATTTGAAAAATGCACTTGGGGGCTAGTTACTGTCTCTAGGAAGTCACTAGCCCTGGGAGATGAGGTCCCTTATGGACAGCAAAACCCCCAATGTCAAAGCATCAGACTTCAGAAAATAAAGACATGGTTATCTGAATATTTCTCCCTCTCTCTCTCTGTCTCTCTCTCTCTCAGCACTGCACTAAGCTTGAAGTCTACATAGTGCCAGCAGATACAGGCTGTAGCAGGTTTTCTACTATCATCTTCTAAATGCTCAACGGAAATGAATCATTATTTCCTTCAGGCTTCGACAGATAAATCCATTCTTCTCTTTTCTAAACACGGAGGTGCTGTTTTAATGCAGTTACTCCCATTCAAAATCCTGTCAGATAGATTCTCAGATAATTAGAGCAGCATTAACTGCAGTATCGTTGAATATTGCAAAATTGTCCTAGGAGAGTTCGAAGAGAACTTTGAGGTCTTCTAGGAGTTTGACGCCTAAAAACTTGGTTCTAAGCGAGGTGACCTTGTCCACCAAGACCGGCAAGCCTGCTGACTGCTTCCATGCTTGAGTTTGGGGAAAATAGTTATTAATAAGAAAGAGGACGTGCCTGTGTTTCAATATGTGCCTTAAAATCAGAGGTCAGGGCTTCCCTGGTGGCGCAGTGGTTGGGAGTCCTCCTGCTGATGCAGGGGACACGGGTTCGTGCCCCGGTCCGGGAAGATCCCACATGCCGTGGAGCGGCTGGGCCCGTGAGCCATGGCCGCTGAGCCTGCGCGTCCGGAGCCTGTGCTCCGCAACGGGAGAGGCCACAACAGTGAGAGGCCCGCGTATCGCAAAAAAAAAAAAAAAAAAAAAAAAAAAAGAGGTCAACATTCCCTACTGGCCATGAGAAAATGACACAGAAGCATTGAGTTTGCTTGAATTTGATACGTTGAATCAGGTGTTGGTGAACCATGGCCATGGGTCTGGTCCAACCTAACAACTAATTTATAAAATAATCTTTATCAGAAAATAACCACGATTCATTTCTATGGCTGTATGGGAACTAAAGGAGTAGAATTGAGTAGTTCCAACAGAGCCCTTATGGTCTGCAAAGCCTAAAATAATTATTATTTGGATGTTTTACAAAGAAAAAAATTTCCTACCCTGTTCTAGATCCAGGCAGAGAGCGTGTGTGTTAAAAACGATGTGCTTATTATAGTAGCTGTGTTAGCGAGCCTTCTTGACAAGATACATAACTTGAACCGTCGTGGTATATGCCCTAAACTTATGGTGATATATATATATATCAATTATTTCTCAGTAAAACTGGGGAAATGAGAAACGTGCCGAGGGAACACACAGTAGCTGTTCTACATATGGAGACTGAACACTATGATTTTTATATACATTTATTTTTTTCTTTAGAAGACAAGAAAAAAAGCACAATGATCATAATCAGAGTAATAGCAATAATGTATTCTTTAATCTCAGGCAACATTGTAGTTTTGGGTCTGGCATCAAAGAGAAGTGATATGGTATCATTGGAGCCTTAAACTCTTTCTGCAGATATTTTATCTTGAAAGAGCGTATTCTGTCCAAAAGTGCTATGGTTGAAATGACATACAAAACCCTCAGAATTATGACCAAACAGAGCAAAAGAAAAACTCCCATATGTTCATATAATTCTGGAAATAATCCAGCATGTACGTATTATTCTTGCAGTACACATTGAAATGCATAGAGATGCTTTTAAAGGATGTTTTGAGACCTGGATTTGCATGTGATTGTATGAAATGTGTGGAATTTCATGTATGGAACTCGTTCTTGGAAACTAACTCTCCTACATAAATGTAGACACTGACCACTTATAACCAAGAAGGGCTGGTGGTTACCATAGTGTACAGCTCAGATCTAGAACATTTTCATCACCGCAGAGAGTTCCACTGGAAACTACAGCTCTAAAAAATAGAATGAATTCTGTTTCTAAAAGGCAAATCATTCTTATTTCTAAATATTGCGACATCTTTTCTAAAGTGAAAATGCTTACTTTATCATGCGTTTTTCAAATTCCACTCTCTGGTGATATTTGAAGAATTACGACACTTTATAAAATATATATGGGAGCACAACTGAACTAACAGCAAGATTTCCTTTATCTTAGAGAGGGTACCCTTTGGTTTTCTTTTCATAGTCAGTTTTAAAATATCCATCTTGCATGTCTAGAGACTTTATTTGAATCTAGAAAAAAAAAGGCTCCAAAGATGACCTTTTCATGCAAGATAAGTTAAATGTGGTGGCATTGTCATATCCTATGTTTTATTATTTCCATATTCATCAGCTGAATGCAGAGTGAAAAATGGTGGCTATCTTTTTTTCCCCCTAAAACTCAATAAAGTGTTATTATGTGGACCCTGGAAGGCATTTATTAAGTCTCTATAAGGCATGGTGCTGGGGCAGTCAATAGCCTGGTTATTGGTTTCTAGGGTCTAACTTCATATTTCAGAAATAACTTAATTTGTGTGTTCCACAGACTTGATTTTCAAGGGACGGTATCACATTTCACACACAAAAATTGGAGACATGTTTCAGAGATAAGTGGCCATTTTTCATGCATTGCAAATAAGTGTTAGACATCTAAAAATCAACAGACTGCTTCAGGATCAAAGACGATAGACCGAGTGGTTCATGAATTGTTGTCAGCATCACTTGAGAGTGAAATAAAATGGAAATGACCTTTCTTTCCTCACCCCCTACTCTTTTATTTTTCCTAGAAACCTGCTCTTCACTTACTCATCCGGTAGAGTCTTTCAAACAAATTTTAACTGCCTTTCCGTTATGCAAGATCTGTCTCCTTGGGAATAAGGGAGGAGACAAAAATTAGGAAGAAAACAATGATTAAAAATTCTTCCGAGAGAAGATAGCGACGTTCCCCTAAGAATTGCCTTTTGGTTAAATCATTGAGTTGATTATATAAAGAACCTCTTATTCCACCCAATACTACCAATTATTATAATATTACTCAAAATGAAGTCTGTTTTCAAGAAATATTTTTCAAACATTTGTGTAAAAGTATATAACTTATGGAAATATTTATGGCATCACATTTTTAGCAAACCACTTAAAAAATTTTTTTTTCACCTTATTTCTCTTTAATATTCTAACTGGCCAGTTGGAGATTTTCTGGGCATATGGTGTAATCCCCTTTGGGGCTCTAATAGATGTAATTCACCATGTATTAGATCAGTAACCACTCAGAATTTATCCACTAGCTTTTTAGTTAAATATTTTTTAGAAAAGCAGTTGGTCCAAAAATTTAGTTGTGTTATAATCTTTTTTCTTGATTGGGGTAGAGTTGCTTTACAATGTTGTGTTAGTTTCTGCTGTACAGTGAAGTGAATCAGCTATACGTATCCATATATCCCCTCTTTGTTTGGATTTCCTTCCCATTTAGGTCACCACAGAACACTGAATAGAGTTCCCTGGTCTATACAGCAGGTTCTCATTAGTTATAATTGATGAAATGTTAAAATACAACTGTGAATCAATCCATCGTTTTCTCCTTCATTCTTTCTCTTTCTCTGTCTCTTACGAAGAGTCTTCAAAAATACTGTCCACGGGCCTCCCTGGTGGCGCAGTGGTTAAGAGTCCGCCTGCCGATGCAGGGGATACGGGTTCGTGCCCCGGTCTGGGAGGATCCCATATGCCGCGGAGCGGCTGGGCCCGTGAGCCATGGCCGCTGGGCCTGTGCGTCCGGAGCCTGTGCTCCGCAACGGGAGAGGCCACAACAGTGAGAGGCCCACATACCGCAAAAAGAAAAAATAATAAAATAAAATAAAAAATACTGTCCACGAGCCACGTGACTTGCCCATATTTCTGAGAACCATTGCTGAAAATGATGGCTTGTGAGCCACCAGAAACTACATTTTAAAGAAACTTTTCAGAGGGATTTTGCGACACTGAAATCTGAGAAATCTGGAAATCTGTTCCACTCTCTCAAGGAACAAATGGGAATCAGTCACTCACCAGGTGAGTTTCCTTCTGCCATTTTCCTCTTGCTCATGTTGGTTAGCTCCTGAGCCCTTATCTCTGAGAGATATTACATAGCTAGAGATTTGTTTTCAATTTAAGTCAATACCGTCTCCTTTATTTCTGTTCTCTCAAGGTCTGATGCAGCTGGCACTCTGATCTTAGTTCAGTGGCCAACTTATTACCCTCTGTATGTGAAAATTAGCATTCTCCCAATCTTTGGTTATTAGTTGGTAGGATGGTGTCACATAAAGTAGTAATTCAGCTCAGTATGCTAATTATGTCAATCCAATTACCTCACTAAATTAATTACTTGAGGTGGCCTCTAGTATAAAAATACTTTATTGATTTATTTACTTCGCTCATAAGAAGGGATGCAGCTTTAATGTAAGTAAGCAATGCATATGTTTAGTATATAACCTTTCCCCATTGTATATGCATGAAAATGATTCGTTCCTTGTGATACTATACATTGTGGATTTTTGTTTCCCTTGGGTTTAATCTTGTTGATCATATAGCTTGAACACAGTTATCTTTTCCTGTATCTTTTCTCTTCTTTTGAAGTGCAAGCAAACATAACAATCTTTTGACTTACATAATTAGAAAATACCCATATTAAAAAAAAAAAGAAAATACCTGTATGTATCAGCATGCCTTTATTACAGTAAATCATTTCTTCCCACAAGTTACCAAATACCTATGGGACTCATCTGTGTCCTTAATGGCGATTTGCTCAGGAGTTTTTAACACAAGTACAAGGGTTTGCCAGTGAGATAAATGGGTCCATGATCCATGTTACCCAGAGGACTTAGGAAGCCATGTTGGGAGAAACGATATCTTAAGAAAGAAATTCCTTAGTAGATTTAAAGATCATGATGGAAAAAATTGGGGACAGTAGCTCTGATGTGTTCAAATCCTAGCGGGGAGAGAATATTTCACATTGAGATTTACCAAAGGAAGGCAGTATATGAATTGGCTTTGGCTGTGTTCCCTCTACTGGATACCAGATTTAAAACCAGTGGATCCATTCTGAATCTTTGGAAGGAAAAATCTAGGTTTTTCTGGAACACTCAGCCTGGCTATCGTACAGGTGTTCCCATTGTTGAGATATTACTATTTTAAGGAACACTTAAGACCTATGGACTCAGTAAATGACTACAGTAAGTCCCCTCCATACGAATGAGTTCTGTCCTGAGAGTGCGTTCATAAGTGCAATTTGTTCGTAAGTCCAACAAAGGTAGCCTAAGTACCCAGCTAACACCCTCGACCATATATAGTACTGTTCTGTAATAGGTTTATAATACTTTTCACACAAATACTACATAAAATAAAAACACAACACATAAAGTATTTTAAATCTTACAGTACAGTACCTTGAAAATTACAGTTGTACAGTACAACAGCTGGCACACAGGGGCACATTCGTGTCCTTGAAAGTTCGCAACTTGAAGGTTCGTACGTAGGGGACTTACTGTACTCCCTCACCTCAGTCCTTTATTAATTGCTATTTTTTGAAAAATGTCACCAGACTTCAGACTCCTTAGTCTGGTGGGAGAAAGGAATTTTGTCTCCATCCCATGCCACCAATGTTTTTTTTTTATTCCCCCTTCCTAGAATGGCACACTTAGATGATGGGTTTTACTGTCATTGGATGCAAGAGAAAGCTCAAAGTGCCCAAATATTACACATCAGTAGGTGAAAGCCAACCGATTAAAGATACTTGGGGTGGATACAATATTTTGGGAGGGTTGAGGAGAGGAGCGACATTGTCTGTCCTTCCAGGTGTGGATGAATTTCATCCAAGTAAAACCCAAACCTAGCCTGACCTGGGTGATGGAGGCGTTGAAGGTGAGGACAGTGAATCCTGCAGGTCTTTGAAGCAGGGACCCCTCTGGACTAGACGGCGCTGATGGAACGTTTATATATTCAGGGAACATGCACTGGGACGTGAGCTGTTGCCGGAGGTAGCGGGGGAGCTAGAGTAGCCGAAGCACGGGAGTTTCAAAGCTGCAGCCACCAGGCTCTGTGCGGCCAGGAAAGCAATGTGAATCCTGAGCTGCATAGTCTACGCTGCTTTTCCAACACGTTATGGGCATGCCACGAGCCTAAAGCTGAAATCATGGTGGACGTGTGAGAGAGATCATAGATTTGTGATGTGTTTACCTAATAACCAAGTCATCTGCTGCCGAAGTGAAAATTAGAGCTGCAGACCCAGACACTGTCCCCCAGGGAGCGGGGACAGAATTGGCACGGTGTCACAAGGACGGATTCCGTTCTCTGCTGTTCCGTGACCCTATTCCTGATTCGTCTGTTGCCTTTGGTTGGCATGGGGCAACTGTGAGGAAAATCCCTAAACCATTTGGATTTTTACGTCCTCTTATGAGGACTGCCTGCCAAACCAAAGAGACAAAGACTCTTAACATAAAGACTAACATAAGAGCAAGAGAAGGGGTTTTCTTTCTGAAAATGGAATTTGTGGATACTGTTTTCAACTCCGATGCAGAATCTCCACTCTCACCTTTCCTAATCAACTCCCACCTTCACCCACACCCCCTCCTTCCTACACACACACACACACACGTGCACAGACACTGTCTAATCTTGACATGTATCAGCCTTTGCTTCCAAGGCCCATATAATTCAAAGTTGAGGACATGCACCCTCAGAATATGAAAACCCATATTACTTTATTTTCTTCCTTCCTCCCTCCCTCCCTCCCTCCTTCCTTCCTTTCTCTCTTCCTTTCTTCCCAGTGCAATATAGAAATTAGTAGCTGCCTAATGAACATGTACATGCACAAAATCAGCCGTGGGAATAATTTTTCACACCTGGATGGCTCTTTCCAGAACAGGTGTGACTTAAACTCAGTTGTTGAAGTCGTCAAGAGAAACACTCTGGTTGTCATTTCTTAAAAATCAATGTTTCTCAGGGGAAATATGGATCCGGTTTATTTGGCTTCATTTCCTCAAAATTCCACATCTCTTTTAAGTGCAGTTTGCCTCTTTAAAGACACATTCTGAGATTTAGTTTATATTTTGTTTATTTCCATGTCCAGTGTTTTTTTAAGATGTTTGTTTGTGTATGTTCACTTCAGTGATAAAAATAATATAATATTGTAAGAGAAAATTTAAAAATAAGTTGACTAAATATTCATTTTATGTATATGTATTTCTTTTTTTGGCTTTTTTTCAGTTTCCATTTGCCTTTTTTTAAATTGAAGTATAGTTGATTTACAACATTGTATCAGTTTCAGGTGTACAGCAAAGTGACTCAGTTATATATATGTGTGTGTGTGTGTGTGTGTGTGTGTATTCTCTTTCAGATTCTTTTCCCTTAAAGGTTATTGCAAGATATTGAGTATAGTTCCCTGTGCTATACAGTAGGACCTTGTCATTTACCTATTTTATACATAGTAGTGTGTATCTGCTAATCCCAAACTCCTAATTTATCCTTCTAACTCTTCCCGCCCTTCCCCCTTTGGTAACCATAAGTTTGTTTTCTATGTCTGTGAGTCTATTTCTGTTTTGTAGATACGTTCATTTGTGTCATACATTAGATTCCACATATAAGCAATATCATATGATATTTGTCTTTCTCTGTCTGACTTGCTTCACTTAGTCTGACAATCTCTAGGTCCATCCATGTTGCTACAAGTAGCATTATTTCATTCCTTTTTATGGCGGAGTAATATTCCATTGTATATATGTACCACATCTTCTTTATCCATTTATCTGTCGATGGACATTTAGGTTGCTTCCATGTCTTGGATATTGTAAAGAGTGCTGCTATGAACATTTGGGGTGCATATATCTTCTTTTTTTGTTTTGTTTTGGGTTTTTTGGCTGCACTGAGCCTTCTTTGCTGCATGCAGCCTTTCTCTAGTTGTGGTGTGCAGGCTTCTCATTGCGGTGGCTTCTCTTGTTGTGGAGCTCAGGCTCTAGGTGTGCGGGCTTCAGTAGTTGCAGCAAGCAGGCTCAGTAATTGCAGCACATGGGCCCTAGAGCTCGTGGGCTTCAGTAGTTGTGATGTGCAGGCTTAGTTGCTCCATGACATGTGGGATCTTCCTGGACTAGGCATGGAACCCATGCCCCCTGCGTTGACAGGCAGATTCTTAACCACTGCGCCACCAGGGAAGTCCCTGCATTTATCTTCTTGAATTATGGTTTCCTCCGGATATATGCCCAGTAGTGGGATTGCTGGGTCGTATGGTAGTTCTATTTTTAGTTTTTTAAGGAACATCCATACTGTTCTCCATAGTGGCTGTATCAATTTACATTCCCACCAACAGTGCAAGAGGGTTCCCTTTTCTCCACAAGCTCTCCAGCATTTATTGTTTGTAGATTTTTTGATGATGGCCATTCTGACCAGTGTGAGGTCATAACCTCATTGTAGTTTTGGTTTGCATTTCTCTAATGATTAGTGATGTTGAGCATTCTTTCATGTGTTTGTTGGCAATCTGTATATCTTCTTTGGAGAAATGTCTATTTAGGTCTTCTGCCCAGATTTTGGATTAGGTTGTTTGTTTTTTTTGATATTGAGCTGCATGAGCTGCTTGTAAATTTTGGAGATTAATCCTTTGTCAGTTGCTTCATTTACAAATATTTTCTCCCATTCTGAGGGTTGTCTTTTCGTTTTGTTTATGGTTTCCTTTACTGTGCAAAAGCTTTTAAGTTTCATAAGGTTATTTTTGTTTTTATTTCCATTTCTCTCGGAGGTGGGTCAAAAAAGGATCTTGCTGTGATTTATGTCCTAGAATGTTCTGCCTCCTAGAGTGTTTTCCTCTAAGACTTTTATAGTGTCAGGTCTTACATTTAGGTCTTTAATCCATTTTGAGTTTATTTTTGTGCATGGTGTTAGGGAGTGTTCTAATTTCATTCTTTTACATGTACCTGTCCAATTTTCCCAGCACCATTTATTGAAGAGGATATGTTTTCTCCATTGTATATTCTTGCCTCCTTTATTCAAAATAAGGTGACCATATGTGCGTGGGTTTATCTCTGGGCTTTCTATCCTTTTCCATTGATCTCTATTTCTGTTTTTGTGCCAGTACCATAATGTCTTGATTACTGTAGCTTTGTAGTATAGTCTGAAATATGGGAGCTTGATGCCTCCAGGTCCGTTTATCTTTCTCAGGATTGCTCTGGCTATTTGGGGGCTTTTGTGTTTCCATACAAATTGTGAAAGTTTTTGTTCTAGTTCTGTGAAAAATGCCATTGGTAGTTTGATAGGGATTGCATTGAATCTGTAGATTGCTTTGGGTAGTAGAGTCATTTTCATAATGTTGATTCTTCCAATCCAAGAACATGGTATATCTCTCCATCTGTTTGTATTTCTTTCATCAGTGTCTTATACTTTTCTGCATACAGATCTTTTGCCTCCTCATGTAGGTTTATTCCTAGGTATTTTATTCTTTTTGTTGCAGTGGTAAATGGGAGTGTTCCCTTAATTTCTCTTTCGGACTTTTCATCATTATTGTATAAGAATGCAAGAGATTACTGTGCATTAATTTGGTATCATGCTAGTTTACCAAATTCATTGATTAGCTCTAGTAGTTTTCTGGTAGCATCTTTAGGATTCTCTATGTATAGTATCATGTCATCTGCAAACAGTGACAGCTTTACTTCTTCTTTTCCGATTTGGATTCCTTTTATTTCTTTTTCTTCTCTGATTGCTGTGGCTAAAACTTCCAAAACTATGTTGAATAAGACTGGTGAGAGTAGACAACCTTGTTTTGGTCCTGATCTTAGAGGAAATGGTTTCAGTTTTTCACCACTGAGGACGATGTTGGCTGTGGGTTTGTCATATATGGCCTTTATTATGTTGAGGAAAGTTCCCTCTATGCCTACTTTCTGGAGGGTTTTTATCGTAAATGGGTGTTGAATTTTGTTGAAAGCTTTCTCTGCATCTATTGAGATGATCATATGGTTTTTCTCCTTCAATTTGTTAATATCATGTATCACATTGATTGATTTACATATATTACAGGATCCTTGCATTCCTGGGATAAACCCCACTTGATCATGGTATATGATCCTTTTAATGTGCTGTTGGATTCTGTTTGCTAGTATTTTGTTGAGGATTTTTGCATCTATGTTCATCAGTGATATTGGCCTGTAGTTTTCTTTTTTTGTGACATCTTTGTCTGGTTTTGGTATCAGGGTGATGGTGGCCTCATAGAATGAGTTTGGAAGTGTTCCTCCCTCTGCTCTATTTTGGAAGAGAAGGATGGGTGTTAGCTCTTCTCTAAATGTTTGATAGAATTCGCCTGTGAAGCCATCTGGTCCTGGGCTTTTGTTTGTTGGAAGATTTTTAATCACAAACTCAATTTCAGTGCTTGTGATTGGTCTGTTTATATATTTTCTATTTCTTCCTGGTTCAGTCTTGGAAGGTTGTCCATTTTATTGGCATATAGTTGCTTGTAGTAATCTCTTATTCTCCTTTGTATTTCTGCAGTGCCAGTTGTTATTTCTCCTCTTTCATTTCTAATTCTATTGATTTGAGTCTTCTTCCATTTTTTCTTGATGAGTCTGGCTAATGGTTTATCAATTTTGTTTATCTTCTCAAAGAACCAGCATTTAGTTTTATTGATCTTTGCTATTGTTTCCTTCATTTCTTTTTCATTTACTTCTGATCTGATCTTTATGATTTCTTTCCTTCTGCTGACTTTGGGGTTTTTTTGTTCTTCTTTCTCTAATTGCTTTAGGTGAAAGGTTAGGGTTTTTTTTCAGATTTTTCTTGTTTCTTGAGATAGGATTGTATTGCTGTTAACTTCCCTCTAAGAACTGCTTTTGCTGCATCCCATAGGTTTTGGGTTTTTGTATTTTCATTGTCATTTGTCTCTAGGTATTTTTTTGATTTCCTCTTTGATTTCTTCAGTGATCTCTTGGTTACTTAGTAGTGTATTGTTTAGCGTCCAATTTTTTGGTATTTTTTACAGGTTTTTTCCTGTAATTGATATCTAGTCTCATAGTGCTGTAGTCGGAAAAGATACTTGATACGATTTCAATTTTCTTAACTTTACCAAGGCTTGATTTGTGACCCAAGATATTATCTATTCTGGAGAATGTTCCATGAGCACTTGAGAAGAAAGTGTATTCTGCTGTTTTTGGATGGAATGTCCTATAAATATCAATTAAGTCCATCTTATTTAATATGTCATTTGAAGCTTATGTTTCCTTATTTATTTTCATTTTGGATGATCTGTCCATTGGTGAAAGTAGGGTGTTAAAGTCCCCTACTATTATTGGGTTACTGTTGATTTCCCCTTTTATGGCTGTTAGCATTTACCTTATGTATTGAGGTGCTCCTATGTTGGGTGCATAAATATTTACAATTCTTATATCTTCTTCTTGTACTGATCCCTTGATCATTATGTAGTGTCCTTCTTTGTCTCTTGTAATAGTCTTTATTTTAAAGTTTATTTTGTCTGTTGTGAGAATTGCTGCTCCACCTTTCTTTTGATTTCCATTTGCATGGAATATCTTTTTCCGTCCCCTCACTTTCAGTCTTTATGTGTCCCTAGGTCTGAAGTGGGTGTCCTGTAGACAGCATATATACGGGTCTTGTTTCTGTTATCCATTCAGCCAGTCTGTGTCTTTTGGTTGGAGCATTTAATTCATTTACATTTAAGGTAATTATTTTTTTTTTTTTTCTTTTTGCGGTATGCGGGCCTCTCACTGTTGTGGCCTCTCCCGTTGCGGAGCACAGGCTCCGGATGCGCAGGCCCAGCGGCCATGGCTCACGGGCCCAGCCGCTCCGCGGCATATGGGATCCTCCCAGACCGGGGCACGAACCCGTATCCCCTGCATCGGCAGGCGGACTCTTAACCACTGCGCCACCAGGGAGGCCCTAAGGTAATTATTGATATGTATGTTCCTATTACCATTTTCTTAATTGTTTTGGGTTTGTTATTGTTGGTCTTTTCCTTCTCTTGTGTTTCCTGCCTAGAGAAGTTCCTTTAGCATTTGTTGTACAGCTGGTTTGGTGGTGCTGAATTCTCTTAGCTTTTGCTTGTCTGTAAAAGTTTTAATTTCTCCTTTGAATCTGAATGAGATCCTTGCTGGGTAGAGTAGTCTTGGTTGTAGGTTTTTCCCTTTCATCACTTTAAATGTTTCTCGCCACTCCCTTCTGGCTTGCAGAGTTTCTGCTGAAAAATCAGCTGTTACCCTTATGGGGATTCCCTTGTGTGTTATTTGTTGTTTTTCCCTTGCTGCTTTTAATATTTTTTCTTTTAATTTTTAATAGTTTGATTAATATGTGTCTTGATGTGTTTGTCCTTGGATTTATCCTGTATGGGACTCTCTGTGCTTCCTGGACTTGACTATTTCCTTTCCCATATTAGGGAAGTTTTCAGCCATAATCTCTTCAAATATTTTCTCAGTCCCTTTCTTTTTCTCTTCTTCTTCTGGGACCCCTATAATTCGAACGTTGGTGCATTTAATGTAGTTCCAGAGGTCTCTGAGACTGTCCTCAGTTCTTTTCATTCTTTTTTCTTTATTCTGCTCTGCAGTAGTTATTTCCACTATTTTATCTTCCAGGTCACTTATCCATTCTTCTGCCTCAGTTATTCTGCTATTGATTCCTTCTAGAGAATTTTTAATTTCATTTATTGTGTTGTTCATCATTGTTTGTTTGCTCTTTAGTTCTTCTAGGTCCTTGTTAAACATTTCTTGTATTTTCTCCATTCTATTTCCAAGGTTTTGGATCATCTTTACTATCATCACTCTGAATTCTTTTTCAGGTAGACTGCCTGTTTCCTCTTCATGTGTTTGGTCCAGTGGGTTTTTACCTTGCTCCTTCATCTGCCATGTGTTTCTCTGTCTTCTCATTTTGCTTAACTTACTGTGTTTGAAGTTTCCTTTTTGCAGCCTGCAGGTTCGTAGTTCCCGTTGTTTTTGGTGTTTGCCCCCAGTGGGTAAGGTTGGTTCAGTGGGTTGTGTAGGCTTCCTGGTGGAGGGGACTGGTGCCTGTGTTCTGGTGGATGAGGCTGGATCTTGTCTTTCTGGTGTGCAAGACCGCGTGTGGTGGTGTGTTTTGGGGTGTCTGTGACCTTATTATGATTTTAGGCAGTCTGTCTGCTAGTGGGTGGTATTGTGTTCTTGTCTTGCTAGTTGTTTGGCATGGGGTTTCCAGCACTGGAACTTGCTGGTTGTTGAGTGGAGCTGGGTGCTGGTGTTGAGATGGAGATCCCTGGGAGAGCTTTCGCCGTTTGATATTATGTGGAGCCAGGAGGTCTCTGGTGGACCAGTGTCCTGAACTCGGCCCTCCCACCTCAGAGACACAGGCCTGACACCCTGCCGGAGCACCAAGACGCTGTCAGCTGCATGACTGACCCAGAGCTCAGACTCTAAAAAGCCACACTGTAAGGGTGCCAGGCCAAGCTGTACTGTGATTCTCTTAATAGTGTCCTTTTTTTTTTTTTTTTGCAGTGTGCGGTCCTCTCACTGTTGTGGCCTCTCCCGCTGCGGAGCACAGGCTCCGGATGCGCAGGCCCAGTGGCCATGGCTCATGGGCACAGCCGCTCCGCGGCATGTGGGATCTTCCTGGACCGGGGCACGAACCCGCGTCCCCTGCATCAGGAGGTGGACTCCCAACCACTGTGCCACCAGGGAAGCTCCTTAACAGTGTCTTTTGAAGAGCAGGTACTATTAATTTTAAAGTTCTGTTTATAATTTTTTTATGGATTGTGATTTTGGTGTCATATCTAAGAAATCATTGGCTAACCCTAGGTCACATTTCTTTCTTTTATATAGAGTTAGGTTTTAAATCCAAATTTAAATTCACGCCATGGTTCATTTTGAGTTAATTTTTTAATGCAAGGTATATACTCAGGTGTTTTTTGGTGGGGGAGGTTTGGCATATGGATATCTGCTCCAGTATTATTTGTTTAAAAAACCGTCCTTTCTCCACTGAATTACCTTTGAACAATTTTTCAGAAATCAGTTGTTCATATGTGTGTGTATTTCTGGACACTGTATTCTGTTCCACTGGTTTATTTGTCTATGTTGTTGGTGATGGCATAATGTCTTGATTATGGTAGCTTTAAAATAATGTAATATGTGTAATATTCTCCAATTTCATTCTTTTCTTTCAAAGTCATTGTGATCAGGCTACATCCTTTGCGTTTCCATATGCATCTCAAATTCAGCTTGTCATTTTCTACCCAAAAGCCTGCTGGGGACCTGATTGACATTTAATTGAATATATAGATCAGTCTGAAGATAGTTGACATCTTAACAATACTGATTTTTCTGACTCTTAACACTGTACATTTCTCAGGAATACTTTTTTTGGTTGACAGTGTACAGGTCTTTAAAATCTTTTGTTCTATTTGCCCCTACATATGATGCCATGGTCAAAGGTATTCGTTTTTTGATAAAGGGTGTTTTGGATTTGATTCCTTTAGCCAGTGTATAGAAACACAATTGGTTTCTGTACATGATTGTATCTTATACAGTATTTTGGATTGGATGCTGGACATTGTGCATTTGACCTTGTTGGATGCTGGATATTTTTGTATTCTTATAGATAACTTTGACATTTGTTCTGGGACACACTTAAATCATGTGGACACAGCTTGACTTTTTTACATCTTGCTGTTAATATTTGTTAGATTGGACCAGACTGCTTGTCAGGTGGAAGCTAATTATCCCTCAATGAGCATCTTATCCAATATCCCATGCAAGCTTCATGAGGTTTTCCAGGATGGATGGTTGGAACAGGAACTGATCCACGTCCTGGGTGATCTGTGGGAAATTTTAGGTTTTTGTTTTTCCCCAGCCTTGAGAAGCTTGAGTAATTGTTTCCTTATATATATGCACGGATATTTACTCAGCTGACAACATGGGGAGGATTCTTTGCAGATCTTCTGTCTGGGTGAAACCATCTCTTTCCTGGCACTCTGTCCTGAGAACCTACCTGCCTTGGTCTCCTAAGATTCAGAGAAGTTTTCTGGGCTCTGCCTAGATTCCCCTTCCTAGATCATGGCTTGCAAACACTCTGAACACAATAAGCCCAGGCAATTGAGGGTTTCAACTGGTTCACCTTGCGTCTCTCAAAGATCACTATTCTCTGTGTCCTGATACCTACTTCCTTGAAAGCTATCTTCAATTGTATTCTGTGAGGTCCCCCTTAGTCCATTTTGGCCAATGGTTGATGCATCATATCACCTCTCACTCCTGACTTCTAATTTAAAATGTCGTAGTTTTCTATAGCAGTCCCATTTTTCTATGTATATTTATAAAGAGGATTTTTTTAAGAAATTTATTTTACTCATTTATTTTGGCCACATGGCACGTGGGATCTTAGTTCCCCAGCCAGGATTCAAACCTGCGTCCTGTGCATTGGAAGCGCAGAGTCTTAACCACTGGACTGCCAGGGAAGTCCCTATTTTTATTTTTAAAATTTGATTAAAGTATAGTTGATTTACAGTGTTGTGTTAATTTCCGCTGTAGAGCAAAGTGTCTCAGTTATACATATATATATTCTTTTTCATATTCTTTTCCATTATGGTTTATCACAGGATATTGAATATAGTTCCCTCTGTATATGGTAGGACCTTGTTGCTTATCCGTCCTATACATACTAGTTGGTGTCTGCTAATCCCAAATTCCCAATCTATCCCTCCCCCACCCCCCTCCCCCAATGGCAACCACAAATCTATTTTATAAAGAGGATTTAAAAACATTCATTTTTGTATTTTGAATGTGCTTGATTTCCATCTCCTCATTGTTGCGACATCAGACTTACAGATATTGATCACTTTTTTGCCCACTTCTCTTAATAGTTTTCTTATTTCTCTTAGGTTTTTTTAATGTTCCTGTTTTGCTTCATGTCTGATTGCATTTTAATGTGTATGTTATTGCTTGTGTCTTGGGATTTCCCAAAGAAAAGAAAGAACTAGGTCATTGGATGTGAATTCTCTTTTAACTTGAAAATCAATGTGGCATTTCATAAATTCCCCACCCCCTACAGATACACAGTAAGCAACACCCCTCCTATTTGACACAATACGTGCAATACGCTAAAATATCAATGCTATTTGTTCCATCACTCAGGCTTAAAAGACCCACAGGCATTGCAAGTGCAGTGCAAATGAGATTTTCACACACTATTCCTGCTGTGCTTTATATTCACTGCCTTTCTGAAACAAGAATACACCAGAGCCACCATTTCTGGGGAAACAATGTTTTAGGGACCCAATTCAGTTTATAGTTTACTGTTACTGACGATTCTAGTTACCCATTCTCACTAGTCTCCTAGTTTCGACTGAAAATTTCAAAAAGAGCCTTCATGTGGATAAGTTATTACAGAATAAAGAATACAGTCACACACATGAAATTCAGATGGTTCCCAAAGGAAGAATTCTATTTTGGCACAAGCTAAGTCAAGCCAAAGGGTTTGGTAATCTATTCCCATCCCTGGAAGGGATAGATTGTGTAGGTTTACCAGAAGCCTGGGACCATATTTTTAGCCATCTCATGTGGTCTGATAGTCTTTAAAGGACTCATGCAAATATCTGTGTGGGCTGTTTTCAAAAGCCAAGCCACTTAACAAAGTGTTCTTTTATCAAAGTATTAAGTCGTTCATAAATGAAGACTGTTTATCTGCAGAAGGCCTTCAAAGCCTATTTTGATGAAGATGAGCTTTCTCTCTCTGCGGCAGCTGTCCTAGCCCATGGAGGGGGAATGCACAGCCCGGGGCGGGCAGGAGTCCAGGGCAGTGGGAGGAGATGGCCGAGGCTTTTAGGAAGGTTTCACTGCAGGTGTTTCCTCTGAGTGCAGTTTAGACTGTTTCTGAAATGGATCTGGAGAAAGGAGGCCACTTCGTCTCCTTCCAGACCATTTCATCTTGTGTTTGGATAGAATCGCTTGTTCACTTAGCACAGTGATTTCCCCTACTGTATTATATAATGATTCCAAAATTTACAAAAAGCATGCCAGTCCTAATTATTTGAGAGAATCTCTCAATTTAGATTAGATTTGGGTCAAGTTTCAAAACAAACAAACAAAGAAAAGCCTAGAGAATAAAATAAATGTCACCATCCCAAAATAGGGCCTGTAGGTAAAACGGAATGCAAAATGGGAATGAGAGGCTAGAAAGGGAAGGTGAAAGAGGTTTGTGAGGATGCTTAGAGAGGGACGGATGTAGCTTACCTAGACAATGGACCAAGACCAAGCTCATCACTGTCATTGGTTGTGGAGTGTCTTATTTTAGTTGACAGAAAGCACCCTTGGACTTATTGGGTCTCGAAGGTAAACATGTGGATGACAAGCATATGAGTACCTGGTGATATCAGGGGGAATATGATGGGGATATCCTTAGAGACAGAGTCTGTCACACAGAGTGAAGTAAGTCAGAAAGAGAAAAACAAATACCGTACGCTAACACATATATATGGAATCTAAGAAAAAAAAAAAAAAGGTCATGAAGAACCTAGGGGTAAAACAGGAATAAAGATGCAGACCTACTAGAGAATGGACTTGAGGACACGGGGAGGGGGAAGGGTAAGCTGGGACGAAGTGATAGAGTGGCGTGGACATATATACACTACCAAACGTAAAATAGATAGCTAGTGGGAAGCAGCCACATAGCACAGGGAGATCAGCTTGGTGCTTTGTGACCACCTAGAGGGGTGGGATAGGGAGGGTGGGAGGGAGACGCAAGAGGGAGGAGGTATGGGGATATATGTATACGTTTAACTGATTCACTTTGTTATAAAGCAGAAACTAACACACCACTGTAAAGCAATTATACTCCCATAAAGATGTTAAAAAAAAGAGAGAGACCAGCTACATGGTCCCTGGAATCACTCTGACCTCAGTGATCGGAGCACGAAAAATAAATGTTCCTACATCCTTTGAGGGTCTTTAGAAGTTATTACAAGTTAACTTTTGCTCAAATTTTACTATAATATGTTTTAAAACTATCCACAAATCGAGTTTCCTGTCTCCCGACCTTCTTTAATTCGACCTCTGGAAAACAGGCTTTGGCAAATAAAGCAAACGTAGGATATTCATTAACCGTGCCTTTATCAAAATGAGGCTGAATAATTGACAATATTATTAATACCCCAAAGTGAAATATTCAATTTGGAAAGATCATTTTGGAAGACTGTCAATGTAATTGTGAGCTTTTTTCTCGTGTGTGTGTGTGTGTTGACTTCAGAGAAATACGTCTTTATGTGGGACCAGAAGTAATTACCTCTCAAAGCTCGCCAAATCGAGCAGTTTCTAGGAATGAATGAAGTCCTTGCTTTAGAGGACCACCACACCATTACCTAAATGTGTTGTTTAATTATTCAACATACACTTTTTTTGTTTCCAGTGAGAGTAAAGGTGCACTAGATCAGAGAAGACATCCAGAAACCTGGTTTTCAGCCACATGCAACTTAAAGTCATTCATGCTTTCTACATATAGTTCTGCATTCGTGTGGTTTTGTTGACTTAGGTATGTGGAAGAGAAAATGACACTGATTAATTCTGAATCTGATGCTGACAACAAGACAAAGTCATTTTTATAAAGCCAAGGAATTATATTACAGCATGCCTTGTTAATAATTTTTAGTGGTTTCTCTCCACCACGGTAGTTAGGATCTGTCGCATCTACTATTATTTCTTTTATTTAGGAAAAATTTGAGTTGATATTTTCGACGATTGCATGCATGTACCGTTGCGGCCACCTGCTACACCAGCTGTTTTCAACTGAGGGAACTGAGATGAAAAGCCTGTAGAAGTCAATTAATGCATAATGTTCGTTCTTTCCTTTCAAGATCAGTTACTAAATCTTAACAGGTTTAGGTCTGATATAAACCAGCTCATGCAAAATGCGGCTTCCATGTATCATCAGAATATTCTGTGGCTTCCATGGCTTACAAATAATTCAGGAAAACAGCATGGTCCCGAGAATCTTATATTGGGTGTATAAATAAGGTTCTCTTATCACATGCTTTAGGGCTATTTACTATTTCAAACCAATACATTCTTTTCTTATAACTTCGAAATGCTATGCTAAAGATACCCATCCACCTTAAATTACTCTATAAGCGGGATGTGATTCAATCAAAAGGATAGGAGTTTTCGCGTAATTGACCAAAGTAAGTCTCCCATTTTGGGGTTGAGAAAATATGCTACGATGATTAAGAAAAAGATTTTGAGAAAGAGATATTAAGGGGGAAAATAGTCCTTCGCCAGCTATGAATGCATCCTCCTCCCCTACTGTAATAGAAACAGTAGATAACTGAAACACAGAAAGAAAAAAATACAGCATTAAGAAACCAAATTTTAAATCTAAGGCAGATCCAAGAGTATAAGGCATTTATCATATATTAGAAGATTATATCAAATCAATGAGTCATTTGCCTAACTGGTGTTAGGATATTTGCCTGTGTAAGAGGGACGGTGATAAAGATAGATTCCTGCCTGCACAAATAAGATTGAAAAAGTCTTAAAAATCTGAAATAATTAGGAGTTTGGGATTAACAGATACACACTACTATATATAAAATAGATAAACAACAAGGATCTACTGAATGGTCCAGGGAACAACATTCAATATCTGGTAATAACCCATAATGGAAAAGAATCTGAAAAATTATGTATATATATATATAATTATATATATATACATAATTTTTCAGGTGTACAGCAAAGTGACTCACCTGAAACATTGTAAGTCAAGTATACTTCAGTTAAAAACCTAGTGCTTCAAGTCTGTAAGAAAAATTAATAGAATAATCAGACCCCAAGAATAATTTTAAAATACGAAAGGATGTATCCATGGAAAAAAGGTAAACGTTCAAGAACATATGACAAAGGGTGCGTCGCATCAGGAATCAAAGGAAAAGCATGAAATAAACACGGACACAGAACAATGTTGGAGGAGGGGCTCCAGGCAGAAACAGTGCCGTCAGCTGCAACCGTCATCTTGAAATTGGCCCTGCGGCGGTCTGATCAGCATCCTCTTGATTGCTTTCAGCCCAGTTAATCTTCAGTTCCGGGGTCGGTTTGTTCCCACCTCCTTGAGGCCAGTTCTTGGGAATGTGGCAGCTTATGTCCTGGCTACAGTCTGGTCATCATGTAGTGAACTTCTTCCACCTGCTGGGGGTTTCAGTCTCTACAGAACAGCTCACAGGATGCGGCTCAGGATATGATCTATCTCCCTGGAGGAGGAACTAAATGTCCTTGACTTTGTTTAATGGCTCAAGTATTATTATTTCGCCTCGTTTGACTGCTTTCCTTTGCTTCTGCATTTTCTTCTCTGATTGAACTTGTTCTTTGGCTAACGTTTTTCTACAAACAAGAGGCAGGTGGAGGCCCTGTGTCGGGGTGGTTCTGTCCTGGGAAGGCCCCATAAGGTCCTGCTCTGTTACTAGGTGACAGAAAGATGTCATTTCCCCTGCTCTGTTTATCTTCCCATCAACTCCACTGCGTTATTTGTCTGTAGCCTCTTTTATGCAAAGTGCGTCACATTCCGATTCCCAGCAGCGGTTCACAGCTATGCCCTCAACCTGAACATAAACAGACAGAGCCTTAGTACGCAGGGGAAGCAACACGTGGCTGAAGTAGAATATGTTTAAGGACGCTAGGCCCTGCTTTTGTGAAAAGAGTTTACATGATGTTTGTAGAACGTCGCGTTGTGTGGCTGCCGACCCCAGCCGGAGCTAATCAGCCCAAACAAGTATCTGTATTAGTATTCCTTCTCGGTTTCACGTCTTATTAAAGCAGCGTGCATCTGGCAGTCGTGGATTAGCAGACACACTCTTTGGAAAATAATTACTTTGTGCCTTGGGGCACATGTCTCCGTCTTGGAATTTGCTCCATTCTACATTTCAAATTACATGGTGCTTTCTAACTTGAAAACGTATTTACTTCCTGATCAGAATTCACCTGCGGGGAGCTAGAGAGAAAATTACCTACCGTAAACAAATAAAGGTAGGGGTGGAGGGTAACGCACCGTTTGATTCAAAGGATTGGGTTTTGAAACATGACACAACACTGGGGAAAGATGACTTGAAAACAAAGGTTCTGGTGAGTTCTGAGGTTGAGGGAACTCTTTGCAACCTGGAGACGTAACGTGCATTTCTTTGGAAACAATGAACACAGGCTGCTTTCAGACAGAATGATGCTGGTCTAATTTACGTCGTCACCACTGTTTCTCCAAGTGTTATGGATGACACCCAGTTGGAGCCAGGTCACTGGTTAAGGAGATATTGGCGGATGGTTCAAATGAGGTAATGCGTGAGACAATTTGGGGGAAAAAAGGCTTTAAGGCATACTATATTATTTTTATAATACAGTCCTTTGTGTCCAAGTATCTAGAAGTTTTGGGGGAGAAAACAGGATCTGATGGTAATCACACCCATCATATATTTTATCTATCTACCTATTGGTCTCTCTGCTTTTCTTTCTCTTTTGGCCACACTACGTGGCCTGTGGGATCTTAGTTCCCTGACCAGGAAATGAACCCGGGCCCCCTGCAGGGAAAGCACCAAGTCCTAACCACTGGACCGCCAGGAAATTCTACGTCCATCTATCTGTATGCTCAGGCCGTTCCAGATGGCCGTCCTCATGCTCTCTGGCCACCCCCTGCTCGACCAGTCTCTGCTTCACTCGCAGGACTATCCAATCCTCTTTAATTACAGGGCTTAATCAGTCACTGCCTACACGCTTGCCCCCAGCCCCAGCTGCTGGTTTCCCTGGTAACTGATGAGACAATCTGACGTAAATCCCCCCACCCTATAAATGGTAGCTTTCTCCGCCCCCTGGGTAGTGAAGATGGCTGCGGTGTCTCGTCGGTTGCGTGCTGCACAGGCTCGGGGGTTGCTCTAGGACCCTGCTTCGGGCGCGTAAGGTTCCCCCATCTCTTAAACCATTGAGTCTCTGTTGCGGACTCCCAGCTCGTTCTTTGGTCTTGAGGCTGGGCAACTACAAGCTTTGCAAAGCTGCTGGCTGCAGCTTCCAAATTCATGAGCCAGCCAGGAAGCCGAGGAACCCCCAGTACATGCTGAGACATTGGGAAATCAGGACGGAGGATGGAAAATTACGGGGGTGATCCCAAGGAGGCCGTCTGCTGGCTTGTTCAGCCCTGTGGCAGCTGACCCCCAGGAGAAGTCTCTTTCTTCCCCACTATACTGAGGACGCCGTCTTAACCTCAGAGTCTCTTTGGAGTTGGAAGGTAGCAACCCTGTGCTCCTGGCTTATGATATATCCCTCGCAAGCTTTAGGGGTATCAACGCAGGGACAGGCTTGCGATTTCGATGTGGCTGGTTACCCGGAAGGTTGGAGCCTGTGGCAGTGGCCAAGGAACAAGAGTCCTGTTGGGCTGCCGGGCCCAGCCATGGAAGCGGGCAGCGCCAGGTTATAGCGGGAAGTGAGCTCAGCTGTGTGCTGTCTACAGTGCATTACAGCAGGTGCGAGACATTAAAGAAAGGCCGGCGCACATCATCTAGCAGTGCAAAACCCCACTCGCTATTTGGGTTCTACAGCAGTTGTGCGTGACCTACGGGACCCCCATGGACACGGATGAGGACACAGCAACCCACTTCAGCAGCCATAAAGGTCAGGAATGGGCCGGTACAAACGACAAACGCCTGCCTTTCCCTCCTCCTTAAAATCGCGCGGCTGCCCGGCTACGAATGGATGACTTGAAGGAGAAGCGCGATGGGAAACTTTGCTCTCAAACATGTGGGTACGTCCCAGGGACCGTTGACCCAGTGCTTACGCCATGTTAAGCCAGAGGCAGCTAACTGGTCAACACCATCCGAGTCCAGCTGTTGACCACCAAAGGACTGAAACGCTGCTGCAACTATCGGGGAGAGGACAATCACCTTTGCCCTCGCCGCTGGATCTACCCTGGGGGAACCTGTTGCAGAATGGCCCTGGACGTGGCAGGTAAGTCCCTGGTGGTTTGGGGTGGCTTCCCCCGTGGGGAAACGGGATAGAACGTGGCTAAGAGGTTTCATCTGTCTTTACCTGGCCCCGTGTAGGACTCCTAATGTCATTAATCCAGGTTCCCTAGTGGAGAAAGGCAACATCCTGTTAACCCTGTGGTGTCTTAGTATATTCAGCACCAGCTATGTGGATGGAGGGTGGACGGGAGGAATGGTGCTGTGGGACAGGACAAAAACCACAGGCGCGGTTGGCGTCATCGCAGAAGGCTGTCCTTGTTTGTATCTGCTTAAAGGTCATGATCTCCCCTGTATTGTGCCTGTAAAATGTCTTATATTTTGTCCTTTGCCTGAGCGGAGGGAATCTGTGGGCGGACTGGGGGGCAGTGATGACCTCACTGGGAAATGAGTCTGGACCCTGGGTTTACGGTGAGATGCCCTGGTTGTCCTGCTCTGCATTTTCCTGGAAAATTGGACCGATGAGCACTTGGCTGAATCTTGATACTCTTTAGCTGCCGGCGTCTGCGTTGCGTTTTGCAGTATTTGGTTGCAGTGCCCCTATGCACCCCTGACCCCAGGGATACCTCGGAAGAGAGGCGGACCGAGATTGCAAGGCTCGTGCAGGGTACGGTCAGGCCTCTCAAGGTGGCTGGTCTCTTGCTTTCTGGCCCAGTCACTGCTTTGTTCACAGGACTATCCAATCCTCTTAATTATAGGACTTAATTGGTAACTGCCTACGTGATTACCCCCTCATGGAGATGCTGGTTTCCCTGGTAACAGAGGAGCCAACCTGATGTCACTTCCCCTATAAATGGTAGCCTCCTTCTCTCCCGAGTAGCAAAGGTTATTGCCGTGTCCTCTTCGTCGTCTGCTGGACACGGTGGAGGTGTTGCCCCAAGACCTTTTGCTGAAGATCCCCTGTCTCTGTCCCCATCTCTGGGCTCTTTCCTCGGTCCCCATGCTGGGCAACTACAAGGCTCGCAGGTCTGCGGGGTTCAACCCAACACTTTATAAGTCACCTCCCTCTCATCTATTTATCTGTCGATATCTGTAGATATATGTGTACATACCCATATATGACATACATGGTGTATATATATGGATATATCTGTGAGCACACATGCACACACACATAGGAAATTACTAAATATGAGGTAAGGGCAGTCTCTTACAACACACCCTATCAGGTGGGAAAACATTCCTGTCCCTAGAAAATGGAAGGATGTAAAAACCAAGCCTAGATGAATAGAAACAGCCACCTGCAGAGCCAGTCCACCTTTCTGATCTATGTGTGAAATGATGTGCACCACACAGGTTTTTTTTTTTTTTTTTTTTTTTTTTGCAGGAGGGTTACATTTATTGGTATTTACATGAGAAATTAGAAATAATAATTTTTTAGATGTTTTTTGCCAGTTTAAAATAACAAATGGCATTAAAAAAAAAAGATAACGCATCTTTTTTAAAGGAGGTATGTTTTCCAAAAAGCAGTGAGAATAGAGGAAATATCTTAGGTTCTTGCAGCTCTGTTGCATGACTAGCTAACTGAAACCCAGCCGGGGTCTCCTATCCCCTTTGCATTTAGCGTGTCGTGATGTCTAAATCTGTGTAACGTGTGGTAAACATCACTGTATGTACTCTCTCAGAAAAAATGATGCAAGCAGTAAATCAACTCGTATTATTAAGACTCTTGACCTTGCGGACCCCCAGATGTCCCCAGTCCACACTTGGACACTTTGAGAACCACTGTTCAGAGTTCCCTCTGTTTGTCTATCTTGCACTACGTCGAGTATCACGTCGAATGCCGGGTGATCCTCAGCGGCCCTCTCGTAGGTACAAGAGACGCACTAAAACAAAGATGGAAGCTCTGTGTTTGGACAGGTTTTGCCGACACGTGGGGCTCACACTTAAATGGGGGACACTAGGGACATGTAAATGCCAGTGTCTTTTCTGTTTTCTCCTCTCTGTTTTCCTGGAGAGAAATGTTTTAACCCGTGCTGTTAGCAATGTTTAGAATCCACTGGAGATTGGGCTGAGCATCTCAACATTTGATGTATAGACTTTACCTTAATTCCCTTGTTTTCTGTATAAATCCACCCCCTGCCCACGAGCCATGATTGGTGGTTGGAAGGATGGAGCCCCATGGAGAGAAATGATCTCCAGTGGGTCAACTGCCAGGTCCAGTAGGAGGTGATTTTTCTAGCTATGTGGGATGGAATATGGGGATTAGGAGACTGAGTTTTTCAAGCAAGTCCTGCTTTACCCCCACCTGGGATTCCACCTTCAGAGGCCTCTTACGCCACCAATTACTAGCATTCCTGGCGTTTGGGGCCAAGACTTGTCCTATTTCCTGGTTTTACTCCCTGTATCTGAATCTGGATACATTGCATGTAGCCATCTGACTTCCAGTTTGCATTATTTTGCTGAAATCTTGAATATGCTGTCTTTTGCTCTCCTTCTTGTGAATTTTTGCTTCTTATGCATACTTCCCTTTAATCCTCCTGGTGAGTTTATGGGGACAAAAAGTGTTCAGTTTGGTGTGTTGAACGAGGCGTCTGCAAATACCCTCACATTTAGTCCCTTTGTTATGCCTTGAAGTAGCCCCTGCTTTAGCAACAATGGAACAATTACCATCAACTACTTGCATCATTGGTTAATTAACATAGTCTTATACTCCATGAATCGGCACTAACCATCCACTCAATGACCCCCCATCTCTGTCCTTCTTTGTATCTTTTCATTCTCTTCCCTTTCCTGGGGACGCCCATTCCTTACCCTTCAGGAACAAAAGAACAAAACACAAAGGGAGAAATAAGCACAGTTGAGGTAGTGTCAGTAAGGACTTGAATCAGAGTAGGCAGCGGTCAGCACTTGCCAGAGAAAGAGTTGGCTGGAGAAGTTCAATGCTGGGCAGTGTAGACTCACGCTTCCAGACCTGATTCTGTGTCACCTTCTCTCTGAAGCCACACAGATGACATTCCTTTGCTACTGCATTCTTACCACTAGCTGTAAACGTGTGTAAAGTTGGGTATCATTTATGTGCCCACCTACTGGCCTCTGATAAAGGGCTGTAAACATCTCAAGCTTCCTGGAATCTGTTGAAGTACCTCAAGTATATGTCATTATCTTAACCTGATATTTAAATCCAGGTGATCTATATTGAGAAATTGTTAAACCCAACAGGCAAAAAGCAACATGTTTGAATGTGTAAGAAAGCATAATATATACTAGATTAGCACTGCATCAATAACACATTTTTATGAAGAAACTCTCTTTGTGCATACCTCATTGTACACTGGCATGAAATCCCAAAACATTTACCTACCTGTCATAGACATAGTTGAAGAGTTGACGTAGCCAATATCAATTACAGAAGCAAGAAGTTAAAGTGTACATACAATTGGAATTCTGTGTCTGCAAATAGGACGTGTCTCATCTGCATTCGTTTCTCAAAATAACATTTCCCATAATGAAATGTTCAGATTCCAAAAACTTTTAAAAATGGTCTTTACATAAATATGCCTTATGTTTATTATAGCATGCAATGTGGATATCCCATGTTGAAGACTAAGATTCTTATTATCAAACCAGTTTTATTCAAGTATAACCATAGGAACAGAGGCTGTAATAAATTTATTTGTAAGAGAGATACATGGGAGAATTCATTTCCCCACTGTAAGACAGAAACTGTATTTAAAAGTAGATTTGGATTGCTTATGATGCCGAATCCAGCCTCTGGATCCCGACATTGAATTAAATCTCGGAGGAGTTTTGGGCAAAGTAGAAGAGAATAGCTTTCTTGCTTTGCCAGGCAAAGGGGGCCACAGTGGGCTAATGCCCTCAAAAACTTTGTGTCCTGACCTGGAGGGGGTAGTGAGGAGTTTTATAGTCATGGTTCAAAGGGGGTCTGATCAGCTTGTGGACATTCTTCTGACTGGTTAGTAGGGAGGTAAGTGGCAGTCAGCATCATCAACCTCCTGGTTCCAACCAGTCTGAGGTCTGTGTGCTGGTGGGCAGCATGAAGTTAACTTTTCCTGCCTGGTGGAGGTTTCAGTATCTGCAAAACGGCTCAAAGATATTGTTACATGTATCCCTTGAGGGGAAACCAGGACCTGCCCCAAGGCTGCACTATTGTTTCTTCACTGTTCCTCCCTTGTCTCTGCATCCCCTCCCTTTCCTGATTAGCATCTGTTTGAACCTGCCCTTTGGAAGGCAGGGAAGGTCATGGAGGCTGAATGAAGCCTATTTCCTGTAATCAAGACACAGGGGGACACAGGAAGGCTTTTGTGCCCAGGAGCTCCACAGGGCCCTGCTCAGTTTCACGTAGGTTTTGGTCCGGTAGTGTAAAACAAAACAAAATCCCACGTATTTAGTGGCTTGAACATCTAAGAACAGTGACTATCAATCTTTAAGTAGCCTGAAGATAATTGCTCTGGGACTTGCATGGTGATTGATCATATTAGAAATCAGGGGGTTTTCTGCCTTGTTGCAGGTCCAGAGTCTTTTTATGATTTAATATAAATTCTTAACCTCCGGTTAGGAAAGGAATGGCTAGTTTGTAAAGAGCTCACCTCTCTGCCTTAAAGTTTCCTGGATGTTATTCAGACAACTCATCTTTACATCCAGTTGTGCACAGTGTAGTCTCATGGACACACCCAATCCCAAAAGGGGCTGAAAAATACAGTCTATGCCCTACTGACCAGGGCTGGACAAAGACCACAGTTCATTAAGTGAAGAGGAAAAGCGAAATGGATATCGGGGAAAATCTAGCCATCTTTGCTGTAGGATTGAAGGCATTTTTTGGTTTGGTTTTCTACATGGAAAACCACAAGCTTCTCCTGAATCCATACAGATTATAAACATCAACATATGACTCTCATCTTCCTAATGCAAGGTTTTAAAATTACTTGTGTATCCTTTTAAAAGTTTGATCCCTAGGGCTTCCCTGGTGGCGCAGTGGTTGAGAGTCCGCCTGCCGATGCAGGGGACACGGGTTCGTGCCCCGATCCCGGAAGATCCCACATGCCGCGGAGTGGCTGGGCCCGCGAGCCATGGCCGCGGAGCCTGTGTGTCCGGAGCCTGTGCTCCGCAACGGGAGAGGCCACAGCAGTGAGAGGCCCGCGTACAGCAAAAAAAAAAAAAAAAAAAAAAAAAAAAAAAAAAAAAAAAAAAGTTTGATCCCAACATGTTTTTTTTTTTTTTTTTCCCCACATCCATTGTAAGAACTGAGATCAGAAAAGGTATGAATGAATATGATTTTGGGAGACATGACAGTGCTTCTTATAATTCCCATCTGTTCACACCATGAGCATCTTAACCTACACATCTTCAAGTGACAAACCATTTTCTAGAGAGGAAAGTGATCGGTTATCCACACATGTAAGGGGTCTGGACAGGATTATTCCTGTTACCAGATATCTGCCTTCTTTGGTAGAGGTCTCTGTGACTATTACCGTTTGAATGTTACGCAGAGGACCATGGGACCCCTGGAAATCCTTGAGAAGAAAATTGCTCCTAAGGAGAAGGCAGGCTTTGAGGAGTTTTGAAAGCAGAACCACACAGGTCTGTCTGATTGAGGTGTGGAGGTCAAACTAAAAGTAGTAGACAATCAAAGAACATAGACAACTGACGAACATGGTGGGTAAAGGAGAGGCAGATAAAATGGACAAAGGTACATAAGAGTGTCCCCAGCCATGCACGAGACATGCATGAGGATGCAAAGGTCTTATGCTCCAAATTCAAGGGGAAATAAAATAAGACTTATTCCCCCTCCATAGCCACATAAAATACCAGAACTGGTTTCCAAGTGACCCAATCCATCAATGTCACCTATGCATCAGCAATGATGCATCTGAAACCCGCCAAACCACAGAGCCTTGTACTTTGGAAAGCAAGCCCCATCAGCCACCAGCCTCCCACCAGAAACCATGTTTTCATCAATCATCCCATGAAAATTCCATGTTGAAAGTTTGCCAGAACTTCCCAAATATAGGATAAGAGCAGCTGATTGCTTGCTTCATACACACTTGAATCTATAGGCCCAGCTACATTTTTGCTCGGCAAGCAATACATTAAACCTTTTGGGTTTTGTTTTCAGACACTTCTTTCTTCAAACGACTTTCGATTTGTAGTAACTTCTAGAAAATATACTCTTGCTACATAATTTAGAGTTTGAAGTTAGCATTTTTGCCACTCAGTCTGCCTGCCTTATTGCATTGGTGTGACTCTGCTAAACCCACATTTTTTTTTTTTTTTTTTTTTTTTGCGGTATGCGGGCCTCTCACTGTTGTGGCCTCCCCCGTTGCGGAGCACAGGCTCCGGACGCGCAGGCTCCGGACGCGCAGGCTCAGCGGCCATGGCTCACGGGCCCAGCCGCTCCGCGGCATATGGGATCCTCCCAGACCGGGGCACGAACCCGTATCCCCTGCATCGGCAGGCGGACTCTCAACCACTTGCGCCACCAGGGAGGCCCAACCCACATTTTTTTTAAAATTAAAGGATAGTTATATACAACTGAAACTTACATAATATTGCAAAACATAGTGATTCAAAATTTTTGTAGATTGTACTCCATTTAAATTTACTGTAAAGTATCAGCTATATTCCCTGTGTTGTACACTACATCCTTATAGCCTGTTTATTTTAAATGTGGTAGTGTGTATCTCTTAATCCCCTACCCCTATCCTGCCCCTCCCCCTTTTCCCTCTCCCCACTGGTTACCACTAATTTGTTCTCCACACCTGTGAGTCTGCTTCTGTCTTGTTATAGTCACCCGTTTTATTTTTAGATTCCACATATAAGTGGTAACATAGAGTATTTAACAAACATACATTTTTAAAGCCGTCACTAACCATTGTGATCTGCAGCCCGTTGTGATGACTCGTAAATGCCCTGTGAAGCAAGACCGCAGTACCAACAAGTCTAAAATCTTCAGATCATGGACAGCCCATGGGAAAAGTTTAAGTATTTGTTTCTGTTCACACGGATAACTTTAAATGTATTCGGTGACTTTCCCTCAGTAGCTTTACTGTCATTTTTTCCTGGTGTAGCCTGAAGTGAAGTCAGAAAGTATCAGAGGTGCTTGAGCAAGGTAGATGAGAAGGCTGGATAAATAGGGTAGCATGGGATTATTGCTTTTTATTATGTAATCCAGGAGACTTCCCATTTTAGTGTGTAGTGTACTGGTGGCCTCAGGATTTACCCTGACTCTGTCTAGGAAGACGCCGTAATTTAGCCTTGAGGGCCAGTTGCCATTTCTGACATCCTCGAAGCGTATGCTGTTTGTTACAAGAGAATTTCCTCTGTAGAATTTTAAAACTAAAAGTGCTTGAAATATATATGGGGTTTCGGGGTGCGGTGGGCATTAAATGCTGTTTGCACAGATCCTGGGGTTTGGGGTCCAGAAACAAGTTTTTGCTATATTCTTGACAGTCCTTGTAACAACTTGTCACACATTTAAAAAGCTACATTTCAGGGGCTTCCCTGGTGGCGCAGTGGTTGAGAATCTGCCTGCTAATGCAGGGGACACAGGTTCGAGCCCTGGTCTGGGAAGATCCCACATGCCGCGGAGCAACTGGGCCCGTGAGCCACAACTACTGAGCCTGCGCGTCTGGAGCTTGTGCTCCACAACAAGAGAGGCCGTGATCGTGAGAGGCCCGCGCACCGCGATGAAGAGTGGCCCCCACGTGCCACAATTAGAGAAAGCCCTCACACAGAAACGAAGACCCAACACAGCAAAAAAAAAAAATTAATTAATAAACTCCTACCCCCAACATCTTAAAAAAATAAATAAATAAAAGGTGAGCAGGTGGACCTAGAGACCCCCAGGCCCCTGTCCATCTCCGGAGTCCTAAGACTTTAGAAAAAAAAAAAAAAAAAAAAAAGCTACATTTCAAATCCCTCCTCTAAAAATGGAGAAAACCACATCTTCCAATTCTGCTTTGATACACTGTATTATGTATTCTAACATGTGTCTGTATTTGCATCCTTAATTCTCTTCTACACATTTATTACAAATATATACATGGGTATTACATACACACATATATACACATGTGTTATGTGTGTGTATTGTTATTATAGTAAGAACGGTACAATGTGGCTTTTATCTTCAGTAAGGGTGATGTTTGACCCCTATCCTTATGTATATATATTCTTCCTTCCCTTTATCTTTCTGTCCTGGAAGCAACAAATTACTTTGGGTTACAGCTGGGAACCCTAATATTGCAACATGAGTCATATATAATATAGGTGTCTTACCTATCTACTGTTTTATGTATGCATATGTGCATGTATGTTTATACTCATATATATATAATGTTTGTGCAGTTTAGAAATTCTTTTCTCCCACTATCTCTCTCCCTCTCAAGTATATCTCTATATATTACTACATCTCTCTCTATGTAGAGAGAGATGTAGTAATATATTACTAATTTAGTAATATTATTAATATATTTTAATAATACATTAAATATATTAAATGTAACAATATGTTAAATATATTAAATTTAATAACATGTTAAATATGTTATTATATTATAATTATTAGTAATATTTATTAAAATATTACTAATTTACTACATCAGTAATATATATTACTATTACTGTATTAGTAATATATAGAGATATATTTATATAGAGCTAATATATAGAGAGATAACATGGAGAGATTTAGTAATACATAATATGTATTAAAAAATAGAGATTTAGTATATATTACTAAACTGCTTGGATATTTATATAATTTTTAGTTTTTTATTTCAGATCTATCACAAGGACATTAATAGCCAATGCTGCTAGTCCCTAAAGAGATGTATGTCTTTTTTTTTTTTTTCCCCAAACAGGCTTATAAAACACTGTCGATTTCAAGTTTTGACTGGATTTGATTCGTTTTGGCAGGTCGTTACCTTGTCACATTGCATTACCTGCAAAATCAAGTCCGAATTGGAGGAGACATACAAGCTCACTGGGGACTAATTTTTAATACAAACATTTGTCTTGGAGGCTGCAAGGCTGTTGAGTGGCTTTTGCATCACAAACATGAGGATACAAAGGCAGCCCCATCATGCTGTTGGGACTGGCCTAACCTTTCTCAATTGTTAGACCCACCAGTTTTTATTCCAGAGAAAACTCTTGCTGCTGGTGACCTGGAATAGGTTTCCTAGTTGTAACCACAAAATATTGCCATGATTCCCCTGAGGGTGAGTGAGATTTCCTCTTGATCCATCATCCTGGCTGAGCCTGTTTTTGATTTGGGTGACAGAGAAAGGTTGCACCAACTGTGTCTTCCTTAGCGTAATTAATGACTTGGTTTTTCCAACATTTCCTAAAGTAACCAGCAACTACCAAAGCACACGATTTGCCCATAGTTGTATTAGTCCAGTATTTTCCAATTCATCTGTAATGTACTTTTTTCATTCATCCTTCTTAACTGGTCCCTTGTTAGGAAGTCACACTCTAAAGCACCTGTTTTTGCATTTGTCACCTAAAATTTAATGCAGGACACTTGAAGTGATTCAAGAAGAATGGAGAAAATTTCCATCTGAATGAATTGTTTGCTGTCAGTCCGTGGGTGCACCTGGTGTTGAAAACCTTTGGCAAAGAGCCAAAATCTGTCAAGTTGTAGCCTCTGCAGGAGAAGGATCACCAGCAAACACTGACAGTTGCAGTGCAAAGAAAAAAAAAAAACATGATGACATATACACATGCATATATATTTAACGGCAAAAATCCTATACGTAAAATGTGTCAATGGTGATAAAAAAATCACTCGTACTCCAGAGTAGGAGTAGTTGAAGAGCTTAGGGAGTTTTCACTCCTGAAAAGGATCTCTGGGCACACTTAATGTTTATCTAAGGTAACTTATTTATTTATTTTTGGCTGTGTTGAGTCTTCATTGCTGCACGCGGGCTTTCTCTAGTTGCAGCGAGTGGGGTCTGCTGTTCGTTGAGGTGCGCGAGGTGCGCGGGCCTCTCGTTGTGGTGGCTTCTCTTGTTGTGGAGCACAGGCTCTAGGCATGCAGGCTTCAGTCGTTGTGGCATGTGGGCCCAGTAGTTGTGGCTCATGGGCTCTAGAGCACAGGCTCAGTAGTTGTGGCACGTGGGCTCTAGAGTGCAGGCTCAGTAGTTGTGGCGCACGGGCTTGGTTGCTCCGCGACATGTGGGATCTTCCTGGACCAGGGCTCGAACCCGTGTTCCCTGCATTGGCAGGTGGATTCTTAACCACTGCACCACCAGGGAAGTCCCCTAAAGTAACTTAAAAATAGTATATTTTAAAGAAAAGTATGAGCCTTGAATTCCATTCCTGAATCAAAATATCATTTTCTGTTTTGCACCTTTTCCTCAGAGCATCACATCTTTTTATATACACATCAGCTGACATTCCGTGAACTCTCTCGCCTTCATTTAACACAGCTTTAGAGGTATTTTGGCTCATGCGCTTTTGTCGGTTTTTATTATTTATGGTCAGTGGTTTGGAAGTTTCTCCACTTCCAGCGGTTGGATTTTGGCAGAACATGAAAAAGGGGAGACAAGAGATTCAAAGTTTAGATTGATTACTGAATTCTTAAATTTGGATCCACATAAGTACGTCTGGGCTTCTGTGAGGGTTTACATAGTTAGGAAATTTGAAATAGTCATCAAAGACAGTCTGACTTTCCTTTCCTTTGACTGGGAACAAGGTAGACCGAGAATCACAATGCCATTCATTTCAGAACTGGGAGTAGTAGACAAGACTTTGGACGCACAGACTGTGACCGCATGCCCCAGGTCCAAAAACATGGTTTATCTTGACCCAACGCTAAGCAATTGAGGGTACACTTCTAAACACGAAGTGCTTTCCCAAGAGGAGCAGATTGGAGTGGTTTCCATAAGTGCCAATGAGCTCTTTATATGACCCTACATATTGTTGTCTTTGAAAGACAGTAATGTAATTATTATTATATCCTCATGACCCTAGTGAGTTATGAATGTCCACCACAGACCAAAGGGCTGTAACCTACATCAGAGCCCTCATTGGCTGATAATGGGATCGTGCCTCTAAGAGGTTAGGTGTTTTGCGCAGGGTGGTACAGCCCACAGGGAGAGGGTGTGCACAGGATTGCCTTGCCTTTAGACTGTTGCGGGTGGAATTTCCACCCTAACTCTTCATTGCCCTGTGCCTCAAGATGAATCACTGAGTCCCTCTGCTCTTCAGTTTCTGCACTGGCAAAGTGGTAAAGGTAACATTCCACTCCATAGTATAACACAGCAAGATAACATAGCAGCCATATTAGTCTTAGTAGGGCTGCCATAACAAAATACCACAGAATGGGTGGCTTGAAGAACAGAAATTAATTTTCTCGCAGTTCCAGAAACCAGAAATCTCAGATCATGGTGTGTTGAACAGGGCTGGTTTCTGGTGAGGCTTCTCAGCTCGGCTCGCAGGTGGGCATCTTGCCGTGTTCTCACATGGCCTCTCCTTACTTTACCATAATCACGTCCTCAAAGACTTTATGTCCAAACGGAGTCACATTGGGGGTTAGGGCTTCAGCACATGAATTGGGGGGTTGGGGACACTCTTCAGTCCATGCCAATAACACAGCATGAGGTCACAACTCAACACGGAACCCTCGACACGATGCAGCATAACGCAGTATGGTTGTAACGAGGATTATATAGTATGCTTCAGATACTTAGCGGAGTCTTGGCATTTAGCAGGTACTGACTGCGTGTTCGAAGTAGCAGTTTCTCCCCACACCCGCACCTCCACACACACAAGGAAAAGGAAAAAGAAAATGGGTAGATCTTAGATTCAAGCCACGGTCCTCTGTCCCTGAAGTACAAGTCACACTTCCCTGTGGTTGACAGCAATCCTGGAACAACCTAAATGAGCCACCTGAATGAGCGTTCCAGTCCTTTCTATCTTACCACTGGCAACTACCACGTCACAGGTGTCTATCTGTGATTGCCTCTCCTGTTCCATTCGGAGATACACTGCTACACAGGCGCTTCGTGTGGTCCACTGCTGTTATGCAGGGCCATGTAGCAGGAGTTCATGAAACCCGTGCTGATGGAAGAAGGATGTCTTTTCCTTTACTGTTCCAGTGTTTCTGAGGAGCTCTGATTTTATGGAGCATCCTAGAATGATCTCTGCTTTAAAGGAAGATGATAAACCACATGATGGGGTTCTCCCTTAAGTGACTGCTAAGAGAACCAGGAGAAGAAAAGTTAAATGAGGCATGCTAGGGAACACCAAGAAGGAAGTCCCTTCAGAGTAATGCTCATTACCCCTGCCTTATCGTTCACACCCCAAAACACCTGGGGTGTGTGCCTGTTCAAAGTATGTGCATGGCCTTTTGACAATGGATACGTTGTTTTCTAAAAAAATGTATTAAATATGTGAACAGGAAGAGGTGTGATGAATGAGTTTTATTATTGAAAAAATGATACATAATGTGAGTTAATACAGTTGTAAAGAATAATTTGTCTCACGCATCAATATGTTAGGTTTGTGATGTTTACTACATTTATGAATGAAAATCATGTCTTGAGGAGTAACCAAGGACACCAGGAGCCTGTGTGCAGGATAGCACAAGTAACTGTCAGTCTTCCATGAAGCCGTTCATGGAAATGCACAGACCGGACAAAACTTCTAAGGGAAAATATTATCCTAGTAAGTGTAGGATCGGGATATAGGGTATGGTAGTCTCTTTTTTTTTTTTTTTAAAGGTCTTTATTTTTTTTTTTATTTATTTATTGGCTGTGTTGGGTCTTCGTTGCTGCACGCGGGCTTTCTCTAGAGAATTGTAGCTGGATGCTGAAAACCTGACCTTCTCTCTCTTTCTCTCTCTGTTTCTCTCTTTCTCTCTCCACCCTCTGCAAAGGCCATCAGGGGCCATGCAGCCTCCTTCCCAATACTCCTTTCTGCTACGTGTTTTACATGCATGGGCATCTCGGGTGGGGTGGGCAGTGTCCACTCAACCTGGCTCTGTTACATAGAACTAGGTATATATGTACATCTAGTCATGGGGTTCAGGATGGGAAAGCCCATTGGTCCATAGATATAGAATAAAATAGGATAGGGTAAGATGGAATAGAAGAGGATGGGATGGTATGGAGCAGAACGGAATAGAACAGAACAATACAACTGGGCTTTTATCTTCAGTAAGGGTGATGTTTGGCCCTCATGTATTTTATTCCACCCACATCCAAATTGTCATTTTTTCAGATCCCATATGCTATGATGGAGGATTCTCAAAGGCCTCGGAATGACCCTCAAGCTGGCCAGTGTTGAGACATTATGATTTGTTTCCAAGTAGCTAGGACCTAGCACAGTGCTAAGCTTCTTAATTTTTTAATTGAAGTATAATTGCTGTGCAATATAATATAAGTTACAGGTGTACAATATAGTGATTCACAATTTTTAATTGTTATATTCCATTTATAGTTACTATAAAATATTGTCTATATTCCCTGTATTGTACCGTATATTCTTTTTTTTTTTTTTTTTTTTTTTTTGCGGTATGCGGGCCTCTCACTGTTGTGGCCTCCCCCGTCGCGGAGCACAGGCTCCGGACGCGCAGGCTCCGGACGCGCAGGCTCAGCGGCCATGGCTCACGGGCCCAGCTGCTCCGCGGCATATGGGATCCTCCCAGACCGGGGCACGAACCCGTATCCCCTGCATCGGCAGGCGGACTCTCAACCACTTGCGCCACCAGGGAGGCCCAAGTACAGTATATTCTTATAGCTTGTTTTATACCTAATGGTTTGTACCTCTTAATCCCCGACCCTTGTGTTGCCCCTCCCCACTTCCCTCTCCCCACTCGTAACCACTAGTTTTTTCTCTGTATCTGTGTCTGTTTCTTTTTAGTTTTATTCATTAGTTTCTTGTATTTTTCAGATTCCGCATATAAGTGATATCATACAGTATTTGCCTGTCTCTGTCTGACTTATGTCACTTAGCATAATGCCTTCCAAGTCCATCCATGTTGCTACAAATGGCAAAGTTTCACTCTTTTTTATGGCTGAGTAGTATTACACTACACACACACACACACACACGTATATACACAAATACATACCGTATCTTCTTTATGCATTCCTCTGTGGATGGACACTTAGATTTCTTCTATATCCAGGACGAACATTGGGGTGCATGTATCTTAGAGTTTTTGGTTTTTTTGCATATATACCCAGGAGTGAAATTTCTGGGTCATATGGTAGTTCTATTGTTAGTTTTTTGAGGAATCTCCTTAATGTTCTCCATAGTGGCTGCACCAATTTACATTCCTACCCACAGTGTAGGAGGGTTCCCTTTTTCTCCACATCCTCGCCAACATTTGTTATTTGTGCTCTTTTTGATCATGGCCATTCTGACAGGTGTGAGGTGATATCTTATTGTGGTTTTGATTTATATTTCCCTGATGATTAGCAGTGTTGAGCATCTTTTCATGTAACTGTTGGCCATCTGTATGTCTCCTTTGGAAGAATGTCTGTTGGGTTCTTCTGCCCATTTTTTATCAGGTTTTTTTTTATGTTGAGTCGTATGTGCTGTTTATATATGTTAGATATTAATCCCTTATTGGTCATATCCTTTGCAAATTGTTTCTCCCATTCAGTAGATTGTGTTTTCATTTTGTTGATCGTTTCCTTTGCTGTGCAAAACCTTTTAAGTTTAATTAGGTCCCATTTGTTTATTTTTGTTTTTGTGTCCTTTAGCAGATGGATCAAAACAATATTGCTGTGATTTATGTCAAAGAGCATTCTATGTTTTCCTTTAGGAGTTTTATAGTATCCAATTTTATATATAGGTCTTCAATCCATTTTTAGTTTATTTTTGTATATGGTATTAGAGAATGATCTAATGTCATTCTTTTACACGTAGCTGTCCAGTTTTCCCAGCACCACCTTTTGAAGAGACTGTCTTTTCTCCATTGTATATTCTTGCCTCCTTTGTTGTAGGTGAATTGACCATAAGTTCTTGGGTTCATTTCTGGACTTTCTATCCTATTGCATTGATCTGTGTGTCTGTTTTTTGTACCAGTATCATACTGTTTTGATTATTTTTAAAAGCTATATAAGCAGTGTCTAAACTATTGATCTTCATTACAAGCCCTAACAAAAAGAATTCATTTCCAAATGTGAGAAAAACTTGAAAGAGGCTGGATAACAGCGTGGGGATTGGAGATGATTAACATTTGTGATTAATTTTCACAAGTGAAAGAGTGAAACGTTTTATAAAGGAAAAAATCAAGGAGACATCTTTAGTCTTCCTTCAAAAGGCATTTAATACAAATGAATAATTTTACTGCTTTCCACTTCCAGTCTTTTTCACATTCATGCATCCACTTTAAAACAAAGTATTGATTAAAAAGTGCTTAATTGTTAACTAACAATGTTGATTGCTTATATTGTTTAAACTGTTGTTTAAAGTCATTTTATATTCCCGTCATTTATTTCCCCTTGAATTTGAATTTGATTTTGTCATACTTAGCTTCTGGAGTTAAATTTCTAAAACATAACTCTAACCCTTTTATGAATATTTTAATAAACTCAATAACCATGCCTTAATAATCTTGTTATGGACATCAAATTTTCCAAATTCATAATGAATTAGATGAGTAGAGAGAGAAATAGATTTCTTTTACTTTTTATTTACTTTTATTGAGATATACTTGACATATAACATTGTATTAGTTTCAGGTGTACAACATGATGGTTCTGTATCTGTATGTATTGTGAAATGATCACCACAATAAGTCTCGTTAACATCCATCACCACCTGTAGTTACAGCCTCATCTTTCTTGTGATGAGAACTTTTAAGATCTACTTTCTTAGCAACTTTTAAAGATGTAATACAGTATTATTAACTACAGTTACCATGCTGTGCATTACATCCCCAGGGCTTATTTATCTTATAATTGGAAGCTTCTCCTGTTGGGTATATTTAAATCCAGTGCTTGAACAATTTGATTTTTCTTAATGACCCTGACAATGTTTTAAATGTATCATTTAATGACATTGCACAACTTTTAAAAATATCTTTATTGGAGTATAATTGCTTTACAATATTGTGTTAGTTTCTGCTGTACAACAGAGTGAATCAGCTATACGTATACATATATCCCCCATCCACTCCATCTTGAGCCTCCCTCCCACCCTCTCTCTCCCACCCATCTAGGTTTTCACAAACCATCGAGCTGATCTCCCTAATTGCACAGCTTTTTAAAAATGAGAACCTTGGGGCCTCCCTGGTGGCGCAGTGGTTGAGAGTCCGCCTGCCGATGCAGGGGATGCGGGTTCGTGCCCCGGTCTGGGAGGATCCCATATGCCGCGGAGCGGCTGGGCCCGTGAGCCGTGGCCGCTGGGCCTGCGCATCCGGAGCCTGTGCTCCGCAACGGGGGAGGCCACAACAGTGAGAGGCCCGCATACCACAAAAAAAAAAAAAAAAAAAAAAAAAAAAAAAAAGAGAACCTTGTATAACAATTGGTAGAGAAAAATTTTCTAACTCTGTTGCAACCAGGATGATCTAGGCTTGTCTATGATAAAATCATTATTATTATTATTATTGTTATTATTTTTTACAAATCTAAAGAATGCTTATGGTCTAAATGCATGCTGTCTGTGGACCTCCACATCTACAGGTATATTCTCTGCAACTGGCACATGGTTTTCCACTTATTAAGGTGGGTAGAAGCTGTGTCCCTTGCCTGTTGCCCACTTGTGGCATTCTTTTATGTGACCAAAGACTTCTCGTGGGGACCAAAGCAGAATCTGGCATCATGACCTGAACCAGAAAATTAACTCCTATTGAAAAGAGAAATGGCTGAAAGAAAGAACAGGAAGTCCTAATATCTTAACATGTACTTGTCACACACAATGTAAATTCCAAAATCAACAAATAGGTGGTTGTCAAAATGTGTCACTTCTCTGAAGTGGCAGGCTGACAAATCGTGAGATATTTTAGGTGCATTTTGACAACAAAGAATAATGAACTATGGTTGCATTTGGGAATGACTTTTTAAATATACATTTTATTTATATATTTTAAAGTTTATTTTACATTTATTTATTTTTGGCTGTGTTGGGTCTTTGTGCTGCACATGGGCTTTCTCTAGTTGCAGTGAGCAGGGGCTACTTTTTGTTGCGGTGCGCGGGCTTCTCATTGCCGTAGCTTCTCTTGTTGCGGAGCACAGGCTCTAGGTGCGTGGGCTTCAGTAGTTGTCGTGCGTGGGCTTCAATAGTTGTGGCATATGGGCTCAGTAGTTGTGGCTCGCGGGCTCTAGACCGCAGGCTCAGTAGTTGTGGCGCACGGGCTTAGTTGCTCCACACATGTGGATCTTCCCGGACCAGGGCTTGAACCCGTGTCCCCTGCTTGGCAGGAGGATTCTTAACCACTGCGCCACCAAGGGAGTCCCTAAAATGATGAATTTTTAAGTTTAAACCAATAGTTGGTGGATGGGATTTAACAAAGCAAATCTGGTAGTTCAAAAATTATCAGTTTTAGGAGTTGGTCCACAGATTTGCCCTAAAATAAATTCCTATGCATTCATTGTCCAGTGACATTTAGAAAGCTGTATTCTTGTGTTGTGTTAAGCATCTACACAAATTGGTTATAAGAAAAGTAGTATTTATAGATAAAAATAAATAGCGTCTTCTAAACTTGAATTATTATCCAAGGGAAACATCACCTTTAAAAAATACTGTTCAATGAAATAGACATTTAAAAAAAAATTTTATCAATAGGTAATCCGTGAATGCTGTTTTTGTGGTGTGTTTAGGATTTATAAAATTCTCTGAAGAAACCTGTCACTACTTACTATAATACAACTGCCAAGCACAGCCGTCAACATCTACCTTACATTTACTAAGAATTACTTTGAGTTGGTATTTATTTACACTAAAGCGTTCAGATCCTAAAGAGATGGTTTAAATTGTTGCATTATTTCAGTCACTCTGTCTTTTAAAGTTTACCTAGAAAGTATTCTTGCCTGGGCTGTTAAAATCCAGCTGCTTGATTTTGAGAGGTTTGGTAGATGAAGCACTTTTGTTATTTAGGGCTGAAATATAATATATAATTGGCTTGAATCAGAATGAGAGTGATCAAAGGATAGATTCAGCAGCAAACATATTTTGCTCACAAAAAGGTCTCCAGCTATGATAGTGATTGCACCTATTTCTCCTTGTGGTTCTATTTGGGTTTGTCTCATGGAGTTTGTTAAGAACCGTTATGTCTTCTTGGAGAATTGACCCCTTTATCATTATGTAATGCTCTTTTTTTATCCCTGATAATTTTCTTTACTTTGAAGTCTGCTCTGTCTGAAATTAATATAGCTACTCATGCTTTCTTATGATTAGTATTAACATACTTTTAATCTATATGTGTCTGTATATTTAAGGCACACTTCTTATAGACAACATATAGTTGGGTCTGGTTTTTTGATTCATTCTGACAATCAATGTCTTTTAATTGGTACATTTAGACTATTGACATTCAAAGTAATTATTGATTTAGTTGGGCTAATATCTATCATATTTGATACTATTTTGTTTGTTACTGTGGTTCTTTGTTCCTACTTTTTGTGTTTTTTTAAAATTGAAGTCTAGATGATTTACAGTGATTCAGGTGTATAGCAAAGTCATTCAGTTTTATAGATAGATAGAGATATTCTTTTTCAGATTTTTTTTCTGTTGTAGGTTATTACAAGATATTGAATATAGCTCCCTGTGCTATACAGTAGGTTCTTGTTGTTTACCTGTTTTACGTGTACTAGCGTGTATCTCTTAATCCCAAACTCCTAATTTATCCCTCCCACCCCTTCCCCTTTGGTAACCATAAGTTTGTTTTCTATGTCTGTGAGTTTATTTCTGTTTTGTAAATTTGTATTATTTTTTTAGATTCTACAGATAAGTGGTATCTTGATATTTGTATACTCTGACTTCACTTAGTATGATAATCTCTAGGTCCATCCACGTTGCTGCAAAGCATTATTTCATTATTCTTTTATGACTAATATTCCACTGTGTATATATACCACATCTTCTTTATCCATTTATCTGTCATTGGACACTTAGGTTGCTTCCATGACCTGGCTATTGTGAATAGTGCTGAAATGAACATTGGGGTGCATGTATCTTTTCAAATGATGGTTTTCTCCAGGTATATGCCCAGGAGTGGGATTGCTGGGTCATATGGTAATTCTATTTTTAGTTTTTTGAGGGACTTCCATACTGTTCTCCATAGTGGCTGTATCAATTTACATTCCCACCAACAGTGTAGGAGGGTTCCTTTTTCCCCACACCCTCTCCAGCATTTGGTGTTTGCAGATTTTTTGATGATAGCCATTCTGACCAGTGTGAGGTGGTACCTAATTGTGGTTTTGATTTGCATTTCTCTAATAATTAGGGATGTTGAGCATCTTTTCATGTGCCTGTTGGCCATCTGTATGTCTTCTTTGGAGAAATGTCTATTTAGGTCTTCTGCCCATTTTTTGATTGGGTTTTTTTTTCTTTTATTGAGCTGTATAAGCTGTTTGTATATTTTGGAAATTAAGCCCTTGTCTGTCACATTGTTTGCAAATAATTTCTCCCATCCTGTGGGTTGTCTTTTCATTTTGTTTATAGTTTCCTTTGCTGGACAAAAAGGTCAGTACAGCAGAGGAATGAAGCTCACTTATCCTTCTGATCAAATGGTCCCTCCTTTTCAGTCCTGGGGGTCAATTGTAAGGGCACCCAGTGTTGAGACAGCTCAACCCTATCTATCTTAGATTCAGCATATGCATATGTTACTGTGAGTAATAATACTTTTTTTCCCACTCTGAATATATATTTCTTGAACATGGAAATCTATTAGTGGTTTCTACCTTCTCAGCTTACAAATGAATTTGGATAACAATATTATTTTTGTAGAAAAACATAAAAGTACAATGTTTTATTTTACACATAATGTACAGTATCAATACCAGTGGATATCAAAGGTCTTGATGTGTTATTTTTATATCCATATATCAGCTACTTTAAATTTGTACGTAATTCTGTGTTGCCAAAATAGAGAATAGCCAGTATACAAATGTGACTATCTTTGGTGTGTTTAAAAGATTAAAGACATAGATGCCGGTTCTCTCTGTGTCTACTTCAAAAGTGATTTTGGCTTTTTTAACGTTTCCAAGAGGACCACTACCTGACAGTGTTTTTAAATGACCTGGGCTTGTCAAAATCATGCCTGTTTTATGTCAGACATCTGTGGTTTCTCAACACTAAAAACAGCCCTTCGCCTAAGAGAGTTTTTAACGTCACAAAAACTTCACTGAATAATATTTTATGGTAGAATCACAGTTTCTCAAAACTAAGGAAGTTATTTTATTCCCTTACAGTCAACACCTCCATATCATGATGCAATTAAGAGTCTTGTAAACTTATCATTACACTTTGAATACATAGAATATATTTTCTTTTTACTCACTGGGCATCTACAATGTGCAGTTGACACAAATCCCTCAAAAATGCAACTCCAGCCACACATTCACACCACAGGCTTAGTTCTGACTGGGCAAACATTAATGCACTGGTCCCGTTGTTTTCTCTCCCATGAAGATAAGTAAACAAAGGTATTTTAGCAGGGCAACGAATTCTTTTGATTTGGTGAAGGGTCCTCAAGCATTACTACAAATTTTAAACACGATATATTTTAGATAAAGTAAAATATGAATAAGTAAAAGGTTTCACATTTTATTCAATACACATTAAATGATGAATTTCTTTCTAATTGCCGTATTTCTTTTCTTGAATTTTTAAAATTTCCAAAACGCTCAAATGTACAGAAATGTAGAGCATTGTGTATCATAAATACTAAGCACTCTTTCCCCAGATTTGACAATTTTTAATATTTTGCTGTATTTGCTTCACTTTTATCTGGTAAAGAATGTCAAATTAAAGATGGCATTTTTTATAGTTTAATATTTCAATATCCTTTCTAAACAATGTGTAATTCTAGTTTTACTTCTGAAAGTAAATAATTATTAACAATTCTGTAATATCTGATACCCAATTGAATTTCTTTTATTATTTCTTTTTTTTATTTTTTTTAATTTTTTTTTTATTTTTTTTATTTTACAAATTTAATCAGTTATACATATACATATGTTCCCATATTCCCTCCCTTTTGCATCTCCCTCCCACCCTCCCTATCCCACCCCTCCAGGCAGTCACAAAGCACCGAGCTGATCTCCCTGTGCTATGCGGCTGCTTCCCACTAGCTATCTACCTTACGTTTGGTAGTGTATATATGTCCATGCCGCTCTTTCATTTTGTCACAGCTTACCCTTCCCCCTCCCCATATCCTCAAGTCCATGCTCTAGTAGGTCTGTGTCTTTATTCCTCTCTTACTCCTATGTTCTTGATGACATTTTTTTCTTAAATTCCATATATATGTGTCAGCATACAGTATTTGTCTTTCTCTTTCTGACTTACTTCACTCTGTATGACAGACTCTAGGTCTATCCACCTCATTACAAATAGCTCAATTTCATTTCTTTTTATGGCTGAGTAATATTCCATTGTATATATGTGCCACATCTTCTTTATCCATTCATCCGATGATGGACACTTAGGTTGTTTCCATCTCCGGGCTATTGTGAATAGAGCTGCAATGAACATTTTGGTACATGTCTCTTTTTGAATTATGGTTTTCTCAGGGTATATGCCCAGTAGTGGGATTGCTGGGTCATATGGTAGTTCTATTTGTAGTTTTTTAAGGAACCTCCATACCGTTCTCCATAGTGGCTGTACCAATTCACATTCCCACCAGCAGTGCAAGAGTGTTCCCTTTTTTCCACACCCTCTCCAGCATTTATTGTTTCTAGATTTTTTGATGATGGCCATTCTGACTGGTGTGAGATGATATCTCATTGTAGTTTTGATTTGCATTTCTCTAATGAGTAAAGATGTTGAGCATCCTTTCATGTGTTTGTTGGCAGTTTGTATATCTTCTGTGGAGAAATGTCTATTTAGGTCTTCTGCCCATTTTTGGATTGGGTTGTTTGTTTTTTTGTTATTGAGCTGCATGAGCTGCTTATAAATTTTGGAGATTAATCCTTTGTCAGTTGCTTCATTTGCAAATATTTTCTCCCATTCTGAGGGTTGTCTTTTGGTCTTGTTTATGGTTTCCTTTGCTGTGCAAAAGCTTTTAAGTTTCATTAGGTCCCATGTGTTTATTTTTGTCTTTATTTCCATTTCTCTAGGAGGTGGGTCAAAAAGGATCTTGCTGTGATTTATGTCATAGAGTGTTCTGCCTATGTTTTCCTCTAGGAGTTTGATAGTGTCTGGCCTTACATTTAGGTCTTTAATCCATTTTGAGCTTATTTTTGTGTATGGTGTTAGGGAGTGATCTAATCTCATACTTTTACATGTCCCTGTCCAGTTTTCCCAGCACCACTTATTGAAGAGACTGTCCTTTCTCCACTGTACATTCCTGCCTCCTTTATCAAAGATAAGGTGACCATATGTCCGTGGGTTTATCTCTGGGCTTTCTATCCTGTTCCATTGATCTATCTTTCTGTTTTTGTGCCAGTACCATACTGTCTTGATTACTGTAGCCTTGTAGTATAGTCTGAAGTCAGGGAGCCTGATTCCTCCAGCTCCATTTTTCGTTCTCAAGATTGCTTTGGCTATTCAGGGTCTTTTGTGTTTCCATACAAATTGTGAAATTTTTTGTTCTAGTTCTGTGAAAAATGCCAGTGGTAGTTTGATAGGGATTGCATTGAATCTGTAGATTGCTTTGGGTAGTAGAGTCATTTTCACAATGTTGATTCTTCCAATCCAAGAACATGGTACATCTCTCCATCTATTTGTATCATCTTTAATTTCTTTCATCAGTGTCTTATAATTTTCTGCATACAGGTCTTTTGTCTCCTTAGGTAGGTTTATTCCTAGATATTTTATTCTTTTTGTTGCAATGGTAAATGGGAGTGTTTCCTTGATTTCACTTTCAGATTTTTCATCATTAGTATATAGGAATGCCAGAGATTTCTGTGCATTAATTTTGTATCCTGCAACTTTACCAAATTCATTGATTAACTCTAGTAGTTTTCTGGTAGCATCTTTAGGATTCTCTATGTATAGTATCATGTCATCTGCAAACAGTGACAGCTTTACTTCTTCTTTTCCAATTTGGATTCCTTTTATTTCCTTTTCTTCTCTGATTGCTGTGGCTAAAACTTCCAAAACTATGTTGAATAAGAGTGGTGAGAGTGGGCAACCTTGTCTTGTTCCTGATCTTAGTGGAAATGGTTTCAATTTTTCACCATTGAGGACGATGCTGGCTGTGGGTTTGTCATATATGGCCTTTATTATGTTGAGGAAAGTTCCCTCTATGCCTACTTTCTGCAGGGTTTTTATCATAAATGGGTGTTGAATTTTGTCAAAAGCTTTCTCTGCATCTATTGAGATGATCATATGGTTTTTCTCCTTCAGTTTGTTAATATGGTGTATCACGTTGATTGATTTGCGTATATTGAAGAATCCTTGCATTCCTGGAATAAACCCCACTTGATCATGGTGTATGATCCTTTTAATGTGCTGTTGGATTCTGTTTGCTAGTATTTTGTTGAGGATTTTTGCATCTATGTTCATCAGTGATATTGGCCTGTAGTTTTCTTTCTTTGTGACATCCTTGTCTGGTTTTGGTATCAAGGTGATGGTGGCCTCGTAGAATGAGTTTGGGAGTGTTCCTCCCTCTGCTATATTTTGGAAGAGCTTGAGAAGGATAGGTGTTAACTCTTCTCTAAATGCTTGATAGAATTCGCCTGTGAAGCCATCTGGTCCTGGGCTTTTGTTTGTTGGAAGATTTTTGATCACAGTTTCAATTTCAGGGCTTGTGATTGGTCTGTTCATATTTTCTATTTCTTCCTGATTCAGTCTTGGCAGGTTGTGCATTTCTAAGAATTTGTCCATTTCTTCCAGATTGTCCATTTTATTGGCATAGAGTTGCTTATAGTAATCTCTCATGATCTTTTGTATTTCTGCCGTGTCAGTTGTTACTTCTCCTTTTTCATTTCTAATTCTATTGATTTGAGTCTTCTCCCTTTTTTTCTTGATGAGTCTGGCTAATGGTTTATCAATTTTGTTTATCTTCTCAAAGAACCAGCTTTTAGTTTTATTGATCTTTGCTATCGTTTCCTTCATTTCTTTTTCATTTATTTCTGATCTGATTTTTATGATTTCTTTCCTTCTGCTAACTTTGGGATGTTTTTGTTCTTCTTTCTCTAATTGCTTTAGGTGCAAGGTTAGATTGTTTATTTGAGATGTTTCCTGTTTCTTAAGGTGGGATTGTATTGCCATAAACTTCCCTCTTAGAACTGCTTTTGCTGCATCCCATAGGTTTTGGGTCGTTGTGTCTCCATTGTCATTTGTTTCTAGGTATTTTTTAATTTCCTCTTTGATTTCTTCAGTGATCACTTCGTTATTAAGTAGTGTATTGTTTAGCCTCCATGTGTTTGTATGTTTTACAGCTCTTTTCCTGTAATTGATATCTAGTCTCATAGCATTGTGGTCAGAAAAGATACTTGATACAATTTCAATTTTCTTAAATTTACCAAGGCTTGATTTGTGACCCAAGATATGATCTATCCTGGAGAATGTTCCATGAGCACTTGAGAAAAATGTGTATTCTGTTGTTTTTGGATGAAATGTCCTGTAAATATCAATGAAGTCCATCTTGTTTAATGTATCATTTAAAGCTTGTGTTTCCTTATTTATTTTCATTTTGGATGACCTGTCCATTGGTGAAAGTGGGGTGTTAAAGTCCCCTACTATGATTGTGTTACTGTCGATTTCTCCTTTTATGGCTGTTAATAATTCCCTTATGTATTGAGGTGCTCCTATGTTTGGTGCATAAATATTTACAATTGTTATATCTTCTTCTTGGATTGATCCCTTGATCATTATGTAGTGTCCTTCTTTGTCTCTTCTAGTAGTCTTTATTTTAAAGTCTATTTTGTCTGATATGAGAATTGCTACTCCAGCTTTCTTTTGGTTTCCATTTGCATGGAATATCTTTTTCCATCCCCTTACTTTCAGTCTGTATGTGTCTCTAGGTCTGAAGTGGGTCTCTTGTAGACAGCATATATATGGGTCTTGTTTTTGTATCCATTCAGCCAGTCTGTGTCTTTTGGTGGGAGCATTTAGTCCATTTACATTTAAGGTAATTATTGATATGTATGTTCCTATTCCCATTTTCTTAATTGTTTTGGGTTCGTTATTGTAGTTCTTTTCCTTCTGTTGTGTTTCTTGCCTAGAGAAGTTCCTTTAGCATTTGTTGTAAAGCTGGTTTGGTGGTGCTGAACTCTCTCAGCTTTTGCTTGTCTGTAAACGTTTTAATTTCTCCATCAAATCTGAATGAGATCCTTGCTGGGTAGAGTAATCTTGGTTGCAGGTTTTTCTCCTTCATCACTTTAATTATGTCCTGCCACTCCCTTCTGGCTTGTAGGGTTTCTGCTGAGAGATCAGCTGTTATCCTGATGGGGATTCCCTTGTGTGTTATTTGTTGTTTTTGCCTTGCTGCTTTTAATATGATTTCTTTGTGTTTAATTTTTGACAGTTTGATTAATATGTGTCTTGGTGTATTTCTCCTTGGATTTATTCTGTATGGGACTCTCTGTGCCTCCTGGACTTGATTAACTATTTCCTTTCCCATATTGGGGAAGTTTTCAACTATAATCTCTTCAAATATTTTCTCAGTCCCTTTCTTTTTCTCTTCTTCTTCTGGAACCCCTATAATTCGAATGTTGGTGCGTTTAATGTTGTCCCAGAGGTCTCTGAGACTGTCCTCTGTTCTTTTCATTCTTTTTTCTTTATTTTGCTGTGCAGCAGTTATTTCCACTATTTTATCTTCCACCTCACTTATCCGTTCTTCTGCCTCAGTTATTCTGCTATTGATCCCATCTAGAGTATTTTTTATTTCATGTATTGTGTTTTTAATCGATGCTTGATTCATCTTTAGTTCTTCTAGGTCCTTGTTAACTGTTTCTTGCATTTTGTCTATTCTATTTCCAAGATTTTGGATCATCTTTACCAACATTATTCTGAATTCTTTTTCAGGTAGACTGCCTATTACCTCTTCATTTGTTAGGTCTGGTGGGTTTTTATCTTGCTCCTTCTCCTGCTGTGTGTTTTTCTGTCTTCTCATTTTGCTTATGTTACTGTGTTTGGGGTCTCCTTTTTGCAGGCTGCAGATTCGTAGTTCCCGTTGTTTTTCGTGTCTGACCCCAGTGGCTAAGGTTGTTTCAGTAGGTTGTATAGGCTTCCTGGTGGGGGGGACTAATGCCTGTGTTCTGGTGGTTGAGGCTCGATCTTGTCTTTCTGGTGGACAGGTCCATGTCTGGTGGTGTGTTGCTTTCCTTTTTTTACATCTACAGTTCCTATTTAAAAGTATATCAAGGGCCTCCCTGGTGGCGCAGTGGTTGAGAGTCCGCCTGCCGATGCAGGGGTTACGGGTTCGTGCCCCGGTCTGGGAGGATCCCATATGCCGCGGAGCGGCTGGGCCCGTGAGCCATGGCTGCTGAGCCTGCGCATCCGGAGCCTGTGCTCCGCAACGGGGAGAGGCCACAACAGTGAGAGGCCCGCATACCGAAAAAAAAAAAAAAAAAGTATATCAAGAAAATGTCTAACATTGCATATTCTTTAATTATTTCAGTTACAGATGAAAGAATTTTGGGAAGTAAGAAAATGAAGGAAAAAATATATTACAAAACCACTGGGTAATAATAGGTCAGCCATAATAGGTCAGCCAAAACCAACAACAGCATAAAATTAGATTAAAAACTGCTAGTTAAAAGAAACAATGCACATAGACGAAATGAGTGTTTTTATAAAAGACTGTTCCCTGGTAACTTTGAAATAATTTTAACCAAAAGCATATCAATATGAGCAAAATGAAAATCATTCATCTAGATAATGCAAACAAACAAAAAAAAACCAAGAGGGGACTTCCCTGGTGGCGCAGTGGTTAAGAACCCGGCTGCCAATGCAGGGGATGCGGGTTCGAGCCCTGGTCCGGGAAGATCCCACATGCCACGGATCACCAAAGCCCGTGTGCCACAACTACTGAGCCTGCGCTCTAGAGCCCGCATGCCACAGCTACTGAGCCTGTTTGCCACAACTCTGAAGCCCACGTGCCTAGAGCCTGTGCTCCACAGCAAGAGAAGCCACTGCAGTGAGAAGCCTGTGCACTGCAACGAAGAGTAGCCCCTGCTCACCACAACTAGAGAAAGCCCATGCACAGCAATGAAGACCGAACACAGCCAAAAGAAAACAAAACAAAGAAAAAACCCAGAAAATCCTATTGACCCGTCATCACTTTTTTATTCTAAGGAGGCTTTGACATACAGTCATCAGTATTGGAAAGTATTTGCAGGAAAGAGGAGCATGGATTCCTAGCAATAGGTCAAAGGTAGAAATGGAGATCTCTTTTTTATTAATTAATTTATTAATTAATTTATTTATACATACATACATACATACATACATACATACATACATACATACATACGCGGGCCTCTCACTGTTGTGGCCTCTCCTGTTGTGGAGCACAGGCTCTGGATGCTCAGGCCTAGTGGCCATGGCTCACGGGCCCAGCCGCTCCGTGGCATGCGGGATCTTCCTGGACCGGGTCACAAACCCATGTCCCCTGCATCGGCAGGCGGACTCTCAACCACTGCGCCACCAGGGAAGCCCGGGATCTCTTTTTAATATCAAAATTAAGTTTCCCCTGAATATGCACTGTCCTGTAAGAACTTGAAAACATATTTAAAATGTATTATTGATACAAATATATTAAAATATATTAAATTGTATATTAAACATAACAGGGGCATGTTTCTAAATTGATAGTATCCCATCAGATAATAATTTTCATAGATATAAGCAATGCAAACATTTCCCAAGAATGTACAGCACATTGACAGCTTGGGATAAACTGTTTTTCTGCTCTTAAAAGTTATTATCTGCGTAAAAAAAGAAAAAAATCATGAGAGCCAACTAAATAAACCATTTGAGTTTGACTATCTCATATTATGCCAAAAATACGGCTCACTTTGCTCTTATTTTTTCATATTGCTCGTCAAAATATACTAAAATCTATCTGTGTGAAGGACAAGAAAAAAACTTTATGAGTCGAGAATATACTGATTTATATATTTAATATATAGACATGGCTGAATAAATACAAGGACAATTTTAATAATACTCTTAGGCACTCATTAACCTTTTCATTAAAGTTAATGGAACTTAGTTGTTGGTGACATCACATGGAATAAGTAGTCATGAATGAGCAAGGCAAAAAAAAATAAGAGTCTAATGAAAATTTCCCAGTGGAATTCATTTAAATATCCCAGTTGAAAACTACCATAATTTCAAAATCGCTTAGTTCTAGCAAAATCATCTAAGAAGTGTGAAGTTTCAAAAATTGCTTATAAAGAAGGTAAAGAAAACCGTTTTCATGGATAGTGATATTATACGTAAGCTGTATAGACACAGTAGACCAGTTTTCAGTCCTATTTTTGAAGAATAACTCGTTTTTTTCAGGAACCACTCAGTTATTAATGGATTGCTTTAGCCAGCAAATAAGATACTCTTATACTTTTACCTTTTACAGTCTTTATTCATTCATTTTCTTGTTCATGGATATACTTTTTAAAGGGAACTCAGACTTTCTAAGTACCATTGAAAAATAAATATATTGAAAAATCTTTTGATAAATTAGAAATTTTTAACTCATTCATTCGATTTAAAATGGATTGGAGAGATTTGGGAAGTTGGTCATTTTATTCCTTTGCCCACAGCGACAGATAGTGAAAATCAGACACAAAACAATACAATGAAAATATCCATAAGTTCAAGTATATGGAGATGATAAACATAAAATATATTTGTTGTCAAATATTCAGGGAATTTAAAAAACTCATAGAATAGGAAACTTCTTTTTTATATAAATTTATTTATTTTCTTATTTATTTTTGGCTGCGTTGGGTCTTCGTGGCTGTGCGCAGGCTTTCCCTAGTTGTGGCAAGCAGGGGCTACTCTTCGTTGTGGTGTACGAACTTCTCTTTGCGGTGCCTTCTCAGGTTGTGGAGCATGGGCTGTAGGCGGGCGGGCTTCAGTAGTTGTGGTGCATGGGCTCAGTAGTTGTGGCTCATGGGCTCAGTAGTTGTGGCGCCCGGGCTTAGTTGCTCTGCGTCATGTGAGATCTTCCCGGACCAGGGCTCAAACCCGTGTCCCCTGCATTGGCACTCGGATTCTTAGCCACTGTGCCACCAGGGAAGTCCCTAGGAAACTATTCTTATCTTCAAATACATGCTTACTGTTTTTATTGCTTCTCAAAGTAAGGATTATATTTCCATTTAGATGTACACTCTGCATTTTTTAATTAAAATATCAAGCTAATTTTATCATGTCACTAACGATTCTTCCATTCCATGATTTTAATAGCTACAAATGAGTCCCTCCAAGGCATGGACCATAGTTTTGGCAGTTGAGGTGGTGTGTCAGTCTGGGTGCAATCAGGGAAGCAGACCCAGGGATGCCTCTTTACACAGTGCTAAGAGTGGGTTAACACACCCTATAAGGCTGTCATTTTTAATATCTGACTTTGGCTCTTGAAGTCTACAGTTAGACAGATAAATGTCAAGTGGAGAGAAATAGAGCAAACAGAAACCCACAAGCACACATTTGCACATGACAGAAGGGGTCAACTCATCCATTATATTGGGACGGTAATAATACCTACAATATAGCATAGTTGTAAGGACCAAACAGATTGTTAGGATGCCACCTGGTATAAAGGATAGTCCCTTTTCAGTACAAGCAGTGCTAATACCAGACCTGTAGTCCTGGCATTGGCGGCTGTATGGTTAGTAGTAATGACTTGGTGAAACCCTCTTCACAAAGCATGTTCCTACCAGTACTACCAACAGGACACGGGAGATTCCCTCCCATCTTATCAAGCAAAGGCTGGCATGAACGTCTCTGTTTCTCCCCATTCCCTAAAATAATTCCCATCTTTTAAAAGCCTTCTTTAAATTAAGCTCTGTTTAAGCATCAGCTATATTTCAAAGGCTTACATTAATCTTCAAACTCTTAAACAAAGGAAGACATCGACTGTTCTGAGAATGATAAGGAAATGACTTCTTGTTTATGATTAGAAAACACACATCAGGGCTTCCCTGGTGGCGCAGTGGTTGAGAGTCCGCCTGCCGATGCGGGGGACGCTGGTTCCTGCCCCGGTCCGGGAAGATCCCACATGCCGTGGAGCGGCTGGACCCGTGAGCCGTGGCCGCTGAGCCTGCACGTCTGGAGCCTGTGCTCCACAACGGGAGAGGCCACAACAGTGAGAGGCCCGCGTGCCGCAAAAAACAAACAAACAAACACAAAAAAAGAAAACACACATCAGGTGTTTCAATGTTTTGAGTGAGGAAAATGTCAGAAACATATCTTTTGGGTACTTTTTCATTTTCTAACATATGTATGATTTTTTTTCTTTGATATTTGGTAGGGCATTTGGAATGTCAAAAATATACCATAGTCCAATCTGACCCTCAATTAATTTTTAAAAATCTTTGGAAACAAGCCTGATAACCAAAGATCACCACTGGAGCCAACATTTGAATATACCGTGGACAGAAGACTCAGATATTCTTGGGGAGCACATGGAGTGATAATGTGAATTTTTTTTTTTTTTTTGCGGTACGCGGGCCTCTCACTGTTGTGGCCTCTCCCGTTGCGAAGCACAGGCTCCGGACATGCAGGCCCAACAGCCATGGCTCACGGGCCCAGCCGCTCCGCGGCACGTGGGATATTCCCAGACCAGGGCACGAACCCGTGTCCCCTGCATCGGCAGGCGGACTCTCAACCACTGCGCCACCAGGGAAGCCCGATAATGTGAAATTTTAAAGAAATGTCTAAAAATATGTCTCAACCTTTTCAGGTGGGAACATTTGTTTGCAACAGAGATGATGGCTCACCTAGAATCTAGCACCTGCAGACCCATCCAGAAAACCTGCTGGGGATCAGGGCCCCAGCAATTCATGTTTACAATAACTGCTGTAAAGCATTTAGGAAACCAGCTGCACATTTTACATAAAGTAAGATGCATTTAGATCGATGGCTCCTAGATTTTGTCAAACCTTTTTATATTTCAGACACTTTTGTAGAAAGAGCAACACTAAGTCAGGTTTTGTATAAGATCAGTTAACTGGGTATTGATCTCACCGGGTTAATTTTTTTTCTCTCTTTTTTTTCTTTTTTTTTTTTTTTGCCATGCCACGTGGCATGCGGGATCTTACTTCCCCTACTAAGGGATGGAACCCGTGCCCCCTGCAGTGAAAGCACGGAGTCTTAACCACTGGATCGCCAGGAAAGTCCCAGTTTAATTTTTTTCAGGAAGTGTTGGTAAAAGAATTTTGGCCACTTGCGTCATCCACCTTATTTTACAGTTATGTCTGTAACAGAAGTAAAGTTTTACAGACTGTTTAAATTTCTGATATTGAAACGAGACACACGTGAAAAGTGGAGAAAACTCAAGGAATTCAAAGGGAAGATGTCCAGAGATAAAAGATGAGACTATGAAAAGAAGGGCACCAGGAATACTTTCTTGCCATGGTTATTAGCAAGCATGGGGGAAAATAGAACTGGAATTTGACCATGCAGGCATTTGCTTCCCATACCAGGCAGTACTGGGGACCTCTGTGTGGACTGGGAACCTGCAAGACATCTGGCTTTTCGTGCATTCAGAGAAATTGCTTTGGAGAAGCAGTCACAAACCACGTGGACTTCAATTTCTAAGCTCCTTCCTTGTTGAGAATCCAAGGCTGAGCATCTCCCAGGTGTCCAGGGCCAGTCCCGAGAGGCCATCCATTTTCTCTAACTTTCTTTTAGAACGGGTGAGCGGGGAGGCATGTGTGTGTTTTGAGTTTGAAGGGCTATCCAGCTTGTCTTTAAAACACATTTTTGGTGCAAGCACCAAAAGTTTTCTCTAACAAAACCTTTGCTCTTATTGTATCTTACTTCCAGTTTTCATTCTCAACCCCTTGACAGAATTAACTTTTGTCTTGAGAATATAATTTATGGGCTATTGCTTTGGCTTGTGTGTGTATACATAAGTACATGTATGCATATATATGTAGATAGATGGATGGATAGATAGATGAATAGATGCATGATTGGATGGATGGACGGACGGATGGTTGGATGGATGGGTTGATGGGTGGATGACAGATAGTGAGAGAGAGAGAATTTGTATTTTCCTCTTATTAGTGGATTTGTTATCATGCACAATACAACCCTTGGAGGAATCTCAAAACCCAAGTTTTCCACACTATAGAGTCAGAATGTTTGAATACACATTCCCATCATAGGATGCCTCTCCAAGTAATCTTACAGAGAAATCTGGCTTCACAGTTTTAAATGGTGTCTCTTTTCAGTTTGTCTAGCCCTATTTAAAATACACACTTTTGGTGCAAAAGCACCAAATGTTTTCTTTAACAAAACCTTCACTGTCATTGTATTTACTTCCATTTCCCACTCTCAGTCCTTTGGTGAAATTAACTTTTTTCTTTAGATCATAATTTATGGGCCATTTTGCTCTGGCTTGTTTGTGTGTGTTCATAAATACGGTCGACCCTTGAGCATCACAACATGGGGGGTTAGGGGTGCCAACCATCTGTGCAGTCAGAAATCCACGTATCATGTGTAGGTGGCTGTCTGTATCCACAGTTCCTCATCCATGGAGTCAACAAATCGCAAATTATGTAGTACTGTAGTATTTACTCTTGAAAATAATCTACATGTAAGTGGATTCACAGAGTTGAAACCCACTTTGTTCAAGGGTCAACTGAACATTTATGCATATATATATAGATAGATTGATAGTTGGATGAATAAATGATTGTATGGATGGATAGATGGCAGGATTGATGATTGGATGGATGGATGCATAGAAAGATTGATGATTGGATAGATGGATGGATAGATGGATAATAAGATGGATGGATTTTTGGATGGATGGATGGATGAATAAATGATTGTATGGTTGGATAGGTGGAAGGATTGCTGATTGGATGGAAGGATGGATCGTGAACAAGAGAGACAATTTGATTTTTCTCTTTTCTCACAGTGGATCTGTTATATATCATTACGACCTTTACGACCCTTGGAGGAATCTGAAATCCCAGGTTTTCAACTCTGTAGAGTCAGAATGTCTGAATACATATTTCCATCATAGAATGCCTCTCCATGTAATCTTATAGAGAAATCTGGCTTCACAGTGTTAAATGGTGTCTCTTTTCAGTTTGTCTAGCCACTTGCTACTCCATGGCACCAGTTTGGATGATCACTTAGGGGCAGGGTAGAAAGAGACCCCCCCCCAGATCTATAGAACCAGAATCTGCATTTCATCAGTGATCTGGGTGCACATTATGTTTGCGAAGCACTGTTACCTTGTGTGTAAGTCAGCTCTAGGTCACAAACATGCAGGGAGTAGTCACCCAGCGTATTCGAGAAAATATTAGGTGAAATAAAAGACAACCTAAGGCCAAAGTCCCAGAACAAAGGTGTGTCCTGGTGGGAGTTGATAGTCAACTAAATCAGTCTAACAGTCTGCAAAGCTCAATGCATTCTGTAATTCTTCAGGATGAGAGGATGGCTTGTGAGGTCTGCCAACCTTGAATATTTATCCTGCCTGACTTTATATCTGTCGTTTATTATGTATGCCTCCATCTTCTCACTGAATTATGGTGGTGTGTTTGGACGTCTGCCTCTCGGGCTGCAGGTGGGAGATCTTTGAGTATGGAAACTGCATTTGAGACTGCCTGCAAGGGGAACTATACAGTATACTGAATTGAAATAAATGCCACATTTTATTTAGTGGTTGTTAAAAAAAAAAAAAAAAAGCAAAAGACAGCAGCTGATGTCTTCTGACTCTCTCCATGCTCTGTGAAACCCACAGCATCATACACAGCTTACCTGAAAGGCTATTAACGCTGAGGTGTCAGCTTCAACACCTGGGTCTCTGCCTTTAGCTGGCAAGCTGTGCATCTGCCCATGAACTCGCATACAATTGCACTTGGAAAGCTGTTTCCAAATCAAGTCAAGAATACTCTGAAACAAGCGACCACATTTGGTTGCTCCGTTTTCTGTATCAGACACTTGATACTTCCCTTTCCATGGGAATCCACAGTATGATTCTATAGAGACTAAACTGTATCGACATTGAAAGATACAAACATATTTTGAAAAGTTATAAAGCAGGAGAAAATGAAGATCTGTACCCACCCGTATCATTGTAGCTATAACTACATGGCAGGGGTTAGCATCCTTCTCTGCCATGCTTCTTCCTAATTCTTATTATTCAAGGTGACAGCAAGTTCATACCTTTAGTACTGTCTTGTCTGACTGTACTCCAGGGAGCTGAATTATGCTCCCCCCACCCCCAATATGTCCATGCCCTAACATTTCAAACCTGTGAATATATTACTTTACATGGTCAAAGGGACTTTGCAGGTGTGGTTATCTTGAGGATCTAGAGATGGGGAGATGATCCCCGGGTATCCAGCTGGACCCAAAATCATCCTTTTGAAAGGGAGGCAGGGGGCTCCAGTCCTAGAGAAGATGTGAGGACTCACAAAGAAGTCAAAAAGGGAGATTCAAAGATGCTGTGCTGCTGGATTTGAAAATGGATCAAGAAGCCAGAAGCAAAGGGAGGCATATCACTTATATGTGGAATCTAAAAAAATGACAGAAACAAGCTCCTTTACAGAACAGGCATGTGGGATAAACAGACACACACAACCGTATATCAAAAAGATCAACAACAGGGCCCTACTGTAGAGCACAGGGAACACTATTCAATATCTTTTAACAACCTATAATAGAAAACAATCTGAAAAAAAATTGATGTGTGTGTGTATAGATATGTATATAAATATATATCTGAATCACTTTTCTGTACACCTGAAACTAACACAATATTATAAATCACCTCTGCTTCAATTGAAACAAAAAGATACAGAATTATTCCCTCACTACAAAGATCTACCTAGTGCTACCCTTTCACATTCTCAGGCTCCCACCATCTCCCACCTCTGACGACCAAGCATCTCTTTTTCATCTCTATAACTTGGTCATTTCAAAAATGTCCCAGCAGGGAAGCATACCAACTTCTTAACGTGTGAGGTACAGCTTTTTCACTCAGTGGGTGACTTTTTTATATGTTTCTTTTCGGAAGCATGGTGCAGAAGTTAAACCCAGGGGACTCAAGGGGAGAGGGTCTGGACTATGACACTTAGGAGAGAGAGTCACCCAGCTGTCTGACCCTTGAATTTCTTATCTGTAAAATGGGGATAACGGTGTCATCACAGAATGGTACGAAGATTGAACGAATTAATGCATGTCAGTCTCTGATTAGACTGTTGGTTACAAGGTAAGACACCAATTAAAATGAGATGTTTTACTATGGAAAACAGTGTGGAGCTTCCTCAAAAAATTAAAAATAGAACTACCATATGATCCAGCAACTGTACTCCTGGGTAGTTATCTGAAAGAAACAAAATCACTATCTCGAAAAGACATCTAAAACCCTGTGTTCATCGTAGCATTATCTACAATACCCAAGATACGGAAACAATCAAAGTATCCATCTGACAGATGAATGGATAAGGAATATGTGGTATATCTATACACTGGAATATTATTCTTCCATTAAAAAGGACACCCTGCTCTTTTCAACAACATGGATGGACCTTGAGGGCATTACATTTAGTGAAATAAGTCAGAAAAAGAAAAATACTTTATGATTTCAGTTGTATGTGTAATCTATAAAACAAACTGGCAAACAAACAAAAAGAATCCATCTCATAGATACAGAGAACAGACTGGTGGTTGCCAGAGTTGGGGGGGTAGGCAAAATCGGTGAAGGGGACCCAAGGGTACAAACTTCCAGTTATAAAATAAATAAGTCCTGGGGTGTAATGTATGGCATGGTGACTATAGTTAATGACACTGTTTCATTTTGTTTTTATAATTAATTTTTATTGGAGTATAGTTGCTTTGCAATGTTGTGTTACTTTCTACTGTACATCAAAGTGAATCAGCTATACGTATACACATATCCCCTCTTTTTGGATTTCTTTCCCATTTAAGTCACCACAGAGCACTGAGTAGAGTTCCCTGTGCTATTCAGTAGGTACTCATGAGTTATCTATTTTATACATCGTATCAATAGTGTATATATGTCAATCCCAATCTCCCAGTTCATCCCACCCCCTCCTTTTCCCCCCTTGGTGTACATACGATTGTTCTCTACGTCTGTGTCTCTATTTCTGTTTTGCAAGTAAGATCATCTTTACCATTTTTCTAGTTTCCACATATATGCGTTAATATATGATGTTTGTTTTTCTCTTTCTGACCTTCCTCACTCTGTATGACAGTCTCTAGGTCCATCCACGTCTCTATAAATGACCCAGTTTTGTTCCTTTTAATGGCTGAGTAGTATTCCATTGTGTATATGTACCACATCTTCTTTATCTGTTCCTCTGTTGTTGGACAGTTAGTTTGCTTCCATGTCCTGGCTATTGTAAATAGTGCTGAAATGAACATTGAGCTACCTGTGTCTTTTTTTTTTTTTTTTTTCTTTTTGCGGTATGCGGGCCTCTCACTGTTGTGGCCTCTCCCGTTGCGGAGCACAGGCTCCGGATGCGCAGGCCCAGCGGCCATGGCTCACGGGCCCAGCCGCTCCGCGGCATATGGGATCCTCCCAGACTGGGGCACGAACCCGTATCCCCTGCATCGGCAGGCGGACTGTTTAACCACTGCGCCACCAGGGAGGCCCCCTGTGTCTTTTTGAATTATGATTTTCTCTGGGTATATGCCCAGTAGTGGGATTGCTGGTAATTCATATGGTAATTCTATTCTTAGTTTTTTAAGGAATCTCCATACTGGCTGTATCAATTTACATTCCCGCCAACAGTGCAAGAGGGTTCCCTTTACTCCACACCCTCTCCAGCATTTATTGTTTGTAGATATTTTAATGATGGTCATTATGACAGGTGTGAGGTGATAACTCATTGTAGTTTTGATTTGCATTTCTCTAATAATTAGTGATGTTGAGCATCTTTTCATGTGTTTGTTGGCCATCTGTATGTCTTCTTTGGAGAAATGTCTATTTAGGTCTTCCACCCATCGTTTGATTGGGTTGTTTGTTTTTTTTGGTATTGAGCTGCATGAGCTGCTTCTATATTTTGGAGATTAATCCTTTGTCAGTAGCTTCGTTTGCAAATGTTTCCTCTCATTCTGAGAGTTGTCTTTTCATCTTGTTTATGGTTTCCTTTGCTGTGCAAAAGCTTTTAAGTTTCATTAGATCCCATTTTTTAATTTTTGTTTTTATTTTTGTTAGTCTAGGAGGTGGGTCCAAAAAAGATCTTTGTGTGCTTTATGTCCTAAAGTGTTCTGCCTATGTTTTCCTCTAGGAGTTTTATAGCTTCTGGCCTTACATTTAGGTCTTTAATCCATTTGGAGTTTATTTTTGTGTATGGTGTTAGGGAGTGTTCTAATTTCATTCTTTTACATGTAGCTGTCCAGTTTTCCCAGCACCACTTATTGAAGAGGCTGTCTTTTCTCCACTGTATATTCTTGCCTCCTTTATCAAAGATAAGGTCACCATATGTGCATGGCTTTGTCTCTGGGCTTTCTATCCTTTTCTATTGATCTATATTTCTGGTTTTGTGCCAGTACTGTACTGTCTTGATTACTGTAGCTTTTTAGTATATTCTGAAGTCAGAGAGCTTGATTCCTCTAGCTCTGTTTTTCTTTCTCAAGATTGCTTTGGCTATTTGGGGTCTTTTGTGTTTCCATACAAATTGTAAGATTTTCTGTTCTAGTTCTCTGAAAAATGCCCTGGGTAATTTGATAGAGATTGCATTTAATCCGTAGATTGCTTTGGGTAGTATAGTCATTTTTACAATATTGATTCTTCCAATCTGAGAACATGATATATCTCTCCATCTATTTGTATCATCTTTAATTTCTTTCATCAGCATCTTATAGTTTTCTGCGTACAGGTCTTTTGCCTCCATAGGCAGGTTTATTCCTAGATATTTTATTCTTTTAGTTGCAATTGTAAATGGGATTTTTTCCTTAATTTCTCTTTCTGATCTTTTGTTGTTAGTGTATAGGAATGCAAGAGATTTCTCTAAATGTTTGATAGAATTCGCCTGTGAAGCCATCTGGTCCTGGACTTTTTTTTTGTTGGGAGTATTTAAAATCACAGATTGAATCTCAGTACTTATAATTGGTCAGTTCGTATATTCTATTTCTTCCTGTTTCAGTCTTGGAAGGTTGTACTTTTCTAAGAATTTGTCCATTTCTTCCAGGTTGTCCATTTTATTGGCATATAGTTGCTTATGGTCATCTCTTATCATCCTTTGTATTTCTATGGTGTCAGTTGTAACTTTTCCTTTTTCATTTCTAATCTTATTGATTTGAGTCCTCTCCATTTTTTTCCTTATGAGTCTAGCTAAAGGTTTATCAATTTTGTTTATCTTCGCAAAGAACCAGCTTTTAGTTTCATTGATCTTTGCTATTGTTTTCTTCATTTCTATTTCATTTATTTCTGCTCTGATCTTTATGATTTCTTTCCTTCTACTAACTTCGGGTTTTGTTTTTTGTTATTGTTGTTGTTGTTCTTTTTCTTGTTGCTTTAGGTGTCAGGTTAGATTGTTTATTTGAGATTTTTGTTTCTTGAGGTGAGATTGAATTGCTATAAATTTCCCTCTTAGAACTGCTTTTGCTGCATCCCATAGGTTTTGGGTCATCGTGTTTTCTTTTTTTAAAATAAATAAATAATTTGTTTATGTATGTATGTATTTATTTATTTATGGCTGTGTTGGGTCTTTGCTGCTGTGTGTGGGCTTTCTCTAGTTGCAGCGAGGGGGGCCTACTTTTTGTTGTGGTGTGCGGGCTTCTCATTGCAGTGGCTTCTCTTGTTGCAGAGCACGGGCTCTAGGCACACGGGCTCTAGAGGGCATGCTCAGTAGTTGTGGCACACGAGCTCAGTTGTTCCACGGCATGTGGGATCTTCGCAGACCAGGGCTTGAACCCGTGTCCCCTGCATTGACAGGTGGATTCTTAACCACTGTGCTACCCGGGAAGCCCCCATCATGTTTTCATTGTCATTTGTTTCTAGGTATTTTTTGATTTCCTCTTTTTCTTCAGTGATCTCTTGGTTATTTAGTAGCATATTGTTTAGCCTCCATGTGTTTGTGTGTTTTACAGTTTTTTTCCTGTAATTGATTTCTAATCTTATATCATTGTGGTCAGAAAAGATGCTTGATATGATTTCAATTTTCTTAAATTTACCAAGCCTTGATTTGTGACCCAAGATGTGATCTGTCTTGGAGAATGTTCCGTGTGCATTTGAGAAGTGTATTTTGCTGCTTTCAGATAGAATGTGCTATCAATACCAATTAAGTCTATCTGGTCCAATGTATCATTTAATGCTTCTGTTTCCTTATTAATTTTCTGTCTGGATGATCTGTCCATTGGTGTAAGTGGGAATGACACTTTTTTATATTTAAAAGTTGCTAAAACATTGAATCTTAAAAGTTCTCATCACTGGAAAAACCATGTGCAGTGATTTATGTTAACGAAACACACTGTGATGATCATTTTGCTTATATACTTGTATCAGATCATTATGCTGTACACGTAAAACTAATACAGTGTGGTATGTCAACTATATCTCAATAGATAGATAAGTAAATAAACTTTCATGAGCACAATGCTCTCTCTCAATAGATAGATGATAGATCATAGATAAATGATAGATGGGTAGGTCGAGAGATGGATGGATAGATAGAAGGATGGACAGATAGATACGTATATATGATCTTAAATATACATATTTCCTGTTGATTGGTGCTTAATAATCTAGTTTGATTGGGTACATGTTAGGAGACTCAAACCGTGTAGTTTAACCCATTTTTCCATTGGAGAAGGGAGGGTGTATGGTCAGCCCATTTTCGATGGCTGTTGTCATCTTTCTCTCCATCCCCTGCTTGACCAGACGCTGCTTCACTGACATCCTTTTAATGATAGGGCTTAATCTGTACCTGCCCCTGTGCTTGCCCCATGCCCCAGCCGCTGGTTCCCTTGGTAACTGTTGAGCCAGCTTTCCAATCCCCCTGTAACTGGTAGCCTCCTTCCCCCCTGAGGAGCAAAGATTGTTTCCATGTCCTGTCCATCATCTGCCACACACGGTCCGTTGTCACTCCAGGACCTTGCTTCAGATGCGTCAGGTCCACCATCTGTTAAACCCCTGATGTCTCTGTTGCTGACCCCAGGCTCTTTCTTCCGTTTCCAGGCCAGGCAAGCGTAGGGCTTGCAGGCGTGCGGGGTGCAGCCTAACAGAAGTCAAATGGAATGAAAACCTCCATTGCTGTACAAAAGGTAAACATGGCCAAGATTTTAGGTAGATTCATACAGTGCCTTTCTAGGCAACTCCTAAACGTTCACATGTGTTTACGATTGAGTACTTAGAGCGCAGCATAGTATAAGTATGTGTAGGAAAATCACGTCCTGTTTTTAAAAAACAACCTGCCTTTCTGTTCTGTCTGCCGTGTGTAGGACACAAAGCTAGCTGAGATGGTGTGACTTTTTTTTTTCTCTCCTCATTATTTAACACCTTCTGATCAATGGAACCCAGGCACACTTCATCACGCAACACAAGCTGACAAAGCTCAGCTGGAAACATTTAAAACATAGCCTCTGTGAAGTAGAAAATCGTGTAGCCCTGGACATGCAAAATTGGGGCCATGATCTAGTTTAAATAATTCCTTTTTCTAAGCCTGCCAGACACACTACTGTAAAATACATCATTCTCACTTATATTGGTAATTAAAAAATGCCAGCCTGTAATCTAAAGGTGTAAAAGGGAGGAAAAAACCTTGCTTGTTTCCCCTGCAGTTCAAACATGGTTTTGTCCTTATCCCAACATTTCAAAAAAGGCAATTGTGTGTGAAATCTACATAAATCATCTACTAATACAGGAGTTACGCTCTATAAAAATTTAAAATACATCAACGTTGGGACTTAAAATAGTCAAATTTATCTGGACAATATGGAAGAGAACATTACAAATTAACAAGATACCTGAAATATAAAGAATTTCCTTGTTATCAGTTTACTTCCAAGAGCACAAAGTAACCAGGTATAGATCATTAGAAGATTTCTTAGTAGGTTCACTTAGAAGGCAGTTTATGAAAGTAAAAGACAATTTAATATTAACAGACCAGTCAGCCCTTGAGATTGAGTTAAGATTTCTTTGGTTCTTTTTGTTCTTAAGATAGTCTAACTATTATTATTAACTCATGTTATTAATTTTCAAGCAATTTATTGAAAAAAACTGTATAAACATCAGCCCAAATCCTCTTTAAATTTTTCCAAATGTGTCATTGATTAAATCTAAGTTAACTAGTTGTTTGGCTTAGATATTACTAATGAATGAATGATTTTCAGATGTCATTTTTTTAGGTGGCTCAAGGCTTATTTAATTGAGCTGAGATGTGGCTTTCCATCTTTGATTTTTTTTAGTTAATTTATTTATTTTTTGTTTATTTTTGGCTGTGTTGGGTCTTCGTTGCTGCACGCGGGCTTTCTCTAGTTGCAGCGGGCAGGGGCTACTCTTTGTTGCGGTGCACAGGCTTCTCATTGCGGTGGCTTCTCCTGTTGTGGAGCACAGGTTCTAGGCGTGTGGGCTCAGTATTTGTGGCACACGGGCTCAGTAGTTGTGGCTTGTGGCCTCAGTAGTTGCAGCACACAGGCTCAGTAGTTGCAGCACGTGGGCACTAGGGCACGTGGGCTTCAGTAGTTGTGGCTCGTGGGCTCTAGAGCGCAGGCTCAGTAGTTGTGGCTAATGGGCTTAGTTGCTCCGCAGCATGTGGGATCTTCCCGGACCAGGGATCAAACCCGTGTCCCCTGCATTGGCAGGCAGATCCCGTGTCCCCTGCATTGGCAGGCAGATTCTTAACCACTCTGCCACCAGGGAAGTCCCCATCTTCGATTTTTTTAAAGTAACAATCCAGCTTTTATTTTTTTTTAATCACAGGCATCTGCTAGAGCTATCTAAGAAAAAGAATAAAAGTCTACTATCTTATTTTCTCACTATTTCTCTTAACAAGCTCTTCAGCTTTATGACACTGGTGTGTGAACATATATAATGCTTTTTTGATGCTTGAAGCATATGCATTTTTAGTTTTCATGTTCTTTACTAAAATATTCTTTTAATTGTTGGACATTTACATCCTTGTCCTTGCGAGGCTGTTTTTTTTTTTTCTGGTATAAAAGTATTATTTTCCTATTCAGAGTGCATTTATAAGTATTTTATGAGATATTCCTTTTTTTTTTTTTTACAAATAAATGATTAAGTATATGATCCCTCCTTATTAACTATAGTCACCATGCTGTGCATTCAGTCCTCGGAATTTACTCTTGAAAGAAGCTGAGAGTAGATCTTAACTGTTTTCACCACCAAAAATAAAAAAAATTATAACGTTAGCTATGTGAGGTAATGGATATGTTAATTATCTTGATCTTGGTAATAACTCCACAATATACATGTGTATCAAACCATCACATTACACACTTTAAATGTACACAATTACATCTGTCAATTATTCCTCAGTAAATTTTTTACAAAAATAAAAAATGCATCAAATGATTTAAGTTTCCAACGTTTCACCTTTGACAAGGCAAATCTGCGTAGGAAACCCAATGGAGGAAGTCCTTTGTCACAGACAAATCCCTTCCTGTCCCCAAGCCCACAAAGCTCCCCAGTCACTATTTTTTTGCCCTTTAAACTGATACAACAGGGATATTGACCTTCCCTCCAGAATTAACCCTATTTTCATGTCTCCCAAGAACCAGTCTTTACTACCAAGAATTGCCAACTTACGTCGATAACTTGTCTTCTTTAAGGGACACATTCCTGTTTTGCAGTTTCTACCAGGACATGCATATTCATTGGTACATTAAAATAAAGCGAGAAAGCTTCCCCACAGGTATGCAGATGTTTTGTAAGAGAACCACCTTGAACACCTTGCTTCATCCTCCCCTTGGTATCAGTACTTGCAGATACGCATCCTCTCCGTCAGAGGTGCTTTGCTGTTCGCCTCAAGTTTGATCAATTGTGGTGCTTGCCTAGTCTATTATCCAGTCATATCGTGTCTACTCTTAGGAAAAGTATGGCTCAGAAGTCAGTAAACTTTAATATCATCCTTAACATCCTCTTTAGTAAAATCATGCCATCATTTGCAGATGTGAAATAGGGTGGACTTTTTAGGAGGGTTCTGGGATGTTTCTGATGTCCCTTGCAGTTAATTAATTAGTTCTGCTCATTTGAAGTCTGATGGCTTCATTGTACTTTCTCCAGTCGGGTGAAGTCTAGTCACTTTTAATATCTGCCCATAAGGAAGCATGTTGGCAGGTCATTTCTCTTTCCTGGATTGAAGTGAGCTGGGATATTCTGTGATCTGAAAGACTTGTCCAATATTAATTATAAACTACTTGAAGGTCACAGGAGACCTGAGGAAAGTTTGGCCATGGGGATGGCGGTAGAGATTGAGGATTCCTCTGAGTCTGTAACCACGGGATATTCTTTCTTGGTAAATTTTTAATAGTATCTTAATGACCAATTTATGAATGTCTAAGTTAACAGTGAACGCAAAATCTGTTAACAGCCTTTGGCCATAGCAAATAGCCCACGTCTCAGATGAAGTGCTGAATTGGGTCTGTGCTTCTGTATCTGGGGATTCTTATTCATCACAGTCAGCAGTATTCTTTCTCCAAGGTTATCCCCCCAAAAGATACTACCCTCTGTTCCTGGAGTGTTTGAATGAGCTGGACATACCATGAGCCCTAAGATTCCAGGATGCTTAGCCTGTGTCTGGATGTTAACAGTCACTGGGTTGTATTGGTGTTAAAAGTGTACCTGCCCTGGGATTCTCAATTTCCATTTTTAAGACTGTCATCTGGGATAGAGGTGTTCCCATGGTGAACAGAGTGTACACAGTATGTGTATAGAATATACGTTCACACAGAGGAGTACAGAGCTGCAAGGTGCAGTAAAATAGCCTGTGAGCACGTATTTCCATGAACACTGCAAATGCATCCGTTCCAAACATAGCCATGCTCTGAATCTAAAATCTAAATTTAGATTGGGTTTGACATATGTACATATATACATTATATACATATATACATTACTATATATAAAATAGATAACTAATGAGAAACTACTGTATAGCACAGGGAACTCTACTCAGTGCTCTGAGGTGACCTAAATGGGAAGGAAATCCAAAAAAGAGGGGATATATGTATATGTATGACCGATTCACTTTGCTGTACAGCAGAAACTAACACAACAATGTGAAGTAGCTATATCCATTAAAAATCAATAAAAAAATAAAACACACTGAATGTCAGAGACTTCGTAGGAAAGAAAGAACATAAAATATCTCATTCACAATGCCTTATAGTGATTGGATATTCCAGTATTTCATATATATTGGGTTCAATCAAATATATTTTAAAAATTAATTTTTCCCATTCTTTTTCTTTCATGTGGCTATTTGAAAATTTGACCTTATATATATGGCTAACATTCCACTTCTGTTGGCTGTGCTGGGATACAGGATATATACTCAGATTTTCTTGCAGTCGCTTTTATTGAAATTACATACAGATTTTATTTTTATTGCTTGTTACAGCTAAAAATTTTAAGCAAGTGACCTGTCCATCACTGTGAAAATTGTTAAACCAAGCATGCCACATCCATACCATTAGAATCTTCAAAGTGAGTAAGGAAAATGGCATTGATTCCTATCTTGAGATATGGGAAGTTTTCTAAATTACAGTGTCTGATGGAAAAGGAAAAAAGACCCAAACAGGACATAAAGTGGGATAGTATTATGACCGAAAATTGTATTCAGGTTTTCCAGAAAAACAGAACCTGATTCGGGGGCTACCTCCTGAGGGCTCCCATCCCATATTTGCTGAGTCAGAGACTGTCAAATTGTCATCCAACACGTTACGGAAGATGCAGATTTTCCACCTCCACAGATTCATCCTGAGAAGTCCTTGTCTCGCTCAGGAAACCTCCAAGTTCACGTGCTCCGTGGTGGGGATCATGGCAGAGAGCGATTTCCCTTCTGCTCTGCTCAGCGGGCACGGGCTCTCCTTCTGGAGCCTTCCCTGGCTGGACAGGGCTTTCCTCTTACCAGGAGCTGGTAACCAGGTAGAAGAGATCCTGTTCGTGCTGACCTCAAAGTCCTGCACATTTTGTACTCCATTCTGCATCTGGGCCCTTTCCAGCTAAGGGTCCCTTCTCCCGACTTTAAAACACCACCTATGAAGACAAGCAGCCTTGATTGCACCCCCAAATCGTTGCCTTCTTGCCTGTCTCACTTCATCCTGATCCTTCCTAGCCATCCAGTTTAGATCTCATCCCTAAGGTCAGCTTCTCGGGTTGATCTACCCTCAGTGCTCCTGGAGTGCATCACGTCAACTTGAAAAGAGAATCCCATTTCCCCGATGTCCTCTTCCTGACACTTACTACTCCATGTTGTAATGATATATGTCATAATGTAAATAATATGAGGTGTCTTCAGAACCCATATGGTTAAGGACAATGCTATATTTCTTTTGTTTTCTTTTTCATATTTATTGGAGTATAATTGCTTTGAATTTATTATTTTCTTTCATTTCTTTTTAATTTTCTTTATTTTTGGCTGCCTTGGGTCTTTGTTGCTGCACATGGGCTTTCTCTAGTTGCGGCGAGTGAGGGCTACTCTTCGTTGCAGTGCGCAGGCTTCTCATTGCGGTGGCTTCTCTTGCTGTGGAGCGTGGGCTCTAGGTGTGCGGGCTTCAGTAGTTGTGGCTCACGGGCTCAGTAGTTGTGGCTTGTGGGCTCTAGAGCACAGGCTCAGTAGTTGTGGCGGACGGGCTTAGTTGCTCCGCGGCATGTGAGATCTTCTCGGACCAGGGCTCGAACCCGTGTCCCCTGCATTGGCAGGCGGATTCTTAACCACTGCGCCACCAGGGAAGTGCCCGTATGTTCTTGTTTAAAAAAAATTAATTTTATGTTGGACTATAGTTGATTTAGGATGTTGTGTTAATTTCAGGTGTACAGCAAAGTGATCCTGTTAGTTTTGGGTTTTTTTTTTCCATCTTTCCACTGGAGTATACTTGTTTTACAATGTTGTGTTAGTTGCTGCTGTATAAAAAAGTGAATCGGCTATATGCATACATATATCCCCATATCCCCTCCCTATTGCATCTCCCTCCCATCCTCCCCATCCCACCCCTCTAGGTGGTCACAAAGCACCGAGCTGATCTCTCTGTGCTATGCAGCTGCTTCTCACTAGCTATCCATTTTACATTTGGTAGTGTATATATGTCCATGCCTCTCTCTCACTTCATCCCAGCTTCCCCTTACCCCGCTGTGTCTTCTGTTCTTTTACTTTAAATCAAAAGAAATGTATTCCCTTACAGTCCTGGATGCCAAATATCCATAAAGGGTATCACTGAGGTACAGTCAAGGTGTTGGCAGGGTCTTGTTCCTTCAGTATGCTCCAAGGGAAAATCTGGTCCTTGCTTTCTCCAGCTTCTGTTGGCATCCCTTGCCCTGTGGCTTGTTGCGTAAGTGTGCATTTTGAGGCTGTTTATTTCCTATTACTGACATATGGGCAGTGATTGAATGAGCCATTCAAATCTTCCAACTGCTTCTCTGGTGGAATATAGTTTGTTTCCTTTGTGGATTGCCTCTGTGGTGCTTCCATGGACGTGCTGTTTCCTGTAGCATCAAGAATATTCTAGAATTGTTCAAACTCAGGAAGTCATCAGAGGAATAGCCAATTATAGGAGATCTCTCTGGTTTCCAGAATCCGCAATAATAGTTCTTCAATAAGCAAATTTGCTTCTTCAGGTCCTGGATGTCTCAGTGCTAAGTGATGAAGATTCAAGTCCCTCTTGCACAGGAATATTGATGCTTCCCTTAGGTTGTGTCTGTGGACCATGAGGCCATAGTGAACTTTTCCGAAAGTTAAGAAGTGATGATAATGATGAAGATGATGGTGGTAATGATGAATACTGAAATTTTTGAACAGTATAATTGCATGAAATGTCCAAACCTTTCAATAGACAGCTAACAACATAACATTTAAAAGGAGAGTCAGGGAGGGGAAAATTTCCCTTTATCCCTTGTGAGTTATTGTGGCTGGACTAGTAATAAAAATGACCCAAGATAAAGTAACAGGAGCAAAAGAAACACATTTCAATTCATGCGCACAGAGGTCTCCTAGAAATGGGACCTAAGAAGTGGCCAAAGCAGGCAGTTTTTTAGACAAAGAAATAAATTTGTGAGGAATTGATAGGGCAAAGAAATTTGGGTTTTGGGTGCTTAGATAGTGGAGAATCTAAATCGAGTTTGGGCTTGGGGTGGCCAATTAAAGAAAGAACAAGGTTTCTTTATACAGGGTTCTTACCCCAAACTCCCTGTCTCTGGGGATAAGGGTGTCCTTTTACCTCTAGATGCAGGGAGGATACCTTTCACAGGGGAGCTGTGTTTCCTGCTTTTAGTGAGACTGAGAGGAGGGTCAGAGTGTCCGTCTTACATTGGCCATTTCATAAGGAACTTTAATTCAAAATAAGCAATATGCCATGGAGACATATTTGGGAGTGACCTGCCCTGATCCCAACAGGAGCTAATTGTCCAAGTCCATGCAGCTTCTGCTAGAAGCATGTCTTTCTTAAAAAAAAATGATGCAAACACTCCTTCTCTCTCTTTACCATCTCTGCCTTGAAGATTCTTCTCACATAAGGTCTTGAGCCAGTTGCAAGGAAAGCAAACCACTAAAGCATGATGTTGCAATAACCATGCTGCTAGGGCAGCATTCACCAGATACGTTTTCCCTTGCCTTGTCACTTCCCTCATGGCCATCTCTGCCGTCTTGGGGAGAACTCTGTAGGTGCCAGGCATCCCTTCAGGGATACAAGATGGTTCAAGGTTAAATCGTGTCCGTAAACATTGGCTGTGAATAAAACCAATCCTGCTTTTTTCCTCTGGTCCTTAGAAAATTTCCCAAGGTGTTGGCTGAAACCCAGCGAACACCGCTGCAGCAATTAACACAGTGCCAGAGTCGTTAATGGATTGGCTGCTTTGCGGGCTGATCAGACATTTTCTGTGGATGTGCTGCGTATCTCTTACGGGTAAATATCTGGACCACTGATGTGTGAAGAGTTGCCTAGGGAAACAGCAGGACTCAAAATTCTCTCTATCTAGATACTAATACCCTCCACAAAGAATTTAACGTGTGTATTGGGTTTGTGGCAGATGGCATGCAGGAGATGCGGTTTCTTGTATGTTGTCATATTTCTGTTGTAGGTGGGGGAAGGGAGCACAGAGATTGGAAAGGGAAAGAAAAACACAGAGATCACAAAGATGAAGTCATCCTAGACTTGCTTTATTTGGAAATGCAAGTGATTTTCTCTCTGGCTTCTGAGCTCCTGGAGATAATGACTCTGCATGTCCATCTTTTGTTTTTTTTAATATTTATTTATATAGTTGGCTTCACCGGGTCTTAGTTGCAGTGTGTAGGGTCTTCGTTGAGGCATGCGGAATCTAGTTCCCTGACCAGGGATCGAACCCGGGCCGCCTGCATTGGGAGGGCACAGCATTCGTTGCTGGACCAACCAGCGAAGCCCTTTCATGTCCATCTTGATATAAACCGTAGGCTTTATCTATCCAAACCCTTGCTCTGAGGCAGGACTCAATGCAAGGACTTAAAACATCTAATTCTGGCTAAAAAACACATACCTCTATGTGCTTGAAATCAACACCTTAACTTTTCTTCATCATGGGAGAATTCAGTGGTTATATAATTTGAGATTTTGTTTGAACGCAAATGGGCGTTGGGACCAAAAACTTAAAGTTTAAATTGATTTGCCTGAAGTGTAGACCACTTTTCAATCAAAAATGTATAGTTTTGTCTCAGTGATAATATCCACAGTCCTGTACTCTTCCTAAAATATAGAAGGCCCTCCACAGTCAAAATAATCCCTTTGGATTATGTGTAACTGAATCACTTCGATGGACACCTGAAAATAACAACATTGTTAATCAAGTATACTCCAATGTAAAATAAAAAGTCTAAAAAAAAAGAAAAAAGGAAGAGAATATTTTACTCAACCCACAAAGTCCCCATAGACCTATCTGACATACCAGACCTACAAAGATACCATGGATCTATAGAAAAGAACACAGTGGGATAGAGCCACAGGGATTGTTGAATACAGCGCACAGAATAGAATCCGTCGCTGAGTTCCCTCCGGGTGGGACTCATTTGATGATGTAATTTAAACTCCAGCGTGGTGGTTTTCGATGTGCAGACCCCCTGGGCAAGGAATAGCCAATGAATCGCAAACTCTGCAGTTGGGGCCAGCAAGCTTTGTTTCAGAACTGTGGCAACAGGTAACAGATCATCTACAGGTGGGAGTACCTCTTTGCTTCAGATTCCTCCTGCCCGGCTTCCCTCAGCATCTTCTCCTGAGAGTTCTTCCTCAGTCAGTCTTTGCACAAGGATTCCCATCTCAGGTTTGCCTTCTAGGAGACTTAGGAGGCTGGGATGATGGCTGCTGTCAGCAGTCTTCTTTGAGGTGTCTCCATTCTATGGACCCAGAGCTTCAGAAAGGACGGAGCAGACTTAAGGTAATGACCAGACCCCTGAGGCTTTCTAGAACTAGGAAGTGGGGTTGAGTGGAAACCTTGTATTCGTTGGAATCTCCATAAATGAAAAATACACATGTCAAGGATGCCAGAATTGACCTTGGGCCATGGACTCCCGATTTGTCTTTCTTCCTAAAATCGCTCCCACCCCACTCCATCCTCCAAACTGGTCCAAGTCTGAAAGCTGTAGTTATTCTCCTCTGACCTTACTTGTCATCATCAATGTCCAGTTGCTGCAAAAATGCCAGGACCGGGGGTTTGAAACCCACCCCTTGCAACGATGGGTTAGGGTATTTTTCTTTCATTCAAAATCAGGTCAAATAGTATCTCTCCTCCTGAGATTCCAACTCCTTTCTCCACCCTCGCCACTGCAATACCAAGTCAACTGGTGTTTCGAGCCAGAATGCAAATGCTTCTTTGCTAAGACTCCTTCATAGCCCCTTCAATTCCTAATTAATGCCAGAGGTCCTCTCACATGTCCTTCTAAACCTGCTTTCTTTTATTTCTTCTCTCCTCTCTCCTTTTCCTTCTTCATTCATCCTTGATTTCTTACCAGTTTAATGAAAGATCTACTGTGCGAGACCATTGGGGTTGAAAAAAGTAAAGACCTTCCGTCAAGGAATCTACACTCAGTGGAGAAACTTGCATAGATAATTGCAGTGTGTGACACTCAGTAGTTTTCAGCTTTATTCCACCGTTTGCAATGTCCTTTGTTTTATGACTTTTTTGCTGGCCTGTCACTGATTTCCACAGTATCTTCTTCCTATTCACCACAGGTTATGCAGCTGTGTTCATTCTGTTCACTGTAGGCTGTTTGCTTCCATATTTCTTCAGGTGAAATATATTGAATTGAATAAACACCGTCTGCTGCTTACCTTTTTATATGAAAACAGCAAATTGTACCTCATACAGCCTCTACCGCTTTCATATGTAAATCATTGCAATTCAGTGCATGTAGCGTCATGAGTTGTATAAATGTATCAGAGCTATGCAAAGATAAGCAGGGAAGGGAGGAAAAGGCACATCCCATTTCTGCAGCTCCTGGGGTGTATTTTTAATGTCTCTCGAGAAGATTCACGTCCTTCTCAACATAACCACCACTGAACACCTCCCTGTTTGTCAGAGTCTAGTTGATTAATTTCTCATCTTGAGGAAATGGCTCTAATTCATATTAGCTTCCATCATTAGCTTCCTCCAAGAAAATCACAGTCAGCGATCATCGACAGAACCATCACCTCTGGGTCCTGCCTGAAAATACAGGTGTGTTGTCTAACTGCGTGATGCACCTGCCTTTTCAGAGAAGCAAAGGATGGATGATCTATGGTGTGTTGGGAAGAACGCAGCTCATAAGATAAGTTGGAGATGGTTGCAGCTTGAATTTATTGGAAGCTCGGAGTGAACACAGGTTGCTTTCTTTGGATTTCAGTTTTCCCATCACAGTAAAACGATAAACATTACTGTATGCTCAGGCCACTCCAGATGGCTGTTCTCTTGCTCTCTGTACTTCCCCCTGCTTGACTAGTGCCTGCTTCACTCACAGGACTACCCAGTCCTCTTAATGATAGGGCTGAATGAGTGACCGCCTACCTGCTTGCCCCCTGCCCCCCTGCTGGTTTCCCTGGTAACGGATGAGCCCACCTGATGTCAATTCCCTCTATATATGGTAGCCTCCTTGTCCCCCAGGTAGCCGAGATTATGGCCGTGTCCCGCCTGTCGTCTGCTGCACACAGTAGGGTGTCACTCAAGGACCTTGCTTCAGACACGAAAGTTCCCCCATCTCTTACACCACTGACATCTCTGTTGCTGACCCTGGGCTCTTTGTTTGGTCTCAAGGCCGGGCAAGTGCAGGGCTTGCAGGTGTGCAGGGTGCAGCCAAGCAACTACCCGCCTTACAGAACAGATGTAAGATACTATACAAATATAAGATTCTTAATTTGGAACATAAGAGGTTACAGTAACTTAAAGATATTTTGTATCCATTAACATAGTGCACCAAAATAATAAAGAAGCCATAGACAGTATTGCTAAGACTTGGGACTTCCCTGGTGGGCCAATGGTTAAGACTCCATGCTTTTACTGCTGGGAGCGTGGGTTTGATTCCCAGTTGGGGAACTGAGATCCCACATGCCATGTGGCCAAAAATAAATAAATGAAAAATTAAAAAATTTTTTAAAGTACCCTTCCTGTAAAAAAAAAAAAAAAAAAAAAATATATATATATATATATATATATATATATATATTGCTAGGACTAATCAAATCAAAAGTATAGTCATTGTAGTGAAATTAAAGAGGACCCTGTGGGGGCCCTCCTGGGTACAAAAGCCTTCCCATGCCCCCTGTTTCTTGTTTGTAGGAAAAAGGCTTCAGCCTCCTAGACCTTCCCTGAGTTCCAAAGGGCGGATGCAAACAGCTACTCATCAGGGAAGGGAGCGGATGCAGAAACAAGGGAGGAGCAGTCAAGAAACAAGAGTACAGGGATGAAGCAGGGTCCTGGTTCCTTCTCCAGGGATTATACGTAAAACTATATCCCTGAGCTCTTCTGTAGGAACTAAACCCTCCACCCCACCGCCAGGTGGGGGGTGGTAAATTCAGGCTGAGCAAAAGCACATCAGCCTGGACCCCAGACTGGTTGGAACCAGAAGGCTGATGCGATTTCCTGGAACACCACCCTGTTACCTCACCACCAACCCGTGAAAGGTCACTTACCCTTTAGACCTTCCCCCAAATGTTGCTTATAAAAACTCTTCCCTGAAAACCACCAGGGAGTTCAGGCTTTCTGAGCACGAGCTGCGTGTTCTGTTTGCTCAGCCCTTGCAATGAACGTTTCTGTGCTCCAAACTCTTGACATTTCAGGGTGTTTGGCCTCACGGTGTGTCAGGCACACAGGCTCGGGTTCCACAACAATTTTGGCAAGCCAGACAGGAGCCCATGCCCATGACCGGTTGACCCTAGTTGTGGGGCAGTTCTTGCTACCAGAGCTCATTTTGCTCCCAGGAAGTTGGAGGGCCTCTCCCTGATGGTGCTGGCTACATTCTGTGTGGGGTTATCTCTAGGGAAGAAACTGGACCATGGTCCACCTTCGGTTTTATTCTGGGGTGAGTCACTCCAGCATGGGCAAGCTGGAAATTCCTCTGCTCTGGACCCATTCTCTTTCCAGAGCTGGGTCAATCTGTTTGGAGGCCTCCATCTGGGAATGGGAATGGAATTTTTGGACTACACCTGGTCTGATCTGTTGTTTGTGGGGCCATGTTGGTTGTTTGTATCTTTGTGAATGCATCAGTACTTGCATTAGCTGGTTGAGATGTCTTTGGTAAGTAATAGCTCACGTGTGATGATGCCAGGGTATCCTTCCCTATTGTGTTGGTGTAGCCTATGGCAGAGCATTGGTTGGGATTTTCCCTTTTGGACTAAGGCCTGGTCATTTGGCTTCATCTCTGTTGGGGCATTGCCCAGGGTTCTCTGCTTTAGACCCAAGTTTGGTCATAGGGCTCCATCTCTGACTGACAGGGCATTGGCTGGGAATCTCCCTTTCTGGGGCTAAGGAACTGTGATCCTGAGAGACCGTTTTTTTTTTTTTTTTTTTGCGGTACGCGGGCCTCTCACTGCTGTGGCCTCTCCCATTGCGGAGCACAGGCTCTGGACGCGCAGGCTAAGCAGCCATGGCTCACGGGCCCAGCCGCTCCGCGGCACGTGGGATCCTCCTGGACCGGGGCACAAACCCGCGTCCCCTGCACTGGCAGGCGGACTCCCAACCACTGCGCCACCAGGGAAGCCCCTGAGAGACCGTTTTGCGTTGAATTGGTTTGCTGTTTACTTGATATATGACAATACCTGCTGTGAATAATTAAGTATGGATAATCAGAGATCTGTTCCATCTTGTACTCCCTTAAGATGTATTTTGCAGAACTGGGAGACTGTCAGCTATGCTCCCATGAGTGAAAGAAAATATTTTGTTGTAACACTGCATAGCCTTAGTATTCCTTGGATCTGTAGAACAATGGCTCTAAATTATAACACCATCTTTCAACTACAACTGTTTTGTAAAAGGGAAGAGAAATGGTATGCACTTCCTTATGTATAGGCTTTTATGCTCTTGTGTCCAAGTGAACCTTTTGGAATTGGTGTGGCATTTATCTCAGTAGTGTGTGTGTCTTGGTACATGAGTCCATAGCCTGTTCTCTCTTCCTGGTTTTGACCCTCCTTAGGGAGTCCTAACTTGAATGCTGATTTACTTTCCTCCAGAAGTGAGGCATGTGAACATGAGCGATAGGTATTATTGTCTATCGTTGCTATTGATTATAACTGAACTGAAGGAAGTCTTGCCCTGAAAATAGCTGAGATGGAACTGGACATTCTAAAACTGATTTTTGCACATGCGGTTTAAGGAAGCTAGTTTTCTAGGAGGAACTTGCATTTCTCTCCCTGTGCCTTTGAGATGTAAATTATCTATCTGGGTTCTCAGGAACTTGTATCTAATGATGTGTGATTCTTGAGACTGAAGAAACTCAAGCAGGAAAACTCTGAGATCTCTGGATGGATGAATGGATGGATGGATGTCTGTGTTCATTATAGATATGTTTTTACCTCTGGGTGGTATTATCAAAATTAATTTGTAAATGAATTCTATTTAATTGGCTTAAAGGAAATTAAGTGCTTATATAAATTCTCAGAAATATAAAAGAAACTGGCCAGAATGAATTTCAGGTTCATACGATCTGGGAATGCATTTTGTTAAAGGAAAAATAAAAAGGGTAGTTTTGACCTAGAGCTGGTTGTGCCATGAATGGAAAAGAAAATAATGGACAAAAATAATGTGGATAAATAATATGGATACAGAAAGTTGTAGAAAGTTTGTGAAAAAGGATTGGCTAAGATTAGATTAAATTTAATTAGGTAAATGGATTTTGTTAAGAGTAGGCTGGTGCAGGATTGGATTTCTCTGTTAAGAGAACAAAGTTTTCTAAGAATATTGATCTGCTTTTGACAACAGATTGTATGAGTTTCTTGGCCTTTAAGTAATCTGTGTTTGCTTTTAAAATCTTTTATTGTCACTTTGATTGAGTAAGTATTGTTTCACAGTGACATGTGCTCCTGTTTGACCAAGTGTTTTGAAACATTTTTGATATTTTTGACAAACTTTCCAAATAACAAATTCGTTTTTTTTTGTTTTTTTTTTTTTTTTACGGTACGCGGGCCTCTCACTGTTGTGGCCTCTCCCGTTGTGGAGCACAGGCTGTGGACGAGCAGGCTCAGCGGCCACAGCTCACGGGCCCAGCCGCTCCGTGGCATGTGGGATCTTCCCGGACTGGGGCACGAACCCGCATCCCCTGCATCGGCAGGCGGACTCTCAACCACTGCGCCACCAGGGAAGCCCAACAAATTCATTTTTAAATTCATTTTTATTGGAGTATAGTTGGTTTACAATGTTATATTAGTTTCAGGTGTACAACAAAGTGAATCAGTTATACATATACATATATCCAGTCTTTTTTAGATTCTTTTCCTATAGAGGTCATTACAGAGTACTGAGTAGAGTTCCCTGTGCTATACAGTGGGTTCTTACTAGTTATCTATTTTATATATAGTAGTGTGTGTATGTTAATCCCATTCTCCCAATTTATTCCTCCCCCACCATTCCCCCTTGGTAACCGTAAATTTGTTTTCTACATCTGTGACTCTATTTCTGTTTTGTAAATCGTTCATTTGTACCATTTTTTTTAGATTCCACATATAAGCAATAGCATATGATATTTGTCTTTCTCTGTCTGACTTACTTCACATAGTATGATCACCTCTAGGTCCATCCATGTTGCTGCAGATGGCATTATTTCATTCTTTTTATGGCTGAGTAATATTCCATTGTATACATGTACCACATCTTCTTTATCCATTCATCTGTCAATGGACATCAAATGACAAATTCTAAGTGAAGTTCTTTTGACCTCTAGCTAACTTTGGAATGCTTCAGAGGCATCCTGAGGCATCCCATAGGTTTTACATACAGATTTATTGAAGTAAAATTTTACTGTATACATACAGTAAAATTCACCCATTTTAATGGAGCTTTTCTAAGCATTTTAATATATATGGTTACATAATCACCACTACAGTCAAAAATATGGTCATTACCCAATCCTCCAACCCCAGCCCCTGGCAACCATTAATGTTTTCTCTTCGTTCCAGAGTTTTGCCTTCTCCAGAATGTCACGTAAAAGAAATAATACAATATTTGCTCTTAAAACCTCTTTTACTTAGCATAATCTTTTTTTTAAAAGATGTTGGGGGTAGGAGTTTTATTGATTAATTAATTTATTTTTGCTGTGTTCGGTCTTTGTTTCTGTGCGAGGGCTTTCTCTAGTTGTGGCAAGCGGGGGCCACTCTTCATCGCGGTGCGCGGGCCTCTCACTATCGCAGAGCACAGGCTCCAGACGCGCAGGCTCAGTAGTTGTGGCTCACGGGCCTAGTCGCTCCGTGGCATGCGGGATCCTCCCAGAGCAGGGCTCGAACCCGTGTCCCCTGCATTAGCAGGCAGACTCTCAACCACTGTGCCACCAGGGAAGCCCTTAGCATAATCTTTTAAGACTAATCTATATTGTTACCCAATCAGTAGTAAGCTGCTATATTGCCCAAGAATATTTCATGGAAGGGATATATTCCTGTAGGCAAAACAGATAACTTTCCCTCTACCCTTCTAGGGTCTTGGCTGAGACACCCTCACCCCGTAATAAAAGACAAATTAACAAGAGAAAAACAGAAGTATAGTAACATGTATATCTCCTGTATACATAGGACATACCCAGGCAAACTGAGTACAATTCTCCAAAATGGCCCAAGGCATCACCTTAAATACCATCTTCAGCTAAAGACTAAAGAAAGATGTTGGGGGAGGGAAGTCAGTTCAGGGGAAAAGCACAGAAAATAAGGGTATATGGTTTTCATACAGATTTAAATTCTCCCTTCTCTAGTGATAAGAATTTCTAGAGATTTAGAGCCATCCTTCTCTTCCTGGTACAGAGAAAGAAACACTCTTACACATGGAGTTTCCTCTTGTCCATGTCCTTACAATAGAGCAACTTCTACTCAGTTTTCAAAGCTCCTCCTCTGTCTGCTGTTTCTCAGAAATAACCAGCTCAAGATAACCCTTCCGCCAACAAGGAATATTCTGGGGTGGCATGTTCTTCACCAGAATTTGATTATCCTTTTATACATTGATGGACTTCTGGATTGTTTCCAGATTTTTCTGATCATAAATAAACTTGATGGAAACATCTACGTCCAGGTCTCTGTGTACAGATGGTTTCTTTTCTCATGGTTGAATTTCTGCAGTGGGATGGCTGGTTCTATGGTGAATGTAAGTTAAATGATGTAAGAAATTGCCAGATTGCTTTTTCAAGTGGCTATTACAGTTTGCAACCCTACCATCAGTGCAAGATAATTCCAATGGATCCCTATCCTCATCAACACTTGGCATTGTCAGCATTTTTCACCCTCCTGTAGCTATTCTAAAAGATGTGCTTTGTAAGCTAATGGAGTTTTAACTTGTAAATCTCTAATGCTGAATTTCTTTTCTTTTGCTTATTGACTGTGCAAATAACTTCTAGGTGTGGGGTCTCTTCCAATATGTTATTAGATTTGGGGGGAATTGTATGTTTCCTTATTATTGTATTGTGAGAATTGTTCAGTCCTTTATTGGCTATATATTTTGCAAATAGTTGCTCCAGCCTGTGACTTTTCTTTGCCCTTTTATTTACAGCGTCCTTTAAAAAGCTGATCATTTTGGATACATTTCCATTTTTATCTTTTACAATTCATCATTTTGTGTGTGTTCTAAAAAAATGTTTGCTTAGCATAGCAATTTTCTCCTGAGTTTCCTTCTAAAAGTTTTCTTTTAAGGTTTCCATTTTAATCTAATACATATGAAGTTAATTTTTAGTATGGTCTGAGAAATGCATTATGTTTAGAGGGGTATTTTTTTTTCACATGGATGTACAATTATTCCAGTACCAATTGTTGAAAAACTGTCATCTCTTTTTTTTTTTTCTTTTTCTTTTTTGCGGTACACGGGCCTCTCACTGTTGTGGCCTCTCCCATTATGGAGCACGGGCTCTGGATGCGCGGGCTCAGTGGCCATGGCTCACGGGCCCAGCCGCTTCGCGGCATGTGGGATCTTCCCGGACCAGGGCACGAACCTGTGTCCCCTGCATCGGCAGGCGGACTCTCAACCACTGCACCACCAGGGAAAACCTGTCATCTCTTTTGAATTAGCCTGATGCCCTTGATGCTGGTATCAAAAGTAATTTATTACCTTGACACGTATCAAAAATAATTTATCTATATGAATCTATTTCTTGATGCTCAAATCTGTTTCAAAAACCTGTGCCTATGCTTTTGCCAGTATTCCACTGTCTTGAATACCAAACTTTTAAAGTAAGTCATGAAATCAGGTAGTATGAGCTGTCCAGCTTTTGTGTTCCAATTTTTCTGATTAGTCTAGGTTCACTGCTTCCACATATGAATTTTAGGAGGAGCTGTGAGTTTCTCCAAAACCTTTGCTGTGAATTGTTGGGGATTGTGTTAAATCAGAGATCAATTTGAGGAGAACTGACTTCTGGCCAATATTCCTCTCTAATTTCTCTCATCCATATTTTGTTTTCAGCATACCAGTCTTGCACATATTTTGTTAGCTGTATGCTTGAATCACTTATGGTTTTGTGCTATTATCAATGCTTTTCTTAAATTTTAATTTCCAGTCATTCATTGTTAATATATTTAACCATAATGGGGTTCAGGGCAGGCTGCCTCCAAATTTGCCATTTTGACATATTGTTTACTTTAAAGTTACTTAAGAAACAGCCAGTGCAAGAAGGATACTCTGACTCTCATTTGTCCTCCTGAAAGCAGGAAATAAATCTCCTGTGTGAAAGGTACATTCCCTGTACCAGGAGAAAGAGACATTCTTATCATCAGAGACAGAGAATTCAGGAACAAGAAGTCTGTATAAACAAACCTTGTTCCTTTTTGGTTTTTTTTTTTACTAATTTAAGACCTCAAGCCCAAACTCCTTTCTCTTACCACTTCCTCACAGATTTATTGTTTCTTTGTCTAAGAGATATAAAAGCTTCCTGCTTTGCTTAGTTACTTATCTTATATTTTTATGAGCTCCTGGATGTACAGAATCAAATTTGCTTTTCTCCTGTTCATCTGTCTTATGTCAATTTAATTACGCCACCCAAAGAACCTAGAAGGAAAAGAAGGTGTTCCTCCCCTACAAAGGCAACTGAATTTGAGATATGAAGATTTAGCCAGGGCTTCCCTGGTGGCGCAGTGGTTGAGAGTCCACCTGCCGATGCAGGGGACATGGGTTCGTGCCCCGGTCCGGGAAGATCCCACATGCCGTGGAGCGGCTGGGCCCATGAGCCATGGCCGCTGAGCCTGCGCATCTGGAGCCTGTGCTCCGCCACGGGAGAGGCCACAACAGTGAGAGGCCTGTGTACTGGAAAAAAAAAAAAAAAAAAAAGATTTAGCCAGTTTAATAGATAAACGCATTAGTTTTCAAAGATTTTATTTGAGGTCTGTTAGCCTTGTGTTTGCAGGCAATAATGTCATCTGCAAAGCAAGGCAGATATGGTTCTTCCTTTCAATCTCTCTGTATGCCTTTTTATTTCATTTTTTCTTGCTCAGTGCACTGGGTAGAACTTGCAAACCAGGCACACCTCATTTTTTTGGTGTCTCACTTTATTGTCCTTTGCAGATACTGTATTTCTTAAATAAATTCATTTATTTTATTTATTTATTTTTGGCTGCGTTGGGTCTTCGTTGCTGCGTATGGGCTTTCTCTAGTTACGGTGAGCGGGGGATACTCTTCGTTGCAGTGCATGGGCCTCTCATTGTGGTGGCTTCTCTTGCTGTGGAGCATGAACTCTTAAGTGCACGGGCTTCAGTAGTTGTGGCACGTGGGCTCAGTAGTTGCGGCACGTGGGCTCTAGAGCACAGGCTCAGTAGTTGTGGTGCATGGGCTTAGTTGCTCTGCGGCATGTGGGATCTTCCCAGACCAGGGCTCAAACCCGTGTCCCCTGAATTGGCAGGCAGATTCTTAACAACTGCGTCACCAGGGAAGCCCTGCAGATACTGTATTTCTTACAAATTGAAAGTTTGTGGAAACCCTGCATTGTCAGATGATGGTTAACGTTTTCTAGCAATAAAGTATTTTTTAATGAAGGTATATAAGGTGTTTTTATTTTCCCAACATAATGCTATTGTACACTTAATAGACTACAGTATAGTGTAAATGCCACTTACATGCACTGGGAAAGAAAAAAATGCATATGACTCACTTTATTGCAATATTCACGTTATTGCAGTGGTCTGGAACCAAACCCCTAATATCTCTGATAAGAGAATGTATCCTTGCTTGTTTTCTGATATTGGGGTTGGGGGGGGATTCAGTCATTCATTCACCAGTGAGATACATATATATGGCTGTAGATTTTAATTAGATACTCTTTCTTGGTTGAGTAAGGCCTCTTATATTCCCAGTTTGAGAATATTTATCAAGATTGGATGTTGTATTTTCTGAAATGCCTTCTCTGATTCTCTATAAATGATCATAATTTTTTAGGTTTTTTTTCCCCCTTCTCAATTTAGGTAAACTTTTAAAAATCGAAGTATAGTTTATTTACAGTGTTTCAGGTATACAGCAAAGTGATTCAGGTATATATATATGAATATATATACTGTTTCAGATTCTTTTCCATAAGTTATTACAAGATATTGAACATAGTTCCCTGTGCTATACAGTAGGTCCTTGTTGCTTATCTATTATATATATAATAGTATCTGTTAATCCCAAATAGGTTTTTTTAATTACTGTTTTCAAAGTTGAGCTATTCTCACATGCCTGGCATAAATCTCATTTAATCATGATGTATTAACATTTGTGTGTATGGCTGGATTTATATTTAGTAATACATTAACAGTTTTTCTATCTGTGGTCCTGAGACATATTGGTGTGTGGCTTTGTTTTCTTAGGATATCTCTGTCTCTTTCTGTTTCCATGTCAATCTAGACTTCCCTAGAATAACCTGAAAAATATTCCTCCTTTTCTTCTTTTTTCCTAATGTAGCACTGCAATGCTTTGTCATTAGATATTTGATAGAATGTACTAGTAAAGCAAACTGGGCCTGGAGTTTTCTTTATTAGAGTGATTTTAACTATGAATTCAGTTTCTCTCATAAATGTGGGATATTCATGTTATGTTTTCCTTCTTGAGTGAGTACTGGTGGTGTATGTATTGGATAATTTCATCAAAGTTATCTAATATATTGGTATAATGTTGATCATAACATTCCTTAATACCATGGCATGCTATCTTTAGTGATGTCCATTGGTTAATTTTTGTTAGTGGTTATTTCTGTTCTGTTTGTCTGTTTCTCTCTCTGTCTCTCTCTCTGACTGGAGATTTAAATTAGTGGTTTATTCCAGCAACACAGCTTTTCATTTTACTGATTTTATTTTCTGTTTTTCCCTTCAAGTGCATTGGTTTCTGCCCTCTATTTCAGTCTTCAGCTTGTTTGGATGGAAGTTTTAATTATCAGTCCATAATCTTTATTGTTTCCTAATGTAAGCATTTAATGCTTTGAATTTCCCTCCAAGCACTGCCTTAGCTGCATCCCACACATTTTTATGTATTTTGTTTTCATTCTCATTCAGTTATAAACATCTTCTGTCTTCCATTGTGACTACCTCCTTAATTCATCCTTGACTTGTAGGTTATTTTGAAATGTGCTGCTTTATGTCTAAGTAATTAGAATTTTTCCAGATTTTTTTTTTTTTAGTTTCCAATTAAATTTTGTTTCCAGCTTTATTCTAATTAAATACTATTGTAGTCAGTGAAGGGGGGCAGAATATGCTACTCTCAATGTGCCAGTTTGGCATGTGGATTGTTTCGAGCTGAAGGCAATCAAGACCCAGCAAACTCAGGAAAAATTCTGCTCTATCCCTTACCTGCCTAAAAGAATTTAGGTAGGGAACCTTTCCCAGAAAAAGAGCTGTTACCAGACAGAACTTTTAATCTGAAACATCTATCTGCATGGCAGATCAAACTTCTACTTAACCAAACATCTGTTTTTCTTATCCTGTGAGTTACCATCCCCTTTGAAGACCCAAGTCCCTATCCCGTTTCTTAGCTCAGGATAACATATATGCCTCAATTGACCGACTTTTCCTGGGTATGTGTGTGGTGGTGGGGTCTCTTTTCTTTGTGGGACTTTGGTATGTACATAATTAAATGTTTTTCTCCTATTAACCTCTCTTATGCAATTTAATTCTTAGACCAGCCAACAAACCTAGAAGGAAAAAGGGAAAAATTTCACATCCCTACATCAGAAAGCATACTTGTATGATTTTCCATCCTTTAAATCTACTGATGTTTTATGGTCCAGAATATCAATTATATTTGAGTATTTTATTTCTACTCAAAAACAATGTGTATTCTTGTGTTGGATGTTGTGTCTGTACATGCTGATTATGTCATACTGGTTCACAGTTTTTAGGTCTGCCATAATAATACTGAGATTTTGTCTGTTTTATCTGACTGAGTTCTAAGAGTGTAGTATTAAAATCTCCAATTATAATTTTGGATTTGTTTACTTCTTCTTTCCAATCTGTTAGATTTTTGCTGTAGGCATTAGAATGCCAGTTGTTAGATGCATAAAAATTTAAGGATTTTTATATTTTTGGTGATTTGATGCTTTTATCATCCCGTAATACCCTTCTTTATCCCTGGCCTTATTTCTTGCTCAGAAGTGCACATTTTCTGATTGCCATATAGCCAGTGCAGCTTCGTTTTTGTGTTTGCAGGATTAAATTATTTTCCCATATTTTTAAACTGTGAACCATTATGGGTGTTCATATTTAATATAGAGTCCTTGTAGACAGCGCATGTCAATTTTTAAATCCAATCTGATAACATCTGCTTTTCAGTTGGAAAAACTGGATCATTTACATCTATTAAGATTTTATCAAAGTGATTGGAATCAATTCACCAGTCGGTTCCTTCTATTTATCTTTTTTATCTGCTTAAATTTGAAGCTTGCTTCTAAGAAATAGTCACATCTCCTTACATTTTGCATGTTTTATTGATTATATTATAAGTGTCAGGTTTATTAAAACTTTAGTTAGCGTGTCTCTCGTCTCTCTCTCTCTCTCCCCCTCCTTCTTTCCTGTCTCTCTTTTTCTTTCTCTCTCTCTCTCTCTCCATTGATAGCTTTAAAGAAGCAAGCTGCCATAAGTTCTAGACCTATAAGGAAATGAGTTCTTCCAGCAAACTGAGTGTATTAGAGAAGTGGGTTCTTCCTCAGCAGAACCTTCAAAAGACAAGGCAGCCCTGACCAACCCCCAGACTGCAGTCTTACTTATGACCCAGGTGTGATGTGCTCAAACTCCTATACCACAGAGACAGAAAGATAATTGTTTAAAGCTGATACATGTATAGTAATTTGTTTTGCCTCATGGAAACCTAATACTTACGTGTAGAGACTTTCATTTATTGGTAAATATCCATGTCTGCCATCACACAAGTTTTGTCTTCCACTCTCTGGTAGACTCAACAAAACGATTTTTCTCATTGTCCTTGGCTTTTTCTGGTTATGTGCATCAAAGGGACACTCTTGTCTTCACCAAATGTGAAAGCAGAGCCTTCTTATTCTTTTAATGCCTTCTATTCTCTTGCTTTTCCTTGGGGTTAATTACAAGGTAGGCTTCCTTACCATTGCATTTGATCATCATTTAGAAGCCTGGAAATCCATAAGGAGAGGAAGACTGAGAGGGAAGTCACTTCTCCCCTTCCACCAGTGCTTCATTTCATATACACTTTTGCATCCCAATATCCAATATGGTGCCTCACGCATGGTGTACATTTGTGGGACTGAATATTTTGGATGAGCCTCTCGTGAAATTCCTCCAGGGACAGAAAACTCTTCCTGCTAAGGAAGATATAGCCATTGATTTCCTTGTTTTGCTTTAGAAAGCATGGATGTGATGCGTCTACACAGCAGCTCTACAAGGGTGGTGGAAGCTTTTATGTGGTGGTGAGTCTTGAACAAACCAAGCAAAATAATACAGGTAAAGAACAAGGTAGTACCCAGAAATCCTTCTTCCTCTGACTCTATGCAGACCAGGTAGGAGGAAAAGAGAGCTCTACATATACTTAGATTTGCAAGAGGAAATCTTATGTATATTCACCCAGAATATTACCTGTATTATTTCCTCTAGGCCACCATACTAGCCACGAGGTCATATCTGAGATTCTGGATTTACAGATAAAAAGGCAAGGTCAATAAGAAACTGATAGTTTGGCCAAGATGATAAAGTTCCTCAGCGGTAGAGCCATTATTCCTTCATGGAGCTTGTGCTCTTAACATCCAGGGTATATTATTTCCACATGTGAGGACTGCAAGAACTTCCTCCAAGAAGCATCCCTTAGTACTTTGTTTACCTGCGGTTGCCTGAGACAAAGTTTCGTCTATTTACCTGGGCCACTGAAAAGTTGCTAAACTTTCTCACCCAAAACTCTCCCATGAAGTATAGTTTTGTCCAGGTATATTCTCAGGAGTGGGATTGCTGGATCATAAACCTTTCATTCAAAAAGACACATGCACCCCTATGTTCATAGCAGCACTATTAACAATAGCCAAGACATGGAAGCAACCTAAGTGTCCATCAACAGATGAATGGATAAAGAAGATGTGGTACATATATACAACGGAATACTACTCAGCCATTAAAAAGAATGAAATAATGCCATTTGCAGCACCATGGATGCAACTAGAGAGTGTCATACTGAGTGAAGTAAGTCAGAAAGAGAAAGACAAACACCATATGATATCACTTATATATGGGATCTAAAATATGGCACAAATGAACCTATCTATGAAACAGAAACAGACTCATAGACATAGAGAAGAGACTTGTGCTTACCAAGGGGGAGTAGGGGAGAGAGGGATGGACTGGGAGCTTGGGGTTAGTAGATGCAAACTATTACATTTAGAATGGATACACAACAAGGTCCTACTGTAGAGCAAAGGGAACTATGTTCAATATCCTTTGATAAACCATAATAGAAAAGAATATAAAAAAAGAATGTCTCTATGTGTATAACTGAGTCACTTTGCTGTACAGCAGAAACTGGCACAGCATTGTAAATCAACTATACTTCAATTAAAAAAAAAAACACCAAAACAACAACACAAAAACTCTCCCATGAAATTCTCTTCCTTACACTCTCTTCTAGGTGCACCTTGATGTGTGGCTTTCTGTTACTACAGAGAATTTCTCCAGATGCCACTTTAACTTTAATTCATCGTTTGCTTTTAAAACATCTATATTGAAGGGTGTGCATGAATCACAAAGCACGTAGCATTAACAATCCTCAAACTTTATCCTAATAGTATTCAAATTGCAGTCTATGTATGCCTCTGCACATAAGTATCTCTCTTAATCTCCCCATACCCTTTTTTCCCAAGGTTACTCGCATAAAAGAAGATTTACAATTCTTTTAGGAAAAGTGTATGGGTAGGTTAACCTTTCTAGGAGAGCTATGGGGAAGATGTTAAGCATTGACTTCTTAAAAGACTTGAGGAATCCAGAAACTCATGCCCCAAAAGACTTTTTCATCAGGTCATCCAAATATCATATACTGTGCCTGTGTATTAAACTCCTGTTTTCCCAAGAATTATGATATTAGTAAAATATTAAAATTCTGTTAATCTTCTTTTACCTCAAATTAAACAATTACTAAGCCATGGGCGAGGGAAGTGATAAATTGGGAGATTGGGATTGACACATACACACTACTATATATAAAATAGATAACTAATAAGGACCTACTGTATAGCACAGGGAACTCTACTCAGTACTCTGTAATGACCTATATGGGAATAGAATCTGAAAAAGAGTGGGTATATGTATAACTGATTCACTTTGCTGTACAACAGAAACTAACACAACATAGTAAATCAACTAGAGTCCAATAAAAATTATAAATAAACAAATATCTCTAAGTACAAAAATAAACCATTATTTTACATTATCTAAAAACTTGTTTACATTGTTAATATAGTATATATATTTATATTACTTATAGTATATGTACAGCTATAATATTTGATTTCTTTTGGTTTCACAATTAAGTTTGTGTTCATCTAGAATCACCAAAGTTGGCTCCATAGGTGAGGGCTAAGACAAAGAAATTACTTCATGTAACTTGATGGAGCTCCATATATAGCTAATTCATCTCAGACTTTAAACATAGCAATACCATGTGAGTACCTAACTAAAATTTTTATAAATGCCAATGTTATGAGCAACATAACTTTAATCTCTTCACAAATGTTCAAGAATATGTGCTTTTAATCTTACTTTGTAGTATTGTGCTTTTTAATTGGATGGGTATAAGATACAATTCTCCTAAGATATCCACTGTGCAAACCTTGGCTTTTTTTTTTTTTTGGAAAGCTCATGTTTTTATCTGGGGTTGTGCAATGCTGATATTGGATTTTCCGTGTTATTATATTATTCTCCTGGCAATACTAGAATATTGTTAACTCAGTCGAAGAGTTACAAGTGATTTAGTGATACATACTGTGTATAAAATTTTCTTCCCTAAGTTATTAGGATTATGTGGAAATGCAATATATATTTTGGAACATGCAAAATAGAGAAACTTTAGGTATAAAGTTGACATTATTCTTAATGTTTTATGGACTTAGATGTTCATACTTGTTTTTCCTTTTTCAATTATCATTGATTTGCAGTATTGATTCTGATATATAGCAAAGTGATTCAGTTACATATATTTTCAGATTCTTTTCCATTATAGGTTATTATAACACATTGAGTATAATTCTCTGTGCTCTACAGTAGGTCCTTGTTGATTATCTATTTTACGTATCATTGTGTGTATATGTTAATCCCAAACTCCTAATTTATCCCTCCCCTGCCGTTGCCCCACTGGTAACCATAAGTTTGTTTTCTATGTCTGTAAGTCTATTTTGGTTTTGTATACAGACTCATTTGTATTATGTTTTAGATTCTACCTATAAGTGATAACATAAAATACCTGTCTTTCTCTGTCTGACTTCACTTAGTATGATATTTTCTAGGTCCATCCATGGTGCTGCTAATGACAGTATTTTATTCTTTTTTATGGCTGCGTAATATTCCATTGTATATATGTACCACATTTTCTTTATCCATTCATCTATTGATGTTCACTTGGTTAGTTTCCATGTCTTGGCTATTGTGAACGGTGCTGCTATGCACATTGGGGTGCATGTATCCTTTCAAATTACAGTTTTCCTCTTTTCTGGATAAGTGCCCAGTAGTGGGATTGCTGGGTCATATGGTAGTTCTATTTTTAGTTTTTTAAGGAACCTCCATACTGTTTCCATAGTGGCTGTATCAATTTACATTCCCACTAACAGTGTAGGAGGATTCCCTTTTCTCCACACCCTCTCCAGCATTTATTGTTTGTGGAATTTTTGATGATGGCCTTTCTGACCTGTGTGAGGTGATACCTCGTTGTAGTTTTGATTGGCATTTCTGTAATAATTAGCAATTTTGAGCACATTTTCAAGTGCCTGTTGGCATCTGTATGTCCTCTTTGGAGAGATGTCTATTTAGGTCTTCGGCCCATTTTTTTTTTTTTCAATACTGAGTTTTAAGAGCCGTTTGTATATTTTGGACATGAGCCCCTTTTCAGTCGTGTCATTTGCAAACATTTTCTCCCATTCTGTAGGTTGTCTTTTCTGTTTATTGATCGTTTCTTTTGCTGTGCAAAAGCTTTTAAGTTTGATTAGATCTCATTTGTTTATTTTTATTTCTTTTGCCTTGAGAGACTGACCTAAGAAAATGCTGCTACGATTTTTAGGTCAGAGAATGTTTTGCCTATGTTCTTCTATGAGTTTTATGGTGTCTTATATTTAGGTCTTTAAACCATTTTGAGTTTATTTTTGTACATGGTGTGAGGGAGTGTTCTAATTTCATTGATTTAAATGAAGCTGTCTAGCTTTCCCTGCACTACTTGCTGAAGAGACTGTCTTTTCTCTATCATCTATTCTTACCTCCTTTTTTGAAGATGAATTGACTGTAGGTGTGTGTGTTCATTTCTTGGATCCCTATTCTGTTTCATTGATCCACATGTCTTTTTTTGTGAGAATACCACACTCTTTTGATTACTGTAGCTTTGTTGTATTGTTTGAAGTCTGGGAGGGTTATGCCTCCAGCTTTGTTATTTTTCCTCAGAATTGCTTTGGCAATTTTAGGTCTTTTGTGTTTCCATATAAATTTTAGAATTATTTGTTTTACTTCTGTGAAAAATGCCCTGGGTAATTTGATAGGGATTGCATCAAATCTGTAGTTTGCTTTAGGTAGTATGGCCATTTTAACAATACTCGTAACATAAAAGAGCATGGAATATTTTTTCATTTCTTTGCATCATCTTCAGTTTCCTATATCACTGTTCTGTAGTTTTCAGCATATGGGCCTTTAACGTCCTAAGTTCATTCCTAGGTTTTATTTTTTATTTTCTTGACACAGTTTTAACAGGATTGGGTTTTTTACTTTCTCTTTATTTCATTGTTAGTGTAAAGAAATGAATCAGATTTCTGTATATTAATCTTGTATCCTGCTACCTCCAGAATTCATTTATTCTAATAGTTTTTGTGTGGAGTCTTCAGGGTTCTCTATGTAGAGTATCATGTCATTTGCATATAATGACAGTTTTACCTCTTCCCTTCCAATTTGGATACCTTTTATTTCTTTTTCTTGTCTGATTACTGTGTCTAGGACTTCCAGTACTATCTTGAATAGAAGTGGTGAGGGTGGGTATCCTTGTCCTGTTCCTGAATACAGTGGGAAGGCTTTCAGCTTTTCACATTGAGTATGATGTTGGCTGTGGGTTTGTTGTAAATGACTTGTATTATGTTGAGATATATTCCCTCTATTCCCACTTTGGTGAGGTTTTGTTTGTTTGTTTGTTTGTTTTCATGAATGGATGTTGAATTTTATCAAATGTTGAGTGTTGAATTTTATCAAATGCCTTTTCTACATCTATTGAGATGATCATGTGATTTTTGTCTCTTCTTTTGTTCATGTGGTTGATTTGCATATGTTGAACCATTGTTGCAACCCTGGAATGAATCCAACGTGATCGTGGTGTATGATACTTTTTATGTATTGTTGGATTTGGTTTGCCAGTATTTGTTGAAGATTTTTCTATCTATATTCATCAAAGATTGTGACCTGTACTTTTTTCTGTAGTGTTTTTTTTCTTGTTTTGGTATTAGGATTATGGTGGCTTCATAGAATGATTTTGAGAGTGTACCCTCCTCTTCAATCTTCTGGAGTAGTTTGAAAAGGATAGATATAAGTTCTTCTTTGTATGTTTGGTAGAATTGCCCAGTGAAGCCATCTGGTCCTGGGCTTTTGTTTGCAGGCAGTTTTTATTATTATTATTATTATTATTATTATTATTATTATTATTATTGTTGATTCCTTTTCATTTCTAGTGATTGGTCTGTTCAAATTATCTGTTTCTTCTTGAGTCAACTTTGGCAGGCTATATTTGTCTAGAAATTTGTTTCTTCTAGGTTTCCAATTAGTTGGCACATAAACCGTTCATAGTATTCTCTTATGATTTTTTGTATTTCTGCACTATCAGTTGTTATTTCTCCTCATTCATTTCTTATTTTATTTGGGTCCTCTCTCTCCTTGTTGAGCCTGGCTAGAGGTTTGTCCATCTTGTCTATCTTTTCAAAAACAAAAAACAAAAAAACCCCACAGCTCTTGGTTTCATTGATCTTTCCTATTTTTCAATCCCTTTTTTTCTCTCTGATCTTTATTTCCTTCCTTCCACTAATTTTGGGGTTTTGTTTGTTCATTTTTCTAATTCTTTTAGGTGGTAGTTTAAGTTGTTTGAGATTTTTCTTGTCTCTTGAGGAAGGCCTGTATTTGCTAAGAGCTTTCCTTATGGAGCTGCTTTTGCTGCATCTTTTTTGCTGCATCCCATAGATATTGTAAGGTAGTGTGTCTGTTGTCGTTTGTCTTGAGGTATTTTCTGATTTCCTCTTTGATTTCATCATTGACCCATTGGTTTTTTAGTAGCATGTTTAGTCTGCATGTGATTGTTTTGGATTTTTAATCTTCCCTATTTATCTTTCTGTGGTTGATTAGTAGTTTCATACCATTGTGGTCAGAAAAGATGCTTGAAATAATTTCTAGCCTCTTAAATTTGTTGAGGCTTGTTTTGTGTCCAAGTATGTGGTCTGTCCTAGAGAATATTCCATGTGTGCTTGAAAAGAATGTGTGTTCTGGATTCTTTGGATGTAGTGTCCTGTAGGAATCAATTAATAGACCAACTGGTCTATTGTGTCATTTAGGTTCTTTGTTATCTTACTGATTTTCTGTCTGGAAGATCTGTCCATTGATGTCAGTGGGGTGTTAAAATCTCCTATTACTGTATTCCTGTCGATTTCTCCCTTTATGTCTGTCAGTATTTTTTATGTATTTTTTGCTCCTGTATTGGCTGCATATATGTTAACAAGTGTAATATCCTCTCTTGTATTGATCCCTATCATTATATATAATGTCCATGTCTCTCTTTATAGACTTTGTTTTAAAGTCTATTTTGTCTAATATGAGTATTGAGACCCCCACTTCCTTGTCATTTCCATTTGCATGAAATATCTTTTCCATTTCCTCACTTTCAATCTATGTGTGTCTTTCACCCTAAAGGGAGTCTCTTTTAGGAAGGATATTGTGGGTTCTTTCTTAATCCAGTCTGCCTCTCTGTATTTTGATTGGAGCATTTAGTCCATTGACCTTTAAAGTAATTATTGATAAGCATATATTTATTGCCATTCTAAAATCTTGTTTTCTAGTTGATTTTGTAGTTTTGTCCCTTCTTTTTGTTTTCCTTTTGTAGTTTGATGGTTTTCTTTTGTATTACGCTTGAGTTCCTGTTTTTATGGTTTTTGTGAATCTTGTGTGTTTTTGATTTGTGGTTACCCTGGTTTTCAAGGACATAACTCATAACCATATCTCCCTCCTTTAGATAGTCATCAGTTCAAACATATTCTAAAAGATCTACAGGTTTTTACTCCCTTTCCCCACATTTTGTGATTATGATGTCCTATTTTACATCTTCATGTTTATCCTTTTGCTGTTAATTGTAGTTATAATCACTTTTACAAAATTTTTTACTGGTTTTTAATCTATGTGCTAGTTTATTTAAATGATCTTCAATTCTTTTATATATTTGCCTTTCCTATTGTTTTTTTTCCCTTTCTTATAGATTCTTGCTGCTTTTCTATTTAAGATGATCTTTCAATATTTCTTTTAGGTTGGGTTTAGTATTGCTGTATCCTTTTAGCTTTTGCTTGCCTGAGAAATTCTTTATCAAGACTCCTTCTATCCTAAATGATGACATTGCTGGGTAAAGTATCCTATGTTGCAGGGTTTTCCCTTTTAGTGTTTTGAATATGTCTTGCCACTCCCCTCTGGCCTGCAATGTTTCTGTAGAGAAATCAGCCTTAAGGGGGTTCCCTTGGAACTGGCTCTTTGTTTTTCTCTTGCTGCCTTTAGAATCTGTTTAACTTTTGCCATTTTAATGATGCTATGTCTTGATGTGGATCTGCTTGGGTTCATCTTGTTTGGGACCCTCTGTGCTTCCTGTACATGGTTATCTATTTCCTTCTTTAGTTTTGGAAAGTCTTCAGCTACAGTTTCTTCAAGTACATCTTTGATCCCCTTGTCTCTTTCTCCTCCTTCTGGAACCTGTATTATGCATGGGTTGGCACACTTCACATTATCCCATGGATCTCATATCTTGCTTTCACTTTTTTTTTTTTTTCATTCATCTTCTGTCTGCTGCTCTGATTGGGTGATTTCCATTATTCTATCTTCCAGATTAATTATTCATTCTTCTGCCTTATTCAGTCTGTTATTCATTGCTTCTAGATTGGCTTTTACCTTGGCAATTGAGTTGTCTAATTTTGATTGGTTCCTCTTTATAGTGTTTAGTTCCTTGTTACAGTGATGTGCATTTCTATTGATAATCTTTCTTAATTCCTTTCAAATTTGTATTACCTCCTTTTTGGACTCAGAGCGTATACTGGTGACGTCTGTTTCATTTTTGTTCTTTCAGAGAATTTCTCATTTTATTTGGGAATGGTTCCTCTTACTCTTTTTTTACTTTCATTTTACTTGACTTTCTCTGTCACCATGATTCTAGGAAAAACCATTATCTACTGTGGTCTTGAAGGGCTGTTTTTATGTGGGAGCATTTCTGTGTAGACTATGTCCAATATTTTTGGTGCAAAGGCTGCTTTTGGTCTGAATGACAGCCACAGCTTTCCTCAGAGTGTGCTACCCATTATCCCCTTGATAGGCAGTGTGGATGGTGTTGTGATATCCAGAACCTGCACGGGATGTTAGGTGGGGCCTCCTCTTTGCTCCGTAGCTGTTACCTTCCTGTCTCAGGTGGAGTATGATCCCTACTTTTTGGAGTAGAAGCCATGAAGGTCAAGTTTGATAAGGCTGCATTACCCTTCACTGTTGGTGGGAATGTAAATTGATAGAGCCACTATGGAGAACAGTATGGAGGTTCCTTAAAAAACTCAAAATAGAACTACCATATGACCCAGCAATCCCACTACTGGGCATCTACCCTGAGAAAACCATAATTCCCAAAGACACATGCACCCCAATGTTCATTGCAACACTAATTACAATAGCCAGGTCATGGAATCAACCTAAGTGTCCATCGACAGAGGAGTGGATAAAGAAGATGTGGTACATATGTACAATGGAGTATTACTGAGCCATAAAAAGGAATGAAATTGGGTCATTTGTAGAGATGCAGATGGACCTAGAGAATGTCATACAGAGTGAAGTAAGTCAGAAAGAGAAAAACAAATATATATTAATGCATATATGTGGAATCTAGAAAAATGGTACAGATGAACCTATTTGTAGGGCAGGAATAGAGACGTAGACATAGAGAATGGACATGGGGGTAAGGGGAGGGTGGGAAAAATTGGGAGATTAGGTTTCCCATAAACACACTACCATGTATAACATAGGTAGCTAGCGGGAACCTGTTCTATAGCACAGGACGCTCTGCTCAGTGCTCTGTGACGACCTAGCTGGGTGGGATGGGGAGGTTGAGATGGAGTTCCAAGAGGGAGGGGATATAGGTATACATATAGCTGATTCACTTCATTGTATAGCAGAAACTAACACAACGTTGTAAAGCAATTTTAGTCTAGTAAAAAAACAAAAAAAGCAAAGACAAAAAAATGGCTGCATTACCCTTAAGTGCATCTCTGTCCGCAAGGAGGTGAGCACAGAAGCCCGTGAGGCCCATGTGGTCGCCGCAACCTGTCCACTGCCTGGGGCAGGCATCTGCAGTTCTGTCTAAAAGCAGCCCAGGGTCATGTCCATTTCTCCCTTGTGTTCATTCCAGCTATGGTGCTGGGCTGGGATGGGGGGCTGAGGCATCAGGCTGCAGGAATCGAGGTCATTGTGGTGCCCGCTACGACCTGGGCTGCCTCTGTGGTCGGGCTCTCCCAGGACCTGTCTGTCCCAGATCTGGCTCCAAGCTACAGTACGTGTGGGTGGACATGCAGTGCTCCCACCGGGAAAGGAATTGCTGTGTACTCCTCCCCAGGGGCTGGCAGCTGGACACATGAGATTCCCTGGTACTGCCTGCCACCTGGTGAGCGCATACCAACCAAGTCCACTGCTGCTGGACCCACCCCTGGATGGCTCCCCTGCTGAGCAGGGACTGATAGTAGTCTCTGAGGTCAGCCTCACCCCTGCTGTGCACATGCTCACAAAATCTGCTGGCTGCCCACTGTGCAAACACTGATACTGGGGTCCAAGGGGGGGCCAGACCCCACCCCAGGCCGCCCAGGCTGTCTCCATGCAGCTAGACAGAGTCCTCTCCCAGGACCCAGACTCCTGAGTGTCAGTGCCTAGCTGCTGCATGTACCAGCAGCCCCTCATGGCACATTTTGGTCTGGGAAGTGCAGGGCAGCAAGACAGTAGCTGTCAGCAGCCATCTCTCTCTCTCTGCCCTGATGGCTAGCAAGCCAGCATGCGTGCATTCCTCATAAGCAGTGTCCAGGCTCCTGCAGCCCCTCTATCTGTCCCAGTTGACTTCCCAGCAAGCAAGGGGCTTCACAGGGCAAGGGCTTACCCATGAAGACCATCCCTCCTTCACAGATCACTCCCAAGGCACCAGTCCCATCCTGAAGCCTTTTCTTCATGCTATCCAGTCACATAGGATCTTTCTTGCAGCTCTAGTTGTGTAAGAGATCTGCCAGTTTCCAGTTTGTTTTCTGTGAGAATTGTTCCACATGTAGGTGTATTTTTGTATTTTTAATGTGTTTGTGGGGGAAGGTGAGCCCCAGGTCCTCCTGCTCCGCCATCTTGATCCACCTCCAGAAACATGGTGGTTTTGACGGATACTCATAGAATTCCATTTGCCTTGAATGAACGTAAATTCAATGCTCTCTCTGAATCTGTAATAAACAATGGTTCCGTTGTGTAATACCGGTTCAACCAAACATGTTAAAAATGCCTTTTTACAAAATTATATACAAACAGAGTTAAATTCGAAACCATTGTCCTTATAGGAGGGAACCCTCCAACAATATCATAGATTTCTCTAGAGCCAGAAACATGCCACGACATGTTTTAATGTGAGGAATTCCGTGTTACGAAGTATTACACATTATTAGGAAGAGTAGAAAGTTTTCTGTTTAGGAAGCTTTAAATTTTTCTCACAGTTTTGTGATGGTTTCACTAATATAGTAAAATGGTACCTTAACATATGGGCAGTGACATTCAGTCAACACTGATTATGGGGATTTAATTATAATAATGACTGTGGGATTCAATAACTGTAATTCATAAGGGTGCCAGCAGTTCTCCAGGATGTGAATTTTCATCTAAAGATTTTACTTTAGAACCAGATTCTAGAAACATTTTCATATGCACAGCACTTGTGCTCTGATTGATTTGACATGCTGTAAATGACAGACCGTTGCAGGCCTTCCATGGGTGGAATTTTTTCTTTTTTGATATTTAAAAAAAAAAAAAAGTTGTTCCAAAGAAAGAAACATGTACTAAGTGGTTTATTGTCTTATAATAAACTCTTTGTAAAACTTTACATAATTTATAGTGCTTGGAAGATCGAATATAGACTCAGATCATTCATGCCCATTGAGATTCAAGTTACTTAAGGATTATAGAGTATATATTTCCCTCCTGAAACAAAACACACTGAAGCCTTTATGTATTTTTTCCAGGTCTTCTCCAACTTACTGTTACATGAACTTAAGAACTTAAAAGGATCTAATTGCATTTATAAATTCAAGATATAAAGAAATCACCATTTATCACTATTAAAAATTAATATAGCTTTTCTCATTGTAATATGCACAATTTCCTTAGAAATACCAATACCTCCAAATTCAAGGTGGTGTGTGATTCATTATTTGGTACCTTATATACCCTTAAAAACTGTTAAAAATCTATAAAAACAGCCACCACGTTATACCACCTTGTAGAGAGCTAAAAATGAGCAGTGTCAACTCCAAGTGTGTAGGTTCCATTTCTAACCAGAAGCTCTCCATCCCCCAAAGTCTGTTCAGACAAGTGTACGCTTCTGTGTGGGTGAGAGAGGACTTGAAGTCTCAGGTTGACTATCGGGCGTCTTGGTCCTTGAGTCGGTCATGAGTGTATAGTGAACAGAGGACAAGTGCATTGATCAGTGTTCCAGGTAATAAGTGCACAGGACCAGAACATGTGGATAACGCTTTAAGTTCCTTGGGGCTCTTAGAACAAGATGCCAAGGGCTGTTGCATAAACAATAGCAATTTAATTTAGTTCTAGAGACTGGAAGTCCACCAGCAAGGCAGTGGCAGGCTCAGGGTCTGGTAGAACGTGCCTCATGGTTCATTGACAGTGTCTTCTCGCCGTGTCTGCACGTGGGGGAAGATAGGAGGGGGCCCTCTGGGGTCTCTTTTATAAAGACAATAATCCCATCCATGAGGAATCCACACTCATGACCTCATCACCTCCCAAAGGCCCCTCCTCCTAACACCATCACACCGAGGCGGTTAGGTCTCAACATAAGGGTTTTGTGGGGACATTCAGGTGAGAGCATGCAACCCATGGATCCCCGAAATGCATGTCCTTTTCCCATGTCGTCCACTCAGTTGTCATCCCATCTGTATCTGATTTAGATGACATTTAGGATTCACCCTGAGGCAAATTCCTTGCCAGCTGTGAATCTGTGAAATTGAACTTTACGCGCTTTCACATTACAGTGGTGGGACAGATATAAGGTAGGTATTCCCATTTCAAAAGGGAGAAATAGGAAAGAAGAGAGGCATGACAAATCCCCAGCAAGTCTGAAATCCAACAGGGCAAATGCCATTAGACCTTAAGGCTTGAGAATAAGCCTCCTTAGTTCAATGCTTTACCTCCAGGAACAATGGGGCAGGTGGGTGTCTTGCCCCTGTAGCTTTGCCCTTCAAGGGTTGGTCAAATGACAGCGGGATTGTTGACGTTAGTTCTGGGTTCCATTGTTGAAGAAGGGATTGGGTCAAGTGTTCAGACCATCGGATGGAAAAAAGCAAGGAAACTAAATCATTTCATCTGTGAGATAGTCTGAGATAGAGACATTCAGTCTGGTGAAATGGGGATATGGTATCCTGTTTTCCAATAGTGGAGTCATGTTTACACATACATGATTAGATTATTTCTCTAGCAGTCGTATCTCCTGGGAGAAGTAAGAGGAAGCAGATTATTGCACAGACCAGGTTCAGACTTAGCCAGTGATGGAGAGCTTACCTCTGGAAGTTGTAAGAATTCCCTCCCAGAAGCTGTATGAGAAAAAGTGGCTGAGTCATTTGGTAGAATTTTCTTGAAAGTATCCATTTTCTCGAGGAGTGGTGGGTCGAACTGGACTCTGTATTTTCTCTTATGCTTAGATTCTCTGCAGTTTCAATTTGTTCTCAACTAACAATTGTGAAAGGATAGTGTCACCCATCTCAACCTTTCGCTATGTAACAGTAGAATGTCTGTTAACATCTTCCCTTTTTCATGCCATATACAGCACTACTTTTCACTGTCAGGTAATTACTGAATTTTTATTTACTATCTAGTCTGTGATGATCATAAATTCAACTCTTTCCAACATCTGCCTATCTGTATATTTAGTACCTTTGGGCGTCTTAATTTTTCTAATGCACCCATATGTGTTTTAACTATTTTCACCAAATTTAGGAATAACCATGTTGACTCAGCATTTTAACCTTCAAAGAATCCATTTCTTGCTCAAAAAATAGACACATGCATACACAAGACGTATTCAGTCATTACTGAGAATGCTCCAATTAAGTGGGAAACTATTTTTTCAAATAGTTTCGTCAAAACTATTTCTTGCTTTTTTTTTGGGATATGGGAAATTAATAAGAATTACACAAAAATGCCTAGACATACAATCAGCTTAAGATCTTTCAGAAAGTTATCCCATGACCTAAACACAACTTTGCATAAAAGAGCAACAACTATTGAGTAGCTGCTGGGAGGGGAACGTATAATAGTATAATTGATTAAAATAAAACAGAATAAAATAGTCAGATTTTAATTAGCTTGACTGTGGGACAAAATGTGGCCAGATTTGCTGTAGACGGTCTACAAGTAGTCGTGCATATACTTCATGCATATGAGTCACAAAAATTAGAGAATATTTAACACAGAAAAGTGTGAGAGCATCCTCAGCTATCACATAGGACTTGATGGTAGCCTGTCATGTAGCACAAAATTATGATTCTTTTTATTTCCATCCTTTTCCACACATCCTCTTTTTTTAAATTGGGGTCTAGTTGTTTTACAATGCTGTATTAGTTTCTACTGTACAGTGACGTGGAGTTCCCTGTGCTATACAGCAGGTTCTCATTAGTTACACCTATTTTATACATAGTAGTGTATATATGTCCATCCCACTCTCCCCATTCATCCCAACCCCTCCCCATCATTTAATCTCTTAGCTATATAGTCACACAGCTAGGATCATGAAGTTAACCTTTGCATTTCATTGAGATAGACTCTGATATCCACAATATAATATATAATTATGATCATGAGGTTAACAAAACAAATATTTAAACACAAAGAAAGTTATGGTAGCAGCACACTAACAGCGGAGTCATGCCATCTCACTGAGAGTCACAACCAAGTATACTTAGAGACATCAAGTATCCTCAGAAACATCAAGCACTTTAAAAAAAAATCACAACCTTCCGATGAGTTTACTTTTAATCAGTATCTTAGTGGAATGAGCAGGAAGCACCAAACTCACATTTCCAGGCAGGTATTTGAATTAGTGTTCCAGATACTTATCTGAGAAACCATTCAGATGTACTCTGCAGCTTTCATTTTTTAAAAATTAATTAATTTATTCATTTATGGCTGCATTGGGTCTTCGTTGCTGCGTGCAGCCTTCCTCTAGTTGCAGCGAGCAGGGGCTACTCTTCATTGCGGTGTGCGGGCTTATGGCGCTGGCTTCTCTTATTGCGGAGCGTGGGCTCTAGGCACGTGGGCTCAGTAGTTGTGGCACACGGGCTCAGTAGTTGTGGCTTGTGGGCTCAGTAGTTGTGGCACACGGGTTCAGTAGTTGTGGCTTGTGGGCTCAGTAGTTGTGGCACACGGGCTCAGTATTTGTGGCTTGTGGGCTCAGTAGTTGTGGCTTGCGGGCTCTAGAGCGCAGGCTCAGTAGCTGTGGCGCACGGGCTTCATTGCTCCGTGGCCTGTGGAATCTTCACAGACCAGGGCTTGAACCCATGTCCCCTGTATTGGCAGGCGGATTCTTAACCACTGCACCACCAGGGAAGTCCCTAATATGGTTTTAAAAGGAGGATAATGCTGCAGTTAGCAAATTAAAATAATATAAATATGTAGTTTATATAGTACTTTCATAAGATAAATCTTTATAAGTATGAATTTATACATTGCCAAATTATAAAATAATAGTCCATATTCAGTTAATATATCAGAATATTTTCACAAACAAATGAAATATTAAAATAATTAACCTTATTTGAAATTGATCCTAAGATTAAAATCATATAAATGTTTACAGAGAATTGAAGAACATAAAATAATTTACAAATCACTTTATCTCCCTAAATTAAAAAACAAGGGGGGAGGAAGAAAGTCAAATTTTTTAATAGATTTTTTTTAACATCTTTATTGGAGTATAATTGCTTTTCAATGCTGTGTTAGTTTCTGCTTTATAACAAAGTGAATCAACTGCACGTATACATATATCCCCATATCTCCTCCCTCTTGCATCTCCCTCTCTCCCACCCTCCCTATCCCACCCCTCTAGGTGGTCACAAAGCACTGAGCTCATCTCCCTGTGCTATGCAGCTGCTTCCCACTAACTATTTTACATTTGGTAGTGTATCTATGTCCATGCCACTCTCTCATTTTGTCCCAGCTTACCCTCCCTCCCCGTATCCTCAAGTCCATTCTCTAGTAGGTCCTTATTCCCGTCTTGCCCCTAGGTTCTTCATGAGCATTTTTTTGTTTGCTTTTTAGATTCCATATATATGTGTTAGCATACAGTATTTGTTTTCTCTTTCTGACTTACTTCACTCTGTATGACACACTCTAGGTCCATCCACCTCACTACAAATAACTCAATTTCGTTTCTTTTTATGGTTGAGTAATATTCCATTGTATGTATGTGTCACATCTTCTTTATCCATTTATCTGTTGATGGACACTTAGGTTGCTTGCATGTCCTGGCTATTGTAAATATAGCTGCAATGAACATTGTGGTACATGACTCGTTTTGAATTATAGTTTTCTCAGGGTATATGCCCAGTAGTGGGATTGCTGGGTCATATGGTAGTTCTATTTGTAGTTTTTTTAAGGAACCTCCATACTGTTCTCCATAGTGGCTGTATCAATTTACATTCCCACCAACAGTGGAAGAGGGTTCCCTTTTCTCCACACCCTCTCCAGCATTTGTTGTTTGTAGAGGTTTTGATGATGGCCATTCTGACCAGTGTGAGATGATATCACATTGTAGTTTTGATTTGCATTTCTCTAAAGATTAATGATGTTGAGCATTCTTTCATGTGTTTGTTGGCAATCTGTATGTCTTCTTTGGAGAAATGTCTGTTTAGGTCTTCTGCCCATTTTTGGATTGGGTTGCTTGTTTGATATTGAGCTGCATGTAAATTTTGGAGATTAATCCTTTGTCAGTTGCTTCATTTGCAAATATTTTCTCCCATTCTGAGGGTTGTCTTTTCATCTTGTTTATGGTCTCCTTTGCTGTGAAAAAGCTTTTAAGTTTCATTAGGTCCTATTTGTTTATCTTTGTTTTTATTTCCATTTCTCTAGGAGGTGGGTCCAAAAGGATCTTGCTGTGATTTATGTCATAGAGTGTCCTGCCTATGTTTTCCTCTAAGAGTTTGATAGTGTCTGGCCTTACATTTAGGTCTTTGATCAATTTGTAGTTTATTTTTTTGTATGGTGTTAGGGAGTGTTCTAATTTCATTCTTTTACATGTAGCTGTCCAGTTTTCCCAGCAGCACTTATTGAAGAGGCTGTTTTTTCTCCACTGATACATTCTTGCCTCCTTTGTCAAAGATCAGGTGACCATATGTGCATGGGTTTATCTCTAGGCTTTCTATCCTGTTCCATTGATCTATATTTCTGTTTTTGTGCCAGTAGTATACTATGTTGATTACTGTAGCTTTGTAGTATAGTCTGAGGTCAGTGAGCCTGATTCCTCCAGCTCCATTTTTCTTTCTCAAGATTGCTTTGGCGATTTGGGGTCTTTTGTGTTTCCATACAAATTGTGAAATTTTTTGTTCTAGTTTTGTGAAAAATGTCAGTAGTAGTTTGACAGGGATTGCATTGAATCTGTACATTGCTTTGGGTAGTATAGTCATTTTCACAATGTTGATTCTTCCAATCCAAGAACATGGTATATCTCTCCATCTGTTTGTATCATCTTTAATTTCTTTCATCAGTGTCTTCTAATTTTCTGCATATAGGTCTCTTGTCTCCTTAGGTAGGTTTATTCCTAGATATTTTATTCTTTTTGTTGCAATGGTAAATGGGAGTGTTTTCTTGATTTCAATTTCAGATTTTTCATGATTAGTGTATAGGAATGCAAGAGATTCCTCTGCATTACTTTTGTATCCTGCTAATTTACAAAATCGATTGATTAGCTCTAGTAGTTTTCTGGTAGCATCTTTAGGGTTCTCTATGTGTAGTATCATGTCATCTGCAAACAGTGACAGCTTTACTTATTCTTTTCCGATTTGGATTCCTTTTATTTCTTTTTCTTCTCTGATTGCTGTGGCTAAAACTTCCAAAACTATGTTGAATAAGAGTGGTGAGAGTGGGCAACCTTGTCTTGTTCCTGATCTTAGTGGAAATGGTTTCAGTTTTTCACCATTGAGGACGATGTTGGCTGTGGGTTTGTCAGATATGGCCTTTATTATGTTGAGGTAAGTTCCCTCTATGCCTACTTTCTGGAGGGTTTTTATCATAAATGGGTGTTGAATTTTGTTGAAAGCTTTCTCTGCATCTATTGAGATGATCATATGGTTTTTCTCCTTCAATTTGTTAATATGGTGTATCACATTGATTGATTTGCATATGTTGAAGAATCCTTGCATTCCTGAGATAAACCACACCTGATCATGGTGTATGATCCTTTTAATGTGCTGTGGATTCTGTTTGGTAGTATTTTGTTGAGGATTTTTGCATCTATCTTCATCAGTGATATTGGCCTGTAGTTTTCTTTCTTTGTGACATCTTTGTCTGGTTTTGGTATCAGGGTGATGGTGGCCTCATAGAATGAGTTTGGGAGTGTTCCTCCCTCTGCTATATTTTGGAAGAGTTTGAGAAGGAAAGGTGTTAGCTGTTCTCTAAATGTTTGATAGAATTCGCCTGTGAAGCCATCTGGTTCTGACCTTTTGTTTGTTGGAAGATTTTTAATCACAGGTTCAATATCAGTGCTTGTGATTGGTCTGTTCCTATTTTCTATTTCTTCTTGGTTCAGTCTCAGAAGGTTGTGCATTTCTAAGAATTTGTCCATTTCTTCCAGGTTGTCCATTTTATTGGCATACAGTTGCCTGTAGTAATCTCTCATGATCCTTTGTATTTCTGCAGTGTCAGTTGTTACTTCTCCTTTTTCATTTCTAATTCTATTGATATGAGTCTTCTCCCTTCTTTTCTTGATGAGTCTGGCTAATGGTTTATCAATGTTGTTTATCTTCTCAAAGAACCAGCTTTTAGTTTTATTGGTCTCTGCTATCATTTCCTTCATTTCTTTTTCATTGATTTCTGCTCTGATCTTTATGATTTCTTTCCTTCTGCTAACTTTGGGGTATTTTTGTTGTTCTTTCTCTAATTGTTTTCGGTGTAAGCTTCAGTTGTTTGAAATGTTTCTTGTTTCTTGAGGTAGGATTGTATTGCTCTGAACCCCCTTTCCTCGTGCACCCTGAAACAACGGTCTCTGACCCTTCGGCAGCTCCACACTTTTTCCCGGACTCCCTCCCGGCCAGCCGTGGCGCACTAGCCCCCTTCAGGCTGTGTTCACGCCGCCAACCCCAGTCCTCTCCCTGGGATCCAACCGAAGCCTGAGCCTCAGCTCTCAGCCTCCGCCCGCCCCGGCGGCCGAGCAGACAAGCCTGTCAGGCTGGTGAGTGCCAGTCGGCACCGATCCTCTGTGCCGGAATCTCTCCGCTTTGCCCTCCTCTCCCCTGTGGCTGCGCTCTCCTCCACGGCTCCGAAGCTTTCCCCCTCCGCCACCTGCAGTCTCTGCCCGCGAAGGGGCTTGTAGTGTGCGGAAGCCTTTCCTCCTTCACGGCTCCCTCACTGGTGCAGGTCCCGTCCCTATCCTTTTGTCTCTGTTTATTCTTTTTTCTTTTGCCCTACCCAGGTACGTGGGGAGTTTCTTGCCTTTTGGGAGGTCTGAGGTCTTCTGCCAGTCTTCAGTAGGTGTTCGGTAGGAGTTGTTCCACGTGTAGCTGTATTTCTGATGCATCTGTGGAGAGGAAGGTGATCCCCGCGTCTTACTCTTCCGCCATCTTGAAGCTCCTTTTAATAGATTATTAAATCTAAGGCTGTTGATGATATCTAGGATTCAAATTATGTAAGTCTTTTGACTATTCTTATTGGAAGTGTATTTTCAACAATATATATTAATTCCAAAAAAGACAGGTGTTAACTGAAAAAATACTATTTACGTTTCACAAATTGTCTTAAACGTGTATATTTAGTAAAATGAACACGAATTTGCATTTCAGAGCAAAGTTGGTAGAATTCTCTACTGGGATTTTTATGAAGATGGAGATCCCAAACTTTTCCACGTGGGTTAAGAAAACATTAAATCAGTAACCTTTATTTCAGATTGCACAGTAAGGATTTCACACATAATTCACTAACTGACTTTTGTTAAAGATATTTTGACAGTTTATTGTGTATGGTCACAAATGTATTTATACCCCTAAGAGTGAATTGTTTGCAGTTATTTAGAAGTAATTAATAATTAGCACAATTTAATTGCTATCTCTGTTGCATTCTCTTTTCTATTTTATTTTGAGGAACATAATAGTTATGGAAAATTGAAACAAATTATTGAAGAAAATTCAGCATTTACTGAATATTGCTATTTGAAAAATGATAAACAATTTATGGCTATTGACAATTTTTTTAAAGAAAACATAGCACAACTTTAGCATATCTTATGATTTATTTTATGGGATAGTAAGTATCAATATTTTGAACATTTTGAGCCTGTTTATCATTAACCTCTCTTAGGGGAGATACCTTTATTCTAAATCTATTCAAGTTTTAACTTCATAGAAATAAATTATTTTATATGAAACCCAATGAAAACTTCCCTAGTGGTTATTTTCAGTGGCTTTACCCAGCTCTGTGCTGTAATATGTTTTGGTCAAAGGTGATTAGATATGATGCCATTATGTTTCCCATGAATATCTTCAAAATTGCTGTAGTTAAAAATGATTCAGAACCATCTAAAACCTGCTGCCTATTGTAACCAAATACAGAATCCAGAGAAAAGTTTGGGAATGGCAGGTTTGGGGGAATGAAATAATGAATGGGAATGCTGAGATTTTTGATAGTCAGTCAGCTGGGCCTAAGGTAATACTGCACATGCATTTCAGTCTCCTTACATGAATCTCATTACACTTCCTGGTTAGTTCATCTTTTTTTTTTAAAGTAATTTTAATTAATTAATTAATTAATTAATTTTTGTCTGCATTGGGTCTTCGTTGCTGCGCATGGGCTTTCTCTAGTTGCGACAAGTAGGGGCTGTTCTTCATTGCGGTGCCCGGGCTTCTCATTGAGGTGGCTTCTCTTGTTGTGGAGCCCTGGCTCTAGGTGTGCAGGCTTCAGCAGTTGCAGCACATGGGCTCAGTAGTTGTGGCACACAGGCTCAGTAGTTGTGGTGCATGGGCTTAGTTGCTCCGCGGCATGTGGGATCTTCCCAGACCAGGGCTCGAACCTGCATCCCCTGCATTGGCAGGCGGGTTCTTAACCACTGTGCCACCAGGGAAGTCCCTTAGTTCTTCTTTTGAGGAGATTTGCTATCAATTTGGACTGGGGACAGTGGCATGAATAGTAACCAACTCAAGACACTGAGCTGTAAGTTGAAAAATAGGTTCAGTGAGGAAAAACATGGCTGTTAGGCCGATCCAGCAGAGAAGGGGGTTGTTACAGGGATAAGCTCCTCAAATGATTCACATGGGAGTTAAACATGAAGTCTGAGGAAAGAATCACCACCATCAGGAAATAATAAAAAATAATGACAATTTATTATACATCTCATCTGTCCCATTTGCTTTATATAAATACATGTTACCAGAATAAATTGTTTCATCATACCTTAATGGGTTGGAATAAAATATGACAGTATATATCCACTTACCCATAGAGTACACCTCAAATGCAATTTACAATATTTTCCTTTTCAAATACAAGACTTGGAGTGCAGACTTCACTTCTTGCCAGAGAAGGATCTAATTTTCTAGTAGGAAATATTGATCACAGAAGGAAATGACGTTGCATCCATTTTCAATTTTGAGATGACATCATATGAAACCTATGACCATCTGTTGAAAGTTAAAGAACTGTAACGGGTGAGTGAGACAAACAAATACGTGGATGTACTCCAAATTCTTGGTATAATGCATCATTTCTACACATAGATCCAAAGTGATATTCATCTGTGCTTGTTATAACTTGTTCATAAGCAGTCTGTATGTTTGCAGCTGTTGCTTTTTGCAAGTCAAGGAGCAATGTGAAAAGCGCGTGTGGACAGATATGCGCTTGAAAATGCTTTCAGGATCTTCCCCGATGTGGAACAATCCTGTAGTAGGAAACCCACGTGAACATAAACTTTCTGTATTTCCTTTAGTCCAGTAGAAACAGAGTTCTTTTTCCATGGTGCCATGTTGTATGAAACACATACAGCGTCCACCATGACGGTCTCACTCTATGTCTTGAGATTCTCATGGTGTACAAGACTTTTCGGAACTGAGGTCAGCTGAGGAGACAGCTGCCGTCTTTCTTTGGGGACTTTCTGTTGGAGCTCTTTTCAATTATTTATCTTTTTAAAAAAATCTCTTTGAGTAGAGTTGCTTTCCAATGTTGTGTTAGTTTTTGCTATGCAGCAAAGTGAATCAGTTATACATACACATCGATCCACTCTTTTTCGGATTTCCTTCCCATTTAGGTCACCACAGAGCATTGAGTAGAGTTCCCTGTGCTCTACAGTAGGTTCTCATTAATTATCTATTTTATACATAGTAGTGTATATCTGTCAATTCCAATCTCCCAATGCATCCCCCCCGCCTTCCCGCTTGGTATCCGTACATTTGTTCTCTACGTCTGTGTCTCTTTTTCTGCTTTGCAGATAAGTTCATCTGTACCACTGGAGAAAATATTTGCCATTATTTATCTTTCTACTTTATTGTTCACTCTCTGGCAAGTACAGTTGAAGTCATGTAAGTTAAGGGCCTACATAATGCGGCGCCTATGCATTCCTCCTTAGGTTTTATTCTTCCATCTGCCTGGGTTTCTTCAGTGTGCTCTGACCACCTTCCGTCTCACAACGTACTCCATCTTGCTTCTGATACTGCATCCACGTTTCTTTTCTGATCTGTGAGGTGCTCTGGCTCAGGAATCCGCCTCTTGGCTGAAAAACAATGTGTGGCTTTTCAGGCCCTATGGTAGGCAATGACAAAGCCTTTGCCTGGCAGCCCTCAGGTGGGGAAACTGCTCTCCGCACACCAGATGGGGTGCCTGGCAGTGCATGGCAGTCTTTGAAGGGTTATCGTTAAGGACTCAGCCCCCTGATGGGCCATGCTGTCATGCAACCTCATGCCTAGCTGCATTCCTGGCCCAGGTACCCCCTTTGGAGGCCTCCTCATTGGGGGACCTTGGTGGAGGTTTTCCTGGGTGCCTCTGCTGAGACCCCTTTCTGGAAGGAAGAGGAGTCCTCAAAGACCCTTCCTCTACTCTGACTGAGCACCCGGCAGTTTTCCATCATGTCTCCCCTACCCTTCCCTCCCCCTAGACCTGAGCCCATAAAACAGCAGAAGCCCTTAGCTTGGGGCTGCCTGGATAGCGAGACCACCTCCCAAGACCCCAGGTCTATGCTGATCCACCTGACCCTCACCCAGCGCCGTTCCATGGGGAAAAATGGAATATGGAGCCTGGCACTTTCTCCAAATTAGCCTCTTGCTTTTGCTACTGCAGCGAGAGATTAAATGTCTGACTTAATTTCACTGGTGCCTTTTGGTCTCAATGGGTTACTCCAATAACTGGCAGTTCATCTCTGTCCAGCTCCGCTGAGCACCTGACATTTACCTACTGTTCTAACAGCTTTATGCAAGCGGCCCTCTGTGTCCTGGGGCTCGGTGCCTCAGATTCAACCAACTGTAGATTAAAAATATTTTTTTTAATTCCAGAAAATTCCCAAAAGCTAAACTAGAATTTGCAGCATGCTGGCAACAATGTAGAAAGCATTTACATTGTATTTACAATGATTTACATAGTATTTACATTGTGTTAGGTAGTATAATAATTTAGAGATGACTAGTATACAGGAGGATGTATACAGGATGTATACAGTATACAGGAGGATGTGCATAGGATACATAGGTTATATGCAAAAACTACATCATTTTATATAAGGCACTTGAGCATCCTCAGATTTTTGGTATCGCTGGAGGTCCTGGAGCCAAGCCCCCTTGCAGATACTGAGGGACCACTGTACTTTCAAGCTGAAGTTTCACTTAAGTAAATAAATGCCCAGTAACATAAAATCTTTGGATAAAATAGCCTTGCAAATAATCAGACATGCTCTGTTGCCTTCACACTAGACATTATTGGTGTCACATAATGTCGAATGTTTAAGATAGGTGCACAAACATTAAGTAATTGCACTGAAATGCTTAAAAATGTTCCAAGTCCCCCGGGACATGGCACCTGTCCAGACAAACATCTGTTAAGTTGCCTTGGGATTTGTGTCCTGTTGTTGAATACTTACGCTTCCTTGGTTGAAAGTATCTTGAGGAAGGGTGGACTAAGTTTCCCCGTTCATTGCTAGTGCAACTCCCATGAGTGGAAAAAGAGGACACGTACCATAAGTAAAGACTTGATAAACACCAGCTGCCCTAAAACATCAAAGTGAGTCATGGTGGTGAGTCTATAAGAGATTCAAAGAGGCATGTACTGTTTGACAGGTATCTCATGGTAACACAAGGAAAGGGAAAAATGACAGTTATTACACAGACAGCACTTTGAAGTGGCCAGGAAGTAATCACATGTGTTTTACAGGGACAATAAGGGGTCTTGAATTGCAGGTGGTGACTGAATCAATGAACTTTCATGGGCAAGAACTTGTCATATTTATCATTTATTCCTAGACCCATGCTGTTTAATATGTGTTCTGTTGATATCAAGAAATGAAATTGAGCCTTTTTGCTATTTGGTACAAAAAGTTATAAACTAATTCTTGTTCTGATTCTTTTTTACATTGAAGTATAGTTGATTAATAATGTTGTGTTAGTTTCAGGTGTACAGCAGAGTGATTCAGTTATACATATACATGTATCTGTTCTTTTTCAGATTCTTTTCCCATATAGGTTATTATAGAGTATTGAGTAGAGTTCCCTGAGGTATACAGTAGGTCCTTGTTGGTTATCTCTTTTATATATAGTAGTGTGTATACGTTAGTCTCAAACTCCTAATTTGATTCTAGTGTGTCATTAAATCTGACTGAATTAGTCAGTTTTCTTGTATAGTTTCTCTACCTTAAGGTACAACATTCTTTTACATAGTCATTTAAATTTTCTTTGAAGTTCATGTAACTCTACTCATATTTAGGATTATGCAGCAAATTAGTCAATGACGAACTCCGTGAATATTTTTGATAACTCATTAGGTGTCAGAGTTAAGTAAAATTTCAGACTATGATGGATGTTATAATAATGTTATAATAAAATGAAGACTCTCCATTTTCCCCCAAAATGATTGCAAGGAACAAAATGTGCCTTCTCCTTCTAAAGCATAGGCTGGGCATGTTGTTTCAAAAAAGTGCACAGTTATTCATGGTTCCTTTAATGGGCGAGCATTGACAATTGTAAATACACATACAACTTGACATGTTTTTTATTTTTTTAATCGTTTTTATTTTTACCAGTTGGAAATAGTATTCAGTTTATCTCTTCTACCCTCCATCTCCCAAGGATCGCTAATAGCATCCATGCCAAGCAAATCCAAAGCACATGGGTCTGCATTTCATTTTAGCTCCTTTAGTTACGGATGGTGACTTTACAAGCCTGGCTGGTGCCTGATGACAAAGAAGAGATTTCCTAAAACACTTACCAATGTCTTCAGTATCTTTACTCCTCAACAGCATCATAACTGCCAGAGTTAACTTAGTAATGAATTTATAAACTCTCTGATTTCTTTTTTTTTAATTTTTAAAATACATTTTTAGTTATTTTTGGTTGCGTTCGGTCTTCGTTGCTGCGCGCGGGCTTTCTCTAGTTGCGGGGTGAGCGGGGGCTACTCTTCGTTGTGGTGCACGGGCTTCTCATTGCGGTGGCTTCTCTTGTTGCAGAGCATGGGCTCTAGGCACGCAGGCTTCAGTAGTTGCGGCACGTGGGCTCAGGAGTGGTGGCTCACGGGCTCTAGAGCGCAGGCTCAGTAGTTGTGGCGCACGGGCTTAGTTGCTCTGCGTCATGTGGGACCTTCCCGGACCAGGGCTCGAACCCATGTCCCCTGCATTGGCAGGTGGATTCTCAACCACTGCGCCACCAGGGAATTCCAAACTCTCTGATTTCTAGTTGATGCGTAGCCTCTTTTATTTCCCCCCCAGAGCCCAGTAGCTGTGAAGACTATCAATTTAGCTACTATTTTGAGCCATTCTGAGCTGATTTAAAATTCAGAAGGTCCTGCGTGCAATCCAATTTAAAAAAACAAGTGCCTTTTCCACCCTTTCAACAGTTCATAGGAATAAAATATTTTGTACCTTTCTAGAACGAATGACTTTTAAATGTGATATTTTATTTGGTGACATTTGATGAAAGAAGAGAGAAAGAAGCATTTCATTTAGGATGAATGGCGGGTGCCAGTGTGGGGGAAATCAGAGCAACGTTGCCAGCTGTGCTTGAAACGGTGTTTTCCGTGGATGCTCGGAGCTTAGCTTGTGATAAGAATTGCAAAGCAAGCTGGAAAAAAGGAAGGCTTGCCTAGGAATGGATCCTGCCCAGCCTAATTGATTGCCAAGTGTTTAAAGAGCTCAGACACCCTCTGCAGGGTTTCCTGCGATAAAGGCATTCCATGAGACCTACCCTCTCAGCATAGAAAAGGCAGTGACCGTCACCTTCCAGGGCTTCATCCTTTCATCAGCGCTCTGGTGTATTTCTAAACAACGCCACCTGTGCTCTAGTGGCCTCTCGACTCATCATGGGTTATAGAAAGATCTGACTTCATGCTAAGAATAAAACCACTTGCTCTATTTTCAAAACTAAGTTGGTTTATAGTGCCTTCTGGCAGAAGAGAAATGATCTGAAGTGGGTTGAGTTGAATCCTTTGATCGCTGGCTAATTAGCAACATGGATGGTGTTTCTCTAAAGACCCTTTCGTTCGAGTTCTTAAGCTCTTGGGTAAGCAAGCAAGTCTCCACCCGAGCGCGTATAAGACAATTTCAGAGTCACTTGCATCTGTGTTCTTTGGTTTCCCTGAAGTGATTCCCCTCTTTCTTCTGAACTACACAGTCAGGAAATTATGGAGTTTGCAGGTGATTATTTTAGGTGTGAAGAGAACTACCGAGTAAGGGGAAGGGATGATGTGCTTTTTTCCAAGGAGAGACAGAATCAAGGTGAGAGAGTCCCAGATACAATTGAACTTGGCCTTGAATTGAACTTTGATGAATAGAAAAATAGAGGGCTGTGTTTCATAGCATATTTAATATTTAAAAGTACTTAATACAAATGACACATGGCATATAGGATTGATGTATTGACAGGTCTGACAGGAAAGGAGCACAACTTTTCTCACAGACTTGAAAAAAAAGTTACTAAAGAAATAATTAAAATAATAATAATTATCAAGCACAAGGCTGTACATTCTTTTAGATTAGAAAATTAGAAAATATCACCCACCTGAAAGTTATAGGAATTGGAACATTTCTAGGTCTGGGAGAAATGAGACTGAAGATGATAACTCTGTTCATTATTAACAATGAAAATATATAATTATTGTATTACTAATAATTATAACATATTAATATAAATTATAACAATTATATATATAAATTTATAATTATGTATGGTACAAGTATATAAAATTTTATACATAATAGAGTATATAATTGTATGTACTATATCAATAATATTAATTATATATGATATAATTAATATATAAAATATGACTATTATATTATAGAATAGAATATATAATTAATCATATGATAATACTTAATAATTCAGAAATATTGGGTTCATTGTTCTGGCATCAACACATAATCAAGTGTCCTCCAATTCCTTTGTTATAAATACTTCTGAAAGATTAGAAGAACAGCATTATGATCCAAAAGGTTTGATGTGTTCCATAAAGTAATATTATTAGCATGTTATAGATTTTAAAATGTTTTCCACAGAAGCCTGTTTATCATTGTGTAGCTCCAAATTCCGCACCCCTCCCCCCAAATACGGTATCTTGGAAATTTTGTCATGTAACTAATACGTATCTCCTAAAAATATGGCATATTTTAGTTCTTAAGATATTGAATGGACAAAACTGCATGTAGCTAGGATTTCTAATGAAGAATATCCTTTGGTAAGTCCTTACAAGTGACTGAGAACTTCCAAGACATCACATGGCTGTTGATGGGATCTTGTCATAATTCGTAAGGGTCTTACCTTGGGTTAAGAGGAAAGCACACAAGACATGAATCAAAAGACTTTCTGTGGAGTACACGATATCTATAAACAAGGGATGAAAATAAATGAAATGGCCAATTATCAGTTGTATGCCTAGAAGGGGAAACTGCAGACCATAATATCACCTTCAGTTGGACGTACACTTAGGTCTAGCGATTTTAAACAAGACACTAAAGACCCCACGTAACTAAATTAGCGCTATGATGAACATTGAAGACATGACCGTTATACAATTTCATGTACAGCAAGCTCGTACCAAAAAAGAACATGCAGCAAATATTGATACTATGCCAGGAACATTAGATGCATTAAATGTCTCCCCACGGTTGAGTATTTGAATTTATACTTACTGGTTTTCTACCCCTCAGGGATTTCCCTTACATTTCTGTCTTCTTAGACATGCATTTCAATGTATTTGATTCATAGCATATGCAATATTTTAGATGTTTTGAACCTGCATGTTTGCACCAAGAAACTCCATTGCAGTATTTCTGGAAACAGAAGAATCCTACTTCCGGTTCACCACCCTTAAAATGGAATAGACAGATTAGCTAGAACAGGTTTTCAACTATGGTGGAGGGGACCTTCCTTAAACCTCTATAAAATTGACAAGATATACAAGACAACTATTTCCTGATATTGACCAACAGGCAGACAAGATAATAGTCTCTAAGAAAACAAGGAATTCGTGGGGTGAGACTACCTTTTTGCCTGAGTACAAATTCCTGGCAGGTGACCTAGTGGCTTAGAATAGTAAGGTGGTTCTTCTAAGCTGAGAAGGCATTAGTCTGATTTCTTAGAACCTCATGGGGGAGCTGTACAGTCAGGAATCCCGAAATCTGGAGGGCTGCTCTACTTGAGTGTCTCTCTGTGGCTGAGATGGTTCACGCAGAGAACAAGACATGCTGGAAAGGTGGTGATGTAGGGAAAGAAAGATGCAAGCAGAATCAAACCTTGGAGACCTTGAACATCCTACCCAGAGTAGAACCCCAGTTAGCATCTCATTGGGCATTGCAGAATTTCCTTAGTGAACACACAGAGTTGCTCATTTATCAATATTCATGGAAGGACAGATGAGAACAGTTTATTAAGTATTTACCTCTGGGAACAGGAGGAGGAATGTTTTTGGGCAGTGAATGACTTGACTTGTCACTGTGTAGTTGTTGCTTATTAATGAAAATTTTTGCCCTCATCAGATATGCCTTTTATGATAAGAGAAGTCAAAATATGTGGTATTTGGGACATAGTATATCCTTTAAAATCTTTCTTTTTTTATATATATTTGGAAGGATCTTTTTGCATGTTTTCTTTTTTTTTTAACATCTTTATTGGAGTATAATTGCTTTACAATGGTGTGTTAGTTTCTGCTTTATAACAAAGTGAATCAGCTATACATATACATACATCCCCATATCTCCTGCCTCTTGCGTCTCCCTCCCACCCTCCCTGTCCCACCCCTCTAGGTGGACACAAAGCACCGAGCTGATCTCCCCATGCTATATGGCTGCTTCCCACTAGCTATCTGTTTTACATTTGGTAGTGTATATATGTCCATGCCACTCTCTCACTTCATCCCAGCTTACCCTTCCCCCTCCCTGTGTCCTCAAGTCCATTCTCTATGTCTGCATCTTTATTCCTGTCCTGCCCCTAGGTTCTTCAGAACAATTTTTTTTTTTTAGATTCCATATATATATGTGTTAGCATACGGTATTTATTTTTCTCTTTCTGACTTACTTCACTCTGTATGACGGATTACTACAAGCAACTATGCCAATAAAAATGGACAACCTAGAAGAAATGGACAAATTCTTAGAAATGCACAAACTTCTGAGACTGAACCAGGAAGAAGTAGAAAATATAAACAGACCAATCACAAGCACTGAAATTGAGACTGTGATTAAAAATCTTCCAACAGGGCTTCCATGGTGGCGCAGTGGTTGAGAGTCCGCCTGCCGATGCAGGGGACACGGGTTCGTGCCCCTATCCCAGAAGATCCCACATGCCGCGGAGCGGCTGGGCCCGCGAGCCATGGCCGTGGAGCCTGTGTGTCCGGAGCCTGTGCTCCGCAACGGGAGAGGCCACAGCAGTGAGAGGCCCGCGTACAGAAAAAAAAAAAAAAAAAAAAAAAAAAAAAAAAAAAAAAAAAAAAAAAAATCTTCCAACAAACAAAAGCCCAGGACCAGATGGCTTCACAGGCGAATTCTATCAAACATTTAGAGAAGAGCTAACATCCATCCTTCTCAAACTCTTCCAAAATAGAGCAGAGGGAGGAACACTCCCAAACTCATTCTACGTACGAAGCCACCATCACCCTGATACCAAAACCAGACAAAGATGTCACAAAGAAAGAAATTACATGATTTCTTACCAGTCAGTATTATCACTGAACTCTCAGCTTCCAAAATGTGCCATTGAAGGAAAATGGCCAGGAAAATTGAAGCCCTGTCTGTAATGTAAGAAATGATAAGGAACTTCATTTTGGATGGACAGCGGTCCTTTCGAATGAAGCTGAAGTTATCAGAAGTGCCTCAAGAAATAGGTTACAAATATGCAGTCAGACTTCTCCTGTTCACAGTTCTCTAGGAATAGATTTGCTCTGACAGAAATGGATTTGTGCACACAGCTAGCAGGCTGTCACTGTAATGGATGAAACACTCCCAGATCCTCAACCAAATCACTGCCTGCCCCCAGACCACGAATGAAGCAGGATTCTCAAAGTGAATTGTGTTATCAGCACAATTCAGTTTGATAAAGATTGAATAACTAGATGAAGCAGCATTACTCAAAGCCTAGAGATTAGGGAGAAAAAACAAGTGAAACAAGATAAAATGGGAAGTACATTTATTTTCCATGGTTATCCTTAAAGCATCTTAAGGTCTCAGGTTTTTGTGGGATTACAGTATGTGCATGCTATTTCAGTAGTTACATGTAAAAGTCAATGTAATATAAATAATTGGAGATAGTGTTGTTATGCCTGACATAATAGAGTTGAAATATGGTGATTATTTGTACACCTTCTCGGGCATCTAAAGAAATACTTTAAGCCTCTAATGGAATAAATCTGAATTTAAAAAAAATAATAACATGCTTATGTGCTTCACATATTTTATGGGCAGTTCTATTAAGAAGCAGATTCTAGTGTGTGTGTGTGTGTGTGTGTGTGTGTTTAACTGATTTAACTACTTTTCAACTCTAAACTTATCTGAAAAATAAAGTATGCATCCTAGTGCTAGATGACGCTGAATGTTTTATAGAAGTTAAAGTGTGTTGGTTTGGACATGAGAAATGTAGACACGTATCTTTGGGTATTTTTTGGTGTCCATTTTAGAGAGTTTGCAACCTGTGGCTGCCACTTATACACTGATAGCATGAAAGTAATGAAAACCAATGAGGCGGGTTCATGTTCCAAAAGTCCCTTTCCTTCTGATTTATCTAGTTATTTTTCCATCTCCTTGTGGCTTTCAAAACACGTATCAACTGTTCAGTCTTTTGGGGGGAACTAGTTCACTGTCCTTTCTTTAATGAATCATTTTTCGTCACTTAGAATTATAGGACTCTGTAGTTGGAATGCAAATATTTTAGTGTATGTGTATTGTATTTTCGCCTTAATTCTGCCACATAATTATAAGCAGACACCCTGCCACATACATTACATTTCCTTGTCATATTTTGCCAAGACTCAAAGAACAATGAATAGTCAATTCCCTCTTTATTAATAATGCCTTCCTTTTTTTCTAATACAACATATTTTTACTACCTTCATAAGATGGAAAGTTGCATAGAGAACAATAAACTATTTTTTCTAGTTAGAGCATGTAGAAATATAAATGTACTTCTAATAATTTCTTACCTGTGTCCTTCCAAAATGAATATTATGCTTTCATTATTTTACCATTCAGTTTGAAATAGTGTGTGGTTTTCCTTGTGATGGCCTCTTTGAATCACAGGTCATTTAGAAAGGGGGTGGGTAGGACATAAAAGAGGAATTACCAAGGGGCCTACGAAAATTTGGAGGTTTGGCTCCACTGTGTATACATATATCAAAACATCAAATTATATGCTTTAAATATGTACAGTTTAATGTTTAATTAATATATCTCAGAAATGGGTGCTTTATCATTAAAATAAACTAAAAATATATGACAGTGGTTTCAGTGTTGTTCAAAATTTCCATATGTTTACTTCTACCTAAGTACTGATTTTCTAGCTATTTTATCAATTATTAAAGAGGGATATTGAAATCCCTAATTCTTTGCACTTCTGTTAGTTTTTTCTTCATGTATTTTGAAGTTCCCTTATTAGATGCATAAATATTTAGGGATCTTTTGTTCTCTTCATGAATTGAACTCTTTATTATTATAAAATGACCATCTTTATCTAGGGCAATAGTCGTTGCTCTAAAACCTATTTTATCTCATACTAATATCGATAGTTTAGCACAATTTTGATTAATGTCAGCTTGTTATATATTTTTTCATCATTTTACTCTTAACCCTTGTGTCTGTATATTTAAGGTGCTTGTCGTAGACAGAATAAAGTTAGGTCTTGCTTTCTATATGTCTTTTAATGGGAGTATTTAGATCATTTACATCTAATAACGCTTTTTACATGGTCAGGAATAGATGTATGATCACTGTATTTGTTTTCTGTTTGTCCATCTGTTCTTTGTTCAGTTTTCCCTCCTCTTCCTCATTGTTTTGGATTGGCTGAAAAATTTTTATCATTCCGGTGTGTCTCATTTGTCATCATATTAGCTATAATTCTTTGTTTTGTTGTGTTAATCATTGATTTAGTGTTTTCAGTGTGAGGCTTTAACTTGTCACAATTTGCTTTCAAGTGATATTACATTATTTCATAAACAGTATAGGAACTTTGGAAAATTTTCCTTTCCTTTCCTTAGAATGATTAACTTCAATTTCTCCTCTCCTGATTTTTGTGCCATATTCTCATATATTTTAGTTTTACATATGCTATAAACCACAAACTACATTTTAGTTTTTGTTTAAATATCCAATGATTCATTAAAGAGATTAAATGAAATAACCTACTATATTTACCCATGTACTTTTCACTGTAGTTCTTAATTACTTTGATTAAATCCATATTTCCATATGGTATAATTTCCTTTCTACCTGAAATTTCTTATACTCTAGGTCTGCTTGGGATAAAATACTTCAAACTTCTGTATGTCCAAAAAAAAAATGTTTTTTAAATTTTTTGAAAGCAAAAAGTATTTTTGCTTGGTATAGATTTCTAGGTTGACCGTGTTTTATTTGCTTTTTGTTTTAGTTATAAATATTTCTATAAATATTTTTGAACGTTGTTCTCAGACATAGTTAAATTACCTGAAAACAGTTTGTTTTTGCCAGATTTTGCTTTTAGGATTTTTTTCTGGAAAGATCAGAGCTGTGCTGTGTTTGATCTTAGTTTGAGGCAAGGAATCCTGGATGGGTGGAATATAATCTTCTGATACAATGGGTAAACTATACCACAGGATAGCATGATATGGTATGTTGGAATTCAGAGTTTCTAACAGTGGCCAATTGATCACTGGACCTCAGAAAATGAAATAGCCTAACAGAGGCTGCTTGATATACAGGAGGGAGGGGATTTTCTGGACCTGCCTGGCAAAAACATAAATCAATATCATAAGGAATCACAAAGTCTTATCTACTGTTCAGACTCATAGCAATTCATCACTGCAGAACTGTTTAGCTGAGGAAGGAATATTCTTGAGCAGAGACCCTATAATTAATTCATGACTATATGATAAAACTGAAAACTACCCCTATTCTTTCCCAAAAGGGACCTGCAGCCATTTTCCTGAATGAATATAAACAAGGTTAGAAGAAAAACTTCCAGGTATTTTTAGATACTAGGATATTAATTAACATATTAAAGTTATAATCATATTAAATCACTTTTACATTCACTCAGTATGAAAGGCATGTCATATAACAGATTTTTATAGTGAAATGATACATAGTTACATTCATTGCAAATCTTTCTAAGTCAAAGTCATAAACTTACTAAACTAATAAATCCACGTGATAAGCCATTCAAATTGGAAATCTTTACAATTTGTTTTTCCTTCTGAGGATTCCATACTTAGACGGATGTTTATATTCATTGCTCCTTGAAACAAGAGTGATTTTCCCATCCCAGAGTTCAGTTTGAGAAAATGAAAATAAACAGAGACATTCTCATGGTTTTACCAAGTGTAAAAAGTAAACATTTTTATTAGAACTCAAATAATAGATACACATTGCATTTTCAAATATTTCTGGGTCTATAACAGTGTAGGGGCATCCTTAGTTTTTAGCAATTAGATAGAAGAAGAACCTCTTCGGAAGTGTGTTTGCAAACATCTGCATCCCTCTGGTTGTAAAACCACATCTGCTTCTCCCCAAACCATTATTAAGAAAATATCCACTTGTCTGCTGAGGTCCTCAGAGCTGAGGATGCTGACAGACAGCTGAGTGCACAGAGCTAATTTCTGTCGAGTACAGCACAATGGCCACTTCAGAAAGCAGCTACTGTTGGAAGAAGAATGCCTGCCTTACTTATTTTGTTATAGACTCAGTACTCATAAAACCTGGGTCCAAAAAAAAAAAATTAACAATTGAGTCTTTTCCTTAATTAGCCCAATGATGTATAAATAGGCTACAAATAGCTTTTCTGTAGTTATTTGTGGGTAGGTTGAAGCAAACATTTTAAAGGCTGGTTAAGAACTTTAGTTTTCTTCCATCTTGAATGATCCTGAATTATCTGGGAAGGCCAGTATAATCACAGTGTTCTTATAAGAGGAAGGCTGGGGGATCCGTGTCAAAGAGGAGATGTGACTTGTAAGAGAACATATTCACAGGCGTTTGCAATTAGGATGTGGACATCTTTGGGATGCATTTTGCTGTCTACCACATCATGGGATCTCGAAATTCTATGCATAGTTATATATCCACCAAAATGCTTGCATACATGTACCTGAAGGGATACTTTTTAAATGCATGGTACAGTATTATCTATAGCCACTCCCAAATGGGAGGATGGTCCAACCACAGTAGAATAGATTAATAAATTGTGTTCTGTGTAATTCAAGATAGCAATGAAAATGCACAAACCAATATTATAGGCACCAACATGGTTAATCTCACAAACATGAATACTGAGCAAAAGGAATCAAATGCCTAAGATTATGTGGGAAATGGCTCAAAGTGAAGTTTGAGGTTCCGAGAAGTGTTCACTTTCGTGACATAGGCTGTGGTTACACGCTCTTTGGTTTGGGTTTTTTTTTTAAATAAATGAGCAATAGTGTTACGTTTTGTGTGGTTTCCTGCATACATGATATACTTTAAAAAGTTGGAAAGTACTTAAATAGTTCATTAATGGTGCACACCCTCATAAGTGAATCATTCCTTTGACCGTTATGAAGAAGCAAACTTTTGGGGCAATTATATGGTCCACAATAAAGAATATCATCTTTCCCCAATAACAGAAGTTTGTACATACATGTACTTTCTTAGCTGCTTATCTATCTATATCTATCTATCTATCTATCTATACCTATTTACTTACCTACCTACCTACCTATCTGCCTATTTATCTATCTCATGTATCATCTGTATCTGTCATCTCTCTCTAAATCATTTATCAATCTATCATCTATTATCTATCATCTAATCATTTATCTAAATTTGTCATCTGTCTATATCTTCTATCTATTTATCTTATCTATCCATCCATCCATCCGTCCATCCATCCATCTATCCATCCATCTATACAGCTAGCTAGCTAGCTAGCTGTTTTTCTTCTCCAACTATGTGGCTTGGCTTTTCACTTTCTTTTTTTTGTAAATTTATTTCTTTTATTTATCTATTTTTGGCTGCATTGTGTCTCCATTGCTGCACGTGGGCTTTCTCTAGTTGTGGCGAGCGGGGGCTACTCGTCCTTGCGGTGCGTGGGCTTCTGATTGCAATGGCTTTTCTTGTTGCAGAGCATGGGCTCTAAGTGCACGGTCTTCAGTAGTTGTGGCACGTGGGCTCAGTAGCTGTGGCTCACGGGCTCTAGAGTGCAGGCTCAGTAGTTGTGGTGCACAGGCTCAGTTGCTCCGTGGCATGTGGGATCTTCCTGGACCAGGGCTTGAACCCGTGTCCCCTGCATTGGCAGGTGCATCCTTAACCACTGTGCCACCAGGGAAGTCCCTAGATGTTTTAATGATGGCCATTTTGACCAGTGTGAGATTGTACCTCCTTGCAATTTTGATTTGCATTTCTCTAATAATTAGCGATATGGAGCGTCTTTTCATGTGCCTATTGACCATTTGTGTTTCTTCTTTGGAGAAATGGAAGACACGCATCTGAACATCCATACAACTAATGATTAGGAGAAATATATGCTCATATTATAAATCACACTAGGAACAGAGGAAGCAAATGCAGTTATAAAAGTGATACTGAAAGTCTTGCTGGTTTTCATAAAGCCAGCCTAACATAATATGAATGTACATACGTTCCTATTGGATACTATGTTGTAAAGATATACATATATTATTACCACAATATCATAAATAAAAAATACTATGTGTTCACATGAGCTAGGTAGGAGGATTAATCGGGAATTTTGTGCCATGCAGATAGGAAATATTGCTTAGGAGAACAAGGAATTAGGTATATGTTTATTTCAAAATATCAAATAGTTGCAATGAAACATTTACGAAGCATAAGAAAGTGTCCATCAGAGAAAAAAATGAGTGGTACCACTAACTGTAATGCAAACTACTCTCCATATTTTGTTGTTGAACAGTCTTCCTTTGAAAATTGTTTTACAGAGTAGACTTCGTAGTCAAAGAGATGTGTAAATGGTTCAAGTGAAGGATTCTGTTCTGGTGGATAGATGAGAAACACTTTGGAATACATGGGCGTGCAGGAAACAGAAGGGAGGGAAGACATTTTGTTAGGGTCTAAATGTTTCCCCAGGAACTAGGCAAGGCAGCAAAGGTTGAATGAGAGGAGCTAAAGAACCATGTGAAGTTGGAAAATTTTGTAAATCCTCATGAAATCGATGGTAATTGGACAGGTTGATCAAAGACGCCAGGGGAGATGGCAGAATCCCAAGTGGGAAGGCAGTTTTTCAATCAAGGGAGCCTGGCATGAAGGCATATGGTCTTCTAGACTAGAGCAAGGTATAGGAGGCACAGTCTCTTCCCATATGAAAGAACATATGGGTGCGGAGCAGGCATTCTCAACCTTGACACTACTGATATTTGGGGCAGGGCACTTCTTTGTGGTGGCCACGGGCTGCCCTGGACACTTTGGGACTTTTGGGGACACCTCTGGTTCTACCTACCAGCTGTCAGTAGTGCTCCCATCACTAAAAATGTCCCCAGTTCTTGTCAAATATCCCCTGGGGTACCCAATGCCACCATCTTATCTCCCCCTCTCACCCTGCAAAGAAACACTCATTTACGCCCTAGCCACCTCTCTGGGTGAGACACAGTAGATGAGTTCCTGGAGGGTCCTCCCCAAATACTTGAGACTGAATAACACCCCAGGACTTTCCCTCCCAACCTTTGGGGCTAGCAGTTTCCATTCAAATGCCAATGCTGTCCATCACTGGTTTTCTTAGAATCCAGCACTAGAAGCTGGAGGTGAGTTTACTTTCATGAAATGAATACATACATAAAGTTACGGAACATTTCTCATTCCAGAGTTAGGTCATTCAGCTCTACACCTGTGCAGATGGAAAGTTCACACCTGCTGGGGATTTCAGGTACCCAGGAGAGTCCAGAAAATAGCCACACTGTGCTTCTCCACAGGACTCTTGCCCGTGTGGTTTTTTTGTTTTTTTGTTTGCCACGTTAACGTTTTTAAATTGAAGTATAGTTCATTTACAGTGTTGTGTGAGTTTCAAGTGTACAGCAAATTGATTCAGTTATCCATATTTTTTTCATATTCTTTTCCATTATAGGTTATTGCAAAATATTGAGTAGAGTCCCCTGTGTTCCCTGTTACTTATCAACAAGTAAGACCTTGTTGGCTATCTATTTTATATATATTAGTGTACCCGTTAATCCCAAACTCCCAATTTATCTCTCCTTCCCCAACCCCGCACCAACTACAGATGTAGAAAACAAACTTATGGTTACCAAAGGGGATCACCCCTATGATTTTAAGCCAGTTTGCAAGGAGCATGGCAGAGCTTTTCTAGCTGAGATGATTACCTCCATGGAGTGACAGGCATCCATTCAGAACATCCTGGGTGTCAGTTCTATTCAAAGGCTTCCTGAACTACCAATAGATCCTCTATCAGATGGTTGATCTATGAGAATGACCTCAGGGTTTTGTTTCATTGTGGATGGTTTTCTTTTAATCCCCTAGCTGATGACAGGCAGTTATGTCAATGACATAATCAGAGGATACACCTGGTTGCATAGAATGCTTATTTCTCAATATCTCCAGGACAAGCTAGTCAACATTCTCAAAATGTTTCCTTTGGAGACCTACTGTTTAGGAATTTGAAACTTATTTACAGTCAAGTATTCATCTATTGAAATGGAGATAGTCTTACAAAGGGTAGTTCTACTGGAATCACATTCCCAGTCTCTTAGCTGGAATTAGGAAACTAAATTGGAATTAGGGAAACAAAAGTGACAGACATGAATGGTCTCACAATGTCTCTGAAACTGACCATATACACTACAGAAAATGGAAACTGACGTTGGTCAATATCAGAATGAGAGCAACAAAATCTTTGAAATTTCGATACTGTTTGGTATCATAAAATTACTCTGCACCCAACATATGAAGACAAATGTTAAGCATTTTGATAAGAAGGATATTATTGAAGCATCTATTTCAAAAACACATTTTGTAAAAGCAGGATATGCTTCTCTGGAGGTGTTTTGCATCAATGTGGGGTTTATTTTTAGCTCCCTCAAGGACAGCTGCCAGCTTATGACTGAGAACCTGCAACTTGATGGGTCAGTGCATCTTAAAAAAATTATTACGTTACTATGGGAATTTGTATGTGGAGTGAATTTTGAAAAGATTACACCCAGCAAATAAACAGAGACGAATACAGTGTTTCATATATCTTTTAGATGAGCTCCCAGTATTTCTCGACACATCATTGTATGATAAAACAGAATTGTTTGGGGCTCAAAGAATTCCAGGTTACATAAATCCAACTAAAGAGCTAAATATTCAGACTGCATTCCTTCGTTGGGGAGAGAAAAACAAAACGCCATGCAGTGTCATGGAGGTTGAGATATTTGATCTGCATTTGGAAATGTCAAACTGGTGTTAATAATGACAGGAACGTAGTCAGATTTCTATTAAAATATTTCAACCTTGGGTTAATAGGAATATATTAAGTCTGCCATCAATGATACAGCAAAGTATTGATTCATGATTTACACACACATCAAGGTGGGGGTTTAAATGCATAGTAAAGATATCCAAGAGGGGTGATCTGTTTACACCTTATACAGTGATCACTACAGCTTCCTCCTCATCCTAGAAGACTCCAGTCTAAGACAGGTCCCTCTTCTGTGCTTCTTGACGTGACAGGGTCTCATGTCCTACAGAGCACAATAAAGAAATGGGCTTCCCTGGTGGCGCAGTGGTTGAGGGTCTGTCTGCCGATGCAGGGGACACAGGTTCATGCCCCGGTCCGGGAGGATCCCACATGCCGCGGAGCGGCTGGGCCCATGAGCCATGGCCGCTGAGCCTGCACGTCCAGAGCCTGTGCTCCGCAACAGGAGAGGCCACAACAGTGAGAGGCCCGCATACCGCAAAAAAAAAAAAAAAAAAAAAAAAAAATTTCTCCAGACATTGCTAAGTAACCCCTGGGGGCATGATCATCTCAAGGTACATATATAGTATGTGGAGGAATGTATGATGTCATATATGTACACATATCAGTATTTATGGATATAGGGTGTGGAGATGACAGACTATATGGTTTCTTCTTTGGCAGTAGTCATATGATCTATGCAGTCACACTGCTGTGTTCTTTGCTTATCCTTCTAGTTATAGCGACAACTAGAGAAGTGCTCAAGAACATAGCAAAATCTCTCTCTTTCTCTCATATATATGAAAAGTGAAATAATTGACACTGAAAGGTTTTTATGTAAGTTCCTTGGTGATAAATGCAATGTGCTAAATTCAACACATATTTTTAAACTAAAAAGTGGGATTAATGTAAATCTGCCTAACAGAATTCCAGAATCCTAATTATTTACTACCCACTTATGGGATGAGAAAAAAATTGTCTCAACATGTTACTCCCGGGCTTCCCTGGTGGCACAGTGGTTGAGAGTCCGCCTGCTGATGCAGGGAACACGGGTTCGTGCCCCGGTCCGGGAGGATCCCACATGTCGCGGAGCGGCTGGGCCCGCGAGCCATGGCCACTGAGCCTGCGCGTCCGGAGCCTGTGCTCCGCAACGGGAGAGGCCACAGCAGTGAGAGGCCCGCGTACCACAAAAAAAAAAAAGAAAGAAAGAAAGAAAAGAAAAAGAAATGAAAAGAAATAAATGAGTTCCACACTTCATGGACATTTTACTCTTGAAAAATAAGTCTCATTTATCTCCCCCATTCCCCTCACTATCCCCCTTGGCAACCACAATTCTGTTCTCTATGTCTGTGAGTCTGTTTTTGTTTCATAGATAAGTTCATCTGTGTCATATTTTAGATTCCACATATAAGTGCTATTATATGGTATTTGTCATTCTCTGACTTACTTCACTTTAGTATGATCATCTCTAGGTGCATGCATGTTGCTGCAAATGGCATTATTTCATTCTTTTTTATGGCTGAGTAATATTCCATTGTGTATATGTACCACCTCTTCTTTATCCAGTCCTCTGTTGATGGACACTTAGGTTGCTTCCATGTCTTAGCTATTGTAAGTAGTCCTACTATGAACATTGGGGTGTGTGTATCTTTTCGAATTACAGTTTTGTCTGGATCTATGGCCAGGAGTGAGATTGCTGGATCATAGCAATCATATGATTGCTGGATCATATTTTTAGTTTTTTAAGGAACCTCCATAGTGTTCTCCGTAGTGGCTGTACCAATTTACATTCTTACCAACAGTGCAAGAGGGTTCCCTTTTCTCCACACCCTCTCCAGCATTTATTGTTTCTAGATTTTTTGATGATGGCCATTCTGACTGGTGTGAGGTTATATCTCATTGTAGTTTTGATTTGCGTTTCTCTAATAATCGTTGATGTTGAGCATGTTTTCATGTGCCTGTTGGCCATCTGTATGTCTTCTTTGGAGAAATGTCTATGTAGGTCTTCTGCCCATTTTTTGACTGGGTTGTCTGTTTTTTGTTGTTGTTGTTGAGTTGTGTGAGCTGAAGAATCTTTAATAGCATATGTAATTGTTAAAAACTCTAAACAATCCCGACGTCCATTAACGGTGGAATGTTTAAATACATGGAGGCTCTTCCTGTAAGGGAATCTCTGAAGGATGAAAATGAATAACCTCTTGCTACACATAGATCTACATCACAGCTAAGTGTCACCAACAAAAGGCTGAGCAGAGGAAGCCACAGTTAAAGAGAACTTGCGGAATTAGTCCTTTGGTGTTAAATCTCAGAAAAAAAAAGTTGCCTTTTGGAAGAGAGTAGACATCTCTATGGGGACTTAGCAGGAAGTAGGCTTCTGAAGTCCTGCTTAGATTCTGTTCCTTGATTTGGTGGTAGTCATATCATCTGATAAACTCATGGAGAACATACGTTTTGTGCATTTCCTCACATATAAATTATATTCTTTAATATACATCTTATTAATACATATGACACTTTGATTTCAATTATCTAAAAGAAAAATAAACCAACTCTGTGCATGTGCATGTCTGTGTGTGTGTGTGTGGCTTTGCACATCTGAAAAAAAAACCAAGTAGATTCAGCACAATGTTAAAGATATCTCTGGGAGTGTATGTGTACTTTATGTTTTACAATTTTTAAAGTTTTCTAAACTACATGTGTCACTTTATAACTATTAAAGTTTTAAGGAAAAAAAGTTGCAATGAGATAGCAAATAAAACCAGCACATTTTTGACAGCATTGTCTAATAAACTGTTTTGAAGTTGTGCCACTAGAACAGCTTAATTTAGTGACAGCTCTGAGTCGTGTTTTGCCAACAAAAATCTTTGGTTGTGTGCAGTGTAGTGCTTATTTATTTTATACATAGTAGTTTGTACCTCTTAATTCCCTCCCCCTATTTTGCCCCCGGTAACTACTAGTTTGTCCTCTATATCTGTGAATCTGTTTCTGTTCTGCATGTACATTTGGTTTATTTTTCAGATTCCACATATAAGTGGTATCATACGGTATTTGTCTTTCTGACTTATTTCACTAAGCATGATATTCTCTAGGTCCATCCACGTTGCTGCAAATGATAGAATTCCAGTCTTTTTTTTTTTATGTATCAGCCCTCTTTATCTTCCCTCAATTTAGAAAGTTCTCATTTTTCCTCAACTGCATTTTATATCTAAACCAACTCCAATACACTAAGTCCATTTTAATCTCTCTGATTGTAACTACATAAAATATTAAAAATAAACTGCAGGCATCAACAGTGTTAATTGATTTGTCTGTAACTCACTTTAAAACTATATATAAAGTTGATTGCTTTTAGCTTCCGTTTATTTGTCAATGAGGTGAAGCTTTCCTATCCTGAAAAAAAATTTTTTTTCCCCAGGGGCTTTCACTTAAAAATTCGAATGCATAAAATTTGAGGTAATAATTCATGATTTGGTTTGTGGGTAGAGGTAACTATTCACCGTGATGTATTTACCTTAAAACGAGGGGCATAATAATAGACTTTAGGGCAAAACACTCAGTTCACAGGGGAAGTTATGTTCCAGCAGATGTTTAAATAATGTTATTGCCTTCCAAGGGAAACACAAGAAAAGTCTGTACGTGAATGCATCTGTAATGCATTAATCTTGCAATGGGCATTAATCCTTCCACAGTGCATGTTCCTGCAGCTTTGTGTGATCAAAACATAGTGACAGTGAGGGAAACCACCCGCCATCAAGCCTCAAGCAGGCATCTGCAAACATATGTCAGAACCCCTAATGGCAAATGACAGGGTGAAGCCTCACATCATATGCACAGATTGAATCATTTGTACTAACCCATGACGTGCTGGAATGTGGACCCAGTCCACATCTCTGTGCAGTGCCCTTCTCTAGAAACTGCCCACTTAGATGGACATCTTTTTGTTGAGATGACTTCACCTTATTCTTATGTCTAAAACTGTAGAGAAATATGTTACTGGGCTTTAGGGAGGAAGCTGTAAAAATAAATAGCCAAAAAGTCCTATTTTAAAGTCCTGTTTTCACACATGAGTTCCAGGCAGTAAGGATATGGTGAATGGCATAGTCCTGGCACCCATAAGCCTACATCATAACAGACTTCCCATCCACACTGTAGAATCCAAAACTGGAATATAATAGTTACCCTATGAACATGTTCTGGATGAATGTCAGCCAGTTCATCCAATATCTTTAAATTAATTTTTTTGCATATTTTAATTTTTATTTCTAAATTTTATTGAAGTGGAGTTGAATTACAAAGTTGTGTTAATTTCTGCTGTACAGCAAAGTGACTCAGTTCTACATACATATACATTCTTTTTCGTATTCTTTTCCATTATGGTTTGTCACAGGATATTGAATATAGCTCCCTGTGCTATACAGTATGGTTTGTCCATATTATATTTACATTAATTTTTGAAGAGATGATAGATTTACCAGTGTGAAGATCATGATGTATTCAATAGCCAAGAGTCTTTTCATATGCACATGAAGATTTACAAGTTACTTGGAGGGGGAAAAAAATCCCATTAGGATTTAGTTAACAGATTGAGGGCCAGAATGAAACATTTTTTTGTGCATAAGGGTAAAAATAACAACAGGATGATGGAAGTGGGAACTCTTACCATGAAAGAGAATGGCAACAAAAAATATCTGCCTCCAGAAAATCTGCAGAGTATTTTATGGACTTTTTAACTAGAATTTATAAAAATGAAATACTTTAAAACATTCAAGTATAGTTGATTTGCAATGTTGTGTTAGTTTCTGCTGTACAGCAAAGTTATACATACATATACATCTATGTATATGTATATGCATACATATACATACATATATACATACATATACAGTTATACATATATACATACATATACATCTATTTTTCTCCTATTTTTTCCCTTATAGGTTATTACAAAATATTGACTATATATATTCCCTGTGCTATATAGTAGGTCCTTGTTGTTTAATCTGTTTTGTATATAGTTGTGTCTATCTGTTAATCCCAAACTCCTAACTTATCCCTCCCCCTTCCCCTTTGGTAATCATAAGTTGCACAGCAAAGTTTGTTTCTATGTCTGAGTCTGTTTCTGTTTCATAGATAAGTTCATTTGTGTCATATTTTAGATTCCACATATAAGCTATAGCATGTGGTATTTGTCTTTCTCTGTCTGGCTTATTTCACTTAGTATGATCATCTCTAGGTCCGTCCATGTTGCTGCAAATGGCATTATTTTGTTCTTTTTCTATGGCTGAGTAATATTCCATTGTATATATGTACCACATCTTCTTTATCCATTCCTCTGTTGATGGACGCTTAGGTTGCTTCCATGTCTTGGCTGTTGTAAATAGTGCTGCAGTGAACATTAGGGTTCATGTATCTTTTCAAATTGTAGTTTTCGTCTTTTCTGGATATATGCCCAGGAAAAATATTCACTTTTTAAATGGAATAGTCCTCTACTTATTGCATCCTCTAAAAGTTTCTAGCTCTAGGTTTTTGGGATAATCATTCATCTTTATCCAACTCAGTTTGCTTCTGTCAAATGGGAATAATCGTATCAGCCTCAGAACTGTTGAAGAAATGTAAATAAAATAAAATATGTCAAACAGAGGGCAGAACTTGGCCCAGGAAGCAATTACTAATGTGGGACTTATTGTCATTATTATTACTCCAGGTAATCTAATCTGTCCCACCATTGTGTCAAAAGGAATGCAAGGGAGGAGAAAAGCATTAGAACAAGATTAATAATTTTGATTATGTTCCTGCAGTTAACTCATTGTTTGCTGAATTATCTTGAATCCGTTTTCCAGTTCCTCTGGGTCTCAGCTGAGGATTTTTCTTGTTCTCTAAAATGAAACCGTCCTACAAACTTATCTTCACCATTTGTGTAAGCTGTAATGTTACCAGTTTTTATTATGTATGTTCTCCAATGAGAAAAGCCTCAACTGGGCACTGGAGGCTGCTTAATTGAAGTCGTAACCAATTAGCTTCTTGTTCCTGAAAGACACGATGCCCTTTGGCTGTGTTTTCACTCTGGCTGCTTTGGTGAAGTCATGGTAACATTTTAAAGAAAAAAAGAAGAAAAAAAAAAGAACAATATTGACCCTGGTTAATGTTCCTTTCTCCATGACTTTTATGACTTCTTTATCTTTTTTTTTGAAGAGGAAGCATGGAGGAGAGGACTTCACTAAACACGGTCATGTAATGAATCTCGATGTCAGGAAAGGCTTGTCAAGTTGGTGAATGTCATTAGAATGCCAGGCAGGAGATCTTAATTAAATACGATTAGGAACAAGAATTCAGTATCAAGGAAAGTTCAGGATGTCAGAATCAAAACGGCCAACAAGAGCTGTAACGCAAAGTGCATAGGCTTAGCATTTAGCTGGAGACGTTGAAAAACATGTATTTCAAAAAAAAATGCATGGCATAAAAAACATGATTGAAATTTTGGGTTACATCAATTTAAAATAATAGGCTAAGTGTGTTTTTTTTGACATGTACATTTAATGTACATAGAGCTGAATCTATAGCTAGGCATGAAAATTGGTCTCTGAAGTTCAAGGCAATACACATTCTTTGCAAAATCAAATTTCTTACATTTAAAAACGAGGTTTTCAGTAGGCAACACAGAAAAATAATTGCCCCTCCCACAAAAGGTCCTCGCGTGTTCTGCCAGAAACAGTAAATGTTTTCATCTGTCGTGAATCGTTTCACCATGATAAGACAAATGAAAGCTGATGTGTGTGAAGCAAACAGTATCTCTAAGAACACGCTTCTAAAACTTGGCTTTTCTTATTTAAAACACTTCCTGGAAAATGGCCCCATACGGACGTATAAATGCATTTGGATATGTATATGTGTATAAAGCAGTGGAGACAGAATTAGAAGACGTGTGAGGACAGAGGGAAGGACAGGAAGAAGAGTACTTGGATTGGTCAGAATGAAAGAATGCCAAAGAGAGCGATGTCAAGTACAATCTTCTTGATACATTTTATTCAGAACCACTTAACCAAGGTCTAATGCCCAGCTGCGGACTACTGTGTTTTAATTTAATTTCGTGTAGTTTAGATCTTGGCGCCTAAAAGCAAAAGGTGATTTTAATCTCACCTTTTTCATCTTTGTGTTGTCTTGACGTCATTAAGAACCTCCCAGGACTTGCTTCTCTGTTGCCCCACCACCAACCCCTGGCCAAATAAAACCCCCAAACACCAAAGCATTTTTAGGTCAAAGTTGTCAGCTTATACTGTTCGCCTTAGGGATCCAATTTCCCTCTTACAGCAAAAATTACTAGGTTTTTAAAATTCCCTCCCTCCAGAGGATGGATACCTAAAGCGATCAAACAGAAAAGTATCATCTTCTATAAAGAAGTTTTGCAGAGAATAGAATTTCTTATCACCATCTAAACAAACACTGCTTCTATAAGCCTATGCTCAGACATGGAAATAGTCTCATTATATACACCCCAATGGCATAATGCTATTTGCCAAAATGGCATTCAGTATTCCATATATGTTCATTACCAGTTATGCACATGCATCTATACCCATGTATATTTACATGTACATATAGATATATGCGGTATAGGTATGTAGAGATCTATCCAAAGATATACATAGATATTTGCATACATGTGTATGAGGAACTTCCATGTGCAACGTTCTGGAATTTGCAAAAGAAATCAAGAATATTCGTTGCAAATCACAATTAGTTCATTCTGATAAAACATCAAGGAGAAAATAAGCCAAACTTCACCTGAAGAAGACATATTGTATTTCCTCTATGAGCTACGTAAGTGACTGGAGCATTTTAAAAAATCCTTAAGGTGCTAAGTGCCATGATGGTGCTTTCTTTCAGTCTACCTATGGAGGCTTACTATGTGTGTGTTGTGCCTTTTGTTCCAAAACCTTATCGTGAAAACAACCACAAGAGCATGAATAAATATATATACTAATGGGAATTATTTGTCAATTTGATTTTGCATGCAAAGCTCTTTTCATAGAATTAAGTTGCTGGAAAAGAATACTGCAGGTAAACTTTAAAGACCTTGTGCAGATAAGTGGATTATAATCTCTATTTCCTTCTGTGACTGACATATGCAGGGGCCATTGTATTCCCCACAGAGACATAACATGCAGGAAAAACAAACTACAGCACCAAGAAAGCATCACCCAGGAGATGAAACTAAATCCTTATGGCTGTTTACTCACATGTGACAGTTGTTTATTCATCCCTTTTAAATTGATTTCTGTTTATCCCTAGATGGTGTCATATAATATTTATAAGAAAGAATCATAAAAGAAAGGAGAGTGCTTTTGAGTTAGACTAATTAGGTGCTTGCTTAGTTGTTTAGATGAAGTGAAGTTATTTAAATGCTGATTTCCATTTCTGTAATTTCGTAAACATTGCTTCTTCCCAAGATTTATACACAAACACTCGTCTCATGCACATGCAAGCACGTACATGCACACACAGGCCCACACAGCAAAACACTAGACTGGGAAGTTCATGTGTGAATGTTTACATGTCTAGCTAGGAAGAAAGATACATTGATTGATATCGACCTATAATACATACATTTTTGCTATCCAATTCATTGATTATTTGACTCTCCGAAGAATTCATCAATGTTTTACTCTCAAGTTGGAATTGTCTTTGCAATCCCTTACATTTGGAAAATTGACATGATGATTTGAATAACTCCAAACCCTGAATTATTTTATCTGAATTGTTTAGGTAATTTGATTAAAATAATAAGGAAGAGAGGGTAGACAATGGCTTTGAGTTTCAATGCTTCCAAATGCTGAGATGCATAAAGTTAAATCCAGAGCTGTCAGTCATATATTTCTATGAAACTGTGGAAGCAGGAAATCTGTTCATTTGTGGCAATTATATGCTTTTTTTTCATTACCAATTTGAGCAAATCAAGATGTAGTAATTTCAACTGCAAGGGTAAGGCTACACGCAATTCTCACCCAGCTGTTTCTGGTGCTTTATACAGCATTCATACTAATGAATTCTGATAACCAGAATGATTCGTTTTATATACACTGACATTCAATTAATAATGGAAAAAACTGACTCAGTTTTAAGTTGTGCAAGGGGGCAACCACCAAAATTCTGCAGACATCAATGTCATGAATTTCAAATAACTCTGAGGAAGAGAGTCCTGTGAGAATAATACTGTTTATTGCATCCATTCAATCTCTGTTAGTTGTGATAGATCTTCAGGATACATCAGTAAACATTCCAGAGAGTGCTATGGTCAATGTGGACTAAGTATTCCTTCACAGAGTGAAAGCAATATTACGTTTGAAAGATAATATCACACCATATTTAGAAGAAAGACACCCAGGGCAATGAAACATACGATGTTCTTCAAAAATACCATCTGGGGGTTTCCCTGGCTGTCCAGTGGTTGAGACTCTGTGCTTCCACTGCAGGAGGTGCGGGTTAAATCCCTGGTTGGGGAACTAACATCCCGTATGCTGGGCAGCCAAAAAAAACCAAAATTCTTCAACTGAATAAAAATGAAAATACTACATATCAACTTAAAAATTATAATAAAAAATGCCATCTGTATTTTATGATTCAAATTAGTATCTGACTAGGAAAACCTAAGTCATCTTCTCACAGCTTCAAATGGAAAATTTTGAATGCTTATTAAACATGGGAAACAGGTAGACAATGAAGGAAAGCACTGGTGATGGTCTCTCAGAATTCTGCAAACTTCTCCACACATCCCAATATGAGATGTGAACGAAGGGGTGTGAGTAACCCGGGGACCAGAGAGACGTCACCCATCAGATTGTCTTGACTTCTAGCTTATCGACTGGTCTCTGAATCCCAAGGTCAAATAAAAAGCCAAGGGTTGATTTGTATTCCCTTCTTGCAATTGCTTTCTGTATATATCTTCTCTTTATAGAGCAGTTAGAAACATGGAGAACACCTGGATATGCCCAGAGGTTCCATGAGACAATGTCTATAATTTCCTGTCTCTCAGCTTCTTCCTCTTTCTTCTCTATGCTTGGAATACTTCCTGAACAAGTCATTTGCCCAGGAGTCTTGGCCTCGGGATATGCTTTTGGAGAACTTGAACAAATTAAGTCATTTTCTAAGCAGAAGAAAACCCTAAATATCTGCCCACAGTTGACAGTAATGTAATTCAAAAGAAAAATACAAATGTCTTCCTGATTGATTACTTGAAGCATTATTTGGTGTTATTTCACCTTGTTTTGTTTTCAGTCATTTACATGAGTTTTGCTAGAAAATGGTGCAGTAACAAATAATCCTCAAATTTTAGGGACTTAGTCAATGTTGGGCTATACTTTACTCATGTTGTGTGGTAGGGTATGTGAAGCAAACACCACCTGGAACGTGCCTTTCTTATTTCTGAGGGAAGGATCATGAAACTGGCAAAGACCCACAGCAGGTCAAAAGCTTCTGGTTGTAACTCAAGTAGGACCCTCTGCTCAAACATTATTGGCCAAAGAAGATGTATGGAGCAGATTGAAAATGCTGTAGGATATTGTTGATTAGAAATGTGTTTGTATGCTATTTTAAGGATATTGGAATAAATTCTGTAGAGAGTAGAGAGTTGAAGCATCGCTTTGCAGAGAGGGGAAATGGCTATTACAAAGAGAGACACCCAACCAACATGAATGGCTCAGATGTGAGAGAAGTTTGTCCTGTCCATAACAGGGTGGGTAGGAGTGGTCAAGATCAGCCAGCGTTTTCCACTGTGTGTCCCTGCACACAATGTGTGTCTGATGGGTGGTTAACATCTTCAAGGATGAAGCTGCATGCCCATCATACGGAAAGGAAAAACAGAGTCAAAGGAAAGCAAATTTACTTTGACGAAGAGGGATATTCATTGACAACCCTCAAAAAAAATCAGCTTTTTTAACAATGACCACAAAATACACAAATGACGTCTGCTCCCCACCTTGGGGTCAAGCATGGAATATCAGCCACCACTTGAGTGTATGAACCAGCTCTGAAGAGATTCAAGAGGAAGCATCGAGTATCTTCATAGTCCTACTCTGAGGAAATCCCAACACATCTGAGATCATCATGGGCCACCGTAATGTCTAGGTCAGACACATTACCAAGCAATGACTCAGGCTCATTTTGATAGAAAAGGAAATGGGAGTATCCTGTGAATGGATTTTCTTCAAGTATTTTGTGGGACGTGACAGGTAAGGTTTGAAGGATGAGCACCACGGTTTTATGAGTCTGTGAATAAGTGGAGGCTCTTTATCCACTTACACAATATTCAGTCTTTTAACAAATAGTCGTTGTGGTAAGCCACTACCATTTAGAGCACTGGGATAACAGTGGTAAGAAAAAGATATGTATTTGTAAAAAAAAAAAAAAAAAAAAAAAGTAAATAAAATGTCAGCCCCATCATGGATCTTTTAGTCTGGGTCCCCTACTCTTTTTTTATTTTTTTAAAATAAATTTATTTATTTTATTTTTGGCTGCATTGGGTCTTTGTGGCTGCATGCGGGCTTTCTCTAGTTGTGGCGAGTGGGGGCTACTCTTCATTGTGCTGCCCGGGCTTCTCACTGCGGTGGCTTCTCTTGTTGCAGAGCATGGGCTCTAGGCACGTGGGCTCTAGTAGTTGTGGCACGCGGGCTTCAGTAGTTGTGGCTCACGGGCTCTAGAGTGCAGGCTCAGTAGTTGTGGTGCATGGGTTTAGTTGCTCTGCGGCATGTGGGATCTTCCCAGACCAGGGATCGAACCCATGACCCCTGAGTTGGTAGGTGGAGTCTTAACCACTGCGCCACCAGGGAAGTCTCCTGGCTCCCTTACTCTTTAAGGGTTAGGTAGCCCTCTACCTTCTGAGCATCCTTGCCTTTAAGTCTTCACCTCTTTCTTGAGTACTTATTCCAAATGGGGGACCCTACTAGGTTTCTTACATTGTCTTCTCCTTCAGATATTAAAATACCTTGGGGCTTCCCATGTCTGCAGCCTTTTGAGAGCAGAGAGTTCCTTACTGAGATGTCCTTTGTTTTCTTCCTATAACAGGAATAGTCACCAGATACATGTACCGATCTGAATTGTAAGGTTGCTTGCCTTCTGAGGTTTCTGCCGTAAGCTGTTATAAGAGGCTTTTGGGCTGGAGGTTCATGGTTCTCATACGACATTGTCGGGGACTTGTTGACTCTATCACCATATCCACTGCCTGGGAAGCTAGGATTCGCTCCATCACTGCTTCTTCCATTTTCTCGTGCGTTGGGGGGAGGGTTAGCTGTTGTTTGCTGGAGCTGCAGATACCTCCTGTTGTGATAGAGCAGAGATCTTTCTAGGTGGCTGGTGGACTTGGCTTGCCTTGCAGACTGGTTAGGGATCCATGCTAGTGGTCCCGCCATTGTCTCCACCAGATGGGCAGTTTGGTCATATGACATTTAGGAGGAAATGAGCCCCATGAGATGGCGGCTTGCTATCGGCATGTCTGACCTCACAGCCAACATGGGTGGGGACCTCGGAGCCCTTAGATTGCATTTGTGGTATTATTTGGGGGAAAAATAATTTTCCTCTCTCTGTGTCAGGAGATGTCTATTCTGGACCACTGTATCCTAGAACCTAAATTGGCTTGAAGTCACTTCTACTTTTCCATGCCGATATAGGACATCCTTCCAGGGCTGAAAGTTCCTGCACCAATTGCAGGAACCTTGAGTTTTCGTTTCGTTTGTTTGCTTTGTCTTACTAAAGTATAGCTGATTAACAGTGTTGTGTTTCAGGTGTACAATGAAGTGATTCAGTGATACACATATGCATTTTTTTCAGATTATTTTCTCTTATAGGTTATTACAAGGTACTGAATATAGTTCCCTGTGCTATGCGGTAGGTCCTATAGTAGTGTGTATCTGTGAATCCCAAACTCCTCATTTATCCCTTACTCTTTCCCCTTTCGTAACCACAAGTTTGTCTTCTATGTCCATGAGCCTGTTTCTGTTCTGTAAATAAGTTCATTTGTATCATTTTCGTAGGTTCCACATATAAGTGATATCATATGACATTTGTCTTTCTCTGTCTGACTTACTTCACTTAGTATGATCATCTCTAAGTCTATCCATGTTGCTGCCAATGGCATTATTTCATTCTTTTTTATGGCTGAGTAATATTCCTCTGTATACGTGTATCACATCTTCTTTATCCATTCATCTTCCTATGGGCACTTAGGTTGCTTCCATGTCCTGGCTCTCATAAATAGTGCTGCTGTGAACATTGGGGTATGTGTGTCTTTTCTTATTGTGGTTTCCTCTGGATATATGCCCAGGAGTGGGATTGCTGGATCATATGGTAGCTCTATTTTTAGTTTTTTAAGGACCCTCCATACTGTTTCCATAGTGGCTGTACCAACTTACATCGCCACGCACAGTGTAAGAGGGTTCCCTGTGTTCAGCAGCTATGCAGTTGTTCCTAGTTATACACTACTAACACAGAGAGAACAGCCTCAATCCAGAAAACAAGTAGCAAACACTACGTGGAAATCATAGCCCTTTGCCTCTGCTACTCTCCCTCCAGAGAAATTTCCAGACTTTAAAAAACTTTTTGTGCTTTCTCCTGTACTTCCAACACTTGAAATCAAAGAATAACAAGTAGTGAATTGATAATGAAATTATCACAGTCAAACCAACCCTGAAGAAAACATGAAGATAAAAACGGGATTGGGGGGGAATGGTATCGAAAAGATAATGTAGACCTAGTAAATCTCAAACATGGTTTTTGGAGAAAAGATAGATGTTTTCATTAAACTACATACATACAAAAAAAGAAAAAAGCCACAAGTGAAAATTAAGAAAATGACAAGTGGGAAAACAGTTAGAGATGTAACGAATTTGGTAACATGTTCAGTAGTAAGCAAACAACACATTTACAAGAAATATCTATTATGGGATAAGAAAACTGGTTAAAATGATCCAAAATGACATATAATCTGTAACTGCTTTTCTTGGAATAAAAAAATGGCTTTAAACAAAAAAGAACTTCCAACAACTCAAAAGAAGTAGCTTATCCAGATGATTTTACAGGAAAAAGTACACCACTCTTTCAAAGAAAATATTTATTCCAGTGATTTTTTTTTTTTTAGACAGTGTTAGAACCCTGAAAAGGAGAACCTTGGAATTTTATGGAGTGAGTGTAAATGGTAAAAAACACCTGGACACACAGCACACACACAAACATTTAACATAAACTCACCTGTGAAATTTGACTTGTTTTATCAATTTCTGACGGTGCGGTCTTAAAATCCGAAGTGGGGTGTGAATCTCTCTCTCTCTCTCTCTCTTTCCTTCTTTCCCTCCCTTCAGTTCTATCCTTTTTGCTTCATATAATTTGAAGCTCTGTAAATAGGTCCATATACATATAAAATCATAATGCCTCCCTGATCACCCATCTCACCTTTTTTCCCCCCAGAAGAACCGTCTTTATCTCTGACAGTAGTCCTTGTGTTCACATGAACTTTGTAGGAGATTGGAAGAGCCACTTATGATCTGTTGGAATTATCATGTTTTCACCTTAGTGCTTTTCAGTCTGTGTCTTTAGACTTCAATGCATTTAAAAATAAACAGCGTATAGCAGGGTTTTGCTGTTTTATCAGCCTGACAATCTGTCTTTTAACTGGAGCATTTAGTCTATTTTCATACAATGTAATGTGTGATGTGGTTGCATTTCAGTGGGCCAGCTTGACATTTATTTTCTGTTTGGTCCATCTGTTCTTTTTTCTCTGTTACTTCTTTTCCACATTCTTCTGTGTTTTAGTGTACTGTTGGTACTTTAACTGTTTATTAGTTTTAGACATTTCTATTTTTTTCGGTAGTTATTCCATTGATTACAATATCCCTCTTAGATACTTATTTAACTTTTAAGAAAACTGTATATCTGAATCACTTTGCTGTACCCTGAACCTAACATAACATTGTAAATCAACTATACTTCAGTTAAAAGAAAGAAGGCATAACATTGTAAATCAACAATACTTCAGTTAAAAAAAAAAAAGAAGATGTGATTGATTGGTCAATGAAGGCTTTTAAATCAGAGTACAATATAATGACCGTTGGATTTTAGAAAGGGCATCTTGGTGGCCTTACAGAATACAGGAATTAGACGGGCAAAAAGCACAAGAGGTGGCTCGTTCGTTCTAACAAATGTCCCAGATTAAGGTAAGATACTAACAATAACAGAAGCTGGGTATAGCGTAGATTGGGCTTATCTGTACTATTTTACTATTTTTAGTAAATCTAAAATTATTCAAAAAAGAAAATAATAAAAATATTTCTTTAAAAACAGTGGTAGGAAGATACTGGGGGCAAATATCACAGAAGTCACAGGAAGAGAGCATTTAAGAGTAGGTAGAAACCACCTTTGTAAATAATTGCAGATGAATCAAGCCAGTAAGAGATGGACTTTACGTTTTAGTAAGAAAAAGTTCATTAATGACCATTGTGAAACTGGTTAAAAGAGATTCTGAGATTTTTTTAAAAAGCAAAATATTACTAAAAAAATAGAATTGAAAAGCAATTTTCCATCCCCTCTGTGTTATCAATAATATTTTATATTATTTTATTTTATTCTTATTTTTGGCCGCATGGTATGGCACGTGGGACCTTAGTTCCCCAACCAGGGATCGAACCCAGATCCCGTACCCACTGCATTGGAAGCATGGAGTCTTAACCCCTGGACTGCCAGGGAAGTCCCTCAATGATATTTTAAATGTTTTAAGTACTTAATTTCTTGTTGAGAGACCTAGTATAGTATAGTATTGCTATACCTAGTATAGCAAGAATAAAGCAAGATTGGAAATAGAAAATAATGTTGAAATGTTTGCTAAAATTCTGCTTGATAAATCTCTCCCTTTTTCCTTTGGAAGAAAATGTACTTTCATTTTAGAAAATTTGGAATACGAAAGACAAAAAGAGTCAGAAACCTTACTCCTCCAAAATTCCAACCCAAATCAATGATGAAAGTCGATGAAGATAACTAATCATCTTGTTCTCTAATATAACTTTCTCTGTGCATGGGGAAATGAATAAAAACAAGGAACTATAGTCATTTATAAGAATTTCAGGAATTTTAAATTTTATTGTATTTTTTTAAAATAATATTATTTATTTATTTATTTATTTATTTATTTATTTATGGCCGTGTTGGGTCTTCGTTGCTGCGTGTGGGCTTTCTCTAGTTGCGGTGAGTGGGGGCTACTCTTCGTTGCAGTGCATGGGCTTCTCATTGAAGTGGATTCTCTTGATGCTGAGCAGAGGCTCTAGCTGCGTGGGCTTCAGTAGTTGTGGCACACGGACTCAGTAGTTGTGGCTCGTGGGCTGTCGAGTGTAGGCTCAGTAGTTGTGGCGCGCAGGCTCAGTAGTTGTGGCGCACGGGCTTAGTTACTCCGCGGCATGTGGGATTTCCCAGACCAGGGCTCGAACCCATGTCCCCTGCATTGACAGGCAGATTCTTAACCACTGCGCCACCAGGGAAGCCCTGTCAATGTATTTTTTTGTTGTTGTTGTTTGTTTGTTTTTTGCGGTACGCGGGCCTCTCACTGTTGTGACCTCTCCCGTTGTGGAGCACAGGCTCCGGACACGCAGGCTCAGCGGCCATGGCTCACGGGCCCAGCCGCTCCGTGGCATGTGGGATCCTCCCGGACCGGGGCACGAACCCATGTCCCCTGCATCGGCAGGCGGACTCTCAACCACTGTGCCACCAGGGAAGCCCCTGTCAATGTATTTTTAGGGAAAGAAAAATGTCCCTATTTTTTCAGGAGCTTTAGTATAAACATACAGATAATCGAATGCCTATCAATAGCCTACCATGCTTTACTGAGATGATTATCAGCAGCTGCTTTGAAATATGAAAGTAAGGCCATTCCATAGTGATAGCAGATGATTTGGCAGCCAGAACTTTTATCAGCTGCCAGGAGAGCTCCAGAGAACCTAAAATAATATGACAAGAGACAGACTATAATTACAATCCATGCAAGATCACTACTTCACTAAAGAGACGATGGTATCAACAGTGGAATTACCAGAGGGAAAAAAAAATAGATAAAGCCTTGCAGCTACTACTCAGGAGTAGTTGGATAGGACACTTTAAACAGTGAAACTGAACCTTTTATAATGGAACAGTGGGACTGAATAGATAATTACTATCTCTGAAAGCTGTAATGTGAAAAGCAATGAATACAACCAAACACAGGAAATAATGAGAAGATTGTAGGATGTAGCCATGACAGGAAACTAAAGCTTTTGGAGAGTAACCCAGATACAAGATCACCAGGAGACACAATTTTGACTTGTCTTGAGTAGAATGTGAAATTCTTCAAAAGTAGAAATATGTAGCCCTCATGTCTGCGTAGTCTTTTCTGACTAGGATTAACAATGTCTGGTGTCAGCAATCCAGTCAATTCCTATCTCCAAAGAGAAGAGAAATATAGAAAAGCTAAAAATCAGATGAAGAAAACACCCTGGGAAAAAATATTATAGGAAGAAACACCACACTTAAAACTAACACGGTATCAAAATAAGTATAACATGTGATCCTTGGAGCAACAGGAATGAAAAGACAAATACCTGAATTAAAAAGTGAGCTTCCTGGAAAGATACTTAAAACACGTAAATATACTAAAGGCATAAGAAACGTCCCGCTGTAGAAAAGATAGTTTGGAAAACACAGGAATATGAAAGAGGCATTTTGGTAAACACAGCAAAAGCAAATGTGTATAAAGTTAAAATATTTAGAAAGTAACATTTTATTCATATATAATTTTTAAAACTTTTCATGGAGCAAAGAGAAACTGAGATCTCTATACCGATGATTTGTATGGTATTTCAAGGGCTATTCAGTTGTTGTAGAATATGGTCCTTTTAGGTTTTATAAATCATTGTCTTTAAATTTTTAAAAATTTAGTCTACTTTATATGTAATACACTGAGTAGGACACTAAAAAGGAGCACATTTTATTCATTTATAATTTTTTAAAAACTTCTCATGGAACAAAGAGAAACGTGGATCTCTATGCAGATGATTTGGACCATATTTCAAGGGATATTCAGTTATTGCAGAGATATGGTCCTTTTAGATTTTATAAACCATTGTCTTTATTTCTTTTTTAACTTGCATGACTTTATATAGCATAGATTGAGTACAACACATTTTATTCATACATAATTTTTTTAAACACTTCAGGGAACAAAAAGAAGCTTGAATCCCTATGCTGATGATTTGTATCGTATTTCAAGGGATGCTTAGTTATCCCAGAGACCTGTGATATCAGTTGATGACAGAGATCAGTTATCACAGAGTATTTCCCACTTTCTTTTATCTTCCGTAGTGTTTGTTTTATAGAAGCTAATGCTATGGTATTTGTGTGCCAAAATATGCACAATTAAAGCTTCATGGTGGACTGTATTCTTGGTAATTAGCAGTGTCATTCTTTTCTCTCTTTTAAAATTTTTTTAAAAATTTATTATTGACTGCATTGGGTCTTCGTTGCTGTGCACGGGCTTTCTCTAGTTGCGGCGAGTGAGGGCTACTCTTTGTTGCTGTGTGCGCAGGCTTCTCATTGCGGTGGCTTCTCTTGTTGCAGAGCACAGACTCTAGGTGTGCGGGCTTCAGTAGTTGTGGCACACAGACTCAGTAGTCGTGGCTTGCAGGCTCTAGAGCACAGGCTCAGTAGTTGTGGTGCACGGGCTTAGTTGCTCCGCCGCATGTGGGATCTTCCCAGACCAGGGCTCGAACCCGTGTCCCCTGCATTGGCAGGCGGATTCTTAACCACTGCGCCACAAGCGAAGCCCCCATGCCCATTCTTTTGTCTCCATTATTTGAGTCCCTTTGTATTTTGCTTTTTCCTTTGGATAACATTTTTCTTGTGTGTCAATAGATAAGATTAGATGTCTTACATTTGTTGGTAAGATGAATATATTCTGCCTTGAAGGATTCTATTGTCCTAACTTGTGTAAGTAGATAGTTATATTTCCTGGAACCCTGTACTTTGAGTACTCTATGGAATTGCTGCTCTGAAGAAGGATGAGATTAAAGAAATTCCACATCCTTTGCCTTTTCACAGATGTCACCATCTGATTTTTGTTGATCACATTATTTTCCTAGCTGAATCTTAGTCCTATTTTAACCCTAAAATGTCCAAGCATATTTAACATATGCTGATAATATATAAATAATCTTGATCTCCATCTGTATAAAGAGATTATGTAACTTGTATATTTCTATACATATTTATATATTTAGCTGAGAATACTTTCAAACAAAACCCAGTTACACTTGGGTTTAGTTACATATACAAGACTGATTAACCTTTCTCTTAATTGAAGAAAAATTAAAACAAATACAAATTTTCTTCTTTTATTTTGGTCAGTTTTATAAGCCTGATGATAATACAAACTCAACATGAGTTTGGAGGAGACTGGAAGTCAGGGATTCACATATAGACTTGGAAAGAACCTTAGCTCATAAAAATTTTTGAAAGAAATTTACAAAATTCTAAAATAAACTAAATTTATTTGGTTTTATATAACCTCAGATCAGCAGTTATAATGCCAAGGTTGTGTATATAGATGGTTACATGGGCATAAATGTGTATGTACAATGATATTATAACATTTTTTCAAATAAAAAAATAATTATTTGCGCTGAACTGGAAACCACTTAATTATCCATCAGTGTAAGCTTGCCTAATTAAATAAAGGTGTATCAGGAAGTGAGATACTTGAAAGGCAAAACAATGGGATAGATCTGTATCAGTTGACATGGAACGTCTTTTTCTACCCAAATAGGGTGTCAAACAATATGTATAATTAGCTTCCATTCATGTAAAGTGGGGGAAAAAGACCTATATTTCAAAAAGTGGTATATTTTCTTATTTTAAAATTATTAATCAACGTTCATATATTATTAACCAATGTTTTTGAATGGCTTATATGAAGGCACTGTTCTATTTATCTTGTTATTATTCTGAATAAGGGGTCCAATTCTATCTTGTCTGTTTGTATCTGTTTCTGTGTAACTTGTACATATCTACAGACTGCCCAGTTTCTCTGAAAGTATTATCTACAAAGATAATTCTCTACTTCTATTATGTACATCAATAGAATAATTCACAAGAGAAAATGTATGTTCATGTGTGCAAAATTACATGCTCAATTTTAAAGCATCAGCATGTATCAAGAGATTATTTTTTGAAGACCCTTGATGAATATCATCCATATTTAGTCAGCTTTAAAACTGTACTTTTTGGTAAAAGATAAGTCTTTAGTGATATTTCCTCCTAATTTAGTTTAAATGCATCAGTCTGTTTTGCCGTCAAACCATTGATTATATTATGGTGTTACACAGCCTTGTGACATTTATGAACTGTTTAAATGACTAAGCACAGAAAATGGAAATAACAGGGACTTTGGATTATAGACAGATCTGCAGTGAATAATCCTGTGTTAATTTTCCTCTTGTGCAATTCTGGAAAAGCCATTTAGGTTTTCTAAATTCATTTCGGATTTGCAAAATAGAGCAAGGTATCTGTTATGGGCTGAATTATCCACCCCCACCAAGAATTTCTGTGTTGAAGTCCTAACCCCCAGGACCTCAGAAACTGACTGTATTTGGAGATGGGGTCTTTAAAGAGGTAACTGGGATAAAATGAGATGATGCGGGTGGGTCCTAACTCAGTAGGACTAATGTCCTTATAAGAAGAGGAAATTAAGACACAGACACACAGAGGGATGACCACGTGAGGACACAGGGAGGAGACGGCCACTGACATGGGCAGTAAAGAGGTGTCAGGAGGAGCCAGCCCTGATCATACCTTGTCCTCGAACTTCCAGCCTCCTGGTTGACTTTTAGACTTCTAGCGTGAAAACAAAATGCTTAGCTTTATTCTACAGAAGTAGAATTATTATTAGTCATCATAATTTTCTGACACATGGCAAACAATTCATACATTGATTTCCTTTCTTTTTATTCATTGACCTCTAAGAAGTCGGATTACGAGGTTGAGATTTTACTCACAGAATAATTATCTTCATAGGACTGATGCAGTCGTCTTCAGAAATGTACAATTCTCATTTTTCTTCTTTCCCAAGTCACTGAACCATCCTGGGAAAAATCCCTTCTCTAGACACAACAGCACACATTTATATGCTTCTCACGTGTAAATTCCATGCACTCTGTTTAATGTTCATTTTGTGGTGTTTCCCAAGAGAGCAGCCAGAGAGACCAAGACATAAAACACATAAAAATAAAAGTCAGAGCTCGGAAGAATGGCATTCCCTCTTCTCTACTTCATGAAATATAAATATTTTCAATTATCAGTGTTCATCAGCTTTCTACCACTGACACGTTGGAAGAAAATTTACAGCTATCTCTTTACTGTTGATTTTATTTTCACACTTCATCTTGATTTAAGGGTAATCCTATGACATTCAAATGTTGAATGTGATTTCTATTTATATGAGATGGGAATACAAGTGGGAGGAAATACTCAGTTATCTCTGAGAGATGTTTATATCTGCATCTAGTCAGTGGCCAATTCGTCTTCCCCCATTGGAAAGGTTAATATCCACTTTTTCTAGTCCAATACCACTGCTCTCTCCTTTTCCTATTTATCTTGTGGATTATCACAAGACTCTCTGTTAGGGCTGAATCCATTTTCCCTCTGATCAGAGAATCTTCAAAGCCACAGTTTTGCTGGAGAGATGAAAATATAGGACAGTGGTAAAGTGTTCCAATGCCTACATGAACAGAAATGGACTTTGAAGTCCAGTTGAACAGCATCCTTTGTGCTACTGAACTAAACATCTTGGGGATATAGGCATGATAATACTGTCACTGAATAGAAGTTTGTGTGCCCTACGCACAGTGAGGCCAAACAATACTGGAAGGGCAGACTTCAGAGCAGGGCCGAGCAAGGAGAATGGGCAGCTTGTGCTCAAAACCCCAGAACTTTCTGATGTTTCTCAAGGAGGAGTTTTTAAAGGCAAAATTTGGGGTGAGGGCTGCAGGGTGTGTGACCTTCTTCTGATTGGTGGGTGGTGAGGGTGGTTCTCCAGGAATCTTGAGCTCAGCCTGAAGTTGCCATCCTCCCCTCCACCCTCCCGGGTGGGGGCCATGGTTCCAGCAGAAGAACTCAGAGATATCATTATTTATATCCCTTGAGGAGGGACCAGGACCCTGCCCCAAGGCTGCGCTATTGTGTCTTGGCTGCACCTCCCTTGTCTCTGCATCCCCTCTCTTCCCTGATGAGCAACTGTTTGAATCTGCCCTTTGGAACTCAGGGAAGGTCTAGGACGCTGAAGCCTTTATCCTGAAAATAAGAAACTGGGGACACGGAAAGGTTTTTGGGCCCAGGAGCCCCACAGGGTCCTGCTTGGTTTCACTAGTTCCTAATGCAAAGAGTTTTGTTTTTAAATGACATCCTACGGAGGTGATACACATACAACATATCAGGGTTTCAGGAAACACCCATTAGAATTTAATACTTTTTAGGCATTTTGACTATAAAACCTAATTCATTTTATTATAATTGTCTGACATACTCTAAATGTCCTTTCTCTTATATGTGGATTCGTTAAAATTTTCATGGCTCCCAAGGCACAAAGCCTTCCATTCCACTCATAATCGCATATTATAGACTCTCATCACTCATGTTCTGCAAAAATGATCAAATCAGATCCATAGGGTTGCCTCACCTAGATTCACTTCACCTCCGCTCTTCCAGCTGAAACAGTCATGATCTTCCAAAACCCAGCTGAGACTGCTCGCTTACCCATGTAACCTTTTTCTACCGTTTCCTTCTTTCAAGTCTCCATCTTGTACAAAATCCTTTATTCCTGTACTGACTTTGCAACACAACTGAAACCGTGCAACTCAGATTGGGACTTGGACCCGCGGGCCAGGACTTGAACTTGGCCAAAACCCAGATTGAGACTTGAAGCTATGGTCTTTTTTTTTTACATCTTTATTGGAGTATAATTGCTTTACAATGGTGTGTTAGTTTCTGTTTTACAACAAAGTGAATCAGTTATACATATACAGATGTTCCCATATCTCTTCCGTCTTGCGTCTCCCTTCCTCCCACCCTCCCTATCCCACCCCTCTAGGTGGTCACAAAGCACCGAGCTGATCTCCCTGTGTCATGCGGCTGCTTCCCACTAGCTATCTATTTTACGTTTGGTAGTGTATATATGTCCATGCCACTCTTTTGCTTTGTCACTGAAGCTGTGGTCTTTTAACTGAGATCACACAGCTGGTCTCAGAACTTAATGAAGCTCAGGTTCTTGACATCTCATCACAGAAAGAATTCTTTGAGAGAAAAAGTGATAGGTAATAACTGGATTTATTTAGAGAGAAACACACTCCACAGAAAAAAGTGTGGGCCATCTCAGAAGGCGATAGTGGCACCAGGGTATGGGGGTTGTCAGGCTGTATAGGAGTGGGTAATTTCATAGGCTAATGAGTGGGAAAAGTATTCTAGCTACTTTGGGGAAAGGGTGGGGATTTCCAGGAAGTGGGCCACCGCCCACTTGTTGACATTTTATGGTCGTCCTTGGAACTGTCATGGCACCTGTGGGCCTGTCATTTAGCATGCTGATGTGTTACAGTGAGGGTATACGGAGGCTCAAGGTCTAGTGGAAGTTGACTTGTCCGCCCTCTTGGACCTATTTGGTTCAAACCATTTACATGGTGTCCTCGGGCTGTGTCATGTTTTAAAGGTTGTGCCCTGACCCCTTCCCTCCTGTTTCACAGCCATAGTTACTTCCTGCTGCTCTATTGTAATGAAGTATAAGATGTCCCAAAGGCTTTATCTTTGGACATCCACAATATGATGGGTTGTGTTACGGAACCAAACTTGGGTCCACTCACCCACGTGCAGCAAAGCCATGTACTGACTCAGGCTTGTAGTGAAGGGAAGTCCAGCATTTATTTGCAAGGCTCCCAACATGGGGCCAAGCAAGGTGAATGGGCGGCTGATGCTCAAAAGACCCAAACTCCTCAAAGGCTCTCAGGGGAGGGTTTTAAAAGCCAAATTTGGGGTGAGAGGTTCAGGGAGCATGACTTGCTTCAGATTGGTGGGTGCTGAGGTAACAGGGTGATGTTTCAGGAACCTTAATCATCGACCTTTTGTTTTCACTCAGGCTGGGTTCTCTGTGCTTGTGGTCAGCATGTGGTCACCATCCTCCACTTGGGTTTGTGGGGGGAGGTGATGGGGGTGTCTTAGTTTCAGACTAACAGTTCAAATTGGAATCATGCAGTGTTTGTCCTTCAGTAACTGACTTATGTCAGTTATAGCATAATACCCTCCACATTGAGCCGTGTTGTAGCATAGAGCAGAATGTCCTTGTTTTTTAAGGCTGAATAATATTCCATTGTGTGTATATACCACTATATAATACAGTTGTAAAATATTTTACAGAATGCCAGAGAAAGTGCGTACCTAGTAGCACAAGCTGATTTTTTAAAAAATCAATGGCAGGGCTACAAAGTGAAATAAACACATATTCTACCATGGTGGAGAATGTTCACACAATTCTCTCAAGCATGCAAAACATAAATAAGGATTCAGATTAAAAAAAAAAAAAAGATATGTGTCTGATTGTTTTGTAGATCCCTCAAGGAGGACCTAGGACTCTGTCTTTCTGATTAACTGTTGTTCAAGCTATTGTGTTTAACTGCTTTTCCTTTCTTTCTGCATTCCCTCACTTTAGTAACTGACTGAATCTCTTTGGAGCTCAGGGGAGGCCTAAGGGACTAAAGCCTTTTTCTACAAACAAGAAACAGGGGACACAGAGGGGCTTCTGTACAAGGGAAGACCCTGCAGGGTCTCTGTACCTGCTTGGTACAGACCCTGCTCGGTTTCAGTACCCCCTTTTCTTTGATAGTCCTCAATCCAGAGGGGGGAGGGATAAGAGAGAGAATAAAATTTTGCATAGCGAGGTTAATCATAAACTCGGCAGTGGAAGTTGGTTTTAGGGGGACTTGTTTTCAGCTGGTGAACAGTTTATGTATGCTTACTGAAACAGCTGTTGACGGGTTGATAATTTTTATTTTTTAATCAATGGTCATTTCTTAATGCTTATGTATATTCTTGGGCTGAGAAAAAGTGATGAGAGGTTATGCTGTTTGGCTAAGGATGACAGTGGAGTGGGGGAGATGCCTTACATTCCAGAATTAAAATCAAGTTCATAAAATCAGCAAAAAAATGCTAGCTTTTCAGGTTTCGTTCAGGGTGGCTGGAAAGAAGCAAGCATATTGCAAGAGCATTTTCCGGAGAGTTCTAAAAGGAAGAAAAGAACCTTTCTCAATTGCTAAAAGAGTACAAAGCATTCACTCTTGAATGGTGCTGTGCTCAGTGGGCTGGAGAGTGTAGTTTTTGTGTTTATTTGAAATTAACGTACCTTCACAGTGCTATCCTGCTGTCGTGTGTCATGGGAAACTAAAGATCTTGCAAAGTGAGCTGTAGGAGCCCCGAGTTCTTCATCTGATTTCATGTGCGTTATTTTTTTTGTCTAGTATTTAAAGAATATCACTACCATCCTCTTCTAAATCCTACAAATCATAGCTGTTTAACTTGATTTTTTAATCCCTTTAACTTTGGTGTACTGAATTCATGGAAAATAGTTAGAGAAGCATTCTGAATTCATTTATGGAAAGAGAAAGCCTAATTTATTTTTATTTCGCTGTAAAGGGTTGATCTCTGCATAACCACCTGTAAGACAGCATCATCTACTAGCTAATATAATGTTATAATATAATGGCTCTACCAAGCCCTTTCCAAAACTGTACTGTACTTCCTATGTAAAAATATCACTTTGGTAAAGTTTGCAAATCTGAGAAGTAAGGAAATTATAACAAAGTACATTTCATTTATTTTGAATTAATAAGGTTTTTGGTTACCTGAACTTTAACATATTCTGGTATGTGTGTGGATGCTTGGGAAACATAACACCCTATCAGTAAAGAGTGCGTATAATTGGCAGATACCAAAAACACTAATATGCCGCTTAAGTTTTGTACACATAAAACACTAAAACTCTAACCTGTCAAAATGTATGCTTTGGTAAGATGCATTGAATCCCTTTCTCTTCATTTTTCTTGTGGAGTAAAGCTGGACAGGATGTGTTTAAATAATGGTATAACTATTCACTCTCAGATTTGTAGAACAAAAATCAGGTTAAATATCTAAGTCACTTGAAGTGGTATGATTGTTATTAATTTATGCTCTCAACAGATGTAGGTATTTCATTGCATTTTGTGGCTATGAATGAAGACACAGAGTACACATTCAAATAATATTTCTTGGACTACATTTAAATGCTTAACCTTTGTAAAATAAGACAAACCAAATGATGTGGAGTCGGGGGCAAAGGCGAGGAAAGGAACTTGACCCTGTAGTGAATTGAATATTTCGGGCAATGGCATAAATTAAAATTGCATGTCTGTGATTATTCTCTCAAGTCTTTGTCAGTCTTTCCTCCCGAACATAAAACTACTTTAATCCATGTGGAAAGGAGACAGAGAGATGTCATTTTCTGATAAAATAGTCACCACAGACATAGAACAGACATAAAAATACTCACAGAGAACAGACTTGTGATAGCCAAGGGGAAAGGGAGGTGAGGGAGGGATCCACTGGGAGTTTGGGGTTAGCAGATGCAAACTGTTTTATATAGGTTGGATAAACAACAAGGTCCCACTGTAGAGCACAGGGAACTCCATTCAACATCCTTTGATAAACCATCATGGAAAAGAATATGAAAAAGAAAAATATGTATATATATATATACACACACACAGACACACACACATATATGTGAATCACTTTGATGTACAGCAGAAATAACACAACATTGTAAATCAACTATACTTCAACAAAGTAGGTTTTTTAAAAAAGAATAGTCCCTATAAGAAACAATAATACAGTGTCAGTAGTTATATACACTTTCAAAGAGCCCTGCTCCCACAATCAATCAAGACTTGCTTCAGTAATAGCTAAGAATTCAGACTCTATTATTGTTTGTAGATATTAAAGAATGGAATGCATCGGCTCTCTTCTCTGTGGCCATATCCCATAGACAAATGTAAATTCAACCTTGTTTCCCCTGAATTCCCGCCAGTCTATAGAACAGTAGATGCTTGATAGAATTGCATGTTAACAAAGTTTCTGCAATTTTAATAGAACCACAAAGATGCATGGAATGTTAAGATTATCAACTGTCTTCCTGCAGCCTTGGGCTAAACAGATCGTAATTAGCAGTCATTTTCCACCCTGTAAAGCCCTCCACACAGGCTCTCCAACCCCCTATCTCAAGGACACACAGTAAGTAAAGGTGTTGCCAAGACAAAGAAGAGAAGCATCAGCTGGGGATGCAGCCATGTTCCTGGAAGGGTTACCGGATCCATGGCAACCCAACAGGATCCGTGGGCTTACCCCTCACGTACTAGTCCACTCTCCTGCCATCAGTGACTCAACTTCCGTAAAGATACACCTCACACTCCGTCCATTCTGGACTTCTCCAGTTGCCAAGTCTTAATCCCATGTGTGCCCTTGCAAAAATGTGCTTTCACCTAAAGAGAAACAGTGCAGGTTCAAATCCACCTTCAAACAGGAAACTATTCCACAAAGGGATTCTCTTTTTTATATTTTTTTATTGAAATATAGTAGATTTACAATGTTGTGTTCATTTCTGCTCTACAACAAACTGATTCAGTTATACATATATACATACTTTTTAATGTTCTTTTTCATGATGGTTTATTACAGGATACTGAGTATAGTTCCTTGTGCTCTAGAGTAGGACCATGCTGTTTATCCATCTTTTTTTTTTTTTTTTACAACTTTATTGGAGTATAATTGATTTACAATGGTATGTTAGTTTCTGCTTTATAACAAAGAGAATCAGCTATACGTATACATATGTTCCCATATCTCTTCCCTCTTGCATCTCTCTCCCACCCTCCCTATCCCACCCCTCTAGGTCATCACAAAGCACCGATCTGATCTCCCTGTGCTATGCGGCTGCTTCCCACTAGCTATCTGTTTTACATTTGGTAGTGTATCTATGTCCATGCCACTCTCTCACTTTGTCACAGCTTACCCTGCCCCCTCCCCATATCCTCAAGTCCATTCTCAAGTAGGTCTGTGTCTTTATTCCTGACTTACCCCTAGGTTCTTCATGACATTTTTTTTTCTTAAATTCCATATATATGTGTTAGCATATGGTATTTGTCTTTCTCTTTCTGACTTACTTCACTCTGTATGACAGACTCTAGATCCATCCACCTCATTACAAATAGCTCAATTTCATTTCTTTTTATGGCTGAGTAATATTCCATTGTATATATGTGCCACATCTTCTTTATCCATTCATCTGATGATGGACACTTGGGTTGTTTCCATCTCTGGGCTATTGTAAATAGAGCTGCAGTGAACATTGTGGTACATGACTCTTTTTGAATTATGGTTTTCTCAGGGTATATGCCCAGTAGTGGGATTGCTGGGTCATATGGTAGTTCTACTTGTAGTTTTTTAAGGAACCTCCATACTGTTCTCCATAGTGGCTGTACCAGTTCACATTCCCACCAGCAGTGCAAGAGTGTAGTTTGCATCTGTTAATCCCAAGTTCCCAATCCATCCCTCCCCCACCCCTTCTCCCTCTTGGCAACCACAAGTCTGTTCTCTGTGTCTGGGAGTCGGTTTCTGTTTCTTAGGTAAGTTCATTGATGTCATATATTAAATTCCACATATAAGTGATATCATGTGGTATTTATCTTTCTCTTTCTGACGTAACTTCACTCACTATGACAGTCTCTAGATCCATCCACGTTGCTGTGAATGTCATTATTTCATTCTTTTTGATGGATGAGTACAATTCCATTGTATATATATCACATCTTTTTTAAAATTATTAGTTATTTATTTATTGGCTGTGTTGGGTCTTCATTGCTTTGCACGGGCTTTCTCTAGTTGCGGCGAGCGAGGGATACTCTTCATTGTGGTGCACGGGCTTCTCATGGCAGTGGCTTCTCTTGTTGCGGAGCATGGGCTTCAGTAGTTGTGGCACACGGGCTCAGTAGTTGTGGTGCATGTGCTTAGTTGCTCTTCAGCATGTGGGATCTTCCCAGACTTGGGCTCAAACCCGTGTCCCCTGCATTGGCAGGCGGATTCTTAACCACTGCGCCACCAGGGAAGTCCTATCATATCTACTTTATCCATTCATCTCTCGATGGACACTTAGGTTGCTTCTATGTCTGCGCTATTGTAACTAATGGTGCTGTAATCATAGGGGTGCATGTATCTTTTTGAATTATAGTTTTACCTGGATATATGTCCAGGAGTGGGACTGCTGGATCATATGATAGCTATATTTTTAGTTTTTAAAGGAACCTCCATACTGTTCTCCATAGTGGCTGCGCCAATTTACATTCCCGCCAACAGTGCAAGAGGGTTCGCTTTTCTCCACACCCTCTCCAGCATTTATTGTTTGTAGACTTTTTGATGATGGCCATTCTGACTGGTGTGAGGTGATACCTCATTGTAGTTTTGATTTGCATTTCTCTAATGATTAGTGCCGTTGAGCATCTTTTCATGGCCTCTTGGCCACCTGTATGTCTTCTCACAAAGGGATCTTTAATCTCTCAAAACATGGCACAGAGAGCTTACATCCAGTGTTATCCCAATTGTCCCACTAACTGGGGTTGGAAGAAGACCTCCTTGTTTCTCTCCTAGCAATTTTAACAACAGAGTTTGACCTCATGACCTTCAGAGTTTGGGGAAAATATTTTTCTCGGATGATATGTCAGAAATGTGGCTTCAATCCAGTTGGCAGTCATGTAAGCAAAGACATTGCCAAGTGGAGACATAATTTGCTTCTAACACCCAGCAGCAAGAGAAGGAACATGGACATGCTTACCTCTCAGCAATATAGTCTCCATGATCATTATTTCAAGCATGAACAGTCATACCATTGAATAAAATCACTCAGCTTATCTAGGTGATACCTTTGGGTTATACTTATTTATTTACTTTTATTTTCTAGGGGATTTGGGGGGGCTGCAAATACCCAAAGAGACCAAATAAAAGTTCTAAAAACGTTTCCACTGTGACCAGCTATTTTTGTGGGACTGTGTATTTTTGGTACCATTCTATAAGCTCTACCCAATGACATTTTTATTAATATATATCCATACATTTCTCTCTAATTAAATACCTAAAAATGGGAGTTTAGCACCATAAAATTTGCACTCACCACCAAAAGCCCTGCCCCTCTCTACATGGCTTCCGTAATAATAAGGTTGTAGATAATAATTTGCTCTTGTGTTTTTTTAATACCAGATGTTCTGCCATTTATTCAAACCAGAATATGCCATCAATTGTAATGTTTGCAAACAACAAAACAGCTTGCTGATAGCCCGAAAGCATTAAAATGTTAAAACAGTATACTAGATCATGTTTTTCAAACATGGCCTGTAACCTAGAATTTTATGTGTGTGTAATTCTTTTTTTTTTTTTTTTTTTTTTTTGCGGTATGCGGGCCTCTCACTGTTGTGGCCTCTCCCGTTGCGGAGCACAGGCTCCGGACGCGCAGGCTCAGCGGCCATGGCTCATGGGCCCAGCCGCTCCGCGACATATGGGATCCTCCCAGACCGGGGCACGAACCCGTATCCCCTGCATCGGCAGGCGGACTCTCAACCACTTGCGCCACCAGGGAGGCCCGTGTGTAATTCTTTGTGGAAGTAAATTGGAAGTAGGTGGTAGGGGTTATCTCGTACACAATTAATGACTATCATTTTAGATGGCAGCTATTCTTAGAAACATGACTCTGTATTAAGAAAATAGGATATAAATCTGTCTTGATGGAACTTAAAGTTCACTTTCCATTATCTGTATGACGCTCATGAGGCTGTTTCCTTTCCCCTTCTGGAACGAGGCAAAATATATTGAATAAGCTCAAAACATTCTTCTTCCTCTAATATGTGGTTTTTCTATAGTGATACATAATGTCTCAGGTGTAAATATACTTTTCAGAATCATGGTAACACTAAAGGCACCTGATAGTTTGTTATTACTGCTCTCATGAATAGAAACTGTGACAGAAAATAAATTTTTAAATTTTATTTTCTTTGTGTATTTCTATTAATTTTTACTTATATATTAGTCAGCGAGGACTGCCATAACAAAGTACCATAGACTGGATGGCTGCAATAACAGAAATTCTCTCTGTCCTGGAGAGAGAAAGCCTGAGGCTGAAAGTCTGAGATCAAGGTCTTGGCAGGTTGGTTCTTCCTGAGGCTTCTCTCCTGGGCGTGTAGATGGCCATCTCCTCCCTGTGTCCTCACAGGGTCGTCCCTCTGTGTCCTAATTTCTTCTGATAAGGACACCAGTCCAGTTGGATTAGGACCCACCCATATGACCTCATTTTACTTTAATTATTACCTCTTTAAAGACCCCATCTCCAAATGCAGCCCCTTCTGAGTTCCTGATTTCAGGACTGCAGCATGTAATTTTCAGTTGGGACACGATTCACTCTATAACACCCTCCAGTAGAAAGATTGGATGCTTCACTCAGTCCCCACTCAGCGCACATCAATACATTTCGCTGTTCCTACCTAAAGCCCCTGAACCCACCTGAGCCAATCAGAGCACCTCTGCAGGATTTATACCACTCAGGTTGAAGAGAGAGGCAATGTTTCTGGTGATCCAACTTCTTTACTCCAGGCATAAACCAGCTCTTCCATTGGAAGGAAGAGGTGATTCAGCTAATCAGGTGGATACTTAAGAATTGTAGTATGAAATAGTGTTTCTCGACGTCTTAATGCAGTGGTCCCCAACCTTTTTGGCACCAGGGACCGGTTTTGTGGAAGACAATTTTTCCATGGATTGGTGAGGGGGGATGGTTTCAGGATGATTTAAGCACATTACATTTATTGTGCACTTTATTTCTATTATTATTACATAGTAATAGACAGTGAAATAACTCTACAAGTCACCATAATGCAGAATCACTGGGAGCCCTGAGCTTGTTTTCAAGTGCCACTCACTGATAGGGTTTTGAGGTGAGTCTGCAAGCCATTGATGTATGATGGTCTCTGTGCAGTCAAACCTCTCTGCTAATGAGAATCTGTATTTGCAGCCGCTCCCCAGCGCCAGCATCATCGCCTCAGCTCCACCTCAGATCCCCAGGCATTAGATTCTCCTTGGGAGCGTGCCACCTAGATCCCTTGCATGGGCACTTCAAAGTTGGGTTCACACTCCTATGAGAATCTAATGCCGCGGCGGCTGATCCGACAGGAGGAGGAGCTCAGGCGGTGACGTGGGTGATGAGGAGCGGCTGCAAATACAGATGAAGCTTCGCTTGCTCACCTGCTGTTCACCTCCTGCTGTGTGGCCCGGTTCCTAACAGGCCACAGACTGGTGCTGGTCCAAGGGCCAGGGAATGGGGACCCCTGATCTAATGCACACAGACATGCCCTGCGGATCCTGTTACAATGCAAATTCTGATTTGACAGCCCTATGCTGATTCTGCATTGCCAGCAAGCTCCCAGGTGAGGATGACTGAGGTGGTCCAGGGTCTCCACCTTGCCCAGCACAAGAATATAGCTATTTATATGGAATATTGGGCTCTCTGGAGGTCTGAAAATACTTTGAGGTGGTTCTACTGATAAACCCATCTCCCCCCAATGTTTATTTTATTTTATTCTTTTAATTAATTTTTATGGGAGTACAGTTGTTTTACAATGTTGTGTTAGTTTCTACTGTACAGCAAACTGAATCAGCTGTACATATACATATATCCCCTCTTTTTTGGATTTCCTTCCCATTTAAGTTACCACAGAGCATTGAGTAGAGTCCCCTGTGCTATACAGTAGGTTCTCATGAGTTATCTATTTTATACGTAGTATCAATAGTGTATATATGTCAATCCCAAGCTCCCAATTCATCCCACCCACCCCCTTTTCCCCCCTTGGTATCCATACGTTTGTTCTCTATGTCTGTGTCTCTATTTCTGCTTTGCAAATAAGACAATCTGTACCATTTTTCTAGATTCCACATATATGCATCAATATACGGTATTTCTTTTTCTCTTTCTGACCTACTTCACTCTGTGTGACAGTCTCTAGGTCCATCCACAAATGACCCAGTTTTGTTCCTTTTTATGGCTGAGTAATATTCTACTGTGTATATGTACCACATCTTCTTTATCCATTCATCTGTCAGTGGACATTTAGGTTGCGTCCATGACTGGGCTATTGTGGATAGTGCTGCTATGAACATAGGGGTGCATGTACCTTTTCAAATTATGGTTTTCTCCAGATATATGCCCAGGAGTGGGATTGAAGGATCATATAGTAGTTCTATTTTTAGTTTTTTAAGGAACTTCCACGCTGTTCTCCATGGTGACTGCACCAATTTACATTCCCACCAACAGTGTTGGTGGGTTCCCTTTTCCTCACACCCCCTCCAGCATTTATTATTTGTAAGAAAATTATCATTTCTTAAAAACACATCATAACTAGTTGACATAGGCTTCACCCCATCTTAATTTTAAAGTCTTCGATATCTTAAATGATTTGAAATAAGTAGGATTTTTAATTAAACATTACCTAAAGGGACCATATAACGAGAGTTTTCTTTGCTTGGGGAAATAAATGTCAATAATATCAAATTCAGCACCGAAGGCAACCCAGGGACAAACAGATTTGTGTGAACCACGAGAAAAAAGAAGGTTGCTTGAGTTTGATGGTAACGTGTGACATACAGGATTCATTTTACTGGAGAACTCAATTTAAAATTGCATGAAAGCAGGTTTTCTGCTCACATGTCAAAGGCCATTACTAATGAAGGTTAGCAACTGCGTAATGATTAAAATTGACAAGGCATCCCTTTCCCCCTTTGGATTTTCATTAACTGGATGATAAGCTGTAATTTTTGGTTTCATTTCATACTAAAAGTACATGCTGTCTATATAATGAGCCATCTTTAATTTTTCCATCAACTTCATGAAGAGAAAATCATCTCAGGGTGTCCTATTTTCATGTTGTGGTAATGGATCCTTTTGTCAGTGATAGAATACAGATAAATACCAGCATAAAAAATGGAAGGAAAAGAGGACCTATTTACTAGAGGATATGATTTCCCTGCATTCCTGTGAAAATTAGGTATAGATGAACAGGAAAATGACAGAGTTAAAAATTAGTCTTCCAATCTGTTTTTGTAGCACAGGCAATCTGTAAAATTTCTACTAAGGGCAAGAAGATTTTATCATATACACCCACATACCCCCAAATTATACAGCATCATCTTATATTTTTTTCCCAACTTTTGCCTGGATATGGTATTCTTTGAGATATGACTGTTTTAGACCAAGAACATATACACATTTAAGAAGATTTCTGTGTCAATATGTTTTCCATTATTATCATTCAATTGTTTGCTCAAGATTAATAACTTGTCAGGTCACCTATATTAGTCAAATAGTATGTTTTAAATCTGATATATTAGTAAATATAAATTTTTAAAGCAAAATCAATTCCACAAAAGGTCAGATTCATGCAAACAATATTCCTCCCTATACATTGCTAGAAATATCAAATGTGAATTGAATCTATACCTTTCTGAACTCATTTGGTATAAAAATGTTTAGATTAATTATAATAGTCATAGAAGCAAGAGAAAAATTAATGTGTTTTCATTTTACACTTTTACATGATTTCATGCAAGCCAGTATTGTGATTTATTTTAAGGACCTGGATTGCTCACTTATCATTCTTTTCAAACTGAAGACCGTGCCTATTTAGATTTCTACAGGCTGCATCCAGAATTTCAAAAATTCATAAAAGTAGAATTTCAAGTGATACCATTTTCAACCACTTATGTGGGAAGATGCCTTTTGTATGGTTTAATGGTCACTGTGCAATTCAGGGAAACTTTTTCAATTTTTAGGTTTACTTTCTACTTTATCTGTTAAAAGTTCTGCAATATGAGACCCTGAGAGACCAAAGTTACACTACCATATAACTTTTGCAGGAACTTTGTCCCCAGTGACCCATCCTGGCTTTTCTGGCTAAACACAAGTTGTCCAACCAAACTTAGATAAACCACAGCTCCACTCACTCAGCCTCTATTTCCTTAAGGGGGCCCCAAACAGTCATAGCTTCTCCTACCTTCTTAGAATTTGATCAGTGAAGAATAATCAGAAGAAATTCCTCCATCAGTCCTATACTATGCTCAAGCACCTCTCTCATCGGAAAAGTCACCACACTGCTCTTCTGCTGTTGAAATATTTTCATCAAGGCTTGCACTAATGACTTTTACTCGATTTCTCCTTCCACAGTTATAATAAAATTTGTCCTTCCCATGTGCAGACATCTAGATGTCTCCAAAAAGTCAACCTTTCCAGGTGTCTTAACCCAAAGCGTAGTGTTCCATGGCTGGTATCTTGAAACCCAAGTTGTATGGGAAATGATGCAGTCTCTCGTGTTACATGAGTGTATTTAGATATTCACTAAAATTAAATGCAGTTTACAGAAATGATTTAATAAACAGTTAGAAATAGTCCCCTTTGCTCCAGGAAGAAGCTAGAAGCCAGCATCTCTGGAAAATTCTCTCATATCCATGAGTACCCTGTCACGAAAAATCAATATTTTTCTAGCAACCTCCAGGTCCATCCCCACGTATCCTTTTCCGAAACGGTCTCTTGATACACACGTGATCCGTTTGCTGTGTCTCCTCTGAGTGAGATCTGTATTTGCCAGCATGGTCCAGGGTGTTTCTGAGCTCCTTATAGATTGGAAGCAATGCACATTTTCAGGTGTAAAGAGTAAGGAAAAGTGGCAACTTACTAACAGGTACCTACTTTGGATAAGACAACTGTAGGGTCTTCAGGAAAAGAAACAACCACTTCATCAGCTTCAGAGATGGGGTGTCATTTGCTGGCTCAGAGGACTTTGGGGGTGTCCAGAGTCCTCTGATCCCACCTGAAGGTCCACATCCCAGTGCTAAACCCTGGTATTTTCTAATGTATGGGACAATGTTCGTAAAAGATGTGGGATGCTGCAAAGTCAATCCAGATTCCATTTTAGTAAGCTTCAGCCTTGAGTCTTTTTGGTTTTGTCCTAAATCAGCCTGTGTCTTCAATAGAAGAGCGATTCGTTGGAAGTAGGTGCCCCCTTCCTCTCACCATGCCCTGTGATAAGACTTAAACTTTGACCTCAGTTGTCACTCATTAGCTCTGTCATGCAGTCCAATCAGACTCCATCTTGCTGTCTTTCCCACCAAAGATTCCACCAAAGCAGTCATGGGGTCTTGACTTCAATCCATATTTCATATTATGGGTTTCCAGTGTCCCAATGTGTTTTGGTAGAGATATGCCTACTGTCTTGAAACGCACCTGGGGTGATAAACCATCCCATACTCACCTTTCTCTGACGGGCTCCTACCTTCGACCTCTGTGGGTAGTAATGCTTGCATTGGTCAGCATTCAACGTCAGAGGAAAGAATGCATGTTGTCCAAAAGTGATTTCACAAGAGCATTTAATGGCTTAAATAATCATCAGGAGAGCTGAAGAAATGGATCACTGATCTCCCAGGGATGACCCCCAAATTACTTGATAGATGGGGGTTACCAATGAAGCTGCTATTCCTTCTATTGTCAAGAATCTGCCTGCTACACTTTACACGATGCTGGGTTCAATTCAGAGCACATCTGCTATGATCTGAATCAGTTCAATTGATGCCTCGTACCTGCCTCTCATCACCTGTGTCAGCTCTGGTTTCATAACTCATGCAAGTGCATTGAATTGAAAGAACTTAAAAAGTTGACACCTGCATGGAAGATTGTGCAGAAAAATGCAGGTGTCGCTTTCTGGTCTTTCCTTCCGGAAGGGAAACTGGAAGAAGATAATAAGTGTTTTGAGAGGCAGCCCACATTTTCAGCCACAAGTGGTCGTTCTTTTTACTTTTTTTTTCTTTTATTTTATTTTTGGCTTCTTGGGATCTTCGTTGCTGTGCGCAGGCTTTCTTTACTTGCGGCGAGCCGGAGCTACTCTTCGTTGTGGTGTGCAGGCTTCTCATTGTGGTGGCTTCTCTTGTTGTGGAGCACGGGCTCTAGGCGTGCAGGCTTCAGTAGTTGAGGCACTTGGGCTCAGTAGTTGTGGCTCGTGGGCTGTAGAGCGCAGGTTCAGTAGTTGTGGCGCACGGGGCTTTGTTGCTCTGCGGCATGTGGGATCTTCCGCACCAGGGCTCAAACCTGCGTCCTCTGCATTGGCAGGAGGACTCTTAACCACTGCGCCACCAGGGAAGCCCCTTTTTGTTTGTTAACGTGTCTATTTATCTCTGCAAAATCCAGGTGCTTGTAAAAAGCAACAGTGATCTAGACTGGGATTCAGCTGGGGGTGCCTTCAGTTGCTACTGCCATTCCAGTGCATTCTCTTTCTCTCTCTTCAGAAACAAATTAACCAAATGCAGGCACCTGGCCCACAGAATACAGCTATTGTGTTGCCAAATGTATTTGTTTCATCTCTTTTGTTTATTGTCTCTCTCCATAAGCAACAGGTCTGAGAGACACTGACTCTCAGGGAGCAGTGCCAACATTACATCTTTGTCATCTTGACAGCTTTCTGTGCCTCAGGGTAGATCTCTACAAGTTTGATTTGCTCACTATCCTACGATTTCATAACCCTCGTCCATGTCATTGATGCAAAGGGACACTGAAACTTAGGATGTAGCACTATTCCAGATTTAGGTAAGACCAATGCTTGCCATGGGTGATAACACCGATGTATTAGTTGCTAGAGCTGACATAACACAGGGCCATGGACCGGGAGCCTTAGCAACAGACATTTATTCCTCCCAGTCGTGGAGGCTGGAATCTGAGGTGAAGGTGTCAGCAGAGCTGATTCCTCCTGAGGCCTTTCTCCTTGGCGTGGAGATGGCCCTCTCCTCCCTGTGTCCTCAGATGGTCGTCCCTGTTTGTGTGTGTGTGTCCTTATCTCCCCTTCTTATAAGGACACCAGTCCTATGGGATTAGGGCCCCACCCTAAAGACCTCATTTTACCTTAATGACATCTTTAAAGGTCCTATCTCCAAACACAATCACATTTTAAGATACTGGGTGTTAGGGCTTCAACATATGAATTTGTGGTGGGGGAGACACAGTTTAGTTCATAACTTCCCCTGATACAACAGGGATCTGAATCCTCTCTGGAATATCGCCTTATCCATGACCATAGAGCATATTCTTCATTTTGCCTAGATATGAAAATGAACTGAAATAAATACCTATACGCTACCTGCTGGCTGTCTTTGAGTGGTGAGTGGAGAAGGGAGGGTTTCCCAGCTGGTTCACCTGCTAACAACATTTTCCTGCAAATTTTGTCACCCAGCACATTGCTTGTTGCGTGAAGTATACGTAACAGGTCTTGGTGCTGATAGAATTCGTGGAAAGCCCCGCCTAGCTGATTATAGTGAAATCCCAAGATTTCCTACAGGGAATGCCATGCCGTCTTGCAGAGTCTTGCCATTTTGGATTAAGCCGCTTGCTTTTTACAGAACTCATAGAAAATGTGTCCCTTACCCTTGGAGTCCAGTGATCTTGCATCTTGAATGATATCTATCAGTAACTAGATGTTCTTTAATTCAGAAAGAGAAAGACAAATACATGATACAGCTTATATGTGGAATCTAAAACAGTCATACAGATGAACTTATTTACAAAACAGAAACAGACTCACAGACATAGAAAACACTTATGGTTATGAAAGTGGAGAGGCGGGAGGGATAAATTAGGAGTTTGGGATTAACATATACACACTACGATGTGTAAAATAGATAAACAACAAGGACCTCCTGTATAGCACAGGGAACTCTACTCAATATCCTATAATAACTCATAATGGAAAAGAATCTGAAAAAGAATATATATAACGGAATCACTGCTGTACTAACACAACATTGCAAATCAACTGCACTCCAATAAAATTAAAAAAAAACAACTAGATATTCTGCAACCCAGTGAAGGAATGAGCCCAGAACACTCCATCATCAAGGGGAAGTGGCCGTGTGGAGTTCAGAGCAAGCAGGTGTTATAGGCTCACATCCTTTGCAGGAGCAAATCATTCGTATACCAATGTGTGTTCTCCTGCATGGCCTCAACACACATCATGGCCTCATGGAAGGAAACCTGTGGTCAGGTGACAAAGTAAAGCCATGCTTGTTTGTGACTGACACTGGACAGTACAAGACATGCTGAAACCATCTGGGTAAGTGCTACCGCTATGGTCTCTTGGACCTGTTAGGACTCCAAAATGATGCTTGAGGGAGGAGATGATGCTTCACGCTTTGTAGGAACAGAATGGCTCTTTAGGAGCACAGGGCGGTATGGTTTCTTGAGCCCAACAAAACCCAACTTCAAGCAGAGAGAGAAAAGCAGATCACATACAGAGGAATAACAAGTAGACTAATAGCGAGATTTCCACTGGTCACACAAAGGAGCCATAAAATCCAAGGGATGCGAGAGATTGCCTGTCCGTAGAGAAATCCGTAACCCCTGAAGTATATATTTCAGAAGCGTGGACTGAATAAGCACGTTTACACTGACAGGCCTCAGCAGGGAAATACGTGCACTCAGAAAAGATACCAGGAGGAAGAACATGGAACACAGCGTGGGTAGAATATATTTGCAAACTGAATAAACGTCGTATCTGTGATATTCATGTCTTCCATGAAACCATGTGGGACTTTATCTCCTAAAATATGTATAATTAGGATACACTGTTTTTCACTCCCTTCATTTTTGCCTTTATTCATTCACTCATCCGTCATTCTTGATGGACCAATGCTACCATTCCTGTCCTCAAAAGGACCTTCTAACAATTGAGAATCTGGATACAAACCTTGGGTACCCACATGTCCCATGTCCCTGGGAAAACTCTGGTTTATACTGGCTATTTCAGTAAAGAGGTAAGAGACCCTCTTTCTCTCCCACACGTGTTCTGGTATGTACAATACATTGTAAGTTCATTCTGCAGGAATACTGAAGGATTAACTGTTTGCATCCAAACACTTGTAGTTGAACTTGAATGCCTTTGCTTTATCTGGGACCCACTCAGAAATCTCTTAGCCTTTCTGGTTTAGTCACCCATGCGGGATCGACTCTCTTCTTCTTTATGGTGGAGGTGAAACAAAACAGAATGTGCACACCCACACAAACACACACACACACATATTTTGTTTCTGTCACCACCCCAGTGCTGAATAAATAAATAGTTGGGTTATAAAGAAGAGACCCCGTGAAGTAAGTCAGAAAGAGGAAAACAAATACTGTAGGCTAACACATATATATGGAATCTAAAAAAAAAAAAAAATCGTTCTGATGAACCTAGTGGCAGGACAGGAATAAAGACGCAGACATAGAGAATGGACTTGAGGACACAGGGGTGGGTGGGGGGTGGGAGGGGAGGGGGAAGGGTAAGCTGGGACGAAGTGAGAGAGTAGTATGGACATATATACACTACCAAATGTAAAATAGGTAGCTAGTGGGAAGCAGCTGCATAGCACAGGGAGATCAGCTCGGTGCTCTGTGACCACCTAGAGGGGTGGGATAGGGAGGCTGGGAGGGAGATGCATGAGGGAGGGGATATGGGGATGTATGTGTATAGCTGATGCACTTTGTTATACAGCAGAAACTAACACACCATTGTAAAGCAATTATACTCCAATAAAGGTGTTAAATAAATAAATAAATAATAAAGAAGAGACCCTTCATTATTTGATTGCACTGATCTAAGCTATCTTGAACAAAAGCTAGCTGTTATCCGCCCAAACAAATGGTTCTTAGTCATATTCGCCGTATAGCAAACTTTCAACCAAGTGCTGTACATTTGTCAGTAGGAGGAATGCATCATTCTTTCTCCTTTCCAAACCAAGACAATACTCCTCAAGTATGTTAAAGAACGTGTTTTTATTTTTACCTTTTTATTGTTATTGTTGCAGAGAAATTGAGTAAAACATATAGGCAATGTGTGAAATGGTTCGTCTGAATTGAGGTTTAATAAAACATGCTGCATTCACAACAGCATGAGTTTGGAAAGCTTTGGGGGGGTATTTCTTTGACAATTTAATAGCAAGTCCAGCTCCCCTTACTCCACTAGCTTTTCAATGTCAGACATGAATCACAGCGCTGGGAGCAATGATACCAATTAGTGAAGTTGGGTGACATGTTTTATTATTCTTCTTAGGAAAGAAAAGGAACACTGGAAATAGAAATTGGCAAGGGAAGCATTCATCACTGCTCTGCTAGTGTTATGCATTGGAGTATATGCCCATAATTCATGGCTGTTTTGTCCATGCGGTTCTCTCCTTAGAGGGTTTACGTAATAGCCAAGCTTTGACCGAAATAATGAACTGAGCAGCAAAAATGTTAACCATCCAGAAATCTTAAGATGGTATTAATTGTGATGACTTTAATTCCTGGGCTTTGAATAGTAACCTTGTGGCTCCGAGACAAAGTTGTTAGCTTGAAGACCGTTTATGCTGACTGGGATTCATTTATAATGGGTCAAGGCTACATGAGTCTCTCTAGAGATATAGAACTGGTGGGTCCCTAAGATGTCCTGACAGATGTCTCAGATTAAATGTTCTTAGGAGGGCCAGCTGGTATTTTTGTGTGTGTTTAATTAATAAGGTAGGAAACATATTGATTTGTTTTTCCTATCTAATATATCCTTCTTATTAAATATCACTACAATTTTATTTATTTATTTTTCTAAAGCAGCTCTGTGCTAGAAGGAAATTGAAGGCTTAGAAAGAAAGGAATGTCCATTTTCATCCTGGGGGCAGTTCTCCGAAGCAGTTCTAACTTGGTCATGAGACATTTGAGCATTTGGTTAGAGAAATGAAGGAAGGAAAGCGATTATGAATAAGGACGGACCGAGTGGAAGATTAGGGTAGATTCAAGCTTTAATTTTAACTTTAATAAATATAGGTGTAGTATTCAGGGTCAATGTCTACACACAGTACGGGGCAGGGTAATTTAGGTGGAATGGAAGCGTACATTTTTCCCTTAAAAGGGAACATGTGACTGTCTCGGGGCTTTAAGAGTAGGCAGAAGTGGAGGCGTCAGGGAAGGAGACGGATATGTAGGGGAGGTAGGGACGGTGTCCATCTGGCCAGTACCGGCAAGAGTGCACAGGATCATGTGAAAAATAACAACCTCACCATCATGCTGGGCATGGAAGTTGAGGCAGAAGAATGGACCGTGGGCAAGAAAGTCAGGAACCCAATCCCACGTCCAAAACAGCAACATTACGATTAGGATGAGTTCACAGTGAGAAGGACCAGTTTTTAACCCCAATCCTGGTGTTGATTTGCAACATGTATCTTTTCCTCCAAAGCCAAATACGTATCTGGTAAATGTTGATAGATGATAGATAGATAGATAGATATAGATAAATAGATAATGGATAGCTATATGATAGATTAGATAGATAATATATAAATAGATAATAGATAAATAGGTTGTATAGATAAATAGATAATGTATAGAGAGATAATAGATATGACAGATAGGCAAATAGATGTATATAAAATTAATTTCTCCAATAAAGGAAGTATTTATCTTTTTATAACTCTTGCAATAAGGAAGCCAACGATTATAGTACAGGTGAAGAAATGGATTTGTGGCTAAAAACAGTTAAGCTAAATTTTAACCTACATAACATTCAAGTGACTGCCCCTCTGTGAGTGCGTCCTAATGAAGTAAAGACCCGTGATCTCTGCATCATGGGATCCAGAAAATCCAGGATCCGATGGTCAGCTGTAGAGAAAGAAGCCTTTTATTTTAAAATATATACTGATTTTTCAAAAATATTTTTTAAATTGAAGTATAGATAATTTACAAGGTTGTGTTAGTTTCAGGTGTACAGCAAAGTGATTCAGTTATACATGTACATGTACCTATTCTTTTTCATAGTCTTTTCCATTATAGCTTACTAAAGATATTGAGTAGAGTTCCTTTGTTGTATTTTATATATAGTAGTGTGTATGTGTTAATCCCATACTCCTAATTTATCTCTCCCCACCCCCCCAAAATATTGATTTTTTCAATTCATCAATAAAATATAAATAACTGCTAAAATTAGGCTTTTCATGAATCCACAAAACTCTGTTATTGTCTTTTTTTAAAAAGGAGGATATTGGCCAAAACCCTGACTACTTTCTGAGTTGTCTAATTCAGCTTTTGTATTGTAGCATGATATGTAAGAAAGCAACAGGAACATTTGTAAAAGAGCTCTTTATAGAGGTTCTGCTGAGTCCCAGGCATTGCTCAGTTGCTAGGGGAAGAAAAGGAAACATCATGGTGTGATATTCCCCTCAACTCTGATAATCCAGAGAGCAGCCTCACCGAAAAAAGAAGAAAAAAAAAAAGAGGAGTAAATAGGCATCCTTTATGGAAGTATTTCAGTTTCCTAATCTGTTGGAACCATTGTGTCCTATGCATGCTTTTTATTTTTTAATATTTAATTGAATATTTATTTATTTTGCCATGCCTCACAGCATGTGAGATCTTAGTTCTCCAACCAGGGATTGAACCCGTGCCCCCTTCATTGGAAGCAGGGAGTCTCAACCACTGGGCTGCCAGGGAAGTCCTGGAAGCACTCTGTCCTAGATGGTAGTTAAATCATGTCTGTATGGATCCTCAGTAGGAAATGCTCCAGATATAATAATTTCATAAACCTTCAGGTCAATTATTTTTATTAATTTAAATCAAGTGAAAAGCTTATCCGTGGTATTTTAATTTTAAATTAGCTTCATTTGCTTATAAATAGAAAGGAATTAACTCTAAGTAATTATATACAATATGAGTGTGTTGTTATCACAGAAGTTAAAAGGAAGCAACTGGGGACATTTAAAACATATTAGAAATACATATAAATAAAATTATCCTCTAGATTATTTTGTTCTTTACAAGTACCCGTGATTGACTTTCAAATAAGATGTCAAAATTTCTCTAATAAGATACATAATTTCATTTACAGTGATTTTAAACTTTTTTTTTTGGTTTTTTTGTTTCCCAGAGAAGTTCCAAATATAGATTCAGTATTTTTTTAAATTTATTTTTAAATTTTAGCCCAAACTGCCACTCAAGAGACTAACTCATGATCTTACCTGGAAGAAATATCCCTATTTTTCAAATTAGATTGAATTTTCAACTCTGCATAGAAATATTATAATCTTACAATTATATTTGGGTAATATTTTCTTGATTGAATGTATCTAAATAGAAATAAACCTGCAGGTATTTATGCATGCATGTATAGCATAGTATATATGTGGAGCACCTATGCAGAATGAAAAATGTTACTTTCTCATATTTTAGTGAAGATTTTTTTCTTTATATACACAATATGCTTTTTGGGTTTTTTTAATCTATTTTTTATTGAAGGAGAGTTGAATTACAATGTTGTGTTAATTACTGCTGTACGGCAAAGTGACTCAGTTATATATACATATACACATTCTTTTTCGAATTCTTTTCCATGATGGTTTGTCACAGGATATTGAACATAGTTCCCTGTGCTCTACAGTAGAACCTTGTTGTTTATCCATCCTATATATGCCAGTTTGCCTCTTCTGATCCCAGACTCCCAATCCAGCCCTCTCCCACCCACCTCCCCTTGACAACCACCGGTCTGTTCTCTGTGTCCCTCAAATTTGTTTCTGTTCCATAGATAGGTTCATTTGTGTCATATTTTAGATTCCATGTATAAGTGATAGCATATGGTATTTGTCTGTGTCTTTCTGACTTCATTTAGTATGATCATCTCTAGTTGCAACACAATATGTTTTTATCAATATCTTTTTTTCAGTCTATACAAGAAAACTTAAAGAATTAAGGAATGAAGGTGAAATATTAGAAATAATTGAGAGGTTTCTGTTTGTTTAAAACATACCTGTTCAACACTTTGGAGTTTCTTTAGTAGTTTTTTGAACCATTTTATTGACATGTGATTGACCTACAAAAAGCTGTATGTATTCAATATATACCACTTGATGACTTCGTAGATAAGTATATACCCGCGAAACTACCACCACAATCTACGCCATGAATATTTCCATCACTTACATAAGTTTCCTCTCAGTATTATTATTATTATTACTATTACTATTTTAATTATTATTTTGTGATAAGAACAATTAACATAGGATCTATTGCCTTAGCAATTTACTGAAATTAGCCAGACAAAGAAGGACAAACACTGCATGATACCAGTTGTATGAGGAATCTAGAGTACTCAGACTCATAGAAGCTGAGTAGAATGGTGATTTCCAGGGGCTGGGGGAAGAGAGGTGCAGACAGGGAGGTACAAGGGGGTACAAACTTTGAGTTATACAAGATGTCTAAGTTCCAAAGATCTACTGTACCCCCATAGAGCCTACAGTTAACAGTGTTGTATTGTGTACTTTTTTAGAGCATTTTTCCTTGAAGTAGTGAAAGATCTACTGTGAGGTTTCAGTGATAAAACTTAAGGGTGAGCAAGTTAAAGTAGTTTTATAGGATGACAGTAATCTAAAGTGTTGCACACACTGTGATCATGAATTCAGGAAAGTTAGATGGGAAAATATATGTATATGTCTTTTACTGTTGAGTGGGACTAAAATAAGAACTCCAACTATGATCTGTTATGTCATAAAATGTTCTACTTAAAGTCGATTCTCATCTTGTCACATAGATTTTTGGTATTTCATACTTCTTAAGAGAAACAAAATTCTTGCTGCTGAACTAGCTTATTTTTAGTTGCTTTCCTTTTCAGTAAGTGCTTAAAAAATCATTTTATCCTTAAGAAACACATTCACAAAAATTTATTAGTTTAATAATTATGTTTTAAAATCTAAGTATGTGTCATGTTGTGTTTTTTTTTGTTGTTGTTTTTTTTGTTTTTGTTTTTGTTTTGCGGTACGCGGGCCTCTCACTGTTGTGGCCTCTCCCGTTGCGGAGCACAGGCTCCGGACGTGCAGGCTCAGCGGCCATGGCTCACGGGCCCAGCCGCTCCGCGGCATGTGGGATCTTCCCGGACCAGGGCACGAACCCGTGTCCCCTGCATCGGCAGGCGGACTCTCAACCACTGCGCCACCAGGGAAGCCCTGTCATGTTGTTTTAATCATGATGTTCCCATTATTTAATAATTAGAGATTTAATTTTGAAGGAATTTTGTATACTAAGTATATTTATGTGAAACCAATCAAAGAGGGGTCATTATTCATTGTAATAAAACAATGCAGAAGAACATTTTTTAATGAGGCACCTTTCTGCCACAGGAAATAATATACAGATAAACACTGTAATCTGTATATAATGTTTTTATTAAGAATTCATATGGTAGCTTTCATTGGTTGTGTCCTCACTTGGTGCCATATATATATTTTTATTTTATATTGGAGTATAGTTGATTTACAATGCTGTGCTAATTTCAAGTGTACAGCAAAGTGATTCAGTTATCCATATACATGTATCTATTCTTTTTTCAAATTATTTTCCCATTTAGGTTATCACAGAATACTGACTAAATTTCCCTATGCTGTACAGTAGGTCCTTATTAGTTATCTATTTTATATATAGTAGTGTGTATATGTTAATCACAAACTCCTAATTTATCCTTTCCCCCCAACCTTTCCCCCTGGTAACCATAAGTTCGTTCTCTAAGTCTGTGAGTGTTTCTGTTTTGTAAGTAAGTTAATTTGTATTATTTTTTTAAGATTCCACATATAAGCAATATCATATGATATTTGTCTTTCTCTGTCTGACTTACTTCACTTAGTATGATCATCTCCAGGTCCATCCATGTTGCCCCAAATGGCATTATTTCACTCTTTTTTATTGTTGAGTAGTATTCCATTGTATATATGTACCACATCTTCTTTATCCATTCATCTGTCAATGGACAGTTAGGTTGCTTCCATGTCCTGGCTATGGTAAATAGTGCTGCAATGAACACTGGGGTGTATCTATCTCTTCGAAGTATAGTTTTCTCCAGATATATGCCCAGTAGTGGGATTGCTGGATCATATGGTATTTCTATTTTTAATATTTTAAGGAACTTCCATAGTGTTCTCCATAGTGACTGTATCAATTTACATTCCCACCAACAGTGCAGGAGGGTTCCCTTTTCTCCACACCTTCTCCACGTATTTCACTGAAGTCTTGTGTATGTTCATTCATTTAATCACCACAACTTCAGGAGGTGTCACAGTTATTCCCATAGCATCGCTAAGAAATCAAGAGCAAGATGACTTTGTGTCCATGCTTGAACTCACCCCACTTCCCAGCAGCAGAGTGGTGTAGAAAATTACATTTAGGAAGAAGGAGTGTTCTTAAGTCACCCAATCATCTTCTGGCTCTTTCTAACCCTCACCGCCCCCTGAGTAATCCAACCTGTATTTCATACATTTTTCTTTAACTTAAGAGTATCCAATAAGTGTTCATTATGAAGAAGAATATAAGCGGGGGAGGACGCCTAAGCCCTACACAGCAGTTACCTAATTTTTTCAAGTGGTATTTACTTTTAAAACATTATTGTAGTAATTATCTTTTTTCCGTGATGTGTCATTCAAATAAAGCTGGGATGGAGCACTGTGTGAAGAAGATTAACGACAGGTCAGTGCTCAGAAAATTAGGAAGAAAAGATCACGCTGTGCCCTTTCCAAAGTCGTGTGCTGAAACACTAAATCCCCTAAGTCACGTGTATCCCATCTGCACCTTGCGATGTGTTTTGTGTACTTTTCCCAACAAACCAGAGCCCTTGCTCAATGGCATCATACATTATCATGCAGAAACATGACGGGCTTGGGAATACACTCTTCCCTCTAATCCCACCCCATGGGTAGTGTTTGATTATTTAATATATTTAACATATTAATTGTGTTGAATATCAATGATAATATTTAATTATTGAGTTATAAATGCCAGTGCTTCATATTTTCATAAATAAAACCATTCAATATATAATAATGAATGGTATGCATAAATGCAATACCATTTAACTTCTATAAGGTAAAAAAAGGATTTTTTTCTTTCTTTTCCTATTGAACTATAGAGGAATCACATTATTATAATAGTTTCTGGTGTATAGCATAGTGATTCAATATTTTTACAGATTATACTCCATTAAAAGTTCTTACAAGATAATGGCTACAATTCCCTATGCTGTACAATATATCCTTGTTGTTTATCTATTTTATATATGGTAGTGTGTATCCGTTCATCCCATACTCCTAATTTATCCCACCCTCCCCCTTTCCCTTTTGGTTACCATTAGTTTGTTTTCTATGTCTGTAAGTCTGTTTCTGTTTTGTAAATAAGTTTATTTGTATCATATTTTAGATTCCCCATATAAGTGATATCATGCTCTCTTCCTCTTTCTGATTTACTTCACTTAGTATGATAATCTCTAGGTCCATCCACATTGCTGGAAATCAGAATTTCTTTTTTTTTTTATGTTTGAGTGATATTCCATTGTATATATATTCCATGTCTTCTTTACCAGTCCTCTGTTGATGGACACTTGGGTGGTTACCATATCTTGGCTATTTTAAGTAGTGCTGCTATGAACATTGGGGTTCATGTATCTTTTTGAATTAGTGTTTTCGTTTTTTCTAGATATATACCTATGAGTGGAATTGCTGGAATTTCATTAAAAAACAGTAAAATAATTTTTAAAATAAATTTATTTTATTTATTTATTTTTGGCTGCATTGGGTCTTCGTTGCTGCACGTGGGCCTTCTCTAGTTGCAGTGAGTGGTGCGTGGGCTCCTCATCGCGGTGGCTTCTCTGTTGTGGAGCATGGGCTCTAGGTGCGCGGGCTTCTGTAGTTGTGGTGCGTGGGCTCAGTTGTTGTGGCTCACAGGCTCTAGAGCGCAGGCTCAGTAGTTGTAGTGCACAGGCTTAGTTGCCCCGTGGCATGTGGGATCTTCCCGGACTAGGGCTTGAACCCGTGTTCCCTGCATTGGCAGGGGGATTCTTAACCACTGCGCCACCAGGGAAGTCCCAAGAGTAAAATAATCTTAATGTATTGTCCTGATCATAGTCTAATTGATTTTTTCCTTCTCTTGGTGTGAAATCAGGAGAGATACCCTTGAATTAGGCAATATTAAACACATTTTAAGAATAAAAATGTTGAACAGATAATACAGCCAAAGTTCTGCATGTGAAATTTGGATTCAAATTATAAGTTCAGGAATATTTATTATTGGAGTTATTTGGAATTTGTAATTGAGTCGGAAGTGATAAGTACAATCATTAATAATATAATTATTACAATATTAGTAAGTACAAACTTTTTAGATCTTTTTATACATTTTAGTATATTTTAACATTCAATAGAGTTTATAAATTTGGCATTTAAATTAATAAGTACACCAGTGTTCATTTTCAGAGTTGTTTAGACATAGAAATTTGAAAGAAATTTTGATTAAAAATTATAACATTATTTTGAATATGGCCATACAAACACACCCATATCTGTTAATAGAGTTATATATATTTTCTAATGTAAATGGGTCTATTAACCATAAGTATGTCAGTGTTATGGCTATTGAGACTAGTAAATGCCCTAGTGCTTATCTGGAGATATTTTGATATTTGAATTTGAACAAATAAATACACAGGTGTTATTTGAGCTAAATGCACCAGAGCTTGTCATACGAGTAGTATTCTACTTGAATTGATATTGGAAAGAAATACATTTGTGTTTGTTGGAAATTAATCAAAGAAGAGCATGGGTATTATTTGGAAATGTAAATGTGCATTTTAATTTCAATCAGTAAGTAAGTCATTGTAATCTGGCATTCCAGCTATTAAGTTTACCAATACTTGTATACTTATTAAATTTTGAGATATTTAGTTTTAAAATTTTGAACAAATAAAAATAATTAGATAGAATTTCAAATAATAAGTTTACCAGTATTTGCTATCAAAGTTATTTGGGTTTTGGAAGGTGAATTATAATTTGAATTAATATGTAAGTCAGTGTTATTTAGGATTAGAATTGAAAGGTAAAATATTGCTATTTGAAAATTTGAGGAAGTTTATCAGTGTTATTTGGGATTCAAATTAATAAGTGCAGTAGAACTTTTTATCAGAGATATTTGTATAGGGGAACTTGATTTGAAGTATAAGCTAATAAGCCAACCGGTGTTGTTTGGGATTGGAATTAATACATGTACTGATCTTTGTTATGGTCTTATCTGAATTTTTGAATTTTAATTAGGAATTCAGTGAATGTACTAGTGTTATTTAGAAATGTGAATTTACATTTGATTCGGACTGAATTTAAATCAGTAAGTATACCAGTGTTATTTAGAATTTGAGCCAGTGAATGCCAAGTATGTGCTATCAGATTTATTTGGATTATGGAATTTGAATTTAAACTTGAGCTAATAATTCACTAGTGTTATTTGCATTTAGAAATAATTAGTGGACTGGTACATGTTAATGGTGCGACTTGGATTTTAAAATTTCAACTAAAAATTTCAGTTGGAAGTTTCAGACTCTTATCTGAAATTTAAAATTGACATTATAATTGAATCAACAAATATGCCAGTGTTATTTGTAAATAATGTGAAAAAGTATACCTTAGGTTATAGGTCTTTGGGATATCAGTTGCAATTTCAAGGAAATTTGCACCAGTGTTAATTAGAATTTGAAATAATAGGTGCAACAGCCAGTGCTTGTTGTCAAATTTTTTTAGATTTTAAAATTGTGTGTGGAATTGGAACCAATAAGTAAAACAGAGTTATTTGGAATTTGAGCTAATAAGTGCATTGGTGTTTTTAATTTTAATTACTTTTAATTTTTGGTTTGTGGAATTTGATTTAGAATTTGAAATAAAGCATAGTCGTTTTTAATTTTAGCTAATTAATGCAGTAGTACATTTATCAAAATTAATTAATAAGTAAACCACTGTCGTTTTGAATTTGATCTAACAAGTAAACTAATGTTATCTGAAATTTGAATATTTATACACTAATGTTATTTGGAATTTGAAGAGATAAGTGGAATAATGCTTCTTACTGGAGAAATTTGTATATTGGAATTTTACTTGAAATGTGAACTGATAATTACAACAGTGTTACTTGCTATTGGACCTCAAAAGTGTGTCTCTTCTTGTCATGGGTAGTATTTGAATTTGGGAATTTCAATTGGAATTTGATTTTTTTTTTTTTTTTTTTTTTTTTTGCCTCTCACTGCTGCGGCCTCTCCCGTTGCGGAGCACAGGCTCCGGACACACAGGCTCCGCGGCCATGGCTCGCGGGCCCAGCCGCTCCGCGGCATGTGGGATCTTCCGGGATAGGGGCACGAACCCGTGTCCCCTGCATCGGCAGGCGGACTCTCAACCACTGCGCCACCAGGGAAGCCCTGGAATTTGATTTGATAAGACAAATGATGTTATGAGGAATTTTAAACTACTAAGCATATTAGTGATTATTGTCTGAGATTTCTGAAATTTGGAATTCTAAATGAAAATTAAACCAAAAGTTAAAATTTATATTAGGTACACCAGTGTTAATCAAAATATTAGCTGAAAGTCCACCAGTACTTGTTATCTATTTATTTGGGAATTTGAATTGGAATTTGGACTGATACCAGGGTTATTTGGAATTAGAACAAATCAGTTTACCAATAATTGTTACCACTGTGACCTGGGTTTGGGATAGTGAATTGGAATTTGAATTTATAAGACCTCTCATGTTATTTACCATTTGAGCCAGTAATTATGCCTTTGCTTGGCATTAGAGATATTTGGATACTCCAACTGGAATATGAATTAATAAGCACACCAGTGTTAATTGAAATTTGAACCTGATCAGTGCACCTATGCTTGTGGTCAGATTTCTTAACCCTTTGGAGTTGAAACGGCATTTCTGTTTAAAGTGGACCTCAGGTTATTATGGAAATGGCATTTCTGTTAAAAGTGAACCTCAGGTTATTATGTAAGTTACCTGCAGATGGACATAGGGCTGAATAAATACATCAGCGTTATTTGAAATTTGAAGAGATAAGCCCATTGAAGCTTGTTATCAGTTTTATTTGCATTTTAGAATTGGAGTTGAGATATGAATAAATAAGTAAATCGGCCTCATTTGGAATTTGAACTTAGAAGTAAACTTTTGTAATTTGGAATTTAAATATGTTAGCACGTGTTGTTTGAAATTTGTATGAATTACAAGACCACCGTGTTACTAGTTATTTGAAATAATATGTGTACCAGTGATTGTTATAGGAGATATTGAAATACTAGAAATAGAGCTGAAAGGTCACATAGTCATTTATCAGTGTTATTTTGAATTTGAGCTAATAAGTACAATGGTATGTGTTATGAGGTATTAGACTCTGGATTTTAATTGAAATAAGAAGTAATAATTATACCACTATTATTTAAAATTGGAACTAATAATAGTTGCAGTGCTTGATACCGGTACAATTTATATTTCAGAACTTGAATTGGAACTTGACTTAATAAGACCTGAAATACTATTTGCAATTCATGCTAATAAATGCATTAGTGTTTGTTATGGATAAATTAAGATAGAAATAGAAATTAGAATCAGAATATAAGTTAATAAGTATACTAGTGCTATTTGGAATTGAAAATAATAACTGTACCCATATTTATTCTCAGTGTTATTTGGATTTTGAAATTTGAATTGGAAATTGAAATAAACACACTAGTATTATTTGGAATATTTAATTAGCATTATTATTTAATCCAGTAAGTACACTGGTGTTATTTAGAATTGGGGTGAATAAGTGTATCACTGCTTGATTACTGGGTTACTCAGATTTTGAAATTTGAATTGAAATTTGAAATAAGTGTCCCATTTTTACTTGGAATTGGGACTAATAAGTCCACAAAATCTGGGTTTTAGATATATCTGTCATTCGGACTTTGATTTGGAATTGTAATTACTTGTATATAGTGTTATTGGGAATTTGAATGAAAAGTATGCTTTTACATGTGATGTGAGATTTCTCATTTTGTGCAATAATTCCCTAGTGTACTGGCTGCTGAGAAATATGTTTTCCTACTGAAATTAATCATATTTCTTTATTACATCAACTCAGACCATCCGTTTAACTGTTTCTATCAAGTGGCTTCTAAACATCGATATCATATGACAAATCAATCTCAAGCCTTGCCAAAAAAGTAGAATTCTATTAAGACGTTAAAAATGATACTAGATAATTATTTGAATCCTGTGCAAAATCATCAAAAAATGAGAAGTCTGGCAGTTCTCATGACCAATTAATGATAGGAACTAGGAATGTGATCTAATGTTGGACATTCAGATCGAAAGAATGAATCTCAAAGCATTAAGAGAGATGCTGGGAAGACCATTAGAAAACCATTTTCATTTTCTGTTTCCACCAAACAGATTCTCCTGTTGCTTTGCAAATTCAAGCATAAACTGCAGCGTGTTTCACCATTCTAAATGACGTTTACATCAGGGAAAACTGCCAACCATGCAATCTCTCAGGTAAGCGTGTACACACAGTTAACGTGACTTAAATGATGTCAGTTATGAGGATAAACACATTTGTTTTCATCCATCCTTTTATTTTTTTTTGGTTTAAATTTTTATTGCAATGTAGTTGATCTAAATTTTTATTGGAGTGTAGTTGATCTACAAATTTTTATTGGAGTGTAGTTGATCTACAATGTTGTGCTAGTTTCTACTGTACAGCAAAATGTATCAGTTATACATATACATATATCCACTCTTTTTTAGATTCTTTTCCCATATAGGTCATTACAGAGTATTGAGTAGAGTTCCCTGTGCTCTACAGTACGTTGTTATTAGTTATATATATAGATAGATAGATAGATATAGATATAGATGTCAATCCTAATCTCCTAATTTATTCCCCCACACCCGGTAACCATAAGTTTGTTTTTTATTTTTGCAGGGAAATTCTCCATTTTTAAAAACATTTTACTTGTAGTTAGTAGGCTAACATTCTCAAAGGGTGTGGATTGAGTGGTCTTTGATTGTTACCAATTATACTAAGATAATGAGGAACAACTTGTACTAAATTCCTTCAGTCTTTTCCAGGTAACATTATCTATAAAAGGATAATTAGTGGAGAATAGATAGGGAGTAGCTTACCTAAGAATGATCACCCACGAGTGAATATCCACTTCTGTATATTACATGAGAAATGTGAAAATAAAGGACATCTGAAGAATCTCTCATTCTGCCTATTTCACAGGATATATATGGATGTGAAGAGCAATGAAACATTTCATGAACATTAGATTGCCACAGGCATATATAAATATACTAAATGCACACTGTGAATGCCATCTGGCAAAAACAGTATTCAAGATATTGTTCTGGACAGAATTATCCAGAGTTGTTTCTGGAGGATATTTGTGTACAAAACTAATAATACATGTCGCCGAATTTCTAGTGAACAGCTCAGTCCAGGATGAAGTATCACTGAGAAAACAAAACATTGTTCACAGTATAAATAGACTGTTCACATTTATCTGGACTAAATTTCTTTTCTTTAAAAAATTTTTTAATTTATTTATTTTGGGCTGTGTTGGGTCTTTTGCTGAGCACAGGCTTTCTCTAGTTGTGGCGAGCGGGGGCTGCTCTTTGTTGTGGTGGGTGGGCTTCTCATTGCAGTGGCTCCTCTTGTTGCTAAGCACAGGCTCTAGGTGTGCCGGCTTCAGTAGTTGTGGCATATGGGCTAAGTAGTTATGGCTCACGGGCTGTAGAGCTCAGGCTCAGTAGTTGCGGCGCACAGGCTTAGTTGCTCTGCGGCATGTGGGATCTTCCCGGACCATGGATCGAACCCGTGTCCCCTGCATTGGCAGGCGGATTCTTAACCACTGCACCACCAGGGAAGTCCCTGGACTAAATTTCAAAAGCTGGAAATGCATTCAGATAAGCATCTGGACAGTTTCTTGTATCACCAAGCTCCAAATTTATTTCCCTTTATGACATATTTCTGGATTTCTCAAATCTATGTACAGCACAGTTCCTTTAAAAATAGATTTTGAAAGGACAGGAGTAGTTTTGTTTAAACATTCTCTCCCTCTGAAAAGAAGTTATTTCTGAATAGATTCAGTTATTTAATATGTTTTAAGAAAACCAACGAGACACAATGGGTCACGCCATAAAAAGCAAGTCACGCATTTGACCACCATGTTAATGACTGTTGCCACCTAAAATATTATCAACCTTGAACTTTTTTCTCAGGCTAAGAATCCATATTGCTTCAGAGAAGGAAAATATAATGAACAAAATGAAACACATTGTATAATTTTCTGTAGCAAACATCTTGATGTTAGAATACAAAAATATTAAATGAGACCAAAAGGATCTATAGCCACATTTATTTTTATCTTTATTTAAAAATTTTTAACTTAATTATCCTATTTTTTAAATTGAAGTATAGTTGATTTACACTGTTTCAGGTGTAGAACAAAGTGATTCAGTTTATATGTACATATATATGTATATATATATATATTCTTTTACAGATTCTTTTCCATTATAGGTTAGTACAAGATATTGAATATACTTCCCTGTGCTATTCAGTAGGACCTTATTGTTTATCTGTTTTGTATCTAGTAGTGTGGGATCTCTTAATCCCAAATTCCTAATTTAGCCCTCTCCCCATTTACCCTTTGGTAACCATAAGTTCGTTTTCTATGTCTCTGAGTCTGTTTCTGTTTTGTAAATAAGTTCATTTGAGTCGTATTTTAGATCCCACATATAACTGATATCATATGATGTCTGTCTTTCTCTTTCTGACTTATCTCACTTAGTATGATCATCTCTAGGTCTATCCATGTTTTTGCAAATGGCATTATTTCATTCCTTTTTATGGCTGAGTAGTTAGTATTCCATTGTATATATGTACCACATCTTTATCCATTCATCTGTCGATGGACGTTTAATCTTCTGTAGCAAACATCATGATGGTAGAACATAAAAAAATATTAAATGAGACCTAAAGGGCCTATAGCCACATTTAAATATAGATTACTTTCTATTTCCTCATTGGGCTCTATTCCTGTGGTTTATATGATCATAATTGATTATTTACTTAGTAAACACTTGTTGGGTGTTCTAATAGGTGCCAGGTACTCAGCTAAACAAGAGGAAACCAAGATAGATAAGACATGCTACTTGCCATGAGTGAAGTTATAATCTACTAGGACAAAAAAGCATGGCAACCTGTAATCCCCATGGAACCATTCCTCTACCTTGGTATGTGTATGAAAACATTGTGTAGAATCTCTGAGGATGGGCTAAATATATCTGAGGTTGGCACCTGGAATCAAGAAGAGACAAGATTATGACAGTACACAGTCACTTTTCTCTTTCAGGTGGCTACAGTTATTTGTGAAATTACATTGAGTCACTGTCTGTGCAACTCAGCCATCAGAGATGGGTCCATACTCTTCCTTTTCTGAAGGGATGGAATAACATCCCTATGTAGATTTTTTAAGGAACCTCCATATTGCTCTCCATAGTGGCTGTACCAATGTACATTCCCACCAACAGTGCAAGACGGTTCCCTTTTCTCCACACCCTCTCCATCATTTATTATTTGTAGATTTTTTTTTTTTTTTTTTTTTTTTTTTTTGCGGTATGTGGGCCTCTCACTGTTGTGGCCTCCCCCGTTGCGGAGCACAGGCTCCGGACGCACAGGCTCCGGACGCGCAGGCTCAGCGGCCATGGCTCACGGGCCCAGCCGCTCCGCGGCACATGGGATCCTCCCAGACCGGGGCACGAACCCGTATCCCCTGCATCGGCAGGCGGACTCTCAACCACTTGCGCCACCAGGGAGGCCCTTATTTGTAGATTTTTTGACGATGGCCATTCTGATACCTCATTGTAAGTTTTGATTTGCATTTCTCTAATTATTAGTGACGTTGAGCATCTTTTCATGTGCCTCTTGGCCATCTGTATGTCTTCTTTGGAGAAATGTCTATTTAGGTCTTCCACCCATTTTTTGATTGGGTTGTTTGTTTTTTTGATATTGAAGTTACCATATGACCCAGCAACCCCACTACACATTCTCCAGGATAGATCGTATCTTGGGTCACAAATCAAGCCTTGGTAAATTTAAGAAAATTGAAATTGTATCAAGTATCTTTCCGATTACAGCGCTATGAGACTAGATAGAAATTACAGGAAAAAACCTGTAAAAAATACCCCAAAAATGGAGACCAAACAATACACTACTAAATAACCAAGAGATCACTGAAGAAATCAAAGAGGAAATCAAAATATACCTAGAGACAAATGACAGTGAAAATACAAAAACCCACAACCTATGGGATGCAGCAAAAGCAGTTCTAAGAGGGAAGTTTATAGCAATACAATCCTACCTCAAGAAACAAGAAAAATATCAAATAAATAATCTAACCTCACACCTAAAGGAACTAGAGGAAGAACAAATAAAACCCAAAGTTAGCAGAAGGAAAGAAATCATAAAGATCAGAGTAGAAATAAATGAAATAGAAACAAAGAAAGCAATAGCAAAGATCAATAAAATGAAAAGCTGGTTCTTTGAGAAGATAAACAAAATTGATAAACCACTAGCCAGACTCATCAAGAAAAAAAGGGAAAAGACTCAAATCAACAGAATTAGAAATGAAAAAGAAGTAACAACTGACACTGCAGAAATACAAAATATCATGAGAGATTACTACAAGCAACTCTATGCCAATAGAATGGACAAAGTGGAAGAAATGGACAAATTCTTAGAAAAGCACAATGTTCCACGACTGAACGAGGAAGAAATAGAAAATGTAAAGAGACCAAATCACAAGCACTGAAATTGAAACTGTGATTAAAAATCTTCCAACAAACAAAAGCCCAGGACCAGATGGCTTCACAGGCGAATTCTATCAAACATTTAGAGAACAGCTAACACCCATCCTTCTCAAACTCTTCCAAAATATAGCAGAGGGAGGAACATTCCCAAACTCATTCTATGAGGCCACCATCACTCTGATACCAAAACCAGACAAAGATGTCACAAAGAAAGAAAACTACAGGCCAGTATCACTGATGAAGATAGATGCAAAAATCCTCAACAAAATACTAGCAAACAGAATCCAACAGCACATTAAAAGGATCATACACCAAGACCAAGTGGGTTTTGTCCCCAGGAATTCAAGGATTCTTCAATATATGCAAATCAATCAATGTGATAACACCATATTAACAAGCTGAAGGATAAAAACCATATGATCATCTCAATAGATGCAGAAAAAGCTTTGGACAAAATTCAACACCCATTTATGTTAAAAAACCCTCCAGAAAGTAGGCATAGAGGGAACCTACCTCAACATAATAAAGACCATATATGACAAACCCACAGCCAACATCGTTCCCCATGGTGAAAAACTGAAACCATTTCCACTAAGATCAGGAACAAGACAAGGTTGCCCACTCTCACCACTATTATTCAACATAGTTTTGTAAGTTTTACCCATAGCAATCAGAGAAGAAAAAGAAATAAAAGGAATACAAATCAGAAAAGAAGAAGTAAAACTGTCACTGTTTGCAGTTTGCAAACTGAAGAGAGGGGAGCTCCACGCAGGTCCTGGTTCTCTGCTGAGAGACCTGGGCTCCTTTCAGATGATGGGAAGGTCAGGCCCAGGTGACGGGAGCACAGGAGATGTGGATGCATCCTGCTCGCCGGAGAGCAGTCCTAGTCCTGGAGCTCAGCACCCTCCCCAAAGCCCGCGCTCTGCACTTGTGCTAAGGCTTGCCAGGTCAAGTGCTGGGCCTTGAACCCAGAAGAGCTGATGGACCAGAAAAGGGTCACAAGCTGGAACCCCCAAAGCCCTAACCTGGTTTCACCCAAACACATCTGATCACCTGGAAAAGGCCCCTAAGTGGGACATAGTCAGTATCTCTCCGCCGCATGAACCGAGTTGTTTTGTTTTGTGTTTGTTTTAATTCTCCAGGTGATTCTAAGGCTGAGTTTGGACTCTGTTGATTTCAAGTTTTCATAACTTCCACCACAGGCCATGCAGCTGCACACCTGGAGGGGGTGATGGGCCCCCTTTCCAGGGATTTCCACCAACCTGGATTTCTCCATTAGTCTTTTAATGTAAAATGGCTCATTTCATAAAGGGTATGGTGGTTATTTCCGCCAAATGTGTCCTTCTCAAGAAGCTTGGGGTGTTTTCTTGTTGTTGTTGTTGATTTTTCTTTTTGTTTTTTTGTAACAGAAAGTAATTGAGTGAGCACCTAGCGATAGATACTAGGGCTCCTCATGTTTCATTTCATTTGTCCCTCTGGGCACCAGATAGGATTGTATCAATATTTACCCATGAAAAAATTTTTTTCGCCTTTATTTTTTTATTTTATTTTTTTACAACTTTATTGGAGTATAATTGCTTCACAATGGTGTGTTAGTTTCTGCTTTATAACAAAGTGAATCAGTTATACATATACATCTGTTCCCATATCCCTTCCCTCTTGCGTCTCCCTCCCTCCCACCCTCCCTGTCCCACCCCTCCAGGCGGTCACAAAGCACCGTTCTGATCTCACTGTGCTATGTGGCTGCTTCCCACTAGCTATCTATTTTACATTTGGTAGTGTATATATGTCCATGCCTCTCTCTCACTTTGTCACAGCTTACCCTTCCCCCTCCCCATATCCTCAAGTCCATTCTCTAGTAGGTCTGTGTCTTTATTCCTGTCTTACCCCTAGGTTCTTCATGACATTTTTTTTCTTAAATTCCATATATATGTGTTAGCCTACGCTATTTGTCTTTCTCTTTCTGACTGACTTCACTCTGTATGACAGACTCTAGGTCCATCCACCTCACTACAAATAACTCAATTTTGTTTCTTTTTATGGCTGAGTAATATTCCATTGTATATATGTGCCACATCTTCTTTATCCATTCATCCAGTGAAATTTTTTTTTAATTAACGGGCTTTATTTTTTAGAGTCATTTTAGATTCACAGCAAAATTGAGAGGAAGGTGCATAGATTTCCCATGCACACCCTGCTCCCACATATGGACGGCCTCCCCCGTGATCCACATCCCCGCCACATGGTGCATCTGCCACAATCGATGAACCTACACTGGCACGTCATTATCACCCAAAGCCACAGTTTACATTAGGGTTCACTCTTGGTGTTGTACATTCCGTGGGTTTGGACAAGTGTATAGTGACATGTGTCCATCATTATGACATCATAGAGTCGTTTCACTGCCCTATAAATCCTCTTGTGTTCTGCCTGCTCATCCCTCCCTCCCCCAGTCCTTGGCATCCTTTTACTGTCTCCATAGTTTTATCTTTTCCAGAATGTCATAGAGTTGGAATCACACAGGATGCAGCCTGTTTAGGTTGGCTTCTTTCCCTTACTAATATGCAGTTAAGGTTCCTCCGTATCTTTTCCTGGCTTGATACCGTGTTTCTTTTTAGTGCTGAATAATTTTCCATTGTTTGGATGGACCACCATCCATTTATTCATCACCTTCTGAAAGATGTCTTGGTTGCTTCCAAAGTTTGGCAATTATGAATAAAGCTGCTGTCCACACCCATGTGCAGGTTTTTGGTGAGGACATTACGTTTTCAACTCCCTTGCCTACCTACAAAGCAGTGCAACTGCTTGGCTTTATGGTAAGAATAGGTTTAGTTTGGTAAGAAACTGGTTAACTGTCTTCCAAAGTGGCTGCGCCATTTTGGATCCCCAGCAGCAATAAGCGAGGGTTCCTGTTGTTTCATATCCTCAACCAGAGTTTGGTGCTGATTTCCGTACTTTTCACAGCAGACAAAAATCTCAGGTGGGTGCAATGTAAGAGGAATGGGAAACATTCAAGGTATGGTTAAGCTGACTCCTCTTTGTGGTCAGAAACCAACGTGGAAAAAGCCAGAGCGGTGGAATACCTGCTTTAGAGAGCCACTTCTCAGCCTGCCCTGCGAGCCCATTTCAGAATCCGAGTCGTTAAATCAAAGACCAACGGCTCTCCATCCTGACCCACAGAATCTTAGAGCCTCTGTGTTACAGCAGAGCATTCTTTATGGAAATTCTGAAAAGGACCCCAAACAGTGGAGGTGGGTGACAGGGGATTGAATCTACAAATTCATGCTGTGAACTTAATTTCTTCAGAGGAAGCTTATATTAAAATGACTTCTCAGGGTATATAGTTAATTACCTTTCCTGCTCATCTCCACTGGCCCCTGGAATAGTCATCTTGGAGTCAATGAAATGGTTTAAATGTTTGCTCTTGTTTTATTGGTCATTTCTGTTTAGAATAAGGGTGATAGAAGGAGCACAGTCATCAAGCACAGACATTTACATAATTGCCACTTGCTAAGGTGAGCATTAAAATGCAAACCCAATATCCCTTAAAACTAAATAGCAAAATGTTGCTAAATAGAAAGAAGTCATTTGCTATTCCCTTGAATACAGTCCTTGCCAACTTGGTAACTAAACATTTAATCTCTTTTAGGGGCAAAGGGCCATGTGTTTGATTTAGCAGTGACAATTAGAACACTAGAGTTATTATCTTTGCAGTTATAATGTGGACATTACTTAATCTGTTTACACATTCTTCGAAATGTCGAATGAATGTCTCATGTGGTCTATTTCAAATGAGAGTGGCAGTCTTCAAATAGCTCTATTAATATTCTAACGATTAAAGAAAATACAATTTTTGAAAGATCGTGTTTTTCATCTCCTGTCCCATGTGGGTATCCTTTAAGAATGTGAGGCTACCTATATCCAATTATAATAAAATTAATTGGAAGTAATTTTATTAAATGATGTAATTTATGAAATAGACATGCTGATCTCCACTTGTTTAAATTACTGTTACCCTTTAGCTATTCATATGTTTTGATTTTTTCCTTTTAATCACTGCTTGATCTAAATTTGTATATATTGTACATTCAGAGTTAAATGGTAATTATTTTGTCTTTCCCCCTCGGTTTACCCCCTTGAAGCTCTGGGAGAAAATGTGGTTGAATTTGTTAGTTCTCACCATTATTGTATTATTGGTCAATGCTAATTAAATGACATGGAAGTCAGATAATTTTTTTGTAAGATATTATTTCTTTGTTGGCTAACCTGGAGGTAGATTTTATTGAAAGGATATGTTTCTTTACAAAGAATATGTGTGCAGTTTCAATCTTAGTAAGTTTGTATGTGTGCACGTGTTTTACATACTTACCTATAAAACATAGACAACTTAATATCCTAACATAAAGGAATAATATACAGCTATCTGCATATACTACTATAATTTTATCTGTGTAAGAATAGAATGTCTGAGTCATAGGATATGCTTATTTTCAACTTTGTTGATGCTGCTAAAAGAGTTCTAGGTGACTCTTCCAATTGCAGTGTAAAGCATCAGCATGGGAGAGATTCCATTTATTCCATATCATTATTGCCAGTACTTGAGATGGTCAGTCTTTTTAATTTCAGTTACTCTGGGAGATGAAGCCTGTATATGGTTTTCATGTATATTACACAGATGACTAAGAATGGCATTTTAATATCTTACTAAGTGAAGTGCCTATTTTATTGTTGTTTTTTTTTTTTTTTTGGCGGTACACAGGCCTCTCCCGTTGCGGAGCACAAGCTCTGGATGAGCAGGCTCAGCGGCGTGGCTCACGGGCCCAGCCGCTTCGCGGCATGTGGGATCTTCCCGTACCGGGGCACAAACCCATGTCCTCTGCATTGGCAGGCGGACTCTCAACAACTGCGCCACCAGGGAAGCCCTTTATTTTTTATTAAGTAGTCTGTCTTTTTATAATTTATACAAAACAATGTTTTACAAATGCTAGATATGAGCACTTTGTTGGGAATATCTGATATTAAATATTATTGCAAATATCTCTTTTTAGTAGCTGGTACTTTCATGATTTAATGGTGTGGATTGAAAACCAAACATTTTTTTCCTTTTTTTTTATTGTAATATACATGATTTACAATGTTGTGTTTGTGGTGTACAGCAAAGTGATTCAGTTGTATATATATATTCATTGTCTATATATTTTTCAGATTCTTCCCATTATGGTTTATTACAGGATATTGAATATAGTTCCATGTGCTATACAGTAGGTCCTTGTTGTTTACCTATTTTATACATAACACTTTTTATCTGCTTATTCCAAACTGCTAATTTATCCCTCCCCCATTCCCCTTTGGTAACAGTAAGTTTGTTTTCTGTGTCTGTGAGTCTGTTTCTGTTTTGTAAACAAGTTCATTTGTGCCATATTGAAGATTCCACATAAAAGTGATATCATATGGTATTTGTCTTTCTCAGTCTGGCTTATTTCACTTAGTATGATCATCTCCATGTCCATCCATGTGGCTGCAAATAGCATTATTTCATTCTTTTTAAGGGCTGAGTAGTATTCCATTGTATATATGTACCACATCTTCCTTATCCATTCATCGGTCAGTGGACATTTAGGTTCCTTCCATGTCTTTTCTATTGTAAATAGTGCTGTTTGGAACACAGGGATGCGTGTATCTTTTCGAATTAGAGGAAAATCAAATATTTTAAATGTTGAAAGTAGTGGTTTAGTTAATCACTCCTTTCATTTTCCGTAAAGTTGTGTGTTTAAAAAAAAAAACAAAATAAAACAAAAAACATGAGATCTATGCTCTTCACAAAATTTTAAGTTCAGTATATAGCAGATGTTTATAACTATTCATCTCACCTGATGAACTTACTCATTTGAATAGCAAAAAGCTTTCTTGAGTGTGTTCCTTAAAAAAAAAACAACTTTAATCCTTTTTCAAGAAAATAATCATCCTTGTTCAAGAATATATCATCTAAGTAATCATTGTTAAGCTTTCCTGTGTACATCTAAAATTCAGATCACTACTGTGTTTAAAATTGATAACCCACAAGGACCTACTGTAGAGCACAGGGAACTCTGCTTAATATTCTATAATAACCTAAATGGGGAAAGAATTTGAAAAAGAAGAGATACTTGTCTGTGTACAACTGAATCACTTTGCTGTACACCTGAAACTGACACTGTAAATCAACTATACTCCAATATAAAATAAAAATTAAAAAAAAAGAAAGGACATTACAACTGAACATAAAAGTTATAAAATGTTAAAAGAAATTCAGATCAATTACTTTTTTGGTGTGAGATGAAGTGGTTGGTTTTTGTTTGTTTGTTTCTGTGGAGGTACCCAAATCTCCTCTACTATTTATGCCATCACATGCTTTCCTTAGGATCTGTGGTCCAAACTCCATCATGCATTACTTATCTATAGATATTTTTCATTTTCTTCTTCCTATCTTTGACTTAAAAATTCACAGTCTTATGGATAAATTAATGTAAGTCATTATTTTCTTTTAAAGGTGTCATTTGTTACTGCGATATATTTTAGGTGTTCTTTGTCTTTTTTTTTTTTTTTTTTTTTACATTTTCAGTATTTATTTTTGTATGTAACTTCCTTTCTTTATGTATCTATACAGTTTTTTTTTTTATTTTATTTTTATTTTTTTTTATTTTACAAATTTAATCAGTTATACATATACATATGTTCCCATATCCCCTCCCTTTTGCGTCTCCCTCCCACCCTCCCTATCCCACCCCTCCAGGCGGTCACAAAGAACCGAGCTGATCTCCCTGTGCTATGCGGCTGCTTCCCACTAGCCATCTACCTTACGTTTGGTAGTGTATATATGTCCATGCCGCTCTTTCACTTTGTCACAGCTTACCCTTCCCCCTCCCCATATCCTCAAGTCCATGCTCTAGTAGGTCTGTGTCTTTATTCCTGTCTTACCCCTATGTTCTTGATGACATTTTTTCTTAAATTCCATATATATGTGTCAGCATACAGTATTTGTCTTTCTCTTTCTGACTTACTTCACTCTGTATGACAGACTCTAGGTCCATCCACCTCATTACAAATAGCTCAATTTCATTTCTTTTTATGGCTGAGTAATATTCCATTATATATGTGCCACATCTTCTTTATCCATTCATCCGATGATGGACACTTAGGTTGTTTCCATCTCCGGGCTATTGTAAATAGGGCTGCTATGAACATTTTGGTACATGTCTCTTTTTGAATTATGGTTTTCTCAGGGTATATGCCCAGTAGTGGGATTGCTGGGTCATATGGTAGTTCTATTTGTAGTTTTTTAAGGAACCTCCATACTGTTCTCCATAGTGGCTGTACCAATTCACATTCCCACCAGCAGTGCAAGAGTGTTCCCTTTTTTCCACACCCTCTCCAGCATTTATTGTTTCTAGATTTTTTGATGATGGCCATTCTGACTGGTGTGAGATGATATCTCATTGTAGTTTTGATTTGCATTTCTCTAATGAGTAAAGATGTTGAGCATCCTTTCATGTGTTTGTTGGCTGTCTGTATATCTTCTGTGGAGAAATGTCTATTTAGGTCTTCTGCCCATTTTTGGATTGGGTTGTTTGTTTTTTTGCTATTGAGCTGCATGAGCTGCTTATAAATTTTGGAGATTAATCCTTTGTCAGTTGCTTCATTTGCAAATATTTTCTCCCATTCTGAGGGTTGTCTTTTCGTCTTGTTTATGGTTTCCTTTGCTGTGCAAAAGCTTTGAAGTTTCATTAGGTCCCATGTGTTTATTTTTGTCTTTATTTCCATTTCTCTAGGAGGTGGGTCAAAAAGGATCTTGCTGTGATTTATGTCATAGAGTGTTCTGCCTATGTTTTCCTCTAAGAGTTTGATAGTGTCTGGCCTTACATTTAGGTCTTTAATCCATTTTGAGCTAATTTTTGTGTATGGTGTTAGGGAGTGATCTAATCTCATACTATTACATGTCCCTGTCCAGTTTTCCCAGCACCACTTATTGAAGAGACTGTCCTTTCTCCACTGTACATTCCTGCCTCCTTTATCAAAGATAAGGTGACCATATGTCTGTGGGTTTATCTCTGGGCTTTCTATCCTGTTCCATTGATCTATCTTTCTGTTTTTGTGCCAGTACCATACTGTCTTGATTACTGTAGCTTTGTAGTATAGTCTGAAGTCAGGGAGCCTGATTCCTCCAGCTCCGTTTTTCGTTCTCAAGATTGCTTTGGCTATTCGGGGTCTTTTGTGTTTCCATACAAATTGTGAAATTTTTTGTTCTAGTTCTGTGAAAAATGCCATTGGTAGTTTGATAGGTATTGCATTGAATCTGTAGATTGCTTTAGGTAGTAGAGTCATTTTCACAATGTTGATTCTTCCAATCCAAGAACATGGTACATCTCTCCATCTATTTGTATCATCTTTAATTTCTTTCATCAGTGTCTTATAATTTTCTGCATACAGGTCTTTTGTCTCCTTAGGTAGGTTTATTCCTAGATATTTTATTCTTTTTGTTGCAATGGTAAATGGGAGTGTTTCCTTGATTTCACTTTCAGATTTTTCATCATTAGTATATAGGAATGCCAGAGATTTCTGTGCATTAATTTTGTATCCTGCAACTTTACCAAATTCATTGATTAGCTCTAGTAGTTTTCTGGTAGCATCTTTAGGATTCTCTATGTATAGTATCATGTCATCTGCAAACAGTGACAGCTTTACTTCTTCTTTTCCCATTTGGATTCCTTTTATTTCCTTTTCTTCTCTGATTGCTGTGGCTAAAACTTCCAAAACTATGTTGAATAAGAGTGGTGAGAGTGGGCAACCTTGTCTTGTTCCTGATCTTAGTGGAAAGGGTTTCAGTTTTTCACCATTGAGGACGATGCTGGCTGTGGGTTTGTCATATATGGCCTTTATTATGTTGAGGAAAGTTCCCTCTATGCCTACTTTCTGCAGGGTTTTTATCATAAATGGGTGTTGAATTTTGTCAAAAGCTTTCTCTGCATCTATTGAGATGATCATATGGTTTTTCTCCTTCAGTTTGTTAATATGGTGTATCACATTGATTGATTTGCGTATATTGAAGAATCCTTGCATTCCTGGAATAAACCCCACTTGATCATGGTGTATGATCCTTTTAATGTGCTGTTGGATTCTGTTTGCTAGTATTTTGTTGAGGATTTTTGCATCTATGTTCATCAGTGATATTGGCCTGTAGTTTTCTTTCTTTGTGACATCCTTGTCTGGTTTTGGTATCAAGGTGATGGTGGCCTCGTAGAATGAGTTTGGGAGTGTTCCTCCCTCTGCTATATTTTGGAAGAGTTTGAGAAGGATAGGTGTTAGCTCTTCTCTAAATGCTTGATAGAATTCGCCTGTGAAGCCATCTGGTCCTGGGCTTTTGTTTGTTGGAAGATTTTTAATCACAGTTTCAATTTCAGTGCTTGTGATTGGTCTGTTCATATTTTCTATTTCTTCCTGATTCAGTCTTGGCAGGTTGTGCATTTCTAAGAATTTGTCCATTTCTTCCAGGTTTTCCATTTTATTGGCATAGAGTTGCTTATAGTAATCTCTCATGATCTTTTGTGTTACTTCTCCTTTTTCATTTCTAATTCTATTGATTTGAGTCTTCTCCCTTTTTTTCTTGATGAGTCTGGCTAATGGTTTATCAATTTTGTTTATCTTCTCAAAGAACCAGCTTTTAGTTTTATTGATCTTTGCTATCGTTTCCTTCATTTCTTTTTCATTTATTTCTGATCTGATTTTTATGATTTCTTTCCTTCTGCTAACTTTGGGATGTTTTTGTTCTTCTTTCTCTAATTGCTTTAGGTGCAAGGTTAGGTTGTTTATTCGAGATATTTCCTGTTTCTTAAGGTGGGATTGTATTGCCATAAACTTCCCTCTTAGAACTGCTTTTGCTGCATCCCATAGGTTTTGGGTCGTCGTGTCTCCATTGTCATTTGTTTCTAGGTATTTTTTAATTTCCTCTTCGATTTCTTCAGTGATCACTTCGTTATTAAGTAGTGTATTGTTTAGCCTCCATGTGTTTGTATGTTTTACAGCTCTTTTCCTGTAATTGATATCTAGTCTCATAGCATTGTGGTCGGAAAAGATACTTGATACAATTTCAATTTTCTTAAATTTACCAAGGCTTGATTTGTGACCCAAGATATGATCTATCCTGGAGAATGTTCCATGAGCACTTGAGAAAAATGTGTATTCTGTTGTTTTTGGATGGAATGTCCTATAAATATCAATTAAGTCCATCTTGTTTAATGTATCATTTAAAGCTTGTGTTTCCTTATTTATTTTCATTTTGGATGACCTGTCCATTGGTGAAAGTGGGGTGTTAAAGTCCCCTACTATGATTGTGTTACTGTCGATTTCTCCTTGTATGGCTGTTAATATTTCCCTTATGTATTGAGGTGCTCCTATGTTTGGTGCATAAATATTTACAATTGTTATATCTTCTTCTTGGATCGATCCCTTGATCATTATGTAGTGTCCTTCTTTGTCTCTTCTAGTAGTCTTTATTTTAAAGTCTATTTTGTCTGATATGAGAATTGCTACTCCAGCTTTCTTTTGGTTTCCATTTGCATGGAATATCTTTTTCCATCCCCTTACTTTCAGTCTGTATGTGTCTCTAGGTCTGAAGTGGGTCTCTTGTAGACAGCATATATATGGGTCTTGTTTTTGTATCCATTCAGCCAATCTGTGTCTTTTGGTGGGAGCATTTAGTCCATTTACATTTAAGGTAATTATTGATATGTATGTTCCTATTCCCATTTTCTTAATTGTTTTGGGTTCGTTATTGTAGGTCTTTTCCTTCTGTTGTGTTTCTTGCCTAGAGAAGCTCCTTTAGCATTTGTTGTAAAGCTGGTTTGGTGGTGCTGAACTCTCTCAGCTTTTGCTTGTCTGTAAAGGTTTTAATTTCTCCATCAAATCTGAATGAGATCTTTGCTGGGTAGAGTAATCTTGGTTGCAGGTTTTTCTCCTTCATCACTTTAAGTATGTCCTGCCACTCCCTTCTGGCTTGTAGAGTTTCTGCTGAGAGATCAGCTGTTATCCTGATGGGGATTCCCTTGTGTGTTATTTGTTGTTTTTCCCTTGCTGCTTTTAATATGATTTCTTTGTGTTTAATTTTTGACAGTTTGATTAATATGTGTCTTGGTGTATTTCTCCTTGGATTTATTCTGTATGGGACTCTCTGTGCCTCCTGGACTTGATTAACTATTTCCTTTCCCATATTAGGGAAGTTTTCAACTATAATCTCTTCAAATATTTTCTCAGTCCCTTTCTTTTTCTCTTCTTCTTCTGGAACCCCTATAATTCGAATGTTGGTGCGTTTAATGTTGTCCCAGAGGTCTCTGAGACTGTCCTCTGTTCTTTTCATTCTTTTTTCTTTATTTTGCTGTGCAGCAGTTATTTCCACTATTTTATCTTCCACCTCACTTATCCGTTCTTCTGCCTCAGTTATTCTGCTATTGATCCCATCTAGAGTATTTTTTATTTCATTTATTGTGTTTTTAATCGATGCTTGATTCGTCTTTAGTTCTTCTAGGTCCTTGTTAACTGTTTCTTGCATTTTGTCTATTCTATTTCCAAGATTTTGGATCATCTTTACCATCATTATTCTGAATTCTTTTTCAGATAGACTGCCTATTACCTCTTCATTTGTTAGGTCTGGTGGGTTTTTATCTTGCTCCTTCTCCTGCTGTGTGTTTTTCTGTCTTCTCATTTTGCTTATGTTACTGTGTTTGGGGTCTCCTTTTTGCAGGCTGCAGGTTCGTAGTTCCCGTTGTTTTTGGTGTCTGTCCCCAGTGGCTAAGGTTGGTTTAGTGGGTTGTGTAGCCTTCTTGGTGGAGGGGACTACTGCCTGTGTTCTGGTGGATGAGGCTGGATCTTGTCTTTCTGGTGGGCAGGTCCACGTCTGGTGGTGTGTTTTGGGGTGTTTGCAGACTTTTTATGATTTGACGCAGCCTCTCTGCTAATGGGTGGCGTTGTGTTCCTGTCTTGCTTGTTGTTTGGCATAGGGTGTCCAGCACTGTAGCTTGCTGGTCGTTGAGTGAAGCTGGGTGCTGGTGTTGAGATGGAGATCTCTGGAAGATTTTCACCGTTTGATATTATGTGGAGCTGGGAGGTCTCTTGTGGACCAGTGTCCTGAAGTTGGCTCTCCCACCTCAGAGGCACAGCACTGACTCCTGGCTCCTCAATTTGGGATGATTTGTTGTCTATTCCTGTATTCCACAGATGCAGGGTACATCAAGTTGATTGTGGAGCTTTAATCCGCTGCTTCTGAGGCTGCTGGGAGAGGTTTCCCTTTCTCTCTCTTCTGCGGAGGGATCGAATCAGCGCATGTCCCCGCACCGGCTGCCCCGGGGCCGCAGTCTGTCTTTTTTTTAAACCTGTTTTTTATTGTGTTTTTTTTATTTATATGGAACTTTCCTGGGGTTCATATGGCTTCCTGGACTTGGACTTAATTCTGACTTAATTCCAAGAAACAGTGTGGAAAAATTCTTAGAGATTATCTTTTCAAATATTGATTCTCCCCTCTTCTTTTTCTTCCATCCTGGACCTCCAGTTGCATGTGTATGGCATCTCTTTTCTGTGTCTTGTATGTCATTCTTTTTCCCTCAAGTTCCCTTTCTTTTGTCTTTCAGTGATTCTTTCCACTAATTAATTCTGTCTTCTACTGTAACTGATATCCTGTCAATTTTATTCATTAGTTTTGTTTTCAGTTCTAGAATTTCTAACCCATATTTTATGTTTTCCTTTGCTCTGTTGATCTTACTAACCATCTGAGTTTTTGAACATACTAATCACAGATTTTTTTTGATATACACTGTCATATTTACTTTTTTGACCAAGGTGTTAGGCTTTTTTTTTTTTAAGAAGATATTGGGGGCAGGAGTTTAGTAATTTATTTATTTTTGCTGTGTTGGGTCTTCGTTTCTGTGCGATGGCCTTCTCTGGTTGTGGCAAGCGGGGGCCACTCTTCATCGCGGTGCGCAGGCCTCTCATGTCGCGGAGCACAGGCTCCAGACACGCAGGCTCAATAGTTGTGGCTCACAGGCCTAGTTGCTCCGCGGCACATGGGATCCTCCCAGACCAGGGCTTGAACCCATGTCCCCTGCATTAGCAGGCAGATTCTCAACCACTGCACCACCAGGGAAGCCTTAGGCTTTTTATTTTAAATTTTTCAATTATAAACCAATTTTAGCTTTACAGAAATACAAAAAAGAAAAGTTACAAAATATAGAGTTTCCATCTCTCTCTCATCCCACTTCCCTTAATTTGTTATGTAACTTTAGTACAATTATCAAGAATAAGAAATTAACCTTGTACAACACTATTAACTAAATTGCAAAATGTATTTGTATTTCACCAATTTTTCCACTCATGTCCTTTTTCTATTCCAGACTCCTAACCAAGATCCAAAAATGCATTTAATTTTTATTTCTTTTCATTCTCCTATAGTCTGTAATAATCTTCAGTCTTCCCTTGTTTTTTATGACCTTAACCATTTTGAGTAATATCGATCAGTTATTTTGTCAAATCTCCCTCAATTTTGGTTTGTCTGATATTCTCTTATGATTGTACAGACCGCAGGTATGCATTTTGGGCAAAAATACTCCAGAAATGATGCTATATCTTCAGCCTGTCCTATCACGGGATTCATCATGTTGATATGTATTATTACTGGTGATATTGACCTTAGTGAAGGCGGTAATGACAGGTGTTTAAAACTCCTATTCTGATATGTATAATACCTGGATTGGTTGCAGTTTTTCTTTTTTTTTTGTTTTTATTTTTTGTCTCTCCACATTTATCTTGGTTTTCAGCCAGTTGTTAGTGTTTCCTTGTATCTCTGGTACATTGTTTTAATGTTGGCATTGTTTAAAATAATTTTCAGAAACAAAATTTGCCTTGGGATGGTGTGATCTTCCTTCAAAGAGGGTTGATTTTTGCTTGATCTAATTGCATTGTATGGACAGATTTAAGGCTAGTTTTCATTCCTTACCAAGACCCGTTTTTTAATCTATTTCTGGTTCATCACTAGTCTTATGATACAGCTCATCAGGGTCCCAGAATGAAGCTTGGGATTTTTTTTTTTTTTTTTTTTACCAGATCCCTGCTCCAAGGCAGGCTCTCCTGTCCAGTTTTTGTCCTCCAGCTTCAGAGTAAATGTCACTGGCTATCCTCTGGTCCTCAGACTCAGGCAATGCTTATTTCAATGCCACTGATGCATCATTAATACATTGAGGGTTGCATTTGTGTCAGAGGATGAGTTAACCTCTACGGGTCACTCAAATCCTCACCGTCTTGGGTCCTCTCAGATACTTTCAAACAGACGTCTTTGAAAATGTCTGTCTTCTTATGGTTGGTCAGTAGAGAAAATTCTCACACCTCAAGGCTTAATGTAAAATAACAATGCTAATAACAAATAAGAATTTAAAAATCCCCATGCTCATGGGACAGGTTGCCTATACTCACTCTGCATGTACGGGTGAGGTCTCAGCTTCTACCTGTTAACACCTAATAATTGTCCATTTCTTCCATGGGTCTCTTGGCTTTAGCACACTGTTACAGGTCTGTCTTGGAGTTGTCAGAATGTCTAACAACTAAGGAATTTCCTTCCTTGATATTGAGTTCATGGCCTATATATTTTGTTATATTTTTTTCAGTATTTGTTCGTGTTTGAAATGAGAACAGAATACTCCCTATCATCTCAATCCATTATACTGATCAGAAGTTACCGACATGATTATATTCAATTTTTTGGACTCAGGTGTATTTTCTTTCTTGTTTTTAAAAAACTTATTTATTTATTTATTTTGGCTGCACTGGGTCTTAGTTGCAGCGTGTGGGATCTTTAGTTGCAGCATATGGGCTTCTTAGTTGTGGCATGCAGGCTCTTAATTGCAGCATGCCTGCAGGATCTAGTTCCCCGACCAGGGATCAAACCCAGGCCCTCTGCATTGGGAATGCAGAGTCTTATCCACCAGACCACTAGAGAAGTCCCCTCAACTGTATTTTCAATTCATTTAAATTTTGAACATAAATACTTTAAGCTTACTTCTCCACTGGAAAATTCAGTAATTAAGTTACACATTTTGAATCCTGAGCTAATTGGATTCGATACAGAAAAAGACATTGTGCACAAATGTTCTCAGCTGTAAACATCCCCATGGATTTCTAACAACTTTTATTTCATCACTCATTTCTCTTTAATTCTCTCTCTCCCTCTCAGACATACATGTACCTTTGTGTTTACAACTGGGTGAATCTATTTACAGAAAAGTTGGTCAAAGAGGGAAGGCAAAGAATGCCATGAACAAAAATCTAGAAACAACAAAATATTTGAGGAATCACTAATTTATGTGAAAGTGACTTAAAAGTGTACCCAGCCATAGGCTAGTCTATGGACTTGTTCCTGTAGGTTGGATAGAATATCAATGTATTTCATGACCATGTTACAGAAGATAGCCGTGGTAGGACAGATTAGATGCAGACATCTTTGCTTTCAACATCAGAATGAATTACAATGTGTTCTCTATATTTGAATAGTTTTGTGAATTATTTCACTTCCTTTATCAAAGCTTATAAAAGATTAAAAAAGATTAATGGTTGGCATTATGCAATATAAAATGTACATCATTATTGTGTTTATTACTGTTTAGCCAACCTTCAATTTTTTGACTTGTTTGTTTTGGTTTCATGCCATAAAGTTTCTACAACTTGAAATGTTAAATGTTTGAATGTTCCTGCTTATGTGAGGATTTGAAACCACAGTTTAGATGATATATGTTTGCAGACATGCTCCTGCATATGGTTTTTTATCCCACTTCCACCGTCTTTATTTTTAACCAGCAAGTAAGAGATTTTTCTCAGTCACTTGAAAATTTAAAAACAAACAAATAGGAAAAATTAGATGCAGCATATGTACTCTCAGCGTAAGAGAACTTGAAATTTTTAGTTATATTATCTGTATGATAATAACAAAGCTACTGGACATGGCATGAATTTCTTTTCTTCCAGTTTTATTGAGATATAACTGACATACAGTACTGTACAAGTTTAAGGTGTACAGTGTAATGATACACATATTGTGAAAAAATTACTGCAATAAGTTTCGTTAACATCCATCATCTCCCAGAGATACAAGAAAAGAAAAAGAAAAAAGTGTTTTTTTCCTTGTGATGAGAACTTTTAGGATTTACTCTTAGCAACTCTCAAATAGGCCATACAGCTTTGTTATAGTCATCATGTTGTACATAATTTCTCCATTGCTTCTTTATCTTATAACTGAAAATTTGTATCTTTTCACCACCTTTCTCCAATTCGCCAGCCACCCATCCTGTCTCTGCTAACCACAAATCTGATTTCTTTTTCCATGAGTTTGTTTGTTTGCTTTTTGATTGCATGTGTAAGTGCGACCCTACAGTATTTGTCTCTAACTTATGTCACTTTAGCATAAGACCCTCAGGATAAATCCATGTTGTCACGAATGGCAAGATTCACTTAGTTTCAATGGTTGAATAATATTCCAATTTTTTCTTTATCCATTCATCTGTAGGTGGAAACGTTGGTTGTTTCCACATCTTCGCTATTGTGAACAGTGCTGCGGTGAACATAGGGATGCAGATATCTCTTGGACATGATAATTTTGTTTTCTTCAGATAAATACCCAGAAGTAAACTGCTGTGTTATTTGGTAGCTGTTTCTTTTATATTTATTTATTTTTCCCTTTTTCCTTTTTTGGCGGTGTCAGGTCTTAGTTGTGGCACACAGGCTCTTTGTTGAGACATGTGGGATCTTTTCATTATGGCATGTGGTCTGCTCAGGTTTCTCTCTAGTTCCGGCATTCAGGCTTCTCTCTAGTTGTGGCACGTGGGCTCTGTCCTTTGCAGCTTGCGGGCTCTCTCATTGAGGTGCGTGAGCTCAATAGCTGTGGTGCACGGGCTTAGTTGCCCTGTGGCATGTAGGATTTTAGTTCCCTGACCAGGGATTGAACCTGCATCCTCTGCATTGGAAGATGGATTCTTTACCACTGGGCCACTAGGGAAGTCCCAGTAGTTCTATTTTTAATTTTTTTGAGGAGCCTCCATACTGTTTTCCAATGAGGAATTATACAGTGGGTGATGGAGGTGTGGACAATATAAAAGATCCTCATCCAAAAGAATGAATAAATCATGAGAAGGTGAAAGGGGAGTGGGGGCCAAACATTTGAATCTCTGAGAAGAAAAGGAAGGAGAGGGAAATATTTGAAGTTAAGAGGACTCTCATCTTGACCTAAAGAACAACATGGAGCCCAGGACTTTGTGTTCAGGAAACAAAACAGAGTTACTAGCTTTCAAGTTGGTGTCGTTGACACAAGTTAACAAAAGACATTTTCACATTTCCTCCTTTTGTAAACTTTAAAGTCACTGCGTCCAAACAATTGCAACTTGCTGAGAATCTTGAACATTTCAATAGCCTTATTCTTAGAGGTGAGCACCTCTCTAGAGCAGAAAGTGAAGCCAGGCAAGCACATCCTCAAAGTTTCTAGAAAATGTAAGAAAAAAAATAAACTCAAAACCTTCAGTGGAAGTGATACTTCTGCTTTGGGGTTGCTCCAGAGATGAGCTTAAATATCTCTCTCTTTGGTGATCCAAGCTGTTTAATATTGTGTGTGTGTGTGTGTGTGTGTGTGTGTTTCCTCCCTGCACTTCAGTGAAAAACTCATTTTGATTCCCTTTTGTCCATAAGGGAAACAAAATTAATGCACGTATACTAGAAAAATTTACTGGCGCTTGGAGCTTGAAAATGTTTTTTAATTAATTTTTGGCTGCATTGGGTCTTTGTTGCTCTGCATGGCCTTTGTCTAGTTGCGGCGAGCGGGGGCTACTCTTCGTTGCGGCGTGCGGGCTTCTCATTGAGGTGGCTTCTCTTGTTGCAGAGCATGGACTCTAGGTGCATGGGCTTCAGTAGCTGTGGCTCACGGGCTCTAGAGTGCAGACTCAGTAGTTGTGGTGCACAGGCTTAGTTGCTGTGCAGCATGTGAGATCTTCCCGGAGGAGGGCTTGAACCCGTGTCCTCTGCATTGGCAGGCGGATTCTTAACCACTGTGCCACCAGGGAAGTCACATGGTTTTCTTTTTTCACTATCTCCAAAATGATCTTCTCTGCTGAAAAAAAAAAAAAAAACAACTGCAACTAATTTTTTAAAATTCCAAAGGATCTTTGAGCAATATTGTCTATTGGAGAATCCAGTTTGGATTCATGTGTAGTCTGATCATATTTTCTGCATGTCTTGAATATGCTACTTTCAGAGAGTCACAAAAGGTAAGGCTGTTATTACAATTCACTCCTCCTGGGCCTTTCATCCCACTAGAGCCAGCTGTTTATTTACTTGTCATGAATGCAAACCTGGAGACTTTATACTTTGAGAGATTAGGGATCCTGGAATTCTTTTCAGTGTGTGGAGCATTAATTAAAGTGAGTAGCATTCAGGTTGACAGTTGTAATGAAAAGAAATAGAGGGAGTTCATGAACTTAAAGGTAGTTATGGAAGATTGAAAAGCACATTTCCTTAAAAGCAAAAATAAACAAATGGGACCTAATCAAAACCTATAAGCTTTTGCATAGCAAAGGAAACTGTAAACAAAATAAAGACATCTTATGTACTGGGAGAAAATATTTGCAAATGATGTGACCAACAAGGGATTAATTTCCAAAATATAGAAACAACTCAGTAACCAAAAAACAAACAACTCAGTCAAAAAAATGGGCAGAAGACTTAAATAGACATTTCTCCAAAGAAGCCACACAGATGGCCAACAGGCACATGAAAAGATGCTCAGCATCACTAATTATTAGAGAAATGCAAATCAAAACTACAGTGAAGTACCACCTCACACTAGTCAGGATGGCCATCATTAAAAAGTCTACAAAAAGGACTTCCCTGGTGGCACAGTGGTTGAGAGTCCACCTGCCGATGCAGGGGCACGGGTTTGTGCCTCGGTCCGGGGGGATCCCCCATGCCATGGAGCGGCTGGGCCCATGAGCCGTGGCCGCTGGGCCTGCGCGTCCGGAGTCTGTGCTCCGCAGCAGTAGAGGCCAAAACAGTGAGAGGCCCACATACTACAAAAAAAAAAAAAAAAAAAAAAAAGTCTACAAAAAATAAATGCTGGAGAGGGTGTGGAGAAAAGGGGACCCTCCTGCACTGTTGGTGGGAATGTAAATTGGTGCAGCCACTACGGAAAACAGTATGAAGATTCCTTAAGAAACTAAAAATAGAGCTACCATATGATCTAGCAATCCTGTTCCTGGGCATATATCCAGAGAAAACCATGATTCAAAAAGATACATTTACCCCCAGTGTTCATTATAGCACTATTTACAATAGCCAGGACACAGAAGCAACCTAAATGTCCATCGACAGATGAATGGATAAAGAAGATGTGGTACGTATATACAATGGAATATTACGCAGCCATAAAAAAGAATGAAGCAATGCCATTTACAGCAACATGGATGGTGCTAGAGATTGGCATACTAAGTGAAGTAAGCCAAACAGAGAAAGAAAAATATAAAGTGATATCTCTTCTATGTGGAATCTGAAAAAAAAATAATGCAAATGAACTTATTTACAAAACAGAAACAGACTCACAGGCATAAAAACAAACTTACGATTACCAAAGGGGATGATGGGGGAGGGATAAATTAGGAGTTTGGAGTTAGCAGATACACACTCCTATATATAAAATAGATAAGCAACAAGGACCTACTGTAGGGCACAGGGAACTATTTTCAATATCTTGTAATAACCTATAATGGAAAAGAATCTGAAAAAGAATATATATGTGTATATATAACGGAATCACTTTGCTGTACACCTGAAACATTATAAATCAATTATACCTTAATAAAAAAATAATAAAACAGGCATCTTCATACTAAAAACAAAACAAATGAAGAAAACAAAACCATGCCGTTATTCATCACCATTTCTGTCACACATTTCGTCCTGTGTTCAAGCAAGTGCTCCCTTCTTTTCTCTTCCTAGGACCACACACCTATTTCTCTTTTTTATCCTAATGACCCCATTTTTACCATTTATTCACTCATCATATGTCTCAGTAGATGGCACCACGTCTGACCCATGAGGTCACAGAGTCACTCAGTTTCCTCTTTAGGGACCCAGCCTTTCAGACAAGGTCTAGTCCAAGACTGAGAACAAGGACCAATGAGATAGATGTTGACACCGGTGAGCACTTTTATCCACGACGACCTCCAGCTTCTTGTTGTTGATCATAAAATTGAACTCAGAGCCACCAAAATTTTGAAAACTCTTATGCTTATGGAGGGAATTCAATAACAGTAACTGCAAGCATTGTGTACAACCGTAACCATTTAGAAACACTGACACGCCCCCCACCTTTGAATCCCTGTTGTGTATTTAATTCCAAGCAAGACACTTCTCTGCAGTGAGGACGCTGAGCAACAACACGCTTGGGTGTCTTCACAGCATAGAGTCCCTAGAACTACTGTTGCTCACAGGGTGCAATGCTTTCAGACATCAGGGGTACATTAGTGCAGTCAGCAAGGGTGAAATATGCAGACTGAAAAACCCCACCTCTGCATTCACACTCATGCACCAACGTTAGTTTCTCTAACCCTAAAAGCCTCAGAGCCTGCTGCTCCCCTGCAAACCTTCGTTTTCGTGTTTACGCATTGTGGTTTTAATTGTTATCAATGTCTACAAAATGGAATGATCTTCATTTGCAATCAATCCAGAAGAACATTTAGGCCCTAAAAAACTGTTCCTACACATGGCGGGGGGGTCCTTAGAACAGAAGAGAAACTAAATTGAACATTCAGTGAATGATCTTTTTATTGTTGTTGTTTTGTTTTCAGTCCAGCACCACCGAGCTGTTATTTTTATTTATTTATTTTAATTGAAGTATAGTTGCTGTACGGTATTATATAAGTTACATGTATATAGTATAGTGTTTCACAATCTTTAAAGGTTATACTTCACTTATAGTTATTATAAAATACTGGCTATATTCCCTGGGTTGTACAGTATATCCTTGTAGCTTATTTTATACCTAATGGTCTGTACCTCTTAATCCCCTACCCCTATATTACCCCTCCCCCTCCCCTCTCCCCTCTGGTAACCATTAGGTTGTTCTCTGTATGTATGATTCTGCTTCTTTTTTGTTATATTAATTAGTTTGTTGTGATTTTTAGATTCCACGGATAAGTGCTATCATACAGTATTTGTCTTTCTCTGCCTGACTTATTTCACTAAGCATAATGCCCTCCAAGTCTGTCCATGGTGCTGCAAATGGCATTATTTCATTCTTTTTCATGGCTGAGTAATATTCCATGGTATATATGTACCACATCTTCTTTATCCGTTCACCTGTTGATGGGCACTTAGGTTGCTTCCATTTCTTGGCTATTGTAAATAGTGCTGCTATGAACATAGGGGTATATGTATCTTTTCAAAATTGTGTTTTTGGTTTTTTTGGATATATACCCAGGAGTGGAATGATCTTTGACAAGGACAGTGAGTAATGTAAACAATTCAATAATTATAAATGAAGATCATGCCAAGACTTTTGAAATGAGGCCAAAGAAATCAGAGAAACACATGTCTTTAGAAATTACATACAATTACAATTTTCAAATTACAGTTTTCAAAATAGGGGTCTCTAATAGCCAATTAAACCAATATTTATAATTCCTCAAATCTTAAGTTCATTAAGCCCTTTATAGAAACTCATGAAAATAAATGCCATTATTATAATGGTGAAGAGAATGACATGGCAACTTTAGAAAGTAATCACAAAGGAACTTTTATTGGTGCTGAATTATGTGTATTTGTTTCTTTAACTGATTAACTTTTCTAATAGATACATGTTGTTTTATCAAAATGAGTTATCCTAGCTTTCTTTGGAATTTGATAGAAAGTTTTCCACTTTACTACCTTGAAATATTTTTTGAGAAAAAGAATGCTATACTTTGAATAATTTAGAAGGTAACTAATGAATTAGATTATAGGCTTCCTTAAAATTTAATTGAGCACCTATTCTGATTGGCTTAAAGAGATTAATAAAGCCTTATATATATATGTAAACAAGAAACATTTAGATTTCTAGAAGAGACATTTTATTCCTTACACTTTAAGTGTTTTGGCTTTTTAACAAATGTGTATGCATATATATACACATACTGTGTTATTTCATTCTTTGTTTTCTGAGTGAACCTGTAAGTCACAAAGAAAAATGATTCAAATATAAGTTTGTTTAATGGCCTTGGCTAGTAGTATATAAGAAGCAACTGAAAATTGTACTTCAATATTTTTCTCTTTTTAAAAATACTTAGTGTGAATTATTATAGAAGTAAAAGCTCACATAATATATTTACCCAGATACTTTTTAAAAAAATTAGTTATATGTAATGATTCTGTTTTATAAACTGTTATTGACCATATTTTGATCTTATCATAATCTCATTTAAGCAAGTCTTCAGTTTATTTTTCCTGAAAACCTAAATAATTTGAGTTACCTATATATTGGTATATCTTGGTAATACACTAATATCACAGTCAGTAAAAGTTACAATTATAAAATAATAGAAGTGCTTCCTAAAACTAAATTATTATAGGCCATAGCTATATAGTAAGGGATTTATTTGTTTTATCTCCAAAGAAAAATAACATAATGTAAAAAAATATAAGCAGACTTATGTGAAAAGTGTTTAAAATGAGACTTTCCAATAACAAAAGTGAATTTCTTTATTCTTCATAAGAAGTAGGAAAGAGATGTTATTTTATTTTTCATTTCAACAAATTGAGTACAATTTTGAATCTATAAACTAAGTAACTACTAAGTGAGCTGAAAGAGACTCAACCTGATAATTTAAAAAGCAAATAAAATTAAACGAAGAAAACAGAAAAGAGGAAAAAGAGACAGATAAATAGCATAAGGATATAACGTAGGAGCACAAACCCTACTGGGACCTGCCCATGAGAGGGATCTAGGTGGCACGCTCCCAAGGAGAATCTAATGCCTGGGGATCTGAGGTGGAGCTGAGGCGATGATGCTGGCGCTGGGGAGCGGCTGCAAATACAGATTCTCATTAGCAGAGAGGTTTGACTGCACAGAGACCATCATAAATCAATGGCTTGCAGACTCATCTCAAAACCCTATCAGTGAGTGGCACTTGAAAACAAGCTCAGGGCTCCCAGTGATTCTGCATTATGGCGACTTGTAGAGTTATTTCATTATCTATTACTATGTAATAATAATAGAAATAAAGTGAAAAATAAACGTAATGCGCTTGAATCATCCTGAAACCATCCCCCCTCACCAGTCCATGGAAAAATTGTCTTCCACAAAACCGGTCCCTGGTGCCAAAAAGGATGGGGACCACTGATCTAAAGGGAAGGAAGGACAGAAGATGGAAAAGAGTTTAGTACACACAACTCAGAAGAAAAAAAATACGTCATTAAAACAAAGACAAACCCTTGAAAGCAAAAAAAAAATAAAATGTGGCGAAACCAATCTAACATATCACGTATAACAATAAATATCCATGGGGTAGAATCACTTATTAAGAGAGACATTGTCAGACCAGCTTTTTGCTGTCTCTTCAAGATGCAGATCTATGAAGTATTCTAGATAATAGATTTAAGGAGAGAGTTATGTGTCTGGTGTATAGCACATAAGATTTCCAGAAAGGAAAGTTGTCCATTTTTAGGCGATACTTGAAAGGATTGAATGGAACTGCCCAGTGAGACTGGGTGTAAAGAAACCAGTTCTAGGAAAAAAATGAAAGTTTAAGATCTGGCAAAGGGAGCATCCTACAGTGGAGTCCAAGAAGGACTATCCAGAAATGTCAGATAAAATCCAAAATTGTGTTACCTTGCGAAATCCAGTGTTTTAGCATATGGAGTACATCACTCATATTTTAAGAGTATTAGGTCATCTGGAATAGCGCCTTTTTTTCTTGGAACCAAGGTAGTCTAACTCAGTCCTGAAGACCATCTTCTCTCTCTCTGTCAAGTTCTTGTAAATCATCAGCAGAGCAGTTCTGCCTGATACATGTCATATAATCCCCAGGATTTTCATGACTTAAGTTTTCTTTTTTTCCTTACATTTTTGAGGAATGGCCAGAGTTGGGAAATCATTTCAGCAGTACCTACCAACACCTGTTACATTTGCTTTTTTCCAAACTGATTCATTTCTTCTGAATGAGCTTTCTGGGTTCTCCCCTCAGAATACTTCATGTTCCAGATTTCTCTCTTCTTTGCATGCTCATCAGGGCTCGTCTCTGAAATTTTGGATGGAACAAGGTTAGATGCCAAGTTTTCTTGCTCCATAGAGGTGACTAAGATTTGATGTGCTCACAAATATTTTGCAAACTCATGAGGGACATAAAACCCATAGGCAAATATATTGCAAACGACTTTAATGCTATTCATGTGTAAACCATAAGGCGTGTGACAGAGACGTGTATACGAAACACAATCCTCTAAATTTATGTTGCGATTATTTTTTTTAAGATAGTGTTAAATACCACTCTGGAGTTGCAGAACCAAAACGAATTCCTCAACACTTAAACATTTAAAATAGAACTCTTGGGCTTCCCTGGTGGCGCAGTGGTTGGGAGTCCACCTGCCGATGCAGGGGACACGGGTTCGTGCCCTGGTCCGGGAAGATCCCACATGCCGCGGAGTGGCTGGGCCCGTGAGCCATGGCCGCTGAGCCTGTGCGCCCAGAGTCTGTGCTCCGCCAACGGGAGAGGCCACAGCAGTGAGAGGCCCATGTACTGCAAAAAAAAAAGAAAGAAAAAATAGAACTCTCTGACAATGATGCCAATTACGTATATTCAAAATACACGTTTTGGAAGAATTCATGGAATTCATGTGTAAAAACTAAACAATGCGACTTCCCCGTTGTGGTCTAGGGTTTTAACTGGTGTTGAATTATTAGAAAAGAGATATGTACAAGGCAGTGAGATAAGCTCCGTGACATAAAATCAGCATGGCTGACATCTACAGAGAGAAAACAAAGTGAGAGGGAGGGAGTTGGGAGCATCCCTTGAATATCTCTGAAGCTCTAAAGAGAAAGATGTGATTACTTTTCTCACTGACAAACAAGTAGCAACGTTCATGCAGATGGGACTCGGCATCCTGAAATTCTCTGTTTTGTATATTGGCATAAATTCCTTAAGGATATTAACTCATATTTGCTGGGAAATTGACTTTCATTATCTAATCAAACTTCACTTCTTAAGATAGGAGTTTAATCCATCTTTCAAATGACGCATTAACTAGAAAATTAGAACGTTTAAAAAAATTATTTAATATTTGGTAATACAGTAGCCTTCATGTTAAAAGATCACCTAAATAAAATTTGTAGTTCTTAAACTGCCAGGAATACACATTTTTTAATGAAAACGGATGGCTTTTAAGTTACTGTAATTTTTTGGTTTGGTTGCGTGGAGACTTGAATCTAGGGAGAAAGGGTTCTAGACATACAGATGTTATAAGTTTGCGATACTAATGTTGCTCGTTATTTACACAAAAGCATCTACTGTCTCTGGGAAATTACTAAACTGACAGGTCATTGATCTGGACAAATGGTTATCATGGGTAAGAGGTGAAGAATCTCAGAATACCATGGGTCCTTTTCATCATATGCCTAATTAATTCCAGGGCTAATAGGAATTTCTACCAGTGGCTGAGCAACTCTGTAAAGTTACGTGAATTAAAATAGCGATTCAGAGTGCAGAGTATGTCATTCATGACCCAGTCAGAAAAACAGGAGCTACACCAGCTAGCTGAAGAGGAGAATTACATGTTGGAAGCTGTTTGCCAATGTATTGAGAGAGCTGGAAAGCTGCACTGGGGATGGAGAGCCTTTCCAGGCATGAGCCGCCCGAGGGAGTCTGGGTACTGGACCTAAGTGTCAGGCGCTGGGACTGTGCAGGGGACAGAGCTGCAGATGGCATAGCTTCTTTTTTTTTTTTTTTTAATAAATTTATTTTATTTATTTATTTATTTTTGGCTGCGTTGGGTCTTCATTGCGGGGAGTGGGCTTCTCATTGCGGTGGCTTCTCCTGTTGCAGAGCACGGGCTCTAGGCATGTAGGCTTCAGCAGTTGTGTCATGCGGGCTCAGTAGTTGTGGCTCACTGGCTCTAGAGCACAGGCTCAGTAATTGTGGCTCACGGGCTCAGTTGCTCCGTGGCATGTGGGACCCTCCCGGACCAGGGATCGAACCCATGTCCCCTGCATTGGCAGGCGGACTCTGAACCACCGCGCCACCAGGGAAGCCCTGGCATAGCTTCTTGAAAAGCAGATGCAAAGCAGTATCTGGGTTCTCACCTCCTTTCTCCTTCCCGTGCCCTATCGCAGCCTCCTGTTGGTGACAATAAGATGCCAGCTGGCAGGAGAGCCTGGCGCCTGCAGACAGGGCAAGCTGAGGGTGAGGATGGCTCTGAGCAAAGGGGCAAATGACCAGCGTGTGTGCGTACACACACACTCACACGGCTTACACGTTTTAAATTCTATCCAGCCTCAAAAAAGAAGGAACTTCTGCCATATGTGACAACATGAATGATGCTGGAAGACATGATGCCCAGTGAAATAAGCTGATAAGAGAAGCACACGTACCGCACGATCTCCTTTATACGTGGACTCTGAGAGGGTCACCCACAGAAGCAGAGAGTCCAGTAGTGGTTGCCCATGTCTGGGGGCTGCGGGCATGAGGAGTGGTCGGTCAAAGGGTGCAAAGCTTCAGTTACGCTGGATGAATACGTCCCACAGATCTTGGGTACAGCACACGCCTCGAGTTCACAAGATGGTGGTGTGCACATCAGCATTTCTTACAAATGTACATCGCATGGGGAGTGTTCTTACCGCAAAACTAAACCAAAGGGACACAAGGAAACTTGGCGATGTGTTAGTTGTGTCTGTTACCTGGATGGTGGCGATGGTATCACAGGCGTCTATGTACAAACTCATTGAATTGTGCGCATTACATGTGTGCAGTTCTTTGTATAGCAATGATACCTCAATAATGCTGTTACAAAGGGTTACATTTAGAAGGTGGTAGACTAAATGACAATTGTTTCAGTGCAATTAGATTATGGGTCAAATCTTAATTTCGTTCCGTTGACTTTTAATGATTGACTTGATTAGAATCCTTGGTGCTTGATACACCAACCGATGAGAACAAACACAGATGGTAGGATGAATAACAAATTCTCAACTCACAGGTGCAAAGAGAAAAAAAAAACATGCTAAATATTTTAAAGTAGAAACACAAGAATTAAGCATTCCATTCGCGTTCAACTAAGTGCAGTACCCAGATCTGGAGAACTGAGCTTTTTTCATCCGTTGAAAGTTCAAGGGAGAGATGATGAAATCCCAAGCTTAGTCAATGAAGGGTTTCTAATACAAAAGTCCCATACACTTGAGATTATAAAGGGTTTCACCGTGTGGGGAGGGTGAATTGGAAATGTATCATCTCCCCAAAGGTAGCAAAGTAAGTTGTTTATCTATAATCTCGGCCCCAAATAGTGGAGAAGATGATGTACCCTAGAAAACTCTGAATCACCAGGCAGTGCATGGTTAGCCAGAATAGACACTTGCACTGTGATTCTAGAACTCTGAGATATAAATTACTGTAAAGCAATCCCACAGTTGGTGTGTTCCCCCATACCTGGCAGGTACAAACGCATGTCTTCTCTGGTAGAATCTCCATTCATGACTGACATCGACACAATCCCACAAAAACAATTGCAAGACAGATGGTTGATGCACTTGCCCAAAGTCATAAAGCACTTGCAGAGAAGAAAGCACCATGAGCAAGAAGAGCCTGTAGGCACAGGGGTCCAGTGCACAAGCCTCCAGGAACTGGAATTACCTTACACTGGTTTTTGAAATACCTGTACTGTGCAAAGACAAGAATCACATTGATTTTTGGATTCACTCCTCATCTCCCCATGTGATTAATCAGTACTTAATCCCGTTTCCTTACCATAGTCTTTATTACTAGAACCTTTTATGACACCTGGCACACAGTAGGGCAACTTCTGATCTCATTCCTCCTCAGAAGGTAGTTTTCTGTTCTTGGCCTGTTAGTCTTCTATAGAAGCTTCAGGAGCCACCTCAACTAGTAAAGGAAGAAACATGTAGATTTGGGCATTTTTAATAACACAAGGACATGTACACAGTGTCTAGGAAGGAGCCAGTGTTCACTGTCTGAGACACATTTCCCTTTGAGCTTCACAAAGAAAACTGGGGAATTTGATTGCACCCATGTGGAGCTTATAAAGATGTTAATGACGGAGGGTCTTCTTACACATGCCAATTGTGTATTTATTGGCATATTTAATTTTTTCAATATTGTACAGTACAATGTCTTATTTTTCTTAAGCTATTTTGTCATGTGTTAGCTATGTATTATACACATATATAAAATATATATGCATATGTTCATATATACACATACGCACATACGGGTATACCCACACGTATACACTGTGTGTGAAGTTATGTATATTGATTCATAAGTATATATCATATATAAGGTCTATATTTGATACTAAAGTATGTCTTCTGAAAAATTAATACAAACTGTCTTTTTAAAATTACACATTGTAATTCTTTGTTGCTAGTATAGAAGCTCTTTATTTTGTAAGATTCATTGCTTCTAACGGAATAAAAACTGTGTTGGCAAATAAAAACCTACCTCCAAAATCCCTGGAAAATTGACGAGAAATCAGGGGGCAGGGAAGTTGGCCATAGGCGTCTAAAAAAATACTTTGCCCTGATGTGGGCAATGAATACAAAATGAAATGCTTGGTCACAGTGTTGCCAGGAAATTAATAGTTGGACTGTAGTCATTTAAGTGGAAAAGGAAAAGTGAAGACAATTGAGTTCTGTGAAAAAGCATGAAGGTTGAGCTTGGAAGTCATCCAGAAATATTTTGCTTTCCCAGTAAACTTGTATTACATTCTAAGTTCATCTTTAGCTGGGCCACACGTGATTGAATACAATGCCACCAAAAACTAAGTTCATTTTTTATTCCCACTTAATTCAGTAATTTAGATTAGCAGAGTTAAAACTGTGTTATTCTGAGGACTGTTTTTATTAATGTCCTAAAGATCACTTAATTGGCTTATTCCTTGTCGTGAGTACATAACCGACAAATAGAAACCATGACATTACAGTGCAGTGGAAAAAGAGTGAATCTTTGGTTGGGAATGAAAATAAAAATATAAGCATTTTAATTTCATGGATATTAGTTCTGTAAGGGCAAATACTCCTGTGCAGCATGTGGAATCCACATTCTGAGTAGCTAATTTGGAAAATCACTTAGTCCTGTATTTCATGGAAAAATATATATATATATTCATATATATATATGAATATATAGATATGAAACAGTTGGCCATTCACTGTCATTCTGTTTGTGTAGAATTTAGCTGAGACTCTATCTATTTCTAAGGAAGAAGTATTTTGTTTTATTCTTACGTTTCCTAAATCATCTATAGGAGCTTTTTTTTTTTTTTTTTTTTTGCGGTACACGGGCCTCTCACTGTTGTGGCCTCTCCCATTGCGGAGCACAGGCTCCGGACGCTCAGGCTCAGTGGCCATGGCTCACCAGGGAAGCCCAGAGCTTTCTCTTTAGTTCAATAGTTAGGTTCCTAATTCTTGACTTGGAAATATTTTCTTTTTAAAAACATACAGTGATATACACATTTTAAAATAATTTCATGTTATTAATATCCTGATGCTGACATCCTTCATTTCTTCAACTGACCTTGAAACATCTAAATACTTGTCGTATTTTGGCTAATTTGCACTGGAACTTTGTCTCAGGCTGAAAACTATGTTTTTTCTTTCCATCCTTCCTAGGTGATGGGTTAAAAGATATATAACCAGAAATATTTTCTAATAAAGGGAACATTGACAACTTATTACCATAAGCTATTTTTTTAATTAATTAATTAATTAATTTATGGCTGCGTTGGGTCTTCGTTGCTGCGTGGGCTTTCTCTAATTGCGGCGAGCGGGGGCTACTCTTCATTGCAGTGCGTGGGCTTCTCATTGCGGTGGCTTCTCTTGTTGCACAGCACAGGCTCTAGGCACGCGAGCTTCAGTAGTTGCAGCACAAGGGCTCAGTAGCTGTGGCTCACAGGCTCTAGAGCGCAGGCTCAGTAGTTGTGGCGCACGGGCTTAGTTGCTCTGCAGCATGTGGGATCTTCCCATCCCAGGGCTCGAACCCATGTCCCCTGCATTGGCAGGTGGATTCTTAACCACTGCACCACCAGGGAAGTCCCACCATAAACTATTTTACATTAAGAGTATAGGATTTCCATAGTAAACACGAAACTTTATTTTTTCTGTAATGTTTTCACTTAATAGTTATTCAAACTGATTAACTTAATGTAACTTACCAAATTATTACTTGTGTTTTTAAATTTTAAGAGTACATTCTCCTATGTTACCTGACTTCTTCAACACGACTGTCTCTGAGAAGCATTTTCTCCCAGAAACCAATAAGATAAGAGCATCCTTAGATTTGTAAAAACCTGTCAATTCTAAAGCAAGAAAAGAGAAGAAATGCTGTCATTGATAAATAACGTTCCCTTATATTCTGTCAATGTTTCCTTCAAAATCTTACCTGGAATCTTTCTAAGTTCTTAGGTGTGCCTGCAGAGCGTTAGAACTGCCTAATGGTTTGGCAATTAATTAGCGTTTCTTGTATAAGCTTGAGATTTCCGCCTTTTGCCGCGATGTATGACCTTTCCACAAAGAGGCAATTCTTACTCCTGTTGATTTAATTACAGAGATGAACTTTAATTGCTGAAGGGTATTACTCCAGCCACGGGGTGCAAACATAGTTCCCTCTCTTATCCTTTATAATAAAAGGTCCTCTTAAGCGTCAAGCCTGGCAGAATGCACTTGAGTTCCTGCTGTTTTCCCTGATATTATGCTAGAACTTTCTCCTCCTTTTCCTCCTTCTTCTTTCTTCCTACTATTGCTTTTGTTGTTATTTTATTTAGAATGACATGCTTGTTAGATTTAGACTTACCACTTTAGGTTTTGTAGAGCTGTTTAAATCTATTTGAAAAGATGAAAACCATAACAGGCAGTGGACTTGTGTTTTTTTTTCTTTAATTATAATTTGTATATTTTATTGCCTCTAATGTAATCATTAATTTTAATGACCAATCCTATTTTACAAACAACTGAACAACTAAACTATGAGACAATCTCTTTTATCACATATTATTTGAGGTTCTGAAAAACCTTTTTTCAACTTAATTAAATATGTAGTTACCATATAAGACTCTTGCATATACTTTAAAAAGGCAATATAGACAAATTAAGTTGGTTAAGGTTTTCCTAAACCTCTGACCTTTAAAGGACCAATTTCTGAAAATCTTTTTAACTGATGGGCTTCATGTCCATACTTTTAAACAGTGTCATCCTGAATGCCATCTAGACCACTGTGATAAAGCATTTCTTTCTTCCTTTTTTTTTAACATCTTTATTGGAGTATAATTGCTTTACAATGGTGTGTTAGTTTCTGCTGTATAACAAAGTGAATCAGCTGTACGTATACATATATCCCCATATCCCCATCCTCTTGCATCTCCCTCCCACCCTCCCTATCCCACCCCTCTAGGTGGTCACAAAGCACTGAGCTGATCTCCCTGTGCTATGTGGCTGCTTCCCACTAGCTATCTATCTATTTTACATTTGGTGGTGTATATATGTCCATGCCACTCTCTCACTTCGTCCCAGCTTACCCTTCCGCCTCCCCGAGTCCTCACAGGCAGTGGACTTTGATCTATGTAATATGAAATGCAAAATGTACTTCAGTGTTTTTGCCCTTTTGATTAACATGTACTTTGTCTCTTGGAGCCAATTAAGCTATTTTTGTGTCATTTACATTATTTTCCTATCAAAGAGAAAACACATCTAGACAAAAGAGGGCAGATAATGGCTATCCTGAAAGATAAATCAGAAATAGCCAACTTTCAAGGAATCAGTCCTTTAATACTGTTGATCTTCCTGGTGGCCCTTGGACATTTTGAATACATATAGTTGAGTCACTGTGACTTTAGAATGAGTGTAGGTATTTAAAATGCATGTGTTTACAGTTGGAGCATCATAACCAATGTTCTAACATGAGATTCACAGCCCTCACTCATGTGTAGTAATAATATAAGAGACCACAGAATTTACAGAACAGCAATAATAATAATTATTATTTTTTTGGCCACACCGCACGGCATGTGGGATCTTAGTTCCCCGACTCGGGATCGCATACACGACCCTTGCAGTGTAAGCACAGAGCCTTAACCACTGGACCGCCAGGGAAGTCTCAGAACAGCAATATTGTTTTGAATGTCACCCTCAGGGACTAAGGAATGCCTCTACCCTGAACTTGGACGTCACCCTCTTCAGTCTGCCAACCTCACTCTTTTGGACATTTGACTTCAACGAAACGAAGCATTCTATCCAGTGTAGAAAGAAGGGGATAAGGAAATAACGTGCCTCGCATCCAGGGGCAGCCGGCTCTTCTCTCTTGATTTTGGAAATGTGTTTCATTCTAAATCCTCATTATATGAAAGTCAGATAAGAGCTTGGTTCCATGTTCCTGGGAGTTTCTCTTTTCAGGTCTGTTCTGTACAATCATGGCACTTCTGCACGCCGTTTAGTCAATTGGGGGATTATGTGTGTGTGTGTGTGTGTGTGTGTGTGTGTGTGTGTGTGTGTGTGTGTGTGTGTGTGTGTGTGTGTGTGTGTGTGTGTGTGTGTGTGTGTGTGTGTAAGAGAGAGGTTGCAGAGGAGGGAAGCTAGACCAAGAATTAATAGTCTGTTGAATTTATTGCCAAAATCATGTATTTTCACATTCAACAGAACTTCACCATTATTCACGTCACCACTTGAGACATCATCTGTGTGTGAAGGATTCTTGGCAATACACTCAAAAAATACAGAGAAGAGAGGAGTTGAAAGATCCTGCATACATTTGACTCTTAGATGCAAAAGTGCTGGGTTGTCTGTATGTCAAAGCTGTAGAGAGATTTTTGCAAAGACGATATTTCTAAAAATGGGGAGTCGTTGCTAGGCAGGCCCTGTTCGAGACGGGCAGGAACCAAGTAATACATATTCGGACAAAGCTTTCCAATAAAAAGCTGAAGTGTAGACTCAATATGCTTACCTCTTGGTGCTCAGGCTGTTGGATAACTTTATAAGTAGAATAAGATTGTAATTATAAATCATGGGGGAGATGTTACCCCAAACTGGCATATTGGACCCAAGATATGATGGATATCTGTAAGGGACAGAGAAAGGATTCACAAGGGGTGGACTGGAGCATAGGGGTAGACACACATTAAGTTCAAGATTCAGGGTAAGTCTCCTGCTGTTTATTTCATTCCTTAGCCCTTAAGAAGTTTACCAAGAAAATATCAGGTACTTGAGCTAAAGACACATCAATGAGCTCTTGTAGTGAAGAATAGTTTCATAACATAATTACATCTTCCGTACTCAATTTCATTGTCTAATATGTGCCTTCTTTCTTTTTGTAAAGTCAGTTTTAGATTATGTTTAACCTGTACTCTGCTGCTTGGAAATAATGAAAAGCGAGGTTCCCAGGGAGAATTTCCTTGAGTCAGCTGCCCAGTTTATAAATCACATCCAGCCATATGCAAAAAGAACACAACATCATGACTAAGTGCCTTGTGTCCAGAAACGTCAGGTGGGTTTAACACGTGAAAATGAATCCATGTTTGTGTCTGTAATTCCGTTACCAGAATGAAGATGAGAAACCATATAATCAACTTAGGAGATGCAGAAAACGTATTGGAAAAAAAAAACTCAACAAAACTCACCAGGAGAATGAATAAGTAAATTGCAGTGTATTCATACCATGGGATATTACGCACTGGGGAAAAAAAAAAAGAAAAATCAAATACTGATGTGTGAATAGTATGGGTGGCTCTTATTGACATTAGGTTGAGTGAAAGAAATCAGATACAGATCAGTGCACATTTGTGTGTTGAACTTAGGTTTGTATGAAGTTCAACACCAAGCAGAAAAAACAAACTGTGGTAATACAGCACAGAGCCATGGTCTTCAATCCTGGAAGGAACGTGGGAGAATTTTTTCTAGTGATAAAAATACTCTCCATCTTAAGGTGGCCAATTCATGGAATTATCAAAATATCTAAGCACATGTTTCCCATCTGTGCATTTCACAGTGTGCAATTTTTTTTTTTTTTCGGTACGCGGGCCTCCCACTGTTGTGGCCTCTCCCATTGCAGAGCACAGGCTCCAGACGTGCAGGCTCAGCGGCCATGGCTCACGGGCCCAGCCGCTCCGTGGCATGTGGGATCTTCCCGGACCGGGGCACGAACCCGCGCCCCCTGCATCGGCAGGCGGACTCTCAACCACTGCGCCACTAGGGAAGCCCCACAGTGTGCAATTTGTATCTCAATAAACTGTGACACAAGCAAATGCAACTCACAATTATGGGCACAATAGACATTAGGGGGAAAAATGGAAGGAAAACCAGTAGCTATATCCCGAAGCTGTGCTCCTTAAGCAAAGCTCTTTGACATTCTATCTTTGTGCCTGTAAACTATCAACGCCCACACAGGGTGCTTCATCAATGCCAGCGGGAACCATTTAATTAGTTGGCCCTGTCGGATACACATCCTTTAGCAAATGAATCCCCTATGGGACCAAAAGTTCTGTGCACTGAAGTTAGTTGTCACACAGACTTCTCATGCATCATGAGAAGCAGTATTGGAAGGGCCCAGGAGGACTCAGGATACTATCCTACTTCATGGTGACAACTCCCAGTTGATGGGGAAGGTCACCTCTTCTGAATAAAGCTGTGACATTGGAATGACGCCACCAAGCCCAACCTTCTGGGGGTCTTTTCTCCCTGCGTTGCCACAATCAAGTATTCACAGCTCCCTTGTTCGAATAGTCATTCCCACATCAGCATATAAAAAAGACTGGCAAAGATGAGACAGATCCTCTCATGGATGTTTGGCTGTCCATTTGAGTGAATGCTTCGATGTATAATCTCCACTACAGAATATAATAATATGCTCAAAAATGTCATTTACGCTGCCACTTGGATGGACAGGGAAAATGACATTTATTTAGTCTGGAATCATCTGTGCTTTCTTCAAATCCCAACCTGCTAGTTAATAGAAAAATAAAATCAACTACCTCTTTGACACAGTTTAACATCTTAGTTCCACTATATAATTTGAATAATTTTTCTTATTATTAGATAGAATTTCTTGTAAAGAAATCTCAAGACTCAGCCTTCTAGCATCTGCTTCTCCCCCAAAGATGTGGAGGAGGGACATCTTTGGAATCCTGGATGCAGGGGAGAGAGGGTCCGCTGGGCGCCATGCTGGGCCCTTCTGGTCATTGGCATTACCCTTCGTCCATCTGGGAACGACTTGCTCTGCTACCCTCCTTAATTCGTGATTCTAGCTGGTGCTGTTTATTGTCGTTTCTGTCTGATGCACCTTGGCCGTGGGTACCATTTTGGTGGCCAACTCCAAGGGTCTCTCTTCCATTCATCTGATCTAGCAGCCCTCCTTTGCCTCTGTCCTGGAGTCCCGTGACCCTGCTTGGTCCTAGTGTGCTGGAAGATTCCTGGGCACCCCAGATGATACAGGAGATAGCCTGAGGGCAGGGCTGCCTGTCTGTTGAGGACTTTCTTCTTTCAGCCAGGAGTGCCTGGTTGAAATCTATAGCTTTCCCCTGCTTGCTCATCTCTCCACACCCTGCTGTAGAATTAGAACACAGATGCTTGTTTTCCAGTTCACATGCAAGTTCTTTAGAACTGTTGGGTCCTCCTCAAAAGGATGGTGTGTGATCATTAAGGGATGATGAGACCACAGTCAGAAGGAAACCTTTCCCACCCTTCAGTTTCCCTCCAGGACTCATATCAATAAGCCCCTTCCAGGCAACTTGTATTTAGCTGAATAGGTACGGATGGCCCTGATTTACCTAACAAGGTAAGGGAAGGAAGAAAGGAGAGTGTTGATGGGGCTCACATTAGTTTAGGACTATTTGGAAATATATATAAATAAGCCCAATTGATAGAAATGAGTGTTACTCCTATTGCCCTGTGGAGTCTACTTTTTCTACATTGCTTAAAGAGTCTGGGTTGTTTATGAAATGCAGAAAGGTGGATAAAATATATTGCATCTGAGCCTTCACTAAGCTCTGTCTTGAATTTTGCTTTACTTTTGACTTTCTGTGAGCCTTGACTGGGTTACACGCAGCAGGCACCCGGCAGCTGCCATCGTCCTGGGTAAAGGACATGTGTTCGAAAACCTCTTAAGTTCTGTTCGAGTCCCTAAGGTTTTAACTCATCTCAACGTTTCATCTCCTCTAAGGATAATGAGTGGAGGGAAATGAGTATTATTTAGGGACTGCAATTGATTTCAAGTAAAGTTGAGGTTAGTTTACCTTTTTCTTTTCCTTTTGATTTTAGGCACATATTTTGCAACCACGATTTAATTTATTTTTGTTTTTCATATATTTTCCGTAACATCTTAACGGAAAAACCCAAACGAGCTTTTTTGGCCAACCCAATAAAATGGGCACCTAAAGAGGTGGTTGTCTTTTTTTGTTGTTTGTATTTTGACTGTTATGCTCTACCTGAACACACATTCATAGTAACGTATTTTGAGACTTTTTTTTAAAATGTCTTCTAATTATTTATTTTTGGCTGTGCTGGGTCTTTGTTACTGCACGCAGGCTTTCTCTAGTTGCGGTGAGCGGGGGCTACTCTTTGTTGCGGTGCACGGGCTTCTCATTGCGGTGGCTTCTCTTGTTGCAGAGCATGGGCTCTAGGCGCATGGGCTTCAGTAGTTGTGGCTCGTGGGCTTCGGTAGTTGTGGCGCACGGGCTCAGTAGTTGTGGCTCGTGGGCTTCAGTAGTTGTGGCACACGAGCTCAGTAGTTGTGGCTCGCTGGCTCTGGCGCACAGGCTCAGTAGTTGTGGCACACGGGCTGAGTTGCTCTGTGGCACGTGGGATCTTCCCGGACCAGGGCTCGAACCCGTGTCCCCTGCATTGGCAGGCGGATCCTTAACCACTGCGCCACCAGGGGAGTCTGAGACATTTCTGAAAAATATTTGTTCTCTATTTTTTACAATGATAACCTGTTGACAGGCTTTCAGTTTTGGAAGCAGATCTTAAAGTTTCTGTGAACAGAATACAGATGAATTGTCAGGGATTCCCAAGGACATACCTTGCTAGTGTATATTTTTTCTTTAAGGGGGAAAAAAAGAAAAAGAACAAGTCAGCATTAATCAGACTACATTTTCAGTACTTTAACTAGTTCCAATATACATGTCTCTTTTATTTTTCTTTTAAAATGTAATCAAAAAATGATCTCTATTAAAATATGTTAATTTGATTTTGGTTAACTTTTAGAATAAATTTTCTTTTCTTTTCTTTGCTTGACATATATTATTGAGCTTGATGAAGTCGAAACTATAAAGTTATTTTCAAAGATCAAAACATGAAATAATTTTTTACAACCTGTATTTTTAGATCAGAAATTGTGACTTCAAATAAGATAACAAGAATATTTCAATCAAAATTATAACTTAACTAAATATTGGTGAAGATCATTAGTTTTGCTCCAAGTAGAGATATTTATTCTATTTAGGAAAAATATTTTTGTTAGAATATTACAAAAAGAAATAGATTACTGTGTTCTTAATTACATTGATATTTACCCTATATATTCCAAGTTTCCACAGTAACAGTATCATTTAATTAATCAGAAAAGAAATACAGCTTGTATTCTTCTTTGTTTTGAGAAAATGATAAACTGTTACATATATTCATATGTATACAAATATACATACACACAGGTATTTTTTAATAATTCAGCTTCATCTATCTGTAAGTAGAAGTGGCAACATTTATAGCATTGTAATTATAAAGTGATTATTACATCTTTCCTTTATTACATGCTTATATGAAATTATTCTTACCAATTTTTGAAGTTGCTATGGAATTCTGTTTGTTATAAAGAATATGTGTCCATATGCCTTTAAAGGAAAGACACAAGTCCATAGAAAAATAGCCATTCCTTTACATCAATTTTTTTCTAAAATTATTTATTTATTTATTTATTTTGGCTGCATTGTGTCTTCATTGCTGTGTGCAGGCTTTCTCTAATTGCGGTGAGTGGGGGCTACTCTTCGTTGCAGTGTGCAGGCTTCTCATTGCGGTGGCTTCTCTTGTTGCGGAGCATGGGCTCTAGGCGTGCGGGCTTCAGTAGCGGTGGCACATGGGCTCAGTAGTTGTGGCTCACAGGCTCTACAGCACAGGCTCAGTAGTTGTGGCGCAAGGGCTTAGTTGCTCCACAGCATGTGGGATTTTCCTGGACCAGGGCTCAAACCCGTGTCCCCTGCACTGGCAGGCGGATTCTTAACCACTTCGCCACCAGGGAAGTCCCCTAAATTTTTTAATAGATTAAAAAAAATACTAATTCTACACAAATTGTCTCATAAGCTGAAAGAAAAAGGAGCATTTTAAATCTCATTCTATAAGGCTAAACATACCCTAATACCAAAAACAGACCAACGTAGTATAATTAGGGGGAAAAAAAAAAACTACAGAAAAATATCTCTCCTAATCATAATTGCAAAATTCTTTAAAAAATATTGTCCGGGGCCTCCCTGGTGGCACAGTGGTTAAGAGTCCGCCTGCCGATGCAGGGGATACGGGTTCGTGCCCCGGTCTGGGAGGATCCCATATGCCGCGGAGCGGCTGGGCCCGTGAGCCATGGCCGCTGGGCCTGCGCATCCGGAGCCTGTGCTCCGCAACAGGAGAGGCCGCAACAGTGAGAGGCCCACATACCGCAAAAAGAAAAAAAAAAAAAAAAAAAATATTGTCCGAATGAACCCATACTATATATATGCAAACACTGTGTGTTATATGTATGTAGTACTATATGTATGTAATATAATATTTCAACATGATGAAGCATATCTAAGGACCTAAAGTTAGTATCGTATTTCATTGTAAAGACTAAATTTTCCCTGATAAGGTAGGGCCATAAAGTTGTTTTTCTTAGTGTTTCTTTATTTTGCTTTTTTTTTTTTTTTTTTTTTTTTTTTGTGGTACGCGGGGCTCTCACTGTTGTGGCCTCTCCCGTTGCGGAGCACAGGCTCTGGACGCGCAGGCCCAACGGCCATGGCTCACGGGCCCAGCCGCTCCGCGGCACGTGGGATCTTCCCGGACCGGGGCACGAACCCGTGCCCCCTGCATCGGCAGGCGGACTCCCAACCACTGCGCCACCAGGGAAGCCCTTTATTTTGCTTTTAACATCTCCAGTAATTGTAGTGATACTGCCATTCTGTTTCTAATATCAGCATAGTGAGTCTTCTGTCGTAATTACTGTTGCCAGAAGTTTAACAATTTTACTGTTATTTTCAGAGAACCAGCTTTTGGTTTCATTTGTTTTGTGTATTGTTTCTGTTTTCTATTTCATTGACTTCCACTTTGATCTTTATTAGTTTTCCCCTGCTTACATTGTTCCTTTATTTCGTCTTTTCATGTTGGAAGCTGAGGGCACTGATTTGAGATTTTTCTTCTTTTCAAATCCAGGAATTTGGTGCTTCCCTCTAGTAACTGCTGTCTGTGCATCTCACGCATTTGTGTATGGTGTGCTTTTAAAGGCACTCAGTTCAAAACAAATATCTATTTCCTTTTCGATTTTTTTCTTTGACTCATAGGAGTGTGTTATTCATTTTCAAGTGGTTTGGGATTTTCCAGATGGCTTTCTGTTCATGATTTCAAAATAGATTCTACTGTGGTCCGAGAACGTCCTATTTATGACTTAAATACTTTGGGCCCAGGATACAGTCAACGTTGGCAAATGCTGAGTTCCCCAGAACAAACTCTACATCCTGCTCTTGTTGGGTGACTCTTCTCTAAAGGTAGATTAGGTCTATTTGGTGGAGTCTGTGCTTTCTGCCCTTTTGTTTGTTTAAATATTTCCTCATCTGTCCACTTGTTCTATCAATTATTGATGGCAGGGGATTAAAACTTCTACTGTGTTTATGGATTTGTCTATCTCTCCCTGTAGTTCTTTAAGCTTTTCCTTCAAGTATTGTGAAGCCCTGTAATTAAGTGTATACATTTTGAGGATTGTTATACGCTATTGAGGAAAGGACCTGTATGTCATTATGAAATGACCTTCTTTATTCAGGATAATTGTCTATGGCATAAATCTTACTTTGATATTGATTTATCCATTATATATTTCTTTTGTTAGCATGATCAGGGTTTATGTATTTCCTTCGACTTTTAACCTATTAATGCTTTCATACTTCACATGGGTTTCTTTAGGAAGTATATAATTGACTCTTAATTTTTTACGCAGTATGACAATATCTGCCCTTTAGTTGGAAGCCTTGAGCTTATATACATTCATTGTGATCATTTATAGGGTTGAATGTAAACCTTCCTTCTTGAAGCGATGTGTACGACTTACATGTACAAGAAAAGATCACACACAATATCATGGCATTTCTGTCCTTCCAGCCTTCGATTATTGTTACCGTAAATTTTACTTCTGCATGTTATAAATACCACAATACATTGCTGTTATCATTGCTTTTAAACGTTCTAAGAATCTTTATTTTTACACAGTTTTCACTGTCACTGCTCTCTCTTCCTTTGTAGAGACTGAAATTCCATAGTCTGTCGTCTCCCTTGACTTGAGCAATGTCTTTAGGTTTTCTTCTCTAACAAGTCCAATGCTGATGATTGTCTTCAGCTTTTGTTAAGTCTGATAAAGCCTTTAGTTCACCCTCCCTTCTTTTATTTCAACTATTGTATTTTTCATTTCTGTAATTTACATCTGGTTCTTTTTAAATACCTTCTGATTTTTGCTTAGATTATATATATATATATATTTTTTAATTTGTTGGTAGAATATAATTGCTTGCTGAAGAATTTTTATGTTTGGTGCTTTAAAATTCTTGCCTGATGATTCCCTCTCAGTGTTGGTATCTGATGATCGTCTTTCTCTCCTTCCAGCTGTGGTTTCCAGGTTATTGCTGTAGCAAGTGACTTACATTGCCTCCTGGACATTTTGGTGTCGTGGTAGAAGATTTAAATGGGATTCAGAGGCTCCTGTTTTCACAGGTAATCATTGCTGCTTACACCTTAGCGTACAGATCCTGGCTTACTTTCCTGATCTGTAAATCTGGCCTTTGTTTGTGCTGCTACCCAATGGTTTCCCTGAAAAACTCTGGATAGTATGTCACACTGTCACCTGGTTCCCCATCATGCTTTATTTAAAACCAATACCAGTGTCCTGCTTGTAACACGTTTAAACCAGAAAAGTAAAAGTCCTCCTTCTATCTCAGCTTCATAATCTGCTCTCATCTCTTCCCACTGTACCTGTTGCCCTGCAACTTACTTTCCCCTTAACACAGTACCTTGGAGGACATTTCCCATCTGCACCTGTATGTTTCTGCGCGTTGTCTAAGCAGCAGGCATAGGCCAGGCAGCTCTTTGACCATCCATGACACTTCAGCACTTGGGGTGGCGGGGGGGTCATCTCCTCATGTTTGTAACTGCAACGCTGCGATGATTTTCTACTTCACAGCTCATTCTCAGCATAAGAAATTGAAGTGTGTGTAGAGATAGATTTACACATGTGGCCCACTTGGCCACTGGCCTTAAGACGCTAACCATTGTGTGAAGAGATGTCGTAACTAATAGTAGAAGAACTATCACACCTGATCATACAAAATGCGGCTGCATTGGTCAAAGCTCGACTTAGAGCACTGCATAACTGAGTAGGGAGCACTTCACTCACCCCAGTGATCGATCGATCCCTCCCTCTCTCTCTCTCTCTCTCTCTCTTTCTCTTTCTCTTTCTCTGTTTTCATGAACTTCCCGAGCTTCACCTTAGTTCTTCCACTGTGTTCCCTCTTGCAGACACCCCCTACCCACTCTCTTAGGTTGCTTCCATGTCCTGGTTATTGTAAATAGAGCTGCAATGAACACTGTGGTACATGACTCTTTTTGAATTATGGTTTTCTCAGGGTATATGCCCAGTAGTGGGATTGCTGGGTCGTATGGTAGTTCTATTTTTAGTTCTTTAAGGAACCTCCATACTGTTCTCCATAGTGGCTGTATCAGTTTACATTCCCACCAACAGTGCAAGAGGGTTCCCTTTTCTCCACACCCTCTCCAGCATTTATTGTTTGTAGATTTTTTGATGATGGCCATTCTGACTGGTGTGAGATGATATCTCATTGTAGTTTTGATTTGCATTTCTCTAATGATTAATGATGTTGAGCATTCTTTCATGTGTTTGTTGGCAATCTGTATATCTTCTTTGGAGAAATGTCTATTTAGATCTTCTGCCTATTTTTGGATTGGGTTGTTTGTTTTTTTGTTATTGAGCTGCATGAGCTGCTTGTAAATCTTGGAGATTAATCCTTTGTCAGTTGCTTCATTTGCAAATATTTTCTGCCATTCTGAGGGTTGTCTTTTGGTCTTGTTTATGGTTTCCTTTGCTGTGCAAAAGCCCTTGAGTTTCATTAGGTCCCATTTGTTTCTTTTTGTTATTTCCAAACATGGGGAGTTTACGGATTATCATAAGGAATCTTGGTCAGCGTTGACACTAGTTATATCGTAGAACTCCTACAAGACCAATTAACTGACTAACTCTTTTTCCAGGTTTGCTCTGTATCACCCACGGAACCCTTGCCTTGGTAGAATGATCACATGTGAAGGAAAGATTGTTGACCCGATTCTCCAAACCATAACATTCCTACTTCCTTACTTACAAACCATTACATTCCTTACTTACATCCCACTCTCATCTATATAAAATTTCAGGCAGTACATAGGTATCAACATCAAGATCTCACTTCAGCCGGATAGAGAAAGAGCAACTTTTTACAGATATATCCTCGCTGTAGCTGGAAACAGGGGTTTATCACTTCTCACAATGCTACAAAAACTGCCATCATCAATTTTTTTTGATAATCTGAGTCTAATTATTTCCACTAGTCTGATAAATCCATTTTTTTTTTTTTTCTTTTTGCGGTATGTGGGCCTCTCACTGTTGTGGCCTCTCCCGTTGCGGAGCACAGGCTCCGGATGCGCAGGCCCAGCGGCCATGGCTCACGGGCCCAGCCGCTCCGCGGCACATGGGACCCTCCCGGACCGGGGCACGAACCCGCATCCCCTGCATCGGCAGGCGGACTCCTAACCACTTGCGCCACCAGGGAGGCCCAATCCATTTTTTATATGATAAAAATGTCAAAGGGAAAGCAAAGTAGGGTGAAAGCATGTGTATGATATTCAAATCATGTCACTGCAACATTGTTGAAGTTTTTCCCTTTAGAAGTAATTACTTTGCAAAGAATGCCTCAAGGGCCCTGTATTTTTTCATCATAAAGCAAAACACAGGGCTTCCCTGGTGGCGCAGTGGTTGAGAGTCCGCCTGCCAATGCAGGGGACACGGGTTCGTGCCCCGGTCCGGGAAGATCCCACATGCCGTGGAGCGGCTGGGCCCGTGAGCCATGGCCGCTGAGCCTGCGCGTCCGGAGCCTGTGCTCCGCAACGGGAGAGGCCACACCAGTGAGAGGCCTGCATACTAAAAAAACAAAAAACAAAAAACAACAACACAGATTTAATAAAAGGAGCCTGAAGACAGGCTTTTGGCACCATAATTAACTTTCAAATGGGTTGTTTGAATTTTTTGACTCATTAAACCCTATTTTGGATTCAATCTATTCTGTAATCAACACTTCACAGTTTTCTTTTTCGTGTGTGACACGTATTGAAACAGGGTTGTTGTTGTTTTTTTAATTCACACAGCATAAATAACACCATGATGTGTATTACAAATGTTGAGAATCTGGAAACTTGAGAATATGTCAGAGTGTAGAATTGACTCAAAGTGGATTGATGATTTCTTAGATGTGAAGAGGAAATAAGTAAAAGAAATACTGTTAATTTTGTTGGGGGGGAAATAACCAACAAGCTCATTCCAAGAGAGAGCCATGCCTGTGGTTTTTTGTTGTTGTTGTTGTTTTTATTGGAGTATAATTGCTTTACAATGGTGTGTTAGTTTCCGCTTTATAACAAAGTGAATCAGTTATACATATGTTCCCATATCTCTTCCCTCTTGCGTCTCCCTCCCTCCCACCCTCCCTATCCCACCCCTCTAGGTGGTCACAAAGCACCGAGCTGATCTCGCTCTCCCTGTGCTATGTGGCTACTTCCCACTAGCTATCTATTTTCATGCCTGTGTTTTTACCCAAGACAAAAAACTGGACTTAGTAGATCTTATTCTGTGATAAAACACTGCAGTTACTGAAGTTGAAGTTTAACAGTTGCCCAGCATATATTTTTAGCATCTATTTTTCACCTTTTTTGTCTTACTGACTATGGTAATTGTCATTCTGTTTTATAAAATCACGGTTATAATGAAATGATTTGTATACCTGGCTAACTTGCCAATAATTATAACAGGTACCTTTATATGCACTTCATGCAGTCAGAATCCACACTGTTCCCAGCCCATAATCCATGGTTCCTACCTCCTGAATTTCATGTCTTTCTGTCGCCTCCTCACCTGGTGTGTGGACTGAAACTAGGGCCCTGATTCCAACCAGAAGAAGAAAGGAAAGGCGGGTAGGGGAAACGTAGACAGGGTAGCTCGCACATGATTGCAGGTAAATGAGTAGGAGAGTTTTTCAAGAGTCAGATTTGCATGTTTGTTTTTCTGGAGTCTCATTGTTTTTTTTGCCACCTTTGTAGAGGCAAGCTGCTATGACCCCGCATGTCAGGGAACCATGGAAGTGAGGGTGCATTTTCTTATGCAGTTTTCTCTCATGCAGTCTATGAATTGAACCATCTCATGTTGAAGGACCTTAAAATAGATGACCCAGGAATGGGCAAAGTTAATATGAAGACCTGGAAAAATTAAAGTCATAGTTTTAGATTTAGCACCTCTTTTTGTCATTTCAGATCAATAATTTAAAAAAGGAGTAAAGACATCAATTTAGGCTTTGAAAGAAACAACGCGTTTGATTTAATGGGTATATATATATTGGGTTGGCCCAAAAGTTCGTTCGGGTTTTCTGTAACATCTTACGGAAAAACCCAAACGGTCTTTTTGGCCAACCCAATAGAAACCTATGCCCATCAATTAGAAAATACACATCAATTCAAGTACACATAAAACAAATATTAGCCTATAGAGGATATACATGTTTCAACTTGATTAGGACTTTCTGGGCAAAGTTTACTGGAACTTGTGTTCTGGGAGAGGCTTTGGAGGTGAAGAGATGACACATATAAAGTGACCAGTGGGGAGAGATGTCCCTGCCTCAAAATACGTGTTCATATTTCAAAAGGAAATTATGGCAGGGGTCTCCAAGACCACCCCTTGGTTGGATGATGCACTAGGAAGATTCAGCATAGATAGTCTAACTCATAGCTATGATTTATCACAGCAAAAGGATACGAAGCAAAATCAGCAAAGGGAGAAGACGTTCCTGAAGTCCAGAGAACACCAGGTGCAAGTTTCCTAGAGTCCGTTCCCATTGCCCATGCTTCATTCCTCCAGTATCAAATTTTGAGAGCACACACATGACTTTGTCCAACAGGGAAGCTCATTAGAAATCAGTGCCTGAGGTTTTTGTTGGGGGCTGGTCATGTAAGTACCCTCTGCTTAGTATGTACCAAAATAGCAGACTCCCAGAAGGAAAGCTGGCTTTGAGCCCATGCTGTTGTACAAAGGATTTAGACAAAGTGAGCCACCTTTATCAGTTAAGGGATGGTGGGAACCCACCTGAAACTCAAGTTCCCAGGTAGCAGCCAAAGACCAGCCTTGCCTGTAGAACTTTCTAAGGCCGGCAGTCTCAGAATTGCCCTGTTTAACTCTTGTCTACACAGAGATAGAACATTGGGTTGTAAAAATTATCTCCAATCTCACTCAATGAGGTGTCTATTTATATTCTAATAGGTAAGAAACCGGGCACTTCTCCTTCTTCTCTAAAAGGTTTTTGTTTTCTGTTTTTAATATACATTAAGGAGATTAGGTTCTTTCCCTCCCTGCTTCCTGCAATGAAAAAACAATATACATAATAAGGGAAGGATGTAGAAGGTAGTCCGTGTCATGAAGTGCTCAGAGCTTCTTCATGGGGTTGAAAGAAGTCTTCCCATAGGGCTTGGTTATAGAATTATATCATTTATCCATCATTAACTCACCCATTCAGCAAAGACACCAAATCATCAGTAAGGAACAGAACACAGCACAGAACAGTGGGTACTGAATGCTGGATGTAAAGAAGACACTTTTTAAAGTTTTCGAATCCTGAAATTCCTAAGCACCTTCTTTTTTTCTTCCTTCTTAACATATGTATGTATTTAAAAATATTCACCACTGCATTTTGACTCACTCAAATCATTAAACATAATATTTGTTGGTAGTATTTTTTTTTGGAATTAAAATAAATTGTTTTCATTGGGGTATAGTTGCTAAGCACCTTTTGGAAAATTTTATATGGAAATGGTTTATACTGGGATTATGTGATTACATAAGATTATATATTCTTATGAATGCATGGTTACATATTCTTATGAATATGACTATATATTCTTATGAATATATGACTGAAATATTTTATATGGGATGTTTTATACAGAGATTATATGATTATATAAGATTATATAGGGACTTCCCTGTTGGCACACTGGTTAAGAATCCACCGCCAATGCAGGGGACACAGGTTCGAGCCCTGGTCTGGGAAGATCCCACGTGCCACAGAGCAACTAAGCCCATGTGCCACGACTACTGAGCCTGCGCTCTAGAGCCCATGAGCCACAACTACTGAGCCCGTGCGCCACAACAAGAGAAGCCACCGCAATGAGAAGCCCGCGCACCACAACAAAGAGTAGCCCCTGCTCACCGCAACTAGAGAAAGCCCGCGCGCAGCAACGAAGACCCAACACAGCCAAAAATAAATAAATGAATACAATTTTTTAAAAGATTATATATTCTTAGGAGTATATGATTACATATTCTTATGAACATATGACTTATGATTATATAAGAACAGATTATATGACCAATATCAGGAATTCATGAATATTCATTAGAACTTCAGGACGATTGTATCCCATGGTAATGCCAGTGTTTATTGTATACTTACTACCGTCCACCCACCATTCTAAGCCCTTCACTGGTAGAGGCTGTAACTCTCAAAAAGGATGTGCACACAGAGCGTGAAAGCAGATTTCCAAGACGGGCAAGTGATTCCACATCTGAGTGACGTAAATGAACCAGGGATGGTTGCGTTCAGCCGGACATGGTGTCTTGATGTGTTTGCTTGGAATAATGAGTGTGCTGAGGTCCTGATGCCCAGATACCAAGAATGGCTCTTCTGTCAGGGCTACGGATCTCACAAACTGGGCTAGAAACACGCCCAGGAGGAGGGTGGAACATCCAGACTCCTGGCCAGCATGTTGCTGGGGTCAGCACCCATGTATTCATACCCGTGATGAGTTAAATTTAGTTATAGTGTGATGCTCACTTCCAGTTGTATAAACTTTCACACATTGTAGGCGTTCCCTACCACGTGTAAATCCAAGGCACGTTTTCAAAGGGACTTGTCAAATCTCATCCAAACCTCCATAACAGCAGCACCCATAGACCTCGAAACAAAATCAAGTTCAACAACAACAAAAAAGCAAGACGTGTCAAACCCAGTGGGGAATTCAGCACTTCAATGAACTCATCCTTCAGGATGCTGTAATATTGAAAGATTGGCTCAGGATGAGGCCAAAAAATGCAGTTTCTCTTTGACATCCATGTTTCCCCCAAACATAGTCTGTTGATAAAACAGGAGGAGGGTGAACGGGTATTAACCCCAGAACTTTGGATCCAGCTCTGAAGGAAAATGAATTCCATCTTGGCAGGGAGGATCGCTTTCCATGGCCTTAGGTGCTGCCAGGTTTATCCATCAGTACTGTGCCCTCCTCCACCCCGCCCCCTCTCCCTTCAGACACTGAGGAAAAGCAAAAGTTTCACGCTCAGAGGCTCAGACAAAGGCAGACTGTAAGAATGAAAAGGTGCGTGGCCCGTGTGGAATAGTTATCATCACATTTCTATATTAATTACAGCTCCAATCAGGATAGCCATGGGAGTCCCATACATTCCTCCTTGAACTTGTGGCCCCTGGAGCACCCTAAACGATCTTGTGCCGAAGAGAAATGACTGTCCTTTGGCGTGGCAATCAATCAAGTGAATGGGACTTAGTCATTTGTATTAGTTATTTGGGGGAGGACTTCCATCTTGAAGTATGGAAATGAAGAAACCTGAAAACTGAATTAACTCAAAATGCTCACCCGAGGTGATCTTTCAACATAGCCCCTTTGAAAATCATCTCCTCAAGAGACTAAATAAAAATGTTGGAGCCTGAGAACTGCCACGTTGAGATTATTTCAAGTGTGAATCATCAGGTCATGTAAAGGAGAGTTTGATTCTTTTCCAGGTTTATCACGTCTTATTGATACAGCTCGTTCGGAATGTGATGGCTTGTCTTTGCATCATGATTTTCACAACATTCTAATGTACACAAACATGCACCATGAGATATTGAAATACATATTTACTCCTTAAAGTATTGTGAATTCACACACCAAATTCCTTACTCTAGTTTGTAATATGTATTTTACTCCTTGGAGTGTCATCCAATGATTTTAAGATGCCGAACTGGAAAATGTGACTATATTTGCAGTGGACGCATAGTTAAAGTATAGTGCAGTTGAATGTTTTGAAATTTTGATTCATAATTTAGGATAATATTTAACCATGCATTTCATTAATGCCTAGTTTTTATTAATATTTTGTTTAATATCTATGCTGTCTTCCATAATTGGTATCAAGCACTCTTTTGGATTTGAAGTAAAATATAGAATTCTTTACCAATGTTAGCTGTCAGTTCCTTAATGTTTCATACCAGAAGTAAGTGTAGGGTGTACTAAATACCTTTATAACTAGGATTTGAGAGAGGAAAAAAAATGTACTGTTTAGTGAATCCAGTGAGTTTGTTATTAGCATTGTGAAATACCAAGAATGTGGTATCAATTATAGCAATGATATTTCCCATGAAATCAATATTTTTTTATTTAACCCTGTGTTGAAGTATCTTTCAGGGAAACATCCTTTGTTGTTGTTGTTGTTTTTTAAGCATCCCCATTTTTCTCTTGAACCCAATATTGAAAGACAAATATTTCTTATTTGTATATTGCATAGACTTTAGTTTTATAACACTGAATCATTAGAGTTGTAACATTTTGCTTTTAGACTTGGTGCTTTAGGATGGCTAATTGGCAAACAAGCAGTTGTAATAAAATTATAGATGTGTTACAAACACACTTTTTTAAAATTTTTTACAGTATGCGGGCCTCTCACTGCTGTGGCCTCTCCCGTTGCGGAGCACAGGCTCCGGACATGCAGCCTCAGCGGCCATGGCTCACGGGCCCAGCCACTCCGCGGCATGTGGGATCTTCCCGGACTGGGGCATGAACCCGTGTCCCCTGCATCGGCAGGTGGACTCTCAACCACTGCACCACCAGGGAAGCCCTACAAACACACTTTTGATATGTGTGTTACAAAGTCTAGTTGCAATTACGACAAGACCCTGACCCTTACACATACCCTAAATAATGTATTTTTTTAGGGCTCTTTTAGCAAAAGCTCTGGTTGCCTTAAGCTTCAGTACGTATGGCAGTTAGAGCCCCGTAACATAGACTCTTTCTTGCATTGATTTGGTAACAGAAAGTCACAGATTTGCCTCTGCTCATTAATTCAGGAACAAGTACAGCAATTCTGTGGTACATTTGGTGTCCCTTGAAACAGATACAAGGGACAAAAACACTGAAAAGCTATGGTGATGTTCTTGGATACAGATAACCTTAAAAATTAAAATTAATCATTAGTTCCCCTTATTAATAAAAACAAACATGCAAGTAGTTACACATGGGGTTGTATACACGCACACACACACACACACACACACACACAACATTAGGTATATAAACATCAAGGGTGAGGTATAGCCAACATTTTGTTATAAGAAGGGGTGTTGGGCTTCCCTGGTGGCGCAGTGGTTGAGAGTCCGCCTGCTGATGCAGGGGACACGGGTTCGTGCTCCGGTCTGGGAAGATCCCACATGCCGCAGAGCAGCTGGGCCCATGAGCCATGGCCGCTGAGCCTGCACGTCCGGAGCCTGTGCTCCACAACAGGAGAGGCCACAGCAGTGAGAGGCCCACGTACCGCAAAAAAAAAAAAAAGGGGGGGGCGTTTAAGTAGAATTGATCCAAATCTATTCATTGTGGTAGACTTAAAGAAGTCCTTTTATACCAGTCTTTGCGTGAATGTTGCTCAGAACTGAAATCCTCCTAACTTTAGGTAGATTCTTTCAGCCCATAGTTGAGGAAGCTAATACCCTTTATTTTTCCACATTCGTATTTCTGATTTCCACAGCATCCTAGCTTGCGCATCTTTTGTATAGGTGAACATCACTACTTGAGTTGATTTGTCACCATTTTGTTGTATCTGTAAAAATACTCAAGATAATACCTCTTTTTGTATCCCTGTAAGTCTAGTTCCACTCTGTCACTACACAAAGATATTATGTAATTATTGGCTATATTCCCCACACTGTGCATTTCATGTCACGGTGATGCATTTATTTTGCAACTGGAAGTCTGTACGTCTTTCCTGATTTTTTTTTTGTCTGTGCTACTCACAAGCTTTAGGAGTAAAAGCAACAACATCCTAATTAATCTGTCACAGGAGCTAAAGAGAAAAAAGAAAGAGATCGCAAACAAGTAGGAAAGATCAAGGAAAACAACAGTCATCAGGCGTGTGTGTCATGATTTTGATCCTTGGATTTTCTAGCATCTGTATCATGTTGTTTACTTGGTTTCTTGGTAAATAACCTGACTACAGTCCACGGAAATTCAGAAACCCCTGAGGACATAAACGTGTAAAGCAACACTAAACCCCGTGTGATTTGTTTTGCTCCAAGTACCTTAAATTGACGCTAAGACCATACTTTAGAGTTTGTCTGCATTGGAGAAATCTTTAGGCGCTGATATTTGCAAAGTGTTTAACATACAAATGAATGTACACTTTGAAATGGAGATTTGCATTTTCATCACGACATGCAGTTCTTGTCATCCCCTGATTATGCAGTCTTACTTCACAACATAGCCTTTGCAGAAGCTGTTCCATTTCCGGAAACATTCTTCCTCTTCTGCTTTTTTTTTTTATTTTTAATTGAAGTATAGTTGATTTACAGTGTTTCCCTGATTTCTTCTGTACAGCAAAGTGACTCATTTATACACATATATGCATTCTTTTTTATATTCTTTTCCATTACCGTTTATCCCAGGAGACGGAATATAGTTCCCTGTGCTCTACAGTAGGACCTTGTTACATTGTTATTACGTTCTAAATGTAATCGTTTGCGCCTACTAACCCCAAACTCCCAGTCCATCCCTCTCCCCTCCCCCTTGGCAACCACAAGTCTGTTCTCTATGTCTGTGAGTCTGTTTCTGTGTCATAGATAGATCATTTGTGCCATATTTTAGATGCCACATATAAGGGACATCATATGATATTTGTCTTTCTCTGAGTGACTTCACATAGTATGATCATCTCTAGGTCCATCCATGTGGCTGCAAATGGCATTAGTTCATTCTTTTTTAGGGCTGAGTAGTATCCCATTGTGTATATGTACCACATCTTCTTTCTCCATTCGTCTGTCGATGGACACCTAGGTTGCTTCCACATCCTGGCTATTCTTCCTCTTCTCAACTAAGTTAATTTCGACTTCACCCTGTGGGATCCAGCCTGTGTCTTTCTCTTCCTTAATGACGCTGTTCCAAGTCCCTTGGTCAACCGACTCCTTCTTCCAAGCACATAGCAAAGTGCACATTTGGAAACGGGACAGGTGGTGTTCAGTTTTGGAGGGGGGGACATAGGTGCCCTCCTCAAGGCTTGATGATCTTCTAAATCACAGTTGTGTCTTACTCATGTCCCTGTGTCTTCTTTTAACCCAAACACTGGTGCAAAGCTTACCTTGTTAGTCACTTTTGACTTGTGTGTTCATGGTCTATTGATACGAGATGATCCCCTTATGTTCTTACTATTCCAGTAAGGAAGGAGCGGCATCTAGTGAGATTAAAGAAAATTAGGACCGTCTCCTTCCCAGTGTGTCCAATTCTGTATAGAAACTTAAATATAAAGTAATGTCTCCCTACCCAAATCATCCTCAATGTGTGAGCACTGCTTGGCTGTAATTTGAACCAAGTTTAAGAAACAGGCATGCATTGTTTCCAAGAGCCTTTTTTTTTCTTCTTTCTGTCGTTGATTTGATTATCTGGACCCATTTATTTTTGGTGTATTCCTTGGAAAGCAGACCATAAAAAGAACACAAAAATGAAGGAGGGGCCTAAATTTCAAACAAATAAAAACAATGGCAGCTTTCATCATGCCAAGTCAGGAGCCCTGTTCATGGAAAAAGTCAGTTGAGTTCCTCTCTGTAGACCTGAAGCATCATAGACCAAATCTCAGCATATATTTAATTATGTTTACTTGGAAAAAAAATAATAAAGTAGGAAATTAAAGAAAAAAAACTATTATTCTCACGTTAGACATATCAACATATGTAAACATTATTTTATCAGGAAAAAAAAAAAAATCCCCCTGTTGCAACAATTGCTTGTCAGGGACCTGGGGCAAATGCTTCCTTGGTGTGGATTCCAAGGAACAGAGACAAGCCAGAGGATCGTATCTACCTGAAGAGGTGGCGGGGACTGGAAATCGAGACCGCTGCCATTCTCAGCTGCCTTGAAAAGGTCAGACAAACAAAACAAAATGAAATGAAGACAAACAGGCAAAATGGAAACTCTGGGCCACCTCCACACATGCTGGGAGGTTTAATCCTGTTTGGACACAGGAAAAAGGAGGAAATCTCACAAGCTAAGGGCAGACAGTGGTGTGGCAATATTAACACAGCAAAAATGCAGCACAGTTGGACGCAGGAAAGAGAGAAGCAACCACGTGTTTGATGGACAAGTGGACTTACTCGTGTTTCCTACGGGTCCTGAAAGTTCTGCCTTACTTGCAAAGTTTTAAATGAACAAAAGCGTTTAAGCCACCAGATCCGGGAGTTGCCTCTCACACTCACAGGTGATGTCTCATACACTCTGGTTCTTTTTCAGAATGAGTTTTACTGAGCCGAGTGTAGGGAGGAGAGAAAAATAGAAATATTTTAAAACCAGCCTTATACCACGCAGCCTCAAGATTTTTACGTTTACGTTTGTTCTCTGTGAAACATATTTAGCACGTTCATTACTGGAAACTAAGTATTCGTTTATACCTAGAAACTCAGTATCATGTCTCACTGACATCTTGTTTACATTATTCATTTATTTTGAAGAATAAAATTTAGCTTTAGTTATTTAGGACAGTTTTTTTTTTTTTTTACAATGTTTAAAGTTTTTTTTTTTCTTTTACAAATTTAATCAGTTATACATATACATATGTTCCCATATCCCCTCCCTTTTGCGTCTCCCTCCCAACCTCCATATCCCACCCCTCCAGGCAGTCACAAAGAACCGAGCTGATCTCCCTGTGCTATGCGGCTGCTTCCCACTAGCTATCTACCTTACGTTTGGTAGTGTATATATGTCCATGCCGCTCTTTCACTTTGTCACAGCTTACCCTTCCCCCTCCCCATATCCTCAAGTCCATGCTCTAGTAGGTCTGTGTCTTTATTCCTGTCTTACTCCTAGGTTCTTCATGACATTTTTTTTTCTTAAATTCCATATATATGTGTCAGCATACAGTATTTGTCTTTCTCTTTCTGACTTACTTCACTCTGTATGACAGACTCTAGGTCCATCCACCTCATTACATCTTGTTTAAATAGCTACAGCAATAACAAAAATCAGCTCACGCTATAGAAACATGATACATTGATTCCTAGTAACTAACTATTCTGTCTCATGGACACTTTGCAGAAATGAAAACAGCTGTAGACTGCAAGAAGCAGCTGATGATAGTATTTGGATCAAGCCTGATGTCTCAAATGTACTTTAAATATACACATTAAGCCTCACATCACCAAAGAAGACGGTTCAGCTTTCACCAAAAATGTGTTTTTACTCCAGGGTTTCCCGGTATTGACCCTGTTGACACTTGGGACCAGATCATTCTCTGTGGAGGGCTGTTCTTTGCACTGTAGGACAGGAAGCAGCATCCTTGGCCTCCACCCATTAGAGGCTGGGGGCAGTTCCCCCATCCCCCGTGGTGACGGTGAAAAACGTTCCCAGGCATTGCCAGACGACCTGGGTAGACAAGCAAGAGTGCAGTGCCCCCAGCTGAGAACCCACCCCGTTCATCCAAGCACTCTTGTGTTTTAACATAGTGCATTTTCAAAATCCATTTTTCACGTTTGGGCAGAATAGATTGAGTCAGAGTCCTTTTCTCTTTGCCCCGGATGGATGTATTTCTCTCTTCAATCTTACCTCCCTCTCTCCACGCCCCCCTTCCTTCTTTCAACAAATATTTTTATGCCTCCTGCAAAGCAAAGACTGTGCAATTTCTGGGGTAAAGCAGTGCCCAGAATACAGACTAGAATCTTAAGTATTCAGGAGAAAGTTCTGAAGATATTAATAATAAGCTACTGAACAAAATGTTAGCTTCAGGATCTACCAAAATAGGAACTTTTTCCTGTTCTCCCGGACGCACTTTCATTTTTAGTAGCATCCAGTTTGAACCAGCACTTCAGTTAGCCTATGAAATGCATCGCCGATATTCACCAGATCTTGGCACTTCTGCACTCGATGGCTAAAGAAGGGTATTCTCAACTTTCAAATCACTCCAGACCCCCTAATGTTCTTAGGTGTTATACAGCTCTTCTCTGGGAGGTCCTAGTGGGACCATGCTGGTATCTGACCGTAATTATCTCACTGCCTTTGAGACACTGAGGGACAGGTTTGTACCTGCCCTGTAGCAGACATGCAAACAAAAACAAAGATGCTTTTCAGGTGAGGTTTGTATACCTTACATGTTCTCCCTTCTGCACATACACTGTCTATCACCTTGTTTGGAGAATGACAGTCACAGAGTCTCATCAGCTGCATAGAGCATGAAAATGGCTTAGGTGGTGCTCTCAGGAGCCTTGAGACCGTTATGAGGAATTTTCCGCAGGATTTCCCCCAGTAAGAAACATTCCCCCAAATGGGAACCCAAGAGGACTCTAAAGGATGACCACAGAGAAGTGATCACGAGGGAGGGAACTTCCAAAACTTGACACCTTGAGTGGGATCTGACGAATGAACCAGAATGAATAAACATCATTGCAAGGTGTGTGTGTAGCCAGGAAGGGTCATGGTAAAGAGAAAACAGATGTGAGCACTTCTGAGGTGGGGAGAAAGTGGTCAGTTGTCAGGGGTTTGCTTTTACTGGAGTAAAGACCATGATGTGTACCAGACAGAAACAACCCCTCAAGATGTCCACATCCTCATCTCTAGAACCATGGTTATGCCGTGTCACAGGGCAAAGGAGAAACACGGTTGCAGGTGGAATTAGGGTTGATGATCAGCTGACTTGAGATGGAAAGATTGCAGGATGCATTCACTTCCCGAGGATTTAGGAGGTAATCTTTTTTCATTGTTCCCTGAGTGGGGACTCATTAAAGGTGACACATTACCTGTGGAAGAAGAAACGTTGAATGCAGACACGTGGACGGATTCGGAGCTGACTTTGGTTTATCAGATGGTGATGCATGTCTGCTGGGCAGGTGGGCCCATAGATCGAAATTTTAAAAAGAAAGATGTATTGGAGACCCAGGTAGGGCTGAACTTCAGCATGGAAATGCCCATGGAAACGATGGAGGGAAAGAACTTTCCCTAGAGAAACGTAAACCTGATACATAAGATAGAGCAGTGGAAGGTTGAGCGTCAGCATCTCCTGATGTTGTGGGTAGAGGCAGAGGAGAATGGTGACATAAGGACACAGAATTCTGAAGAATCCAGAAGGACGGACAGGAGGATATGATAGTGATCGTTGCAGAGGCATCATGGTGATGCAAGAATCCAGAGATTGTCAAAGGTAGAACATGCTATAGAAACCTCGAGAAATGAAATGATTGAATGTTTCTCTGTAGATGGTAAAATGGATAAGTCGTCCGTGACCCATTTTAGAAGAGATTCGCTGGTGTGCTTTCAGAGCAGTCAGCATCGTAGCCGAGGGAAAACACAGTGTTGGAGCCAGTCATCTTGGTCTTGACCCTTGGTTTGCGTAGCATAGTAGCAATGAATACACATCACCTAGACTGAAAACACTTTCTCAGAACAACTAGAAACTGTGCAAGTAAAAATGCTCTCTTGTATGCTAAGTAATCAGAAGAGTGCCACCTCAAAGGACATTCCTCAAGATAATGTTTATATAGGTGTCAACTTTTTATGGACTGTCGACAATTGACTGTAGTTCCATTTGAGAATATATATTGTGCTTGATTACTTCACCTGCAAATCTCCTGGTGATGATTAATCATGGAATGATTAGGCACTCAGCTCCAAGCATATACAATACAATATAAATCATCCTGCATCTATTAGTGAAGTGATTTACATACTTCTGGTGTCTAACTTTATTAGGGCTCAGACGCTCAAAAGATTCCAATATGCTGTATCTAATCATTTGATCACTTGTTCTGGTATGAACCTGATTTCCTAACAGAGGACTCTATTTCCCACTGGGAAATTGTGGAATTTGTTATGTTCTTTTGCAAAAAAAAAAAAAAAAGCCACAAATGTTGTATCTAATGTGTTTGTTGTTTTCTCAAGACTATGAGGAAAGTTTCCCTCCTGATGTGTCTTCTTCACTCTCATCCTGTGTGTGTATATATGTGTGTCTTCCTCTGTCACCAAGGAAATTAATGTATATATATATGTAAACTGCTTTTTTGGCAGATTTTATTGAGGTATAATTGACAGTATGTTAGTTTCAGGTGTACAACGCAATGAGTCTATAGTTTTCAAAATGATCTCACCACAGTAAGTCGAGGTAACATCCATCCGCATACATAGTACACATTTTTTTTCTTGGGATGAGGACTTTTAAGAACTCCTCTCTTATCAGCTTTCACATATGCTAACAGTATTATTAACTACAGTTGCCATGCTGTACATTACATCCCCATGACTTATTTATTTTATAACTAGAAATTTGGACCTTTTGATCCCCTTCAACCAATTCATCCTCCCACCCCAGACTCCACCTCTGGAATCACTAATCTGTTCTCTGTATCAATGAAGTGTTTTTTTTTTACCTTTATCATTAGTTTTTAATTTAGTTTTTATTTTATATTGGAGTACAGTTAATTTACAATGTTGCATTAGTTTCAGTTGTACAGCAAAGGGATTCCGTTATACATATACATATATCTATTCTTTTTCAGATTATTTTCCCATATAGGTTACTACAGAATATTGAGGAGAGTTCCCTGTGCTATACAGGAGGTCCTTGTTGATTATCTATTTTGTATATAGTAGTGTGTATCTGTTAACCCCAAATGCCTAATTTATCCCTCCCACCTTTCCCCTTTGGTAACAAGTTTGTTTTCTATGTCTGTGAGTCTATTTCTCTTTTGTAAATAAATTCATTTGTATCATTTTTTTAGATTACACCTATAAGTGATATCATATGATATTTGTCTTTCTGTCTGACTTACTTTACTTAGTATGATGATCTCTAGGTCCATCCATGTGGCTGCGAATGACATCATTTCATTCTTTTTTCCATTGTATGTATGTACCACATCTTCTGTATCCATTCATCTGTTGATGGATATTTCCGTTGCTTCCATACTTTGGCTATTGTAAATAGTGCTGCAGTGAACAGTGAGGTGCATGTGTCTTTTTTTTTTTTTTTTGCGGTATGCGGGCCTCTCACTGTTGTGGCCTCCCCCGTTGCGGAGCACAGGCTCCGGACGTGCAGGCTCCGGACGCGCAGGCTCAGCGGCCATGGCTCACGGGCCCAGCCGCTCCGCGGCATATGGGATCCTCCCAGACCGGAGCACGAACCCGTATCCCCTGCATCGGCAGGCGGACTCTCAACCACTTGCGCCACCAGGGAGGCCCGCATGTGTCTTTTTGAATTAGCTTTTTCTCTAGATATATGCCCAGGAGTGGGATTCCTGGGTCATATGGTAGCTCTCTTTTCAGTTTTTGAAGGAACTTCCATCCTGTCCTCCACAGTGGCTGCACCAACTTACATTCCCCCCAAGAGTGCAGGAGGGTTTCCCTTTCTTCCACACCCTCTCCAGCATTTATTGTTTGTAGACTTGATGATGATGGCCATTCTGAAAGGTATGCGGTGTTATCTAATTGTGGTTTGATTAACATTACCCTGACGGTTAGTGATGTTGAATATCTTTTCATGTACCTGTAGGCCACCTGTATATCTTCTTAGGAAAAAGGTCCATTCAGATCCTCTGACCATTTTTTAATTGGATTGTTTGGGTTTTGCTGTTGAGTTGTATGAGTTCTTTATATGTTTTGGATATTAACCCATTATGAAATGTTTGATTTGCATATATTTTCTGCCATTCAGCAGGTTACCCTTTCATTTTGTTGATTGTGCCCTTTACTGTGCAGAAAATTTTTAGTTTGATGTAGTCCCAATTATTTATTTTTGGCTTTTGTTTCCTTTGCTTTTGGAGTCAGATCCAGAAGAACTGTCACCAAGTCTGATGTCAAGGAGCTTCCCATGTATGTTTTCCTCTCGGAGTTTTATGGTTTCAGATCCTTAATCCATTTGAGTTAATGTTTGTGTATGGTGTAAGACAGGGGTCCAGTTTCATTCTTTTGCATGTGGCTGACCAGTTTTCTCAACACTGATTATGGAATAGAGGGTCCCTTCCTTATTGTATGTTCTTGACCCGTTTGTCATAAATTAATTGACCATACACAGGTGGATTTAAAGCACTTTATATGCATAAAAGATATTTCTTCTTTTAAAATTTAATTTTCATTGATTTTTTTATCTGTATACCTCTGCACTAAACACACTTGCAAGATGGCATATTTGTCTCTGAAAAGGAGCACCACTACATTTTTAAATGTGCAATAGAAATTTATACCACATGTACATCCACACTTCTAAGAACTGTATTCCACAATTCCAAATAGGTCCATTCTGCAGTTTCTACTTTGAAAACCCAGCATAGTGGAATTCACCTAAAATGGTACTAAATTATTGATGTGGGTTTTTTTTTTTTTTTTGGCATGCTTGTCTTAAGTGGCTCAGAAAAGATCAAAAACTTCTCTGAGGGCAGTTTGGCCCCTGATCTCAGATCCCTTCAGCATAGCACACACTGGAAGGCTCTGGACCAGTGCAGTGTGCTGACAGTAATTGACTGCCTAATGGAAAAGCATTGACCCTCTGGAGTTCCTCTTTTCTGCAAACACATCTTTCTCTCTTCTGCCAAGATATTTGTCTTCATCCACTTTTCTCCTAGAGTCAACAGAGCCAGCGTGAGCAGAATATCAATGCACACTCATTACAGAAAGAACTCTCTGTTCATAACAAGCAAAGTAGACACCATTTTCTTTAGCTGAGAGCTGGACCGAATCTCCAGACATCCATTGGTCTTGTGTTACAGTGAAAAAAGGTAGAAGTAGATGGCTTCAGATTTGACCTTCCACTCTGGAATACCCACTATTTATGTTCATCACACAGGTATCTGCAGGGCAACCACTGTGTGCTGGCTACATGTTCAGACCAAAGTGACACAGGTGGAAGGACATGGTCTGCATGCATATATTCTGATACTTTAATTTCTGGCAACAGAACGATTCCAAATGCACAAGAGCCTTGGCAGCCCAAATTCACTCTCTCTGCCTTGTTCAAATATGTGCTAGCATTTAGGTTAAAACAGTTAAGTCCTTAGCTATTATTATCGTCAGATTCCTGGGGTGCTAGCTGGTGTCCGTAATCCACTTTTATCATGAATTTCATATGGATCATATGCAAAATATAATTATGCTCAGTATATTTAAAGAAATGAAAGAATGAGGACATGAAAATATTTGGGTATTTCAAAAGTTACCCTGGTTATGACAAAGGATGGAAAACTAGAAAGTGAGGTTACAGAATGAAAAGATCTAAGATATACCTTACCTATTCAAGGAGATAAAGTGAGAAACAAGGGGGAGGGGGAGGAACCTATCTTTGTAAAGATGTCACCTAAGAATTTTGCCAGATTGATTAAGGACACCAATGTTTAGTTTAAAAAACTGAACAAATGCAACCATGGTAAGTACAAACTAACTGAGATCTAGAAACTACAGATTTTAAATTCAGAATACCAAGGCAAAGAAAAGATCTAAAAAGTAGGAAAAGATTAAGAAAAAAATGCACATAGGAATACTGATTAGTCTGACATCAGATTTCTGAGCAGTCATGTCAACCTAGATTTCTAAATTTGGAAAATATATCCTTCAATAGCAAGGGCAAAATAAAGGTATCTTAAGTCAAAGAGATAGCCTTAGAATTTACGTTAACGATGACAGCAAGGTCTCAATGAGGCTTTTAATGTTATTTTAATAACAGTGGCAGATCTCAAGAGGAAGGAGCGTAATCTTAGATAAGGGCTGAGGCACAGAAGAAATGAAGACTAGTGGAAGTGGTAAACTGTGGAGCTACATTGAAACAAATGCAGTCTTTATGACTTGAAAATAAGAATGTCTTACGGAAATGAAAGGACAAGATCTACCTAAATGTATACGACAGCACCAGCTTATACGTTGGCAAGAGAACGTCTGTACTTTACAATTCTAAGATCCTTGTGATGTCTAGCAAAAGGGGAAGTCTGTTGTTTACATTCAGACCTCAACGAAAGCATGTTTGGCCAAAAAAAAAAAAAAAAAAAAGCTATAGGATCATCTGTGATACAGAACAGATAACAGAGAGGAAAAATGGGAAAAGAAAAACTAATCCAAAAATCAAACAGCAAAATAGACCACATGGAAAGAACAGAAGTAGAAAATAAGTGTTTAGAAATAACAGAAAAATATAGGATATATTTTGCTTAGCATGAACCCTCCACTCTTGAAAACAAGGCAATTTCTCTGAAACGCTCAGGGGGAGCCTGCATAGGGAGTGAAGGAAAAGGTGCAGGGGTCATGGAATTGAGAAGACACAGTTTGCCATGAGTTGACCACATGGCCCTGGGTATGGCTTGGAGATGGTAGGTGGTCCCAGACCTGATGGTCTCCATGAAACTTGCAGAGATGTGAATGCTAAGGAAACAGGGCTTCTGTATTGCTTTGTATTTGTGATTTTCTCTGCATCAGTAAGAAAGAGGGAGAGCAGGGGTTGTAAGATACATTGGAGAACAGTGGAAGATTTGAAAAAGGAGCGTGTGCAGGGAAATCTGCTCCTCATGGGAGAACAGTTCCCTGAGTACAGCACAGGGGCTTGTGAAAGAAGACAAGATGGGAGGGGAAGGGTTTGGGGTAGGAGATTAGAACCCAGACAATATGGAAATAAACATGCAGGAGGTCCTTAGTGTGTGATGCCAACACAGATGAGAATAAAGATAAGATACTATATCCACTAGAGTTTCTCCACTCAAGACACAACTTGATGATATAGCATCAACTTTCATGTCTTTTTTCTAGCTTCAACATGGCAGACTTTTAAATAGCTTGATGACCCAGCTAGATGAAATAACCAATTGTTGAATATGGTGAAAACAATAAAAAGGTCAATGCAGTTTAAGACTTTCTTCCACTAAGTTAAGTGTCAGTGCTGTGAATTAAGTAAATGTGTTTTTTAATCGGATAAATTAGTCATAGGACATGTTTTGCTTCATGATACTGCTGGCACCCAACAATGTGTAGGATATTTTGAGGGTCCCTGTGTCCTGAGGGGCAACTGAATTCCTCACTTGTGAGTATCGGTTGACCTGGAAGGGTTAATCCACATTTGGATCTCTGACTTAGTAGATGGTTTAGCTCACTACAGGCATCTTATTTTATTTTATTTTATTTTATTTATTTTTTTGGCTGCCTCGGGTCTTTGTGAAGGCGTGCGGGATCTTTCTTCACGGCGCAGGCTCTTCGTTGCGGTGCACGGGCTTCTTTCTAGTTGTGGCGCGTGGGCTCTGTAATTTGTGGGAGGCGGGCTCTCTAGTTGAGGCATGCGAGCTCAGTAGTTGTGGCACGCCGGCTTAGTTGCCCCGTGGCATGTGGGATCTTAGTTCCCCCCCGACCAGGGAACGAACCTGCGACCCCTGCATTGGAAGGCGGATTCTTTACCTCTGGACCACCAGGGAAGTCCCCAGGCATCTTATTTTAGCAAGGCTCTTGAAATTCCTTTTATGAAAACACACGGATGGCATCATTCTGAAGCAGGCAGTTATCCCATGCCTCCTTTGGGAGTTTTGATGTCCCGCCCATCACATTTCTCCTGGCTGTACGTTGCATTTAAGGCAAAAGGAAATGGAAGGATCATCTATGCCATGCTGAGGTGTCCTTTGTAGAACTGGCCACTTTGCTCTGTGATGTTTGCCACCCTGATAAGTCAGTACATACTCTGCAGCTCACCTGCAAAAACCAGACACACACCTCAGCCTTCAATAGAAAAATTCAGGGATACTGTCCAACAGTCCCTCACAGGACTGGAGCTCCAGCATTTAGGAACTTAGTGAATAAAATAATGGTGGTGAAATGCCAGTTTTCTACCCAAAGACTTCATCTCACAAGACCACTTTAGCAATATCCTCTGAAGGTGATTTCAGACGGTTTAAGTTTTAGACAGATACACTCTTAGTAGCAAGACATTGCTCATTCATTTCACACTTCTGATACCTTGATGATATCAGTTTACCTTTTTGAGTGTCATTTATTTTGGCAGTTATACCTTCCAATACTTTTATTGGTGAAATTTGATATTACTGTGTCTAATTATTTTACATGTGTTTTTTACCTGGTTCCTCTGGGGTAGAGTCTAATGGAATTTTATGTCTTGTCTATTATAAGCTTTAGTTTTTTTTTTTTTTCTTGTTGAACTCACTAAAGTGATGAGTAACTGTAATTAGTTGGTTTATGCTTTATTAAATGACTTTGAAAAGTCAGGAATGAATACAAAACCCCTGCTTTTATGTGATGTGTATGTGTGTCTATGTTTTTGTAGCAGTAGCAGTAGAAGTAAAAAGGGTGATTTCAGGGTATTCAAATCTCTCTAACCCAGTGGACTGGGCTAAAATGCAATTCAATTAAAGTTGATAGATTATTACAGTAAAAATCAATGATTTCCCAATATTCCCATGTCTAGTTCTTGTCTCTCCTTTTAATTATCAATATTAAATATTTGATAAAGCGTTCATTGAGTATTTACAGTCTATGAAGCATTATGGAAAGACAACAACAAAAATAAGACAGTTCCTGAATCTAAAATGTAAAAATACGAGAATAAAGACAATACATGAATCCATGAACCATCTAGAAAGAAAAAAGCATGTAGCAATCAAAACAAACGGTATTTCAAGTAAGAGTGTTTAGAGCTGAATAGGATTATCGGATGACAGTCTTTTCTTACAGATCCAATGTAACCACATCTTTTAAAACATTGTAGCTACCAAAGAGAGAAAAGAAATCAAGAAGTCCTTTCCCACAGAATTGGAAGTCATCTTAGAGACTAGCACACAGGCAACAAAACTCAATTGCAAACGTATCACTCTTTCATTCCTCAGAGTCTAATGTAGTAATTGCACAATTCTTTTGATATTTCTCCAACGCTTAGTAATAGAAAAAAATCTATTACAATGTTGATGTCTAGTTGTTATGAAATAATTATTGCCCCACATATTTTGTATGTGTATTGCCTGACTTAAGTATTGAAATTGAGCTACCCTTGATAGAATCCGGCTTAAATGTTTATAGACTTCATAGTGTCAGGTTATGTGCATTGCACATATTAGGACCTTATTGAACTTCTAAAGATCTTTTAATCAGATATAAGATCTATGCCCTAAGTCATATAATAATTACATATAATAATTACAATAACCTGTAAGAAGTTTCCTTTAATTTTCTACTAAGTAGTACTTAACTCATGTTTATTTTTAAGAAGGAGAAAAGAAAGGACAAGTGAAGATTTGGGGTAGAAGAGAAACACAAAAGTGAATTTAGCTTCAGAGAGGAATAACCACATCCAAAGAGGGGTGCCCACAATTTGTTAGTGGCAGTGTGTGTGTGTGTGGGGGGGCGGTTATAGGTACATGTCTGTGTTTGTGTGTGTGTGTGTCTGAGAGAGAGTATGAAGGTGAAGGCAGCATGTTGAGCCGGGGTACTTCCTGGGGATGAATATCTACAATTACACCGCCTCTGTGGGGGGAATGTGTGCTGTGGAGCTAAGCATGAAACACAGTTCAGCTTTTGTTCCAGTTGGGAAGAGTGTCCTTGCATATGGGGATAGTGGGTGTCTTTAATCACAGCCCACATGAGGGCAGCAGACCCGCTTTCCAGTTATTCTCTCAAATCATAAAAGTACAAGAGTGGTATCTATTTTCGAGAAAGAAAATATGTCCTAAGTTTCATTCCAAGACTCTTTAGAAAGAATGCCAATAAACGTTTAGCACAGGCAATGCTTAAAGAATCGACACACTCAACTTTTAAATCTAGTATTAGCAGATGAGTAGATGTATGCTTTTCTGCACATTTTAAGAATTGTTGGGTGCAGTTTCGAAAACGTAATTCAATTCATTGTAGGAGTTTCTAATTTATAGCTAAAGAGAATGATGCACAGTCTAAGACTGTAGAATTTTATCTCATTTACATAAGAAAATTTCTGAAAATACTGATATTTTAAGTTTAAAAAAATATTGACCTTTTTGAAGTACTGATAGTCTTGAGAGAATTTGTAGTTTTTAAAAAAAAATTTTCCCAAGCATATCTCTCTAAATCCAAATGACATCGATGGTAATGTTCTACATATATATATATATATATTTTTTTTTTCTTGGTTCTTCTTCCTAAAGTCTGCCATACAATGTATATAAATTTAATACTTTTTAAGTCATCTTAACTTGTTGCCCAGTTGAAAAATTCAGATGCTAACTATTCCTTTTCCTTACTTGCAAAAATCACTATGCTGTCTGTCACCTATGTTGTCAGCTGATGACCCATGGACACATTGACATGAATATGATAGTATTTCCATCTTAGCTCTGTCACGTGATTTCTTATATCAAATCTGTATCTGTCTGGAGTTGCATTTGCCCACCCCTGCAGTGGTCAAGTAGTCAACATTTAATGCAGTTTGCTCTTTCTCTCTCTTTTTTTTTTTTCCATATTTACAAATCCAGTAGATCTCTACCAATCATAGAAGTAGCAGGACAGGCAAGACCTTCATTTACAGTGACTCTTTTCCATTTGGTAATAACCATTTTAAAATTTGCTCAGTGAATATTAATTTTTAAATGCAGATAGAATAGTTAACAGACATTCGTAAACGTATGACCAAGTGGCCTTTAGCTTTTTATGGACATAGAACCTAAATAATGAAAGGTATGAAAACCAAATGACCAACTGGATAGGTTAACATAAAGAGAACATACCCATGGAGTCACCTTCCAGGTCAGTAGGCAGAATGTTAACAGGACGACAGAAATGTGTTTCACACGCCTCTGTCGTGACTACCCACTTCATCGCCTACACACGTAATTGTCTGCAGTTAACATCTGCCTGTTCTCAGACCTTATAAAAATGGAGCAATACAGTTTGCTTTGCTTTTTGTTGCTCCTTTTTTTACTCAGTATTTCTCAGGATTATTCATGCTGTTGTTTGCAGCTCTGCATGATTTGTTTCATGGCTCTGTAGTACTTCATTGGCTTCATGTCCTACGATGTACTGATGCATTCTATTCATAGAATCACTAGATATGTGGGTTGTTTCCAGCTTGAAACAATTATAAAGAGTGGCACTCTGGACTCAAATGCATAGACTTTATCCCTGGTCACTTAATATTTTCAGTGCTATTTTACATGCTAAGTATAATGAGTTATTAAATTAGTTTTTCCTGTTGTAGATGGCAGAGAGTGATGTTTGTGTACTGCTCAGCATTCACCCTAAGTTTAGGATTTTGTGGATTCTCTGGCTTGTCGACTGTTATAAGTCTGTCACCTATTAATAATTTTTTTTTCTAAAAACTCTCAGAACTTTTTAGTCTTTTCTGGGCAGGAGGTACATTCTCCGATATAATATTGAATAGATGCAGGGTTATTGTTTTCTCTGAGTGCTTCTGATTCCTGTGGAATGTGTTGAGAAGTTAATCCTTTATGAAGTAAAAGAAGCCCCCTCATAGCGTTCATCTGGTAAAAACGTTCCTGTAAATTAATCAGGGACTGGTGTTCCTTTGGGGAGATTAATTTTAAAAATAGGTGGATTTGTAAGCATTTACCAAAGTAGACAGAAGAGTATAATGAATATACTCACCGCTGACCTTCAGTTATTATCAATTTAGAACCAGCGTGTTTCAACTACCCTCCCCTCTCCTGTCACCACCCTGGAAAGTGTCATACATTGTAGCTAATTATTGAGGGCCATTAATGAGTAGAGTTTCAGGACTCAAGTGTCTTTTTGTCTGTATTGGGCTGTTTCATTATTTATATAAATAGTCCGTGGGATATAAAATGACACATTTTATTCCATTATGATTTTCTTCAATCTCTATCTGAGATATTATCCCATGTTTCAATATACTGTTGACTGGTTACGCTTTTCTTTCTCTCTTCCTGACCAGCCTTGTCAGTGTTTTTCCCATACGCCAATATTTTAAATTTTATTTGCTATACTATTGATTTTCCCTAGCATTCCACTGCAGACCATGTGGTTATTTTCTTCTCTGGGTTTACTTCTCGGTCCTTCTTTCTGTTCTCTTTGTGTTTAATGTGGGTTTTCCAACTTTTAATTATTTCTGTCTTTTATATATCCTCTTTAAAATGAGTCATAGCAAAATTAAAATGAGTGAAGTAAAGTTAGTCCCCTTTACTCACACTTCACATGCCTTGGTATATGACGTCGGTGTCTTTGGATTCTGCATATTTTCCAACTTCTATGATATTTTTCTTTTGAACCCCTGAATTGTTTAGAAGTGTGTGTTTTATGATGCAAGCATATGATCTGGTTTTCACTGGTGTTTTGTTATCAATTTATATTTATTTTGTTACTGTGCCTTAGAGTGTGTGTACTGGTTAGTGCAGTAAGTTTGCACATTGTTCCGGGTATGCAATGTTCTGTAAAAGCGCATCAGTACCATCCTTTTAACATTCTAAGTTGTATCTACATCTCTTTTCTAAATACTTTTCTGCTTGTCAAACCTTTTCAGAGAAAGATTTATTTAAATCTAAGATTTTGGATTTGCCAGTTTTTCTGTTTACTTTTGGCTGTGTCGTGTTGGGTGTGTGTGTGTGTGAGAGAGAGAGAGAGGGAGGGAGGGAGAGAGACTTACTATTTTGTTAGGTGAAAGCAAGATCAGAATTCTGGTGATGTTTTTTTCTGCCTTTTATTTATTACAAATTTCTGTGCATTTTCTTGGTTGCCAGCTCTGCTACTCTGATAGGCCTTGCTGGAGAAATGGCAACCCTCGGGCCCTGAGACATCTGAGAGGAGGTTTAGTGTTTCATTATAAAACTAATAAGACTTCTCTGTCCAGAAGGCTTGCTACACGGTATCATAACTAACATATAGTGCAGTCTGTCATCACAAAGTACCTGATTCTAGCTGGATACAGCCTCTTACTGGCTGCTCTCTCCCGGCACGGGTTCCTGAGTAATTGAGATGTAGACAGAGTTATCAGCACAAACAAGTTATCCCTGCTTCAAGCAGATGAAGTATAAGACTCTGGGGATTTAGGTAGATAAAAATTGCCACGTTTTTCTCCACAGAAGAGAACACATTGACCCACACACACTTCCCATAAATATGGTCTCTAATGTGAGTACGGACTTCACGCAACATGCAGTACACACGCATGCCAACACGTGCCCACGATTTCCTAAGACACTTTTACAGAACGATCTGTTCATGCTGATATTTACCATCCTCAAGTGTTTCTGCTTCAATGAACAAGGCTCGGCCATTAATCATCACAGAAGCTAGGCAGTGGCAAAAATCCAAGCTTTTTCTCTGGCTTAGGATAGTCCTCTCCGCTGGAGAGTCAAACTCGATTGTGGGGAAACCCCAGCTGTGGGCCCCTCACCAGAAGGAGCTGCTTCTCCAGGAAAGACTTGCTTCTCCTTTCTGTACACCTGCATTCCGTCCCCTGCCTCCGTATTTCATTGCTCTGAACCACTGCAGCATTCGTTCTAGGATTGCCTGGTTTCTCCAATAGCTGTCCAAGTGGTTAACGCATAATATGTGGGATGGATATGTATGCGTACGTTTATAGATATGTGGTGGGCAGGCAGAAGTGACCCTGGGTCAAAGGGGGCTCTATCCATTGACTGGTGTCCTTACAAGAGACGGGAGAGAAGCTGTAGATACAGACACACAGAGAAGCCCTGTGAAGACAGAGGCAGAGACGGGAGGGAGGCGACCACAAGCCCAGGGATGCCTGGAGCCCCTAGAAGCTGGAAGAGGCTGGAAGGACCGTCCCTGAGAGCCTCTGCAGGGAGCATGGCCCTGCCCACACCTTGATTTCTGACCTGTGTCCTCCAGAACCATGAGGGAGTACATCTCTGTTGTTTCAGACATTTCTCTAGTTTTAAGCCACCAACTTTGTGATAATATGTTGTAGTAGCCACAGGAAACTCATACAAGATACGTACATGGATATATACGTATGTTTATACACACACACATTTTTATTATATATTTATATATTTCAAATTTTATTGTGTATAATATATATATTCCTTTTGTTTACAGAATTACTTTGCCAACACCTATCCAGTGCTTAATTGATAGTCTGTGTGACGGATATATGTGTGTACACACACACGTGAACACGCATAGTGAAAATACATATTGGAATGGGATCTGGAAAAGGTCAGGAACCAAGGCGGTTACCAGACGTTGGTTCCTTTCCAAAATGTCCGTAAGACATTTGTTTCACGCTAAACGATTCTTGATATTTGGTCCTGTCCAAAGCGTTCATGAGCATATTTGGTCCATGCCAAATGGTTTTAGACAGGACCAAAGGTCAAGGACCTTTTGGTGTGGACCAAATGTCTTATGGACGTTTTGGACAGGATGGAATATGACAAGGTATCAAGGACATTTTGGTGTGGTTCCAATGTCTTAGGGACCTTTTGGATGGGACCAAATATGACCAGATATGAAGGACATTTTGGTGTGGCTCCAATGTCCTAGGGACCTTTTGGATGGGACCAAATATGACCAGATATCAAGGATGTTTTGGTGTGGACCGAATGTCTTAGGGACCTTCTGGACGGGATCAAATATCCTAAAATAAGAAAGGCAGCCTTTTTCACATTCTTCAGCTTCTCTTTGCACATCAGATCCACTAGGCTTTCCCACTAGGCTTCTGCTTATATCATGAACCACCCTTAGATGCATTAGTCACAGGTTAGGGTGACGTAATAAAAACCCGTCCCTTAGTGAGTGGCTGCCAACTCAAGCATCCCGTTACCCCAGCCACTCTCTGCCCTCCCCGTGAGCAGTGACAATGGCCTCTCCATTCTCTCCATCCCTTTGACGGGGTTTTCCTTCCTTAGACCATTGTCACAGAAAGACGGATTTTGTCGGCTGATTCCCCAGGGATTACGAGTACCACTTTCCCCCAGTCAGTGGGGAGGCGGCCGATGTGCTGTAGATGCCCACTGAAATGTTTACTGCAGAGATGCACTGCTCCTGAGGGTAGCTCCTCAGGGAACCATGTTCTGTATACATGGGCCTCTGCAAAATATTTCACCCCTAACTGCCCCCCATGCTATGCTGGGAGTCATGTAGACGAGACGCCCTGGCTTCTGCCCTTGGGAGTTTAAACGTTATTCAACTTATAGGAGGATGGGCAAAATGTAATAATAACAAGGGTAATAGTACTTGTTGCTATACAAGCACTTGTAAAAACATGTAATTATTAGACAAGGAAATGTATTTTGGATGTGCTTAAGCAGATAGATGTAGAAAAATGACCGTAAAGAAGATTGGGTTTAGAGAATGGTACACTTAATCTGAAGCCATGTATTTAAGTAGGGCAGTTACCCTAGTGATGGGGATTCCAGAAAAGATGGGGGCGGGGTGTTTAAAGGGCACGTTCGCTGGAGGGAGTACAAGGCAAAGGTTGGAGAAACTGACTGCACTGAACTATAGGAGAAAAAACTTGGTGGTACACATCTACAGAAGGCTGAGGTGGGAGGAGTGTCAAGGAAGACCTGGTTACAATTCTGAATCTTCTCAGGGCTATTCGGAGGAAAGAAGGTTCACTGAATGTCATGAACCCCAGGCCTTGCAGTCTCTGTATGAAGAGAGTTGCAGGTGACTTTTCATGAATGTGTACACCGTGCCATGCTGGGTGCCAGCAAGTTTACACACATTCATTCATTGGTAACACATCAGTTGTGCAAGACGGGTGACATTACTAAGCAGACTTGCTTGGGGGCGGCCCTTTCCCCCCAGCCCCGTGGAGAAAGAATTTCGTTTCTTCTCATTTCACTGCGCTTCTTTCAAATATCAGAATCAGCAGCATTTATTTTATTTTATTATTATTTTTTTTTTGCGGTACACGGGCCTCTCACTGTTGTGGCCTCTCCCGTTGCGGAGCACAGGCTCCGGATGCGCAGGCTCAGCGGCCATGGCTCACAGGCCCAGCCACTCTGCGGCATGTGGGATCTTCCCGGACCGGGGCACGAACCCGTGTCCCCTGCATCGGCAGGCAGACTCTCAACCACTGCGCCACCAGGGAAGCCCCAGCAGCATTCTTTATTCCTCAACAGCAGACGTTACTCAAGTTCTGAATTAACAAGTGCAGTTTGAAATTCCGCTGCAGAGACTCAAAGAAGAGAGGAATTCATGAACATGGCTGGAGATTTTAACAACCCTCTCTTGGTAAAGGAGAGACACGGTATCAGTAGGTTATAAATAGGTAAGATTGTAAAAGCCTGTTAACCCAATACTTTTCAGTCTCATTTCTAAAGCCTTACATCCACAACTCTAGAATACACGTCCTTTAGAAGGCACACGACATAGTCACCAAAATAGACCATATTCGGGGCTATCAAGCAAGATTCAGTAACTTTCAAAGGCATAAAATCATGCAGAGTTTTCTCCTGTGAACACACACGTGCACAGCTAAAACATCCTACATACTTGGTATTGAGAAAATTCACATTAACTCATTTATCAGACAGTGAGTAAACATGGACATTAGAAAATATTTTAACTGAAAAAGGATGAGAATGCAACATAGCGAATTTTTTTCAGAGGTAGTGAAAACAGTGCCGAGTGTAATCGTTTCAAAATACTATTAGGTTGGCCAAAAAGTTCGTTAGAGTTTTTCCATAACATTTTACGGAAAAACCCGAACGAACTTTTTGGGCAACCCAATATTTATTAGTTATGTGAGACTGGGCTTTGGAAGAGACGTTTGTAGCCGAGGAAACAAAAACTGAATCTGTGGTGTACAGGTGACACTCAGTGGCGTGACACTGTATGAGGTCACCCAAGGGGGACTGTCAGAGAGAGAGAGATGTCGGAAGACTGAGACTGAGATCCTGACAGTATTAAGAGGTCAGGGAACAGAGAAGGAAGTGACAAAGGACACTGAGAAATAGCAGTGGGCATGGGAGAAAAAATCAGAAGCAGCCAGAGCAGCCGTCACACGAAAATAAAGACACTGGTGTCCCGAAGGCCAAGTGGCAAAAGAGGTGAACCCTTGCGAGATGGAGACCGAGAATCGAAAACTGGATTCAGCTCCATGACGTTATCAGTGAAGTTTACGTGAATAACTTCCAGAGAGTGGAAGCTGCAAAACTCTGCCTGGATTGTCTTTAGGACAGAACGGGCTGGTGCAGGTGTCACAGGCGTGTGAGTAGCAACAATTCCTTTGGAGGAATTTCGCAGTGCGTGGCAGCAAGAAGGAGTGGCTGTCAGTTGGTCGGGGAAGTGGGGTCCAGAACATGTTTTTCTAAGATGCGAAATAGGGCAGATTTTTTTTGTGGATGGGAGGAATCCACTTGGGAATCGGTGCAGAATTTGTATCCTTCAGAGCACAAGGAGGGAGGGAATCCTTGCTCAGATGGAGCGATGGTGTTTGGATAGGAGGAGGGTGGCTAGCATCCGTCACCGTTCAGAGTGTGTGGTTTCAGATGTGGGTACCTTGGTGGCGATGCAGGCAGAAGCCCATGGGTGCTTTGGTCTCAATGCTTCCAGGTTCTTGAAGAAACGGAAAGCAAAATCTTCAGCTGATTGAGGGGGTAAGAGGGCGTAAGTCTTAGGATTCTAGGAGATCAAAGTACAAAATATCTATCAGAGGCAGTTGGAGGATTACTAGATGGTGAAAGTAAACTAGGGGCACCTGGACACCCCACTCGGCATTTACCATCACAAATGTAAAGTCACAGTGGTTGGTGTGGTTATGTTCATGGTGGCCAGCGGGGTGTAGGCGGAGCTGTATTTAATCAGACCTGGGGGTACAAGCTAGTGCAATAAAATGAGAGAGAGGCCAGGGATTCAGGGAGTAAGTTTAGGAGTGATGATGGTTATTTTGTCACTGGATTTTAGTGGGGAAACGGGGTCAAGAAAGGTGAGTTTCAGTGAAAATTTAGTAGCTGCGATGGATTGGTGAAGCCAGTGAAGTGAATGGTTTTTGGAAACGGATTGGGGAGTTAGTGGTGAGCTGGAACAGTTGAGGTTCAAGATCAGAAAGAAGTTGTAGCCTTGAACTTATGGAGGACTGGTGCTTACTGGAAACCATCATGTGTAGGACTTAGGTTAGGTGGTGGAAAAGCATCATTGCAGGTAAGCTTTCAGAGAACCTAAGGGCAAGGGTAGTGAAAGGATCAGGTGAATGTATATATAAATATTAAGAATTAGCTCAGCAGAATTGGAGCCCATGACAATAAAACAAGAGGCAGAATGTTTAGAAATGAGAGGGTCAGATTTGGGTGTCAGGAAAAGAGGATAATATGATGAAATGGATTATAAGAGAATGAGAGCGTATGGGAACAAAATTGGCCACCCCAAAATGTGTGTCTGACGTGAGGATTATTTTAGAAAGATTATTTTAAAAAGCAGAAAACTCAGGACGTTTTTCTTTTTACCTCCCCTTAGTTGCCTAAAGAATTTAGATAGAGGGCTTGTTCCTGGAAGGGAGCATCACCAGACATGTCTGCAAAGAATATGGACCATGTGGGGTGGGGAAACAGCAGGGCCTGGAGATCAGAGTCCACTCCGTGTCCCCCTGTCTCTGCAGGCCCAGCAAACACTTGTTTACAAAGGTTTGCTTTTCCTTCTCCATGGGAACTGCTTTCCTCCCCTTTGAGGTCCCAAACCACTACCCCAAGAGCCTCTTTTGTCTACAGCTGAAGATGATATTTAAGGTGTGGGTTTTGGTCATTTTGGCACGTGACTCGGGGTCTCCGGGTCTCTCCTGTGGATACACGTTTTTCAACTTTTGTTTGATTTTCACCTGTTCATCCGTCCCATGTCAATTTAATTCTTAGATTTTAAGAACCTAGAAGGGTAGAGAAAAATGCCTTCCTTCCCCACAGAAGTGAGGTAATCAGATGAAGTGTGCTTTGAAGCTGGAGGATGGGCTGAGAGTGACCATGGAAACAGGGCAGACACCGAATATTTCAGGGAACCGGATTGCAGGCGACTGGGAGGGCCGGCCTGAGGTCAGGCTCCTGCACCAGCTGAGACACCAGGATATGGAAAATTCTGGCCATGAGTGGAATCACGATTGCGTGCTGCTGACTAAGGAGGGCTGGGTGTCTGAGGTCCCTTTGTCACCCGCAACGACAGACCCAGGGGGCATGGGAAAAAGCCATGTCCTCTCCAGCGCCTCAGCTCTGGATGGTTATGTGGCTCTGGATTGTCCTTAAATCTCTAAAATTGCTCCTATTTACATCTCTGTATTATTTTAAGTGTCCGTGGATGGCAGTTAAGAATCTCCTGGAAACACAATACAGCCAAGGCAAACAAAAATAACCAACATTCCCCACTTTGAATTCATGGAATTACTGCTATAGCAGGATCTTACTGCTTTAAGTCCACTGAAGATTTTCTTCAGTAACTTGTGATGTTTTTGTTCTCAGGACCTCCCCATAGCCCTGATTGATTATAGATCCCTCAAATTTGGTTGGAATACAATTGCCTGATTTTTTTTCCTTGGCATGTATCAAATCTCTTCCCATTTTTTTTTAAACTTTAGGATTCACAAGACTTTAATAAAAGATGTCAATATAGTTTTATTTTTGTGTTTCAAAAACCATCCAATTTATTATTTTTTTATTGAGATATAGTTAATTTATAATATTGTGTTAGTTTCAGGTGTACAGGGGTGATTCAGTTTATATATATATATATATATATATATATATGTTCTTTTTCAGATTTCTTTTCCCATATAGGTTATTACAGAATATTGAGTAGAGTTCCCTGTGCTGTTCAGTAGGACCTGGTTGATCATCTAGTTTATCTATTGTAGTGGGTATATGCTAATCCCAAACTCCTAATTTCTCTTTCTCCTCCCACCTCTCCTGCTAGCCGTAAATTTGTTTTCTAGGTCTGTGAATCTATTTCTGAAAACCCATCCAGTTTACTTCTACATATAAGTAGATACACCACACAGCCTAGGGAAAAAAAAAAGCAGAATAGTTTTATAGGCAAAGATGTGAAGTATACTAGAGTGCCATGGAAAGTACAGCCTCCCTGTTTCTATACATGTTGAAGGGAAAGTTAAATCCTGTACTGCATGGAATTTGGCATTCTGTAAACTGATTTCCTCATCTTGCAGCAGAACTGAATACCAAGATGATGGGTAAAAACTCAAGACACGTTGGTGATGTTCTCGACAGAACACAGAACCCACTCTCTGTGGGACAAAACTGGCCCGAAACACTATCCCTCAGAAATGTTGCAGAGGTGAATTGCCACCTGCTGGCAGCAGAAGCTGCTGATTTTGCTACAAAAGGCTTCCAGAAACTGTCCCAGGAACTGCTAGCAGAGAGCAGTCTGAAGCTCATTGGGCTGGCTCAGGTTGTCCCCTTGGCCCCAACACATCTCTTCCCTCCTGTGGTCCTTGTTGAAATAACTGTGATGGGCGTTAAAAGGACGCCTGGGATTTTAGGTCAAGAGTCTATGGTGATACATACCAGAGACACACAGTCTGATTCTATAAATAGTATAATTACTGTATTTATTACCAACCAAGAAGGCAGATTAAGAGAGGATGGTATGTCTTATGCCATATGCATATGTACACATATGACATATATATGCATACGTGTGTGTTTGTGTGTGTTTATATACACATATTAATGTGTGTATATATACACACACGTATATATACAGATATAATTTACACTTACTTGTAATTTACAATTTACATATCTTATCATGTACACTTAGATTTACAAAATTCTCCACCTCCTCCTCAGAAAAGATTTAAAACAGAAAGAAGAAATGATGCAATAAAAGTAGATCCCACTAAAGACCTCGGTTTGCAGATTTCCCTGAAATTTTCTCGTTGTCTGAGAATATTTTTTATCACATTATTTGCAGCATTTAATTATACTTCTGTGCATTAGACATAGGGTGGACTTGTGAAAATAAAGATTGTCTGTGGGCTGCACTTAGGTAAAGCTTTCACATTGTGCTAGGTTAGGTCTGTAGTAAAACTCATACACGTGTTCTAGTTTGGGGTTTTTCTAAAGATGGTTACTCTAAGTCTTGATTCCATTGTAAATTTAATACAGTTTCCAGATCAATCCATACCACTGTCTGTTAAAATATTCTTTTATTACTGCTGCTGAGATATGCACTTAAATATTGTTATTATGAACAATTAGCATAACCAGATACTAACCATTCAGGACACAGGAGAGAAGGACTCAAGGAAAAAATATGCTGAAACATGTCTTTGTATGTAGTGATAATATTAACCATTCTCATTCTAGACAAGGACTACACAATGTTACAAATAATTAATGATGATCTAGTGAAAGAAACACAGTAACGTGGTACTGCATATAGACATGCCCACAAGTTTAATTATGAACCTCATGCATCTCCTTTTTATATTTTCTTATGACAGTAAATTATTAGACTGACTTTTCCACTCTATCATATACTTTTATTACTATCCTTGCTGTCACAGTAAATTACCAAGTATTATAAACATAATCAGTTTTGTCCCACGGGTCTTTACGATAATAGTTTTCCTTATGAAAATGCCCTAATTTGACAGGTAAGAGTATGGTAGAGTTTCGAGTTGGATCGAGGCAAAAATGTAGATGTAAGTGCATACAATTTTAACGAGGCATGCATACATATAAATAGGAATATTTCTAACAGTATTATATAGCTTGCTTCTTTGTTTTAATTTTTGTTGAGATAATTGGTAAGTAGACTGAAAGGTGACCCACGGCTTATGGGGAAGTCAGGTAACTTTCTCATGACAAGTCTGAAGATTTTTTGGTGGTTTTTCTTTGTTATTTATTTATTTTTGGCTGTTGGGTTTTCGTTGCTGCACGCGGGCTTTCTCTAGTTGTGGCGAGCAGGGGTGACTCTTCGTTGCGATGCATGGGCTTCTCATTGCGGTGGCTTCTCTTGTTGCACAGCATGGGCTCTAGGTGCACAGGCTTCAGTAGTTGTGGCACGCAGGCTCAGTAGTTGTGGCGCACAGGCTCTAGAGCGCAGGCTCAGTACTTGTGGCGCACAGGCTTAGTTGCTCCGCAGCATGTGGGATCTTCCCAGACCAGGGCTCAAACCCGTGTCCCCTGCATTGGCAGGTGGATTCTTAATCACTGCGCCACCAGGGAAGCCCCAGTCTGAAGTTTTTAAATTGGTTTATTACAATGTTCAGCAATCCAAGCACAGAATGCTTCATTATGTATTTGCAGGTTGGCTCTGTTGTGTTTTCACAGATACTGTTACGGCTTTCTCGTGTGTTGGCTTTATTGAATCATTTTATGCCAGTTAATCTATAATACAGTTTGTGATTTAATATAAGGAGAATGTGTAGAATAATGCTGAAGTGTGGTGAATGACAGGGAAATAGATACTTTGCAACGTCCTCACAACTATGGACAGCTCCAAGCATGCATCATCATGGACCACTCCTCCTGGGATGACAATAGATGCAGAAAGCAGTCATCCAGTGAATCTGACCCTTGATGATGACACAAATACTGCATTCAACGTATACAAAGAGAGAAATAGAAAATACATCTACTGAAAAAATTCCACTAAGTCACAAATTATAATTAATGGTAAAAAAAAAAATAGTAGATGCTACCCTTTGGCTCCTTACCGAATTCATTGTTCTGAGCATTCTCTAAGCATTCTTGTCTACTTCTCTTATTAACCCTTTAAGCTAGGTATCATTGTTACCCCATTTCACAGATGAGGAAATTGAGGCTTTGAGTGATGAAAAAACATTACTTATTGTTAAACATTTAGTGATTTCCTGGGCCAGAGTGAAACTAGGAGTAAAAACTGGGGTTTAAAGGAGATTTAATATTGAGCTACTTTCCATTTGTGAAGAAAAGATTCCACTCTTTCTTAATATACTGGTTCCAGAATGGTTATTTTGATGACGAAACAGTGTAATAATTGTAAAGACCTTAGGATAATCATCGGTCCTTGGTAATCACCATTCATGTCTATCTTACCTTATTAATATCAGGGAAGAGGACTACCCTGTCTGGTAGCAAGTTAATACTTTGAAACAATGCTAGGTCTAAGGCATGTGCTTTTAAAAATAGCAACAATAATAACAAAAATAAATTTTCTTGTCCACTGGAACAGATTGCTTCTACTAGTGTACATGAGAATAGATTAGTCCATTTAATTAAGAGATATCTAAGTGATAATGTTATTTTTGTCAAGTTCATGAAAGCTAATCCCATGTGAGATTTTGCTGTGGGCTAATTATTTTCTCTATTGCATTCAATATGTCTCTCATAATAGACAGAAAATAGAGGAAGCCAATTAGTCATGCAACTTTAAATTGACGTTATTGCGAGACATTGAAAATTTAGAATATTGCTTAAAAATAAACAACAGAGAACACATAATTGTATAACATGCTAAAAGATGATTACTATCCTCTTCTGCCCACAGTAACAATTTATTTTTATACCCACCTTCTATACCATCATGTTTAAAAAAAAACCTGATAAAATTTCTCCAATTAATTTCTTTTAGATTTCCCCATAAACTCTTACAGAAAACCTTTAACCAAAACAAACAAAAAAAAAACCCCAGAGTATTGCATTGTAAGAAAAAAGTAGATAACATAGCTCTCATTAATACTGCAAGCATTTGGGACTTCCCTGGTGGCGCAGTGGTTAAGAATCTGCCTGCCAATACAGGGGACACGGGTTTGAGTCCTGGTCTGGGAAGATCCCACATGCCCTGGAGCAACTAAGCCTGTGTGCCCCAACTACCGAGCCTGCGCTCTAAAGCCCATGAGCCACAACTACTGAGCCCTTGCACCACAACTACTGAAGCCCCTGCGCCTAGAGCCCGTGCTCCGCAACAAGAGAAGCCACTGCAATGAGAAGCCCATGCACTGCAAAGAAGAGTAGCCCCCGCTCGCCGCAACTAGAGAAAGCCCGCGCACAACAAAGAAGACCCAACGCAGCCAAAAATAAATAAAATTTTAAAAGTATAGCAAGCATTCCATGAGCTCCAGGGTCACAGGAGACACCATCAGATATGCTGCTTTCCATGATCACTCTGAGTATTTGCAACAATCCATATGAGCTCTTGTCTCAGATTTCTTGCCCTCACAGTTATCTGCATGGAAGCTTTGCCCAAAATTTCTGTCCATCTGTTTTCACTCACTCACCCTTCTAGTCTTTCAGACAAGAATTTACCAATCACCACGTCCTAAAGCAGAATAAACCCCATCTCAACTGTCGTGCGTCCCTTCTTGCAGACATATTTACTGAGAGATCTGCCCTGTCCTCTGATTCATCACCATACACTCTTTACCCTATGCTCATTTTGTCTATTTCATTCATTTAAAATTGCAAATTAACATAGAAAATATTTTAACCACATCAAAAATTAAAAATAATGAAAAAGTGCTCCTCTGACCAGCAACTAGATAATGAGATGCTTTGTTATAAATTTTTCAAAGCATTTTTTTTGAGAAACAAAACGTAAATCAGGTCTTCCCTGGTGGCGCAGTGGTTGAGAGTCTGCCTGCTGATGCAGGGGACACGGGTTCGTGCCCCGGTCTGGGAAGATCCCACATGCTGCAGAGTGGCTGGGCTCGTGAGCCATGGCCGCTGAGCCTGTGCGTCTGGAGCCTGTGCTCCGCAACGGGAGAGGCCACAACAGTGAGAGGCCCGCGTACCACAAAAAAACAAAAAAAAACCCATAAATCAAATACTCTTCCTTCGCATATGTTTCCCATTGTTCCCAGAGGTAACTGCTTGCTGGCAGTCAGCATATATTCATCTGTATTTTCATATACTGACTAAACCAGCATCCCCCGTCATGATAGAATTCTGATCAGCATTATTTTACATTTTGCACTCAACTACACTGATACACATGGATCTGGTTCAGTGTCCTCAACTGTCATAAAGCATTGCCTGATACTAAGAGCAATAATTTACACAACCCGTCGTAAAAGTATCTTACTTCTTCTGCGATGTTTTCTCTTAAAAACGGTACAAAGATTATGATCCCCAAACATCCTCCTTATACAGGCATGTTTATCTGGTGATTATACCTGAGATGGAATTTCTGTGTCGTAGGATGTTCTTGCCTGAAACTTTGCTATTTCCAAATTGCTTTCCTGAGTAGTGGTAGTAATTTTCACATAACCATCCTTGTGTTTTGTTGTTGTTGTTTTCGGTACGTGGGCCTCACTGTTGTGGCCTCTCCCGTTGCGGAGCACAGGCTCCGGACATGCAGGCTCAGCAGCCATGGCTCATGGACCCAGCCGCTCCGCAGCACGTGGGATCTTCCAGGACCGGGGCACGAACCTGTGTCCCCTGCATCGGCAGGCGGACCCTCAACCACTGCGCCACCAGGGAAGCCCCATCCTTGTGTTTTTGGTGTGTGTGGGTGTGCACTCTTCCTGAACTACACGTTGCTACAGGCATCCTGTCTATTTCTTGTCCCGCTCCCAGAGTCATCCGTCTCTCCCAGGAGCCCTGGTTCCTTTTACTGGAGGGTGGGATTAGAAGTCAATTTCTGGGCAGCAGATGGGCCTGTTGCTCCTAGAGTGTCATTTCTTCAGGAACTTGTCATCTAACAGAGCAAGGAAATATGCGGGGTTCCCTTGGTCTCTGTGGGGGACTGGTTGCAGGACCCCCAGGGATACGAACATTCATGGATGCTCAAACTCTATATAAAATAGTTTAGTGTACGCACAACCTCTTGTATACTTTAAGACATCTCTAGGTTACTTATAATACCTAGTACCATATAAATAATTGTAAATGCAATGTAAATCGCTGCTGGCTTATGGCACATTCAGATTTTGCTTTTTGGAACTTTCTGGAAACTTCTCCACCCCCCACCCCGAATAGCTTTGATCTGTGGCTGGTTGAATCTGAGGATATGGAGGGCCGACTGTGTGTGTGCAATGCTAACTCATGTTTCTGCACGTGTCTCTCAATATTGCTCTACGTGAGGACGTGTTTGTATATTAAGCAGAACCTGAGTGCATGGCGGTGTCTACAGCTCTGATCCATCACCACGTGGACCACTGTCACCTCCTTCATTGCTCATCTGCTACCTGGCTCCTGCAGTCCATATACCGATGGGTCAACCCCAGTGTACACGCAGGGCACTATCAGAATTGTTCAGCCATGCCCCCGTGGGAAACAGTTTTGTCAAGTAGAGTTCAGTGCTTATCTGCAAGTCCTTTTGTCTTCCATCTTACAGATCCACCAATACGTACAGAAATATTAGGTGAGCACCAGCCCCTAACCACACACCTCACCGAAGGTTACTTCACCCATTGGTAACACCATTAAATTCTCTTGACACAGCATACGCGTTTCATCCTGGGAGCCCGTAAAATTCTCAATATTTTTGTTATTGTTGTTTTAATTTGCATACCTTAGTTTCGGTCTCTGTGCTCTAAAGTTCTGTGACTTTTGACAAATGGCCAGTGTCACGTATCCGCCACTATTGTATCATACAGAATAGTTTCGCCACCCTCAAAGTATCCCCCATGCTTCACCTATTCAAAACTCCTCCACCCCAAAACCCTGGTTAACGCAGACCTGTTTACCTTCTCTCTAGTTTTGCCTATTCCAGGATGTCATATAAATGGACTCATACAATGTGTAGTCTTTTCAGACTGCCTTTTTTTTTCTAATTGAAGTATAGTTGATTCACAATGTTTCCGGTGTACAGCAGAGTGCTTCAGTAATATGTATGTGTGTTTATAGACATATATACATATATGTAAGTACATGCACCCACCTATATTCTTTTTCAGATTCTTTTCCATTATACAGAATGCCTTCTTTCACTTAGTAGTATGCACATAAGGTTCCTTTTTAAATGTCCTTGCCTTGTCTGGTCACTGAACAGGATCCCATTGTATGCCTGACCACCATTTCTTTGGTGAAGTAAATGGCTTCGTGGAGTCACCTTCTCACTTTAACAGTAAAATCCACCAAACTGACAACGCTGGAATGGGACTACATCCCATCACAGCAAGTGATGTTTCCCGGTCCACCTCAACCGTGCCCTAGAATACTTCATCAGGATTCCCAGTGTGGAGAAGAAACCCTACTCTGGCATTAGGATGTTCTATGGATTCCGGGATTGTAGTTGGCATGGGGATGGCTCCGTTCTCTGTTGTATGGATTCCGGGATCGTGGTTGATGTGGCGATGGCTCCGTTCTCTGGGCGGTTCTGAGGTCCTTGACCCTGTCCTACAGAAAGCCTGAGAGTCGCCTGCCTATCCAGACATATAGGGCTCCTCAGGCGTTGCTTCATTCTACTGTTGATCACTTGGAGACACCATGTTCTGATTGGTTGGTATAGGCTGTGCACCTCTTTTTCCAGTTGTATGAGTTCCCTATGGCTGCTGTAACAGAGTATTACCGTCCTAGGGGCTGAAACAACACACTGATACTCTCCTCTGGCGGTCAGGAGTCTCACGTGGGTCTCCCTGGGCTCAGTGCACGCTGACCCTTGGCCCCCGTTCATCTCTGAAGCCATCCATGGCTGGTCAAGTCTTTCTCACAAAGCTGTATCTCACGGTCTGACTCATCTGCCTTCCTCCTCCTCCAGTGTACAGGACCCCTGTGATGACACTGGGTCCACCTGGATAATCCAGAATGGTTTCACCATCTTAGGTCCTTAATCTCATCACATCTGCCAAACCCCTTTTGTCCTTTAAGGTACGGTGTCTGCAGAGTCCAGGGTGAGGATGGGGGGACATCTTTGGGAAGCGGAGTGGGTGGGGATCATTCTGCCTCTGACACAGGGTTATCCCTGGAATTTATAAGGTTTCAGCAAGTTGGCATAAGATTTTCCAGCCTCTGTATTCTTACATGAAAAAGGAGATAATGGATGCACGTCTGCGGTTGAGGATCGCACGCACTCGTGTGTGGAGGCTTGGGGTACATTGTTCACAATGTACGAAAGACACCCTCCTTTGGCCCTCCCAGGTGGCTGCTGGCCAGATCCCAAAAAGGCACCCTTGCAGAGAAGCCAGAGTCATCCTCCTCATCAGTGTTTCTCTCCTGGACCACAGAGGCCCTGCTGACATGTAATAAAAATGTACACTTGCTGCCCTTTTGGTGAGTTCACCAGGAATAACGGAGAGAATTTAGCCTTTGCCCCTCAGTGGGTGAAGGGCCAGCAGCTGGGTAACTGTTTTCTTGTCTTTAGATGTGATCACATCCTTGACCTCTGGTGAAAAACATTTATCATGTTCAGAAATGCCCTGCTTCAAGGATCGTTGCTTTGGTTATTAAAAAAAAAAAAAAGCCTAATGCTGAGAGAGTTACCATGGCAAATTCCCTAAGGGCTTGACCAAGCAAATTATATTTCCAACAATTTCATCGTGGATTCTTTGCAACTGTAGGCAGATATGTACACAGCAACATAGAATATGCACTTACTTAAAGCCTTTTTAATTTTTTTGCTTTTTACTTTTTATTGAAATGGTAACATCACTCCTGATAATTTTACAAAGTTATAATCAGTTAATCAGTGAAGAAAGAAAATGCCTTCTCTGTAACGTCCCAATCCTACTTTCAAAGGAAAACACGTTCTGCGGTCACTGTTACATGCTGTGGGCTTCTGCTTTGCAGGATGGTGGCACCAGGGTTTCATTGCACCTCATGCCTCTTGTTCTCCAGGCACCCCCGATTTCCCCCGATTCTTTGTGTCGGTGTTAGGGTTAGAGAAAAGGAATCTCTGCTGGGCCTCATGCTTCCTCTAGGTCTTATCCTGTAAGGTATGGCTTGGCCACCATCTGGACTTGGCCACTGTGTCTTACCACCAGACCTTTTTAACCCTTTTGGCTTGTAAACGTGCTTGTTCATTCCCCATGTGCCGTTCACTAACCGTGATTTTACCGATGAGTTCAGCCTTCAGGATGGCAAAACCCTAACGGGAAGTATCTTCTCAGGGCAGCATAAAGATCCCAGAAACCAGAGAAAAAGACAGAAAGCCTATCGGTGAAACACACAAGCAGCAGGAAATAGCTCAGCAAATTATTCTGCTGCAAGTATAGATAGACACTGTGTTCTAAGACACGGGGACCTGGTATCATAGTAATGAAAGGAGTGACCCATAATGGGGTCCCTTGGAAGGTTTGCTATATGTACTTTGGTGTTTATTTAACCCAGACATGGCCTACTCATCGCTTTGCACTTTAGGTTTTTTATTTTAATTTTTTATTGAAGTAGAGTTGATTTACAATATTGTGCTAGTTTCAGGTGTACAGCAAAGTGATTCGGTATTTGTGAAGATGATCTTCCATTATAGTTATTATAAGGTAATGGGTATAATTCCCTGTGCTGTACAATGAATCCTTGTTGCTTATCTGTTTTATGTGTGGTAGTTTGTATCTCTTAATCCCATACCCCTAATTTATCCCCACCCTTCCCTCTCCTCACTGGTAACCACTAGTTTGTTTTCTACATTTGTGAGTCTGTTTTTGTTTTGCATGTACATTGATTTGTATTTTTCAGATTCCACATATAAGTGATATCATACAGTGTTTGTCTTTCTCTTATTTCATGAAGCATAATATTCTTTTAGGTCCATCCACGCTGCTGCAAATGGCACCGTCTCATTCGTTTTTTTAATGGCTGAGTAATATAATCCATACAATGTCTATCTAATGATACGTCTTAGATGCAAATGTGCCTGCCATTAGCATGGCCCGGCTTGTTCTAATTTTGTTTACGTGTATATTTCCATGAAGTCTTTGCCCTTTCTTTAGCAACTCTTCTGATTCAATTTACAAGTGTCTATTGAGTATATAAGAGTTGATTTGTTAGACTTGGTTTGGTGATGCCATGGAAAGCTTTAATACAGTCTTGATCTTATGATCTCCTCTTGTCCTCATCTGTGTTTTTCAGTGGATGGTACCTGCCTTATTTTATTGGCCAGCTCTACTCGGCATACTCTTTTGGTGTATGAGTGGTGGTGGTGTGTGCCCATATTGATTTCTCTTTCTATGACTGAATTGGTGATGAAGGTTTTGGTTCATCTGTTTCAATATTTCTCAAAATGAGGTAAAGGACCCGTCCATCAAAACCATCTGAGGTGTCTGAACACCACCATTTCAGGAGACCCTCTTTCCAGACTCTCTTGGGAGGAAGGGCTTTGGAATCCTTCTCATGAGCAACTCACATGATTTTAATACACAGTGGTGTCTAAATAATACCCTCCTTGGGATTACTGTACGCTGAAATACTGTTGGTTGTTTTTTCACCATTAGAGATAGACTCTGTTGTACACCAGCTGAACAAAAAATACAAATTAGCACCTTTCAAATCCCTCTTCCTTCTTCTAGTCACACACCAAAATTGTGTAATTTATTTTCCAATTAATTATGTAATTAAGGTGCACCATATGTGCTTTGTTTTGGAAGTGAAGTTTAAAAATTGTTTACTTATTTATTTCAAATAATTCAAAGTCACTGAGACTCTTTTATGGACATATTTTCATCAGTTGAGATTTAAAAAGGGATGGTGAACCACATGTCACTAAGGTATGTTTATATATATATATGAGTTATATATATGTACATACATTTAGATATATATTTTATATATTATAGCATATAATTTATAAATCACATATATACAAATATATATAGAATTTATAGATTATATAAAAATATATATCACTAAGGTAGGTTTAGCATCTGGTGTGTGTATATGTATGTATACCAGTTGTATATGTGGATATATGCATATATCTCTGAGATATGTTTAGTGCTTAATGGTGACTGAGACTGAGCTTTATTTTTTCTTGAGAAATAATGTACCATCTTATATCTGTACTTTGGAAAAATCCCTTGGTTTGTGTCATGATAGCATTGAGTGTTATTAAATTTTCATATTTGTTTCATCACAGGCTAATCCTGCACTCATAACCTCCTTTTGTTTCTTTCCCATCCCTTCTTTTTCTAAATAACTTTAAAAATGTGCTATTTTACTCTAACAAAGTATTTTTCGCTCTAATTTTATCTTATGTATTACACTCACTGCAGAGAGCTTGTCTATATCATTCAGTGGCCTAGTTACCACTCTTGTCATTCCTTGTCCTGAAGTTCTCTCGAGGCAGAATCTTGTTTTCTTTCTTTCAGGGGATTTTTTGTGTCTTGAGATGCAGGGTTTCATAGATTTTCGTCTGCTATTGTTGGTCGCATTGTTTCAGGTAGTGGGTAAATCAGGTTCCTGTAACTTCACGTTAAGGCCAAAGCACAGATAGTCTGGGTATCAAAACAAAGTGATAAAGCAGCTGGAATTCTGCTGGGCATCTTCTAAAACCCTTCCCGCCCAAATGGTGTGTGCACATGAGGGCTAGGCAAAGAGTGGATGTGGAGAAAACTCTCCTGTGCTGCTGAGTGAGCCGTATTGGAGGAGATGGACTCTTTCCCCAGGAATTACTGAAAGGGGAGGGGCTGCTGAACTGTGGGACAGAGACTGTTGCAGTAGGTACAACTCTAACCGCAAGACCTGTGTCTATGGGGACGTATGTATGGCTGATTCACTGTGTCGTACAGCAGAAACTAACACAGCATTGTGAAGCAATTATAGTCCAATAAATGTGAATTAAAAAAATTTTTTTAAAGGTGAGGTGGGAAGGAGAAACACTAAAACTTTAACAAGCATTTTGTTCAGTGCATTGTTTATGAGACAGATGGGAACCTGGAGAGTCTGTGTCTGGCCCTGTCACATAGGTAGACGGGGTTGGTGGGCGGGCGCGGTAGTCTTATCAAGTCATGTGAGGAAGAAGTTGCGCAGAACACAGAAGGGTGAGCTATTTCTTAATCACTACTGCTTTCCAGGGTAACAGGGCTTGGGAGAAATTCAGCTTTGTTCATTTCTAGAGGTGGCTGTACATTTTAGGTTGACAGAGCATTTCCATATGTCAGCCATCCAAGGAATGATGATGTTTTTGTTCGATAGGGTAAACCTGTATAGTACTCTGTTGCTGTTGATAATTTAATGGGGTTACAAAAAGTTACAAAAACAACAAAACTTTACTGAAGGCCATTTCTCTATCCTAATTTCCTAAGGACCCATCATTGGAATCCTAAGTACTGACTAATCTTAAAATGTCAAGACAACAGTTGCTCAGCGATCGCCTGCTACAGATTAAATATAAGCTTATTTACACTCTGTAGCTTTCCATGTTAGAGTCAGTAAGCCATAGACATTTGGGACACCAGAAAAAGAAAATCCTTTGAGTTGCCAAATAAATGTAGTCATCTATTTCTGGCACCTTCTTTTCACAAGAAATGAAAATTAAAACCTGACTGGTTGTTCCAATATATTCAAGTCTATAAAGATCACCAATCAGTGATCTTTGGCCTCCTGTGTCCATGTTTATTTAGAATATTTTCCTACATGATTCTTCTCTTGTGCAAGTGATTCTCCAAGAATAGGGGAGGGGGAGAAAATCTCATTAAAATACAGGGATGTAACTGTTCCTGTGTTTCTCAATGCACTAAACAAAAATCTTGGCAGTTGAACTTTGAAGATAGATAGGTGTTGAAAACATATGGCCTATTGAGCCAGAGATCAAATTAATTCTTACAAAGGCACAGATTGAAGTGAAAGCAGTCGTTCAGTACAAAAAAAAAAAAAAATGACCAAGGCCCAATTATTTAAGGGTGGGTTTTTTTAAAGCAGTGCATTATAAAATTCAGTGTACTTTCAGCTTTCATCAATTCATGTATTAAGATGTTGGCATCATTTTATTGACCTAAAATATCAAACTACCTTCACTTCAGTAATTCAGTTTTGAGTGTTTTGACTTTTTTATGTTCAGAAAATAGGTTTCATCTGGGTTTTTCCATCATGTCTCAGAATTACAATAATTTTATCTTTAAAGAAAACAGTCTTTATACTCTGAAATAATGGATGGGTAACGAAGGTATGTGTTCATTTGCCTCATGCTTCTTTCAGAAAATTAGTAAAATTACTGAAAATTGCTCTGTAATATATAGCCTAGACTTATGCTAAAAAAAAGCCAACTCTTTGCTTTATAAATTCAGTGGAGGAGGGATATTACGGCTGCACTTCTGTAAGCATTATGACCACTTGAAAATGATTTTTAAAAAAACCCTGAATAATACTTGGTAGTAGATATATGGGATGGAACTGGGTAAATAAAATTATATAAGCTAAATTAGTGTAAAAGCTGAATTATAAGCTAAATAAGCTAAATTATTATATAATAATAAGCTAAATTAATTTAGCTTATATAATAATAAGCTTAGTGTCTGGCAAGCACAGCTGTACAAAATCTATTTCCCAGCCCTTTTCCCCTTTCTTTACAAAGCAAACACTCAATCTGCCCTGACTCACAGAGCCAGGTCACCCAGTTATGTTTAAAGATGTATAATTGGAAGTACTGGGGATGGAGTTTCTAGGGAAAAGACCTTGGATTTTCACTCTTTCTCCTCCCCTTTCACCTGGAAATCCCCAATCTCTGAACATTCAGAGATTGTGTGTATGTGAGTGAATATGTGTGTGTAAATGTTGGATGGATGGATGGAAGGACAGACGATAGAAAAGGAAGAGATACAGAAAAATGAGGGTTAGATGGAAATATCATCTATGAAAAAAGATGAGATGGATGGATGACAAGATACATGAATGATATAAGATAAGAGAGGTATAAACTTCTTTCCTTCTCTCTACATCCATCCACAAACAAGCATAGATTTACACACATCTGTACAAACACACACTTTCTTATTGTTACCTCATTTAATTAAATAAGATTGAGTCAAAGTTTGTATGCATTTGAAATACCTGTAGATTGTACTTTGTTACTTTCTGTAATGTAGCATTCAGCTTCCACCATCTGCTTATTTAAAGACCTCTGTTCCTCCATCATTACGACCTTCATACCTTTGGAGCCTGGCAACCTTCAGGAAGTCTAGGAGCAAAGCAGTGTCCTCTTGGTGCTGCAGTAGGTGACTGGGCCTGGCTGCAGCCCTGGGAAGATGTGAGGACCTGATCCAGGAATGGAGGGATTGCCACCAGGGACTGTAAGAGGAAAGGGGGAAAAAAAAAAGTAACTTGGAAGATCCCTAGCAAAGCAGGATCTCTTACATAATTTCTCTTGATTAATGCATTGTTTGAGGATTTCTTTTTAAAAAGCATATAGTAGAAATTTTCTTTTTGGCATTTTCCCAATAATTTTGCTTTAGGGTACCATTAACTCTGAGAGTCTTCTGTTTGCAAGCCTGGCTTCCTCCTCCACCCAGGGAGCAAGCTGTAACACTTGGCAGAGAATGGTAAAATAAACACCTGGAGGCTAAATAAACAATATGCTACTAAGTAGCCAATGGGTCACTGAAGAAATCCAAGAGGAAATCAAAAAATACCTAGAGACAAATGACTACAAAAACACGATGATTCAAAACCTACTGGATGCAGCACAAAACCTATGGGTGACAGTAAAAGCTGATCTAAGAGGAAAGTTTATAACAATACAGCCCTACCTCAGGAACCAAGAAACATCTGAAACAACCTAAACCTAAAGCAACTAGAGAAACAAGAACAAACAAAACCCAAACTTAATAGAAGGAAAGAAATCATAAAGATCAGAGCAGAAATAGAGATGAAGGAAATAATACAAAAGATCAATGAAACCAAAACCTGGTTCTTTGAAAAGATAAACAAACAAAATTGATAAATCTTTAGCCAGACTCATCAAGAAAAAAAGGGAGAGGCCTCACATCAACAAAATTAGAAATGAAAAAGAAGTTACCACAGACACCAGCACAGAAATACAGACGCTCATAAGGGACTACTACAAGAAACTATATGCCAGTAAAATGGACAACCTAGAAGAAATGGACAAATTCTTAGAAAGGTACAACCTTCCACGACTAAGCCAGGACGAAATAGAAAATATGAACAGACCAATCACAAGTACTGAAATTGAAACTATGATTTAAAAACTCCCAACAAACAGAAGTCCAGGATCAGATGGCTTCACAGGCAAATTCTATCAAATATTTAGAGAAGAGTTAACATCAATCCTTCTGAAACTCCTCCCAAAAATTGCAGAGGAAGGAACGCTCCCAAGCTCATTCTACGAGGCCACCATCACCCTGATACCAAAACCAGACAAAAATGATGGCACACAAAAAAGAAAATCACAGGCCAATATCACTGAACATAGACACAAAAATCCTCAACAAAATACTTGCAAACCAAATCCAGCAATACATTAAAAGGATTAGACACCATGATCAAGTGGGATTTATCCCAGGGATGTAGGGATTTTTCAGTATCTGCAAGTCAATCGGTGTGATACATCACAATAACAAATTGAAGAATAAAAACCATATGATCATCTCCACAGATGCAGAGAAAGCTTTTGATAAAATTCAACACCCATTTATGATAAAAGCTCTCCAGAAAATGGGCATGGAGGGAACCTACCTCAACACAGTAAAGGCCATATAGGACAAACCCCACAGCAAACATCATTCTCAAAGGTGAAAAACTGAAAACATTTGCTCTAAGATCAGGAACAAGACAAGTATGTCCCGTCTCACCACTTATTCAACATAGTTTTGGAAGTCCTAGCCATGGCAATCAGAGGAGAAAAAGAAAAATCAAACTGGAAAAGAAGTAAAACTGTCACTGTTTGCAGATGACATGATACTAAACAGAGAAAATCCTAAAGGTGCTACCAGAAAACTACTAGAGCTCATCAATGAATTTGGTAAAGTTGCAGGACAAAATTAATACACAGAAATCTCTTGTATTTCTATCCTCGAACAATGGAAGATCAGGAAAAAAATTAAGGAAACAATCCCATTTACCATCAAATCAAAAAGAATAAAAACCTAGGAATAAACCTACCTAAGGAGGCAAAAGACCTGTATTCTGAAAACTGTAAGACACTGATGAAAGAAATTGAAGATGACACTAACAGATGGAAAGATATACCATGTTCCTGAATTGGAAGGCACAATATTGTCTAAGTGACTATACTACCCAAGGCAATCTACAGATTCAATGCAATCCCTAGCAGATTGCCAGTGGCATTTTTTTTTTTTTTTACAGAACTAGAACAAAAAGTTTTACAATTTTTATGGAAACACAAAAGACCCCAAATCGCCAAAGCAATCTTGAGAAAGAAAAATGGAGCTTGAGGAATCAGGCTCCCTGACTTCATACTACAAAGCTACAGTAATCAAGACAGTATGGTACTGGCACAAAAACAGAAATATAGATCAATGAAACAGGATAGGAAGTCCACAGATAAACCCATGCACATATGGTCAGTTAATCTATGACAAAGGAGACAAGAATATACAATGGAGAAGACAGTCTCTTCAACAAGGGGTGCTGGGAAAACTGGACAGCTACATGTAAATGAAACTAGAACATTCTCTAACACCATGTACAAAAATAAACTCAAAATGTATCAAAGACCTAAATGTAAGACCAGAGACTATAAAACTTTTAGAGGAAAACATAGGCAGAACATACTTTGACATAAATTGCAGTAATATCTTTTTGGATCCACCTCCTAGAGTAATGAAAATAAAAACAAAAATAAACAAATGGGACCTAATGAAACTTAAAAGCTTTTGCACAGCAAAGGAAACCATCAACAAAATGAAAAGATAACACACAGAATGGGAGAAAATATGTGCAAACGATACAACTGACGGGATTAATCTACAAAATCAACAATATTCCATTAAAAAATTAATTTAAAAAATGTTTGTAAACATCAAAAAAATATGGTACATATACACAATGGAATACAACTCAGCCATAAAAAAGAATGAAGTAATGTTATTTGCAGCAACGTGGATGGACCTAGAGATTATCATACTAAGTGAAGTAAGTCAGAGAAAGACAAAAAAACATCATCTGATATCACTTGTAGGTGGAATCTTAAAAAAATGATACAGATGAACTTGTTTACAAAACAGAAACAGATTCACAGATATAGAAGACAAATTTATGGTTACCAAACGGAAAAGGTGTGGAGAAGGATAAATTAGGAGTTTGTGATTAACATATACACACTACTATGTATAAAATAAACAAGAAGGACCTACTGTATATAGCACAGGGAACTATACTCAATATTTGTTTCTTTTTCTTTTTGCGGTACGCGGGCCTCTCACTGTTGTGGCCTTTCCCGTTGCGGAGCACAGGCTCAGCGGCCATGGCTCACGGGCCCAGCCACTCCATGGCATGTGGGATCTTCCCGGACCGGGGAACAAACCTGTGTCCCCTGCATCGGCAGGTGGACTCTCAACCACTGTGCCACCAGGGAAGCCCTATACTCAATATTTTGTAATAAGCTAAATGGGGAAAGAATCTGAAAAAGAAATGATATATATATACCTGAATCACTTCGCTGTACAACTGAAACTGACACAGTATTAGTCAACTATATTCCAAAATTTAAAAAATTTTTAATAAAAAATAACAAGGATGAAAATTTGTCTTATAGGGAATTCACAGCCCTCAAATTTGTGTTCATTATTGTGGTTTATCCATTCTTTCTCAGTTCACCTCTTAATGTGTAAGATGTACTGTACAAGTACCACATCTAAATAGTTTCCTTGTCCAATCTCTTCTTTACCTCTCTAGGCCTTTATGAAAGTTCCATTTATTCTGTCTTTGCATATCTAGTTTAACTACAAGAGTTATTGTTCATTACCCATTTTGAAACCCTTATATTCCCCCACATTCCATCACTTTTAGACTTTTTTGTCAGTGAACATCCTCAAGAGATTTAAACAGGATAATTGAGTTGGTCCATGTTCAAAGTATTAGGCTGCACTGTTTTCTTTCACCTTCAAGGAAAAAAGTATCAAGGTTCCTGTATAATGCTAGCTATTGAACTTTCACCATTTTTTAAACATCTTTATTGGAGTATAATTGCTTTACATTGTTGTGTTACTTGCTGCTGTACAACAAAGTGAATCAGCTATACGTATACATATATCCCCATATCCCCTCCCTCTTGCGTCTCTCTCCCACCTTCCCTATCCCACCCCTCCAGGTGGTCACAAAGCACTGAGCTGATCTTCTTGTGCTATGCAGCTGCTTCCCACTAGCTATCTATTTTACATTTGGTAGTATATATAAGTCCATGCCACTCTCTCACTTCATCCAAGCTTACCCTTCCTCCTCACTGTGTCCTCAAGTCCATTCTCTACATCTGTATCTTTATTCCTGTCCTTCCTCTACATTCTTCAGAACCTTTTTTTTAAGATTCTATATACATGCATTAGCATACAGTATTTTTTTCTTTGTGACTTACTTCACTCTGTATGACAGACTCTAGGTCTATCCACCTCACTACAAATAACTCAATTTCGTTCCTTTTCATGGCCGAGTAATATTCCATTGTATATATGTGCCACATCTTCTTTATCCATTCATCTGTTGATGGACACTTAGGTTGCTTCCATGTCCTGGTTACTGTAAATAGAGCTGCAGTGAACACTGTGGTACATTTATCTTTTTGAATTATGGTTTTCTCAGGGTATAATGCCCAGTAGTGAGACTGCTGGGTCATATGGTAATTCTATTTTTTATTTTTTAAGGAACCTCCATACTGTTCTCAATAGTGGCTGTATCCATTTACATTCCCACCAACAGTGCAAGAGAGTTTTCTTTTCTTCACACCCTCTCCAGCATTTATTGTTTGTAGATTTTTTGATGAGGGCCATTCTGACAGGTGTGAGGTGATACCTCATTGTAGTTTTGATTTGCATTTCTCTAGTGATGTTGAGCATCCTTTCATGATTTCACCATTTTTTAATGAAATTGAATCATAATCTGTCTCAGCAGATTCTCAACAGAACTCTAATATTTAATAGTTTTAAGTGTTTTAGGTAAGTATGCTGCCATGATGATAGTCCTGGTGATCATAGTATTATTTCCCGAAATGCATAGGTTTCCAAAAAAAACCCTATGTTTTTCACCAAAAACACAGGATTTTGTGTTTCAGTGGTGTCCAGAAATTTTAGTGAGGTATGTCAAGGCCTGAGAATTATTTTTCCTCCCTCTTTATTTGCCTAGATGGCTGTTATTCCTTTTCACCCCAAAAACTCCTCTTGGAAATGGCTTTGCGATGCTATTCGGCCCCCCAAAATTATAAATTCTGTGCAGGAAAAGGCACTTCACTGCCAACTTTTTTTTTTTTTTTCAGTACACAAGCCTCTCACTGTTGTGGCCTCTCCCGTTGCAGAGCACAGACTCCAGATGCGCAGACTCAGCATCCATGGCTCACGGGCCCAGCTGCTCCACGGCATGTGGGATCTTCCCGGACCAGGGCACAAACCTGTGTCCCCTGCATCGGCAGGCAGACTCTCAACCACTGCGCCACCAGGGAAGCCGCACTGCCAACATTTTAATGCATTGCTGTGAGGTCTGCAAATGTGAGGCATGGACTGTTTCCCTTCACTTACTCAGGTAGAGTGGACCATCCTGGCAAGGTCACCTTGAGAGTCCATTGATTCTGTCCTTACAGAGATCGACCCACATTTCTGTGCATTAAGCTCACTATGCAAGTAACGAAGTAATGCACTTTAACAATTTTGCAGTCTCATAGATTTTCACTACTGTTGCAAATACTTGTCTATCATCTCCTGTTCACGTCACTTAAATATAAAACTACGTGATATATATCCAAAGTGAGGTTCATACTTCATGTCAGTTTTCAAAGAACACTTACACTTTTAATCCTAAAAACAACCTTGTGTTGTTGATGATTTTATCTGTGTAGTGATTGAGGAAACTGAGATCTAGTGATTTTACACCTTTACTAAATTTAAAAATCCCAGAGGTGACAGGTAATTAAGACTTGAGAATGTATTCTGTGGTTCCCATTGGACTAATTATTTCATAAAGCCCATGTTTCAGGTTTGCGTGTTTGTTTTCACTATTCAAAATTGCTAGGGAATTGAACACATTTTAAACCATTTAAGTATCTGACATAAGGAAACAAATTGCTGTTGTGACTACAAAATAAACCAGAATCACCAAATGAAGAGGAAAATCTACATATACATGTAAACATAAATTTTAAATTTATATATGTATACAAGTCTTCTTACATAAATGAAAGCTATGAGATTTCTGACGGACTCCACCAAAAATTTAATTTCAGTATGTTACATTGCTCTGGGCTCTGACACCTTTACATGGATGATGAATTATTGTGTGTATAGTCAGTTAATTCCGTAATTTAGTGAAAGGTTTTAAAATATTCTCTCTCTACATCCTGATGACTTTCTCATAAGTATTATTTTAGTTTCCTTAATTAAATGGCATGGTTTACTGTAGCTGAGCAGTGAGTCATAAGAATTAATATTAGTTGCCAGAAACTTCAGTGTGAGAAAGAGCCATGCGAATGCACAGGAAGGAAAATGGGAGAATGTAGGTTTTCTTGATTGTGTAAATACACATTTTCCCCTCCATGTAAAGCTGTGACAGACAGCAATTTATCAATCTTTGTGTATCTTCTGCTGATGAAAATAAGAAACTATTTGGAGCATAATAAGTAATATACAGTCATGCAGTCTCATTAATTTGGAAAGACCCAGAGTTCAGTATCAAATCACACACAGAAATGCTCCCTCAGGATGGGAGAAAATATTTGCAAATGAATCAATGAACAAAGGATTAATCTCCAAAATATATAAACAGCTCATGCAACTCAATATCAAAAAACAAACAACCCAATCAAAAAATGGGCAGAAGACCTAAATAGATATTTCTCCAAAGAAGACATACAGATGGCCAAGGAACACATGAAAAGATGCTCAACATCACTAATTACTAGAGAAATGCAAATCAAAACTGCAATGAGGTATCTCCTCACACCAGTCAGAATAGCCATCATCAAAAAATCCACAAACAATAAATGCTGGAGAAGGTGTGGAGAAAAGGGAACCCTCCTACACTGTTCGTGGGAATGTAAATTGATACAGCCAGCCACTATGGAGAACAATATGGAGGTTCCTTAAAAAAGTAAAAATAGAACTACCATATGACCCAGCAATCCCACTACTGGGCATATACCCAGAGAAAATCATAATTCAAAAAGACACATGCACCCCAATGTTCACTGCAGCACTGTTTACAACAGCCAGGGCATGGAAGCAACCTAAATGCCCATCGACAGATGAATGGATAAAGAAGATGGGACACACATATACAATGGGATATTACTCATCCCTAAAAAGGAATGAAATTGGGTGATTTGTAGAGACGAGGATGGACCCAGAGACTGTCATACAGAGTGAAGTAAGTCAGAAGGAGAAAAACAAATATCGTATATTAACGCCTATATATGGAATCTAGAAAAAGTGGTACAGGTGAACCAGTTTGCAGGGCAGAAATAGAGACTCAGACGTAGAGAACAAACATATGGACACCAAGGGGGGAAAGGAGGGGGTGGCATAAATTGGGAGATTGGGATTGACATTATGCACTACTAGGTATGAAATAGGTAACTAATGAGAGCATGCTGTACAGCACAGGGAACTTTACTTCACTTTGCCCTATAGTAGACACCAACACAACATTGTAAAACAGCTATACCTCAATTTTAGAAAAATGGCATTAAAAAAAAAAAACGCTTTCTGTGCAATGCAGTTCAAAAAGATTATATGGAGTCTATCCTCTGCCTAAAACTACCCTACCAACTACAAGATAAACCACTTCCATCTATCCATCCAGACTCTGTAAGGATTACAACAGTACATATTAACTCTTCAAGAAGTAATCACTGAAGTAAAGGTTAACAAAAGCTCCGATACACCATATTTTTTAATAGAAAATCTTGTAAGTTTAGCTGAACATTGACCAACAGCCTACCTGTGTACTGTGTCTTTAAACAAATAATATAAAGGGTTCTTTGAAGTATAACTGAAGTTAACCAACCTGCACTGTTACATGTGGCATCAAAATGGATTTTTCAAAATGTATACATTAATTCAATAACGGTAATAGCCATACATCCATTTGGATTTAAAAATATATCAAGAATCAGGGAAACTTAAGGTGAGGGAAATTATTTATTCTTTGGCACTGGTCCTTAGGATGGCAGTTGCTTTTAACGTCTGTCCCAGCTATGAGTTCTGAGAGGTTTTGCAATGCTGGATTGAGACAAGAATCTGTGAAATTCAGGATCACTTGGAAAGAGTGTGATCAAATGGCTTCCTCCAGACCACTCTCACTCATCAGGGTAGATGTAAAATTAACACACACATTGATTGTATAAAAATAATTTGCATTATAATCAATCAATGCCCATTTCAGGAAAGCACTCTCTCCCCATTAATGCTGGAATATTTGTTAAAATATAATAATTCACTCACAACTGGTAAATGCTCATCTGAATTGATGCGTTTATCAATAGAGGGGGCAAAAAATTAAATCCTACAAACATTTATTGCAAAATCTCTTATGAAACTGGAATTCAAAGAAGCTCTCTTAACAAGGGAAAGGGCATTATGAAAACCTACAGAAAATGATGTTCATATGATGTTTAGAATGGGAAAGATACCCTGATGTCTTCTGTCACCACCTCTATTCCATACTGTGCTGCCTAGGAAAAGGTATCATATGTCAGTGATGTGCTAATAGACAGAGAAAACCCACAGAAGCCTACAGCTAGCTGGTCAAATCAATATGAGCATTTTAATGGTGGTGTTAGATATAGTATCAACTTACAAACATCAGTTTCCTTTGCTGCAACAGTAATGATCACTTAGAAAATGTGGGATAAGCATATCATTTATAGTGTCAACAATTTCGTTGGCATAAATATGTATAAGACTCAGAGATGTCAGTTCTCTCCTATTTAACCCACTGATTCAGTTAAATTCAAATAAAACTGTGAAAAGCATGTTTTGTGGAACACGATAAGCTGTTTCTTAAATTTGTATAGAAAAATAGTGGTGTGAGCAGCCAAGGAGCTCTTCAAGGCAAAAATGAAGGTGGGTGATATGTCCTGTAAGATTTCATGCCTTAATGATAAACCCTTATTAGAAGAACGTGGTATGTTCTTAACACAGTTCAATGGAAAAACAAGAGTAAACCCAGAGAGACATACAGACACATAGTTTATGAATATTGAATAGAGAAGGTAAACTTTCAATTATGCTTGCACACTTAAAAAAATCAATTAAAAATTATAGGTTTGTTAAGAACTTAAAACCAAGTATGAAAATTCTTAAACTTTTAGGAGAATGTTTGAAAATGACATGAAATACGTAAATTAAAACCAAGAATAGAAAGTTCGATTAATTCAATTCCCTTAAAATTTAAAATTCTGTCTAATATTAAAGGGGGTAATAGGTGAAGCATCCATTTTGAAGGATATTTTTTCAATCTATGTATACAGCAAATATAAAAAACAATACACACACACACACATAAATATATAACCCCCAATACAAAAATGAGGGAAATTATAAACAGGTAGTTCACAGGTAAGTTATCATTTAGAACTCATAAACATAGGGAAGGTATTTATGTTCATCCATAGAATATAAACATAAATTTAACAATGAGACATCATGTCTTTACCCATAAAGTTGGGTAAGACTCCATACTTGAAAAATACGGATTAAAGTTGGAGCTGTGAATCTATGAGCATTCTCACCCACATCTTGGATTATAAACTGTCATCAAGGTTCCAGAATACACTTTGGCTTACGCTGGAAATCTACCTTAAGAATAACTCATGGGAAAAAAAAAGAATAACTCATGAACCAACAATTCTACTTGATTGCACATATCATAAATATGTCACGGACATTTAGACCTTGGGGCACTTACAGGGATGTTCATACCAGCTTCTTTCATAAGAGCAAAACCCCAGATCACACATATGCTTGTCAAAAGTAGATTGTATTTATCCAAAGAAAAAAATCTGTGTTATATTATACAGCAATGAAGAATAATAAACTACATGTATTTAAATCACCCTGGGTGCCTCTCTGAACACAGAGTTCAAGGAAAGAGCCCAAGAAGGGCATTTACAATCTGATTCTCTTACATAATGTTGAAAATCAGGAAAAATTTAAGAATACATTCCCTAATAATAGAACACTAGAAAACCTAGGTCTAAACTCAGGATAGCAGTCTCCTCTGATTCAGAAGAAAAATAATTTGGTTGAACAGAGGAATGAAGCGTCATTCATTTGTCCGATTTCCTAACTCAGAGTGCCCCTTGATGGGCGTATGACATGAGCAATGACAGAGTCCTGTTTCCAGCAGGGTCACCTACTTGCTTTAGTGCACTGCTGCTTCAGTCTTGAAGCTCTGAGAAATTTAAGGGTGTGTTTCTAAGTCGAGTCCAACCGGAAAATAAAGCATTGCATGAACAGGGGGGCTTGTGCGCCGTATGCATTTCTTCCGAGTTCCTTGCTACCCCATTAGAGTATACAGTGCTCTGTGAGCACAGACTTTGGCTGGACCCACACGGTGTGGGAATTCAGCAAGATTCAAAGTGAGTACAAAGTAAGTGTGACAGCTGTGATGAAGTGGACCCTCTAGCAGCGCAGCTGGGTCATGCTTCTGGTGGGGACCAGAATTTGGCTCTAAGAAAGAAGAACAAAGATGGCCTAGGAAAGAAGTAGGCAATCCATAATTCCTTTCCATTTCACCCTTCCTCACTCCTCAGTAAGCTGAAGTTAGAGAGTGTTGCTACAACAGACACGTGCGTGTCAAGAAGTGAAATAAACTTCACCGAGTGAGTAATATACAGTGTCTCCGCTGTTCTCATAACAACGCCTTAGTGTACCTCCCAGAAAATCTGAATTGTGAAATTCCAGTGACTCTCAATACAAGCTAAATACTCTGATATTCAAATTTAAAAGTAGCATGGCACAATATAAAAGTAAAAGTATACCAATGACTATTTTATTTCTTTAATTAGAACATTAAATAACAGAATTTTTAAAGCTATGGCAAGTTGAGAGAGGATGGAAAAAATTTTATATTTTAGTACTGTTAACAGTGCGAAAAGGATTGTCAGATTTTTCCTGGAAAAGATCAAATAGTATTTCCAGCTTTGAGTCTTAAAGATCATGTTGCAATGAACTCAACTCTCTTTGCAGCACAAAAGCAGCCAAAGACAATACAGAAATGAATGGGTGCCATAAACAACACAAAACGACAACCTACAAAATGGGAGAAAATATTTGCAAACAATGCAACAGATGAGGGATTAATTTCCAAAAAAAAAAAAAAAAACCTTATCGAAAAATGGGCAGAAGACCTAAATAGACATTTCTCCAAAGAGATGGCCAAGAGGCACATGAAAAGATTCTCAACATCAATAACTGTTAGAGAAATGCAACTCAAAACTACAATGAGATACAACCTCACACAACTCAGAATGGCCATCATTAAAAACTCTACAAATAACAAATGCTGGAGAGGTGAGGAGAAAAGGGAACCCTCCTGCACTGTTGGTGGAAAAGTAAATTGGTGCAGCCACTATGGAGAACAGTATGGAGGTTCCTTAAAAAACTAAAAATAGAGTTGCCATATGATCCCGCAATCCCACTGCTGGGCATTTATCCCAGAAAACCGTGGTCCAAAAGGATACACGCACCCCAATGTTCATAGCAGCACTATTCACAATAGCCAAGATACGGAAGCAACCTAAATGTCCATCAACAGATGAATGGATAAAGAAGATGTGGCACATGTATACAATGGAATATTACTCAGCCATTAAAAATAATGAAATAATGTCATTTGCAGCAACATGGATGGACCTAGAGATTATCATACAAAGTGAAGTAAGCCAAAGACAAATATCATGATTCGGAATATATGTGGAATCTAAAATATGACACCAAAGAACTTATCTATGAAACAGAAACAGACTCACAGACATAGAAAACAAACTTATGGTTACCAAAGGGGGAAGGGGGTTGGGGAGGGATAAATCAGGAGTTTGGCATTAACAGATCCAAACTACTATATACAAAATAAACAACAGAACCTACTATATAGCACAGAGAACTATATTCAATATCTTGTAATAACCTTTAGTGGGAAAGAATCTGAAAAAGAATATCAGTATGTATTGGGTTGGCCAAAACGTTCATTCGTTTTTCTCTGTAAGATGGCTCTAGTAGCACTTAGTTGTCTTTAACCTCATTCGAAACAATTTTGTTAGATTGTATGTGACAGCTACAATTGTATCAACTGTATGAGCGTGCATTTAAAAAAAGATTTATCAAAGTTGGTGAATTTTTGTGTAGCCATCTTAATATTGAAAATGGAAGGGAAAAAGCAACATTTTCGGCCTACTATGCTTTATTATTTTAAGAAAGGTAAAAACGCAACTGAAACGCAAAAAAAAGATTTCTGCAGTGTATGGAGAAGATGCTGTGACTGATCGAACATGTCAAAAGTGGTTTGTGAAGTTTCACGTTGGAGATTTCTCGCTGAATGGTGCTCCATGGTCAGGTAGACCAGTTGAAGTTGACAGAGATCAAATCGAGACATAGATTGAGAACAATCAACATTATACCACGCAGAAGATAGCTGACATATACAAACTATCCAAATCAAGCACTGAAAGTCATTTGCACCAGCTTAGGTATGTGAATTGCTTTGATGTTTGGGTTCCACATAAGTAGAAAAAAACCTTCTTGACCATATTTCCGCATGCAATTCTCTACTTAAACATAATGAAAATGTTCCATCTTTAAAACAAATTGTGACGGGTGATGAAAAGTGGATATTGTATAATAATGTGGAATGGAAGAGATCCTGGGGCAAGTGAAATGAACCACCGCCAACCACACCAAAGGCCAGTCTTCATCCAAAGAAGGTGATGTTGTGTATATTGGTGGGACTGGAAGGGAGTCCTCTATTATGAGCTCCTTCTGGAAAACCAAACGATTAGGTCCAACAAGTACTGCTTCCAATTAGACCAACTGAAAGCAGCACTCTACAAAAAGCATCTGGAATTAGTCAACAGAAAATGCATAATAATCTTCCATCAGGATAACGCAAGACCACATGTTTCTTTGATGAGCAGGCAAAAACTGTTACAGCTTGGCTGGAAAGTTCTGATTCATCCACCATATTCACAAGACATTGCACCTTCGATTTCCATTTATTTCGGTCTTTACAAAATTCTCTTCATGGAAAAAATTTCAATTTCCTGGAAAACTGTAAAAGGCACCTGCAACACTTCTTTGCTCAAAAAGATAAAAAGTTTTGGGAAGATGGAATTACGAAGTTGCCTAAAAAATGGCAGAAGGTAGTGGAACAAAAAGGTGAATACAATGTTCAATAAAGTTCTTGGTGAAAATGAAACATGTGTCTTTTATTTTTACTTAAAAACCAAAGGCACTTTTTGGCCAACCCAATATATATAAACTGAATCACTTGGTGTACACCTGACAGATAGTCAATCAATGTTTATACTTCAATAAAAAACTAGTTCAAAAAGATACCTGCACCCCAATGTTCACAGCAGCACTATTTACAATAGCTAAGATGTGTAAACTACCTAAATGTTCATCAACAGATGAATGGATAAAGAAGATGTGGTGCATATATACAATGGGACATTACTCAACCATGAAAAAGAATGAAATAATACCATTTGCAGCAACATGGATGGACTTAGAGAATATCATATTAAGTAAGCCAGAGACAAATATCCTATGATATCACTTACATGTGGACTCTTAAAAAAAAAAAAGGTACAAAGAAATGAATGGGTATGATTGTGTTCCAATAAAACTTTACTGACAAAAACAAGTGATTTGGCCCCTGGACCCTAGTTATCCCATGTATATGCTTAGGTAAAGAATCCACTATCAGGAGTACTTATCAATTCCAAGTATACGAAAAGAACTTAGCATGTTTTACACATTTCTCAAAGCTTCCTGGTTCCTAAGTATTTCCACAATGTTTGACAATAATTTCAGATGTAACCCTTAGGCCAGTGTTTTCTGAATCTGAGGGTTCCCGATGAAGAGGTGTTCTCGGGTAGCTCCACTGTGGATCTGTCTACCCTCATGCTCCTCATTGGGCAGGCAGGGGAAAAACGCCAATCCTGGCGTGATGTGTCACTTCTGATTCTAATAGCTACAGGCTCCACTCTCCAAGAATTGTTATCCTTAAAACAGGCCTGAGAAAGCCACCCATCGTTACTGCCAGGGACACGAATGTTTCATGCCCTCCAACTGCAGAATCTGGACATTTTCTACTTTTGTCACTTTGGCTCAGTAGAAATATTGCAGTGTTCTATGAATCCTTGATGCAGAGAGGAGCATTCAGGGTAATAAATCTATGCCAACTGCAGCATTTCCCTCTTGCTTCAGACGAGGGTAAAACATATGGAGGAGTAAAACTCAGTCCGTAGGGGGCATCAACTTTTTTTCTTTCCTTTAGGAGTTGAGACCTGATGAAAGTGTCAGTACAGGAATTATGTTCTGATTCCCTGCAGGATTACAGAACATTTCTTTGGACAGTACCTGCCAATTAGTTTTCTGGTTCTCCAAGGAAGTTTCTAGGTTAGCCAAAATTGTCTAAGCAGTATCCATCTCTTTCAAGAGAGGCTGGTGGGACAACTTACTAAGAAATGAGCTGAGCCGATCATGGGGAAGGGGATGTGATGGAGGACCATTCTAGACATTGGAAAACCTGGAGCAGAACAAGAATTCCAACACTCAGTAGAATGTTAGAAAAAGACACTGAAATTGCCAAAGGGCCCATAAATCAGCTTTTAATATACCATGTGATGGGTAGACGAGGTGTGCGTTTTCTGTGCAAAGACCCTGAAACGAATAAGATCAATAACAGAAATGTATATGAACATCAGTTTTGTTAATACTCTCCAATTTTAAAATGTAAATTTAAAATGTCAACACACATGAATCAAGATGGCAGAATAGAAGGATGTGGAGATGACCTCCTCCGATAAATACATCAAAGATACATCTCCATGTGGAACAGTTCTGACAGAATAGCTACTGAAGACTGGCAGAAGATCTCACATAACCGAAGTTGCAAGAAAGATCACCATGTAACTGGGTAGGACAAAAGAAAAAAAAGGGACCAGGACAGGACCTGCCCCCCTAGGAGGGAGCTGTGAAAGAGGAAAGCTTCTCTCATCCTGGGAAGTCCCTTCACCGGCACGGAGATCAGCTGGGAAAGAAAGGGAGCTTCAGAGACTCAGAGGAGAGTGCAGCAGCCAGTCCGCAGCAGGCAGAACTGGCACAGCAGGTCTGTGCTATCTCCCTGCATGCTCTCCTGGCTGGGACAGGTCCAGCCTTAGCAGCTGTGGGCTTTGTGCATGCATGGAGACTGGGCCAGGGTCTGGGCTGCTTCTTTAGCTCCCACAGCGGGTCCAGGTGTGCGACGACTGCGGTCCTGGTACGTCACTTCAGTGGATCTGTGCCTATGGATCTGTGCTGGTGGCTTTGTGAACACAACACCTGAGGAAACCAGGGACGATTGCTGGCGTTGCCACGATTGAGGCGGGGCTGAGAGCAGTGCCAACAATGGTGTACTTTGTGAGCCCACACCGTGGGTGACAGGCGACACCACAGAGCACACGCCCTGGTGGGTGGACAGCTCTGATGGGGGAATACTCAGTGGCTCCTCTCCCAGTGGAAATGCTCCAGTCCCACCTACCTCACACTGCAGCTCAGGAACAGATCTGGGGGCTTCTGCTCCAACACCTCGTGAGCAGACCCTACCCCCAACAGGGCAGTGGCAAGCACAGAGCAAAGAGGAGGTCCTGCTCAACATCGGGTGCAGGCTCTGGTCACCACAACACCACTCACACCCCCTATCAAGGGGATAATGGCCAGCACACAGTGAGAAAAGATATGTTAGGTAGGCATCCATACTGAAAACAGCCCTTGCACCCAAAATATTAAACCCATGCAAGCAACGCAGGGATGCTCCCACATGAAAATAGCCCTCCAAGACCACAGTAGATATTTGTTTCTCCTAAACTCATAGAGTGGAAGAAATAAGTAAAATGAAAGATGAGAGGAACCACTCCCAATTAAAAGATCAAGAGAATTCCCCTGAAAGGACATACAATGAAATAGACTTCTTCCATCTAATAGACACCAAGTACAAAAAGCAGATAATGAAAATACTGAAGGAATTAAGAAACTATTGATAGAAATGCAAATTACTGTAAAAAGGAACTAGACACTAGAGAGGAACCAAGAAAAATTAGAAAACACATTTACTGAGATGAAAGCTGAGCTAAGGCAATAAATAGCAAAATGAATGATGCAGAACAAACAAGTGATCTGGAAGATAAAATAATGGAAATCACCCAGTCAGAACAGCAGACAGCCAAATGAGGGGGAAAAAAAAAAAGAAACCAACATAAGAGACCCATAGGGTAATATAAAATGTGCCAATCTATGCATAATAGGAATTCCAGAAGGAGAAGGAAGAGGAAGGGCATCAAAAATGTATTTGAAGAAATTATGGCTGAAAATTTCCCAAACCTAAAAAGGGAAACAGATATCCAGGTATAAGAAGTTCACAGGGTCCCAAACAAGATGAACCCAAACAGACACACACTTAGACATACTGTAATTAAAATGGCAAAAATTAAAGACAGAGTATTCTTAAGGCAGCAAGAGAAAAACAGAGTTAATTACAAGGGAACCCCCATAAGCCTATCAACTGATTTCTCTACAGAAATGCTGCAGGCCAGAAGGAAATGGTAAGATATATTCAAAATCCTGAAAGGGAAAAATCTGCAGCCTAGGATTCTCTATGCAGCAAGATTATCATTTAGAATAGAAGGAGAGATAAAGAATTTCTCAGACCAGCAAAAACTAGAATACAGCAATACTAAACCTATCCTCAAATAAATGCTAAAAGTTTTTTTTCTAAATGCAAAAAAAGCAAGAAACTATAGGAAAGAGAAAATCACAATGGGAAAGTAAATCATTTAAATAAGCCAGTGCACAGATTAAAAAAATTTTTTTTTCACTGAAAGCAATGATAACCACAATAAACAGCAAAAGGATAAATATGAAGATGTAAAAGAGGACATCAAAATCATATAAACTGTGGGGGAGGAGAGTAAGAGATGTAGATTTTTCTTTTCCAGAATGTGTTTGAGCCTATATGACTCTCAGTCTAAAGCAAGCAGATAGGCAGGTGTTAACATACTTGAAAATCAGGGAAACCACAAATCAAAAACATACAATAGATTCACAGAAACCAAAAAGAAGAGAACACAAGCATAACAGAAAAGAAAAACAACAAACCAGAAAAGGAAAAAGAACAAAGAAGAAATACAAACTCAATGGGAAAAACAAGGTTGAAAATGGCAATAAATACATATCTATCAATAATTACCTTAAATGTCAATGGACTAAATGCTCCAATAAAAAGACACAGAGTGGCAGATTGGATAAAAAATAAGCCTACAAGAAGCTGCCTGCAAGAGACCCACTTTAGGTTAAAAGACACACAAAGATTGAAAGTGAGGGGATGGAAAAAGATATTTCATACAAACAGAAATGACAAGAAAGCAGGGGTATCAATACTTACAGCAGGCAAAATAGACTTTAAAACCAAGGCCATAAAGAAAGATAAAGGACACTATATAATGATAAAAGGATCACCACAAGAAGAGGATTTTACACTTCTCAACATATATGCACCCAATATAGAAGCACCCAAATACATAAAATAAATACTAACAGACATAAAGGGAGAAATTGACAGGAATACAATAGTTGTAGGAGACTTTAATACCCCACTCACATCAATGGACAGATTTAGACAGAAAAACAGTAAGGCAACAGAGATCGTAAAGGATACAATAGAACAGTTAGAATTAATTGGTATTTTCAGGAGGTTACATTCCCTCCCACCAAAGAAAAATCAGAATACACATTCTTTTCAAGTGCACATAAAACATTTTCTAGGATTGACCACATATTATGGCACAAAGCAAGCCTCAACAAATTTAAGAGTATAGAAATTATTTCAAGCATCTTTTATGACCACAAAGGCATGGAACTAGAAATCAACCACGGAAAAAGAAATGAGAAAAAAAAGATTACATGGAAACTAAACAACATGCTACTAAAAAAAACAGTGCGTCAATAATGAAATCAAAGAGGAAATTAAAAAATACCTTGAGACAAATAACAATGAAAACACAACCATACAAAATCTGTGGGATGCAACAAAAGCAGTTCTTAGAGGGAAGTTCAGAGTGATACAGGCCTTCTTCAAGAAACAAGAAAAATCTCAAACAACCTAACCTCCCACCTAAAAGAATAAGAAAAATAAGGACAAATAACAGAAGGAAGGAAATAAAGATCAGAGAGGAAATAAATAAAGATTAATAAAACAATAGAAAAAATCACTGAAATCAAGAACTGATTCTTTAAAAGGGTAAACAAAATTGACAAACTTCCGGCGAGGCTCTCCATGAAGAGAGAGGATTCAAAAAAACAAAATAAGAAATGGAAGAGCAGAAATCACAACTGATACCACAGAAATACAAAAACCATAAGAGAATACTATGAACAAATTGGACAACCTAGAAGAAATGGACAAGCCCTAGAAACACTGCATCCCACCAAAACTGAATCAAGAAGATAAAGATATTTGAACACATGGATCACTAGAAGTGAAATAGAATCTGAAAAAAAGTAAAGAAAACAAAAAAAACCCAAAAAACAACTCCCTACAAACAAAAATCCAGGACCAGAAGGCTTTACAAACAAATTCTACCAAACATACAAAGAATTTATACCAATCCTTCTCAAATGCTTCCAAAAGATTGAAGAGGAGGGAATACTTTGAATAAGAAGCCACCATCACCCTGATACCAAAACCAAAGACATCACCAAGAAAGAAAATTACAGGCCAATATCTCAGATGAATATAGATGCAAAAATTCTCAACAAAATATTGTCAAACTGAATCCCACAACATATAAAAAGATTATACACCATTACCAAGTTGGAGTCATCCCAGGGTCACAAGGATGGTTCAACATATGCAAATCAATGTGATACACCACATCAATAAAAGAAAAGACAAAACACACATGATCTTCTCAATAGATGCAGAAAAAGCATTTGATAAAACTCAACATCCATTCATAATAAAACTTACCAAAATGGGTATAGAGGGAACATAACTCAGCATAATAAAAGCTATTTTTGATAAACCCACATCCAACATAATATTCAGTGGTGAAGAGGAAACCCTTCTAACTAAAATTGGGAACAAGTGAAGGATGCCCACTCTCACCACTTCTATTCAACATAGTATGGGAGTCCTAGCCACAGCAATCAGACCAGAAAAAGAAATAAATGGTATCCAAACTGGAAATGAAGAGGTAAAATTGTCATTATATGCAGATGATATGATAGTCTATATAGAAAACCCTAAAGACTACACAAAAACTACAATAAGTGATAAATTCAGCAAGGTAGCAGGATACAAGGTTAACATACAGAAATCAGTTACATTTGTTTACACTAGCAATGAAATATCAGAAATGTAATTTAAAAAACCAATCCCTTTTAAACTCACATCCAAAAAAAAAAAAAAAGAAAAATTACTGAGGAATAAACCTGACCAAGGAGGTGAAAGACTTACATGCTGAGAACTATAAAACATTAATAAAGGAAAGTGAAGATGATTCAAAGAAATGGAAAGATAACCCATGCTCTTGGATTGGAAGAATTAATATTTGTGAAAATGGCCATATTACCCAAAGTAATCTACAGATTTAATGTGATCCCTATCAAATTACCCATGACATTTTTCACAGAACTAGAAAAATCCTAAAATTTATATGAAACCATAAAACCATTTATGTGGAACCATAATCTTAAAATATATATGGAGCCAGAATTACCAAAGCAATACTGAGGAAAAAGAACAAAGCAGGAGGCATAACCCTCCCAGACTTCACATTATACTACAAAGCTACCATAATAAGCAAAACAGCATAGAACTGGCACAAAAGCAGACATGTGCATCAACGGAACAGGATAGAGAGCCCATAAATAAACCCACAGACCTATGGTCAGTTAACCTTTGACAATGGAGGCAAGAATATACAATGTGGAAAAGACAGTCTCTTCAGCAAGTGCTTTTGGAAAGTTAAACAGCCTCACGGAAAGCAATGAAGTTAGAATACACCCTCATCCCATACACAAAAATAAACTCCAAATAGCTTAAAGACTTAAATATGACATGACACCATAAAACTCCTAGAAAAGAACATATGCAAAACATTCTCTGACATAAATAGTACCAATGTGTTCTTAGGTCAGTCTCCCAAGTCAATAGAAAGAAAAGCAAAAGTAAACAAATGGGACCTAATCAAACTTATAAGGTTTTGCACAGCAAAGGAAACCATAAACAAAACAAAAAGACGACCTACGGACTGGGAGAAAATATTTGCAAGTGATGTGACTGACAAGGCTTAATTTCCAAAATATACGAACAGCTCATATAACTCAGTATCAGAAAAACAAACAATCAAAACATGGGCAGAAGACCTAAATAGACATTTCTCCAAAGAAGACATACACATGGCCAACAGGCCCATGAAAAGACGCTCATCATCACTAATTATCAGAGAAACGGAAATCAAAACTACAATGAGGGACCACCTCACACCAGTCAGAATGGCCATCGTTAAAAAGTCTACAGGGCTTCCCTGGTGGCGCAGTGGTTGGGAGTCCGCCTGCCGATGCAGGGGACGCGGGTTCGTGCCCCAGTCTGGGAGGGTCCCACGTGCCGCGGAGCGGCTGGGCCCGCGCGTCCAGAGCCTGTGCTCCACAACGGGAGAGGCCGCGGCGGTGAGAGGCCCGCGTACCGCAAAAAAAAAAAAAAAAAAAGTCTACAAACAGGGCTTCCCTGGTGGCGCAGTGGTTGAGAGTCTGCCTGCCGATGCAGGGGACATGGGTTCATGCCCCGGTCCGGGAAGATCCCACATGCCGCGGAGCGGCTGGGCCCCTGAGCCATGGTCATTGAGCCTGCGTGTCCGGAGCCTGTGCTCCGCAACGGGAGAGGCCACAACAGTGAGAGGCCCGCGTAACGCAAAAAAAAAAAAAAAAAAAAAAAAAGTCTACAAACAATAAATGCTGGAGAGGGTGTGGAGAAAAGGAACCCCCCCTACACTGTTGGTGGGAATGTAAATTGGTGCACCCACTATGGAAAACAGTATGGAGGTTCCTCCAAAAACTAAAAGTAGTGTTGTTATATGATCCGGTAATCCCAGTCCTGGACATATATCTGGACAGAACTCTAATTTGAAAAGATACATGCACCCCAGTCAGTGTTCATAGCAGCACTATTTACAATAACCAGGACATGGAAACAACCTAAATGTCTACTGACAGATGAATGGATAAAGAAGATGTGGTACATATACACAATGGAATACTACTCAGCCATAAAAAAAGAATGAAATAATGCCATTTGCAGCAACGTGGATGGACCTAGAGATGATCATACTAAGTGAAGTAAGTCAGACAGAGAAAGACAAATACCCTATGATGTCCCTTATATGTAGAATCTAATATATGACCTAAATGAACTTATCTACAAAACAGCCTCATATACATAGAGAATAAACGCGTGGTTGCCAACGGGGAGAGGGTGGGGGAGGGAAGAATTGGGAGTTCGAGATTAGCAGATGCAAACTATTATATATAAAATGCATAAACAACAAGGTCCTACTGTAGAGCACAGGGAACTACATTCAATATCCTATAGTAAACCATAATGAAAAGAATGTTTATGTGTGTGTATATATATATATCCAAATCACTTTGTTGTACAGCAGAAATTGACACTATTGTAAATCAACTATACTTCAATAAAATAAATTTTAAAAAAGAAGTGACATGGGGCCTCCCTGGTGGCGCAGTGGTTGAGAGTCTGCCTGCTGATGCAGGGGATACGGGTTCGTGCCCCGGTCCGGGAGGATCCCATATGCCGCGGAGCGGCTGGGCCCGTGAGCCATGGCCGCTGGGCCTGCGCATCCGGAGCCTGTGCTCCGCAACGGGAGAGGCCACAACAGTGAGAGGCCCGCGTACCGCAAAAAAAAAAAAAAAAAAAAAGAAGTGACATGAATTAAGGCCTGAAATAAATATCAACACATGATCCATATATACATATATGTTAAATATGGCATGCAGCCAGGTTTAGATTTTATCTGTGTTTGTACATAATTGTATTTAGTAAGATTAGTTGTGGTGCAGCTTTCATTCTCTTTTCAAGTTAAATTTGCACGTCTCTCTTTCAGTGTCTGAAGCCACCAAAACCTCGTCTAGGTTTTACAGTTACAGAAAGTGAGTGCAGTGTTCTGACCAGTGATGATATTGGTACCTAGGCAGTCCTGTTTTGGTAGTTTCTTTTTTTTTTTTTTTTTTTTTTTTTAGCAGTACATGGGCCTCTCACTGTTGTGGCCTCTCCCGTTGCGGAGCACAGGCTCCAGACACGCAGGCTCAGCGGCCATGGCTCACGGGCCCAGCCGCTCTGCGGCATGTGGGATCTTCCCAGACCGGGGCACGATCCCACGTCCCCTGCATCGGCAGGCGGACTCTCAACCACTGCGCCACCAGGGAAGCCCTGTTTTGGTAGTTTCTAAACCAGCAGCAACACACACATTTTCTGAATCTGAGATGTCAAAGGGAATTATACTACACTTTTAAATTACTAATTGATATACAAGTACTGCATTTGTCCCCAAAGATAGCAGCTTCCTTACAGTGTTTATTCAACTTATTTGGAAATATTTCATTTTGCAACTGAACATCCTGGAAATCAAAGCAGTTAGAACAAAGTTTTTATACAGTGCATTTGATGTTTTTAATTCAGAACATGTTTGTAAGTTGTGCACTGCTATTGTATTGTTTTTCAAAAACCCATATGCCCACCATTCACAGTTTTTAAAAGATCAAATGTAGCTTGGTTCTGTCCATTAAGTCAAATTAGTATTGATAAATTTGAAGTTGGCTCCATGCTATTCAACTTCCTCTATCTGCAGAGATAGTGGTGGTCTAACTGCTTTATGAAATCCTCATGGAGTCTTCCAATCTACACTTTTCTGTTGTCCCTGAAAATATGAAAAATACATAGTGGATATTTTAAAATTATGTATTAGAAGTACATTCATGGATGCATATTTTGCAATTTTATTTTACTCTTTGTTATGCACATAGATCTAGCCAATTCTTTGAAACCGCAGTAGAGTACACACTGCATGAAAACACTGGAATTTACTTATTTACACCACTTGCTCGGTCTAAGTCATTTCCATTTTCAAGTCACATGGCCAGCAGGCAGAAAATTTGGGATCCAACTCAGACTCTGTCAAAACAAAAAAATCCCCCAGGGATTAAATATTTCTTGCTTTCTCATTGAAAGGTTTTGCTAAGTAACATACAAAAGAGGTTTTACATTTTATTAAACGATACCAAATTGCTCCTCAAAAACTGTGTATAAAGTTCCCATTGCTACAATTTCTCAACAGTGCATCCAGTAGGTATTTAAATGTTTGCTAGCTTAATGGCTGTGAAATTCTATTTTAATGTTTTATTTCATTACTAGTAAATTAGACTCATGTTTATGGATCATTCAGATTTTCCTCACTAGTGGAAATTCAGGCTTGTTCTATTTTGCTTGCTTGTTTGAAGACCAAGAAGCAACTGTTCTTGTCACCCACCTTAATTTAGCGGGTTGTTAAAATGTAGTGATTGAATCAAAACTTGACAGCAATATACATTATTTTCTAATTAAATGTTCTTATTCCAGTAGGCACGCAGCTTGATTTACAGAAGAAATAGTTTTGTAAAAATGTGGGAACAGGGCCTCCCTGGTGGCGCAGTGGTTGAGAGTCCGCCTGCCGATGCAGGGGATACGGGTTCGTGCCCCGGTCTGGGAGGATCCCACATGCCGCGGAGCGGCTGGGCCCGTGAACCGTGGCCGCTGGGCCTGCGCATCCGGAGCCTGTGCTCCGCAACGGGAGAGGCCACAACAGTGAGAGGCCCGCATACCGCAAAAAAAAAAAAAAAAAAAAAATGTGGGAACAAGGCACTGCAAAATTTTTTTGCTTTATTGAATGGTGACAAAAGATAGTACCTACTTTTAAATATAAGTTCCCTAATAGTTCTTATTTAAAAAACAAGTTTCCTATGCTTGAAACATTCCTGGTTAGAAAATGTCATTTATAATGTTTAAAATTTGTTACAGGGTAGGTGACTCAGTGTTATACTGAATATTCACATCATAGGAGGAAAAGCTTGAGAAATGAGAAATGCCAATTTTACTCACCAACCATACTATTTGAATATCATAAATGGAAATTATTTATATATATTTTAAAAATCTTCTCTCCCTTTAAAAAACTGATTTGCTCATTTATCCTATAAATATAAATGCTGTGTAGGAATGTTTAGGTACAATTATGTATTTGAAAATGCATATGCTAAGAACAAAAAAACAGTTCTTAACATACTAGTAAGAAATACTTTTGGTACCTTATTTCATCTTCTCAGTTTTCACTTGAATTTGCCCTTGGGGTGTATTTTCCTGTTCTATTGCTGTGTAACTAATAACCCCTCATTTCGTCTTGTAAAACAGCAATCATTTTATTATGTGAATGGATTCTGTGGGTCAGGAATTTAGAGAGAATTTATTGAACATGGCTGGTCTCTGCTCATGATGGCCTTAATTGGGAATTTATAAAGGCTGGGAGCTAGAATGAAGTTAAGGCTAGTCTCTTTCTATGTCTGTCCCTGAATGCTGTCAGCTAGGACCTCTCTGGAGCTCTCAGAATAGCTCTACATGGCACCTCCATGTAGCTGCTTGGGCTTCCCCACTGCATGATGACTGTTTCTCAAGAACAAACCACCTAAGGAAAGCAGGGTAGCATTGTATAACCCTTTATGATCCAGCCTCAGCATTTACAAAGTATCACTTCCTCTCTGTTCATAACTCTGCCCAAATTCAAGATGAGGATTATAGAGCCCTCTTCTATCTAGGAGGAGGCTTAAAGTGGTAAAGTCACATTCTGTGAAGGGGCCAGGGGATGGGAGAAATTGCTGTGGACATTCTGAACAAATACAGCTGGTCACAAGGTGTATGTGTGTGGAGTTTTGAAAACTTAATTCCCTTGAGATGTGTGAGTGATTTAAATATTCAGATATCCTTTTGTTATACCCTCACATTGTTTTGTTCACACACACACACACAAAATGCCTGAATAGATAAACCCTAAAGCTATGAAACAGTGGTAATTTTTCCTATTCTAGCAAAATTTATTCCAGTAAAGGACGGGATAGAAACCTTGGCCCTACCCAAGATTTAGTTTTTTAATTTATTATATATTTTTATGTAGCCACAAGTAAAACCTACCTGGAAGAAATGTCTACATTCCAAAGTTATCTTTGCCTTAGCCAATCCTTATATTAAACTCAGAGATCAATCTCTGTGAAGCAGAATGAGGTATGAAATGTTATCTCAGGAAGAATACTGGTCAGTGACTTTTTCATAATGAAAACACATAAGGAAGAAATGAGCACTGAACATGGCATTTAATAAGTGTCTTTTTCACGTAGGATGCATACGCCTAACAGAGAAACAGCATCAACATTTGTCCAAGAAAAAAATATATTGCTGATGCTCTCTGCCATATGGGCAAAAGTTTAAAACAATTTGCAGACCAATAGATTGCCTATCAAAAATATAAAATTGTTGGGAAAAACCGTGGACCAAGAATCCCACTTGGAAACTCATTTGAGGGTTTTGTAGTATTGAGATGATTAATTATATTAATCATTGTGGAAGCCACAGTTCTTACTGTAGAAAAAGGAAGACATAAATATGCAACGGTGCACAGACAGAAGCCAAAGAAAACAGTGCCCAAGATAGCGAAAACATGATCTTGTAGGCCTATCACATGCTGACATTCTTGGAGTGATTCAGTGCATGGGAAATGGGTTGGGTCTAAGCAAAATGGTGGTTAATTGGGTTATATCTGTTTTGTCCCTACTTTCTCTGTCTAGCCTAGTTTTCTTTGCCAAAACCAAACTCTGTGATGTCATCACCTCCTAATTCTCTTACCTGGGAAAGCTGTTCATGGATTTAGTGTCCAGTTAATAGGCAGTGTGGTAATAGATCATTCAGGTGGGTGGTGAAACCTAAATACTGAGATCTATATCCAGCTGAACCCCCTTGTTACCTGGGTGGGGTTTGACTTGTCACAAACTGTCCATTTCATTTTGTCATTTATAGGTTGAGCTGAATATAAGTTTCTCCCTGATTGAATCAGAATCAAAAACTTCCCGAGAAAAGTTCAGGCCCAGATGGCTCCCTGGCTAATTCTACCAAACATTCAAAGAACTAATACCAATCCTACTAAAACTCTTCCAAAAAATGTAAGAGGAGGGAACACGTCCAAACTCATCGTACAAGGCCAGTATTACCCCGACACCAAAACCAGACATGGACACCAGAAGAAAATAAAATTATGGGCCAATGTCCCTGATGAATTTAGATACAAAAATCCTCAACAAGGGGGGGTGGAGTCAAGATGACGGACTAGGAGGATGGGGAATTCGGGTCTCTGCACAGCTAGGGCACCTACCAGGCACCAGTGGGGGACCACGGACACCTAAGGGGACAGGAGGAACCCCCAGGGACTGGGTAGGATGTGGGTGGGGGGGAGAAATGGAGGTGGGATGGGACCAATGCCCTGGAGGGGTGGCTCAGGGAGGGGAGGCTCAGGGAGGGGAGGGGTTCCCAAGCCCAGAGGGGCCCACCCACACTTAGGGGATCAATGGGGACAGGGTCCAGATGCTCAGGAAAGCGGAGGATCAGAAGGGAACGTGGCCAGTGTTTCCCCTGCCCACTTGGGCCCCGTGGAGCCTGCTGAGGTCCCGAGCCTGATCCTCCGCCCTCTGGCTGTGCTGAGCCTAAGCCCTGCCCCTGCACTCCCGCCCGGGGCCTAACCTCTGAACTCTCTGCTCCGTTTCCCAGCCACAGGGGGTTTGAAGCCTAAGCTCGGCCCCAGCCTAAGCTCCACCACCATAGCCAAGGCCTTTTCCAGCATTTTTTTTTCTTCCTTTTTACATTGTGGTTCTGTTTTACCTTGTTGTTTCATATATATATATATATATTTTTTTTCTAATAAATCTTTTATTAATTTTATTTTGTACTTTATACTTTGTTATTGTTCTGCTCCTTTTGGCTCATTCCCTCTGCCCCCCTTTTCTCTTTTCTTTTGCCATGCTGAGTGGCTTGCAGGATCTTGGTTCCCAGGCTGAGGGTCGGGTCTGAGCTCCTGTGGTGAGAGCTCCAAGTCCAAACCACTGGAATAACAGAGAACCTCAGACCCCAGGGACTATGAAGTAGAGTGAGGTCTCCCGGAGGTCCTCATCTTGGCACCAAAACCCAGCGCTCTCCTACTGCCTGCAAACTGCAGTGCTGGACGCCTCAGGCCAAACAACCAGTAAGACAGGAATACATCCTGACCCATCAAAAAAAAATGAGATGACAAAAAAAATATGTTACAGATGAAAGAGCAAGGCAAAAACCTACAAGACCAAATAAATGAAGAGGGAATAGGCAACCTACCTGAAAAAGAATTCAGAATAATGATAGTAAAGATGATCCAAAATCTTGGAAATAGAATGGACGCACGAATCAAGAAAATACAAGAAATGTTTAATGAAGATCTAGAAGAACTAAAGAACACACAAACAGAGATGAACACAATAACTGGAATGAAAAACACACTAGAAGGAATCAATAGCAGAATAACCAAGGCAGAAGAATGGATAAGTGAGCTGGAAGACAAAATGGTGGAAATAACTGCCAAGGAGCAGAATAAAGAAAAATGAATGAAAAGAATTGAGGACAGTCTCAGAGGCCTCTGGGACAACATTAAATGCTCCCAATTCGAATTATAGGGGTCCCAGAAGAAGAAGAGAAAGACAAAGGGTCTGAGAAAATATCTGAAGAGATTATAGTTGAAAACTTCCCTAACATGGGAAAGGAAATAGTCACCCAAGTCCAGGAAGTGCAGAGTCCCATACAGGATAAACCCAAGGAGAAACACACCAATATACATATTAATCAAGCTAATAAAAACTAAATTCGAAGAAATAATATTAAAAGCAGAAAGGGAAAGGAAACAAATAATATACAAGGGAATCCCCATAAGGTTATCAGCTGATTTTTCAGCAGAAACTCTGCAGGCCAGAAGGGATTGGCAAAATATATATGTATGTATGTGTGTGTGTGTGTGTGTGTGTGTGTGTGTGTGTGTTGGTGTGTATTTATTTATTATCTTAATTGGAGTATAAGTTCTTTACAATGTTGTGTTAGTTTCTGCTGTACGACAAAGTGAATCAGCTATACGTATACATATATCCCCATATCCCCTCCCTCTTGTGTCTCCCTCCCACTCTCCCTATCCCACCCCTCTAGGTGGTCACAAAGCACCGAGCTGATCTCCCTGTGCTGTGCAGCTGCTTCCCACTAGCTATCTACCTTACGTTTGGTACTGTATATATGTCCATGCCACTCTCTCACTTTGTCCCAGCTTACCCTCCCCCCCCATATCCTCAAGTCCATTCTCTACGTCTGCATCTTTATTCCTGTCCTGCCGCTAAGTTCTTCAGAACCATATTTTTTTTAGATTCCATTTATATGTGTTAGCATACAGTATTTGCTTTTCTCTTTCTGACTTACTTCACTCTCTACGACAGACTCTGGGTCCATCCACCTCATTACAAATAACTCAGGTTTGTTCCTGTTTATGGTGAGTAATATTGGCAGGATATATTTAAAGTGATGAAAGGGAAAAACCTACAACCAAGATTACTCTACCCAGCAAGGATCTCATTCAGATTCAGTGGGGAAATCAAAAGCTTTACAGACAAGCAAAAGCGAAGAGAATTCAGCACCACCAAACCAGCTTTACAACAATGCTAAAAGAACTTCTCTAGGTGGGAATGCAAGAGAAGAAAAAGACCCACAAAAACAAACCCAAAACAATTAAGAAAATGGTAATGGGAACATACATATCAATAATCACCTTGAATGTAAATGGATTAAATGTTCCAACCAAAAGACATAGAATGGATACAAAAACAAGACCCATATATATGCTGTCTATAAGAGACCCACTTCAGACCTAGGGACACATACAGACTGAAAGCAAGGGGATGGAAAAAGGTTTTCCATAAAAATGGAAATCAAAAGAAAGCTGGAGTATCAATAGTCACATCAGACAAAATAGACTTTAAAATACTGTTGTATGAAACAAAGAAGGACACCACAGAATGATCAAGGGACCAATCCAAGAAGAAGATATAACAATTATAAATATAGATGCACCCAGCAGAGAAGCACCTCAGTATATCAGGCAAATGCTAACAGCCATAAATGGAGAAGTCAACAGTATCACAGTAACAGTGGGGACTTAAACACCCCACTTACATCAATGGACAGATCATCCAGACACAAGATCAGTAGGGAAGCACAGGCCTTGAGTGACACATTAGACGAGATAAACTAAACTCATTTTATGAGGCCACCATCACCCTGATACCAAAACCAGACAACAGTACCACACAAAAAGAAAATTATGGGCCAATATCATGGATAAACATAGACGCAAAAATCCTCAACAAAATACCAGCAAACTGTATCCAACAATAAATTATTAGGATCATACACCATGATCAAGTGGGATTTATCCCAGGGATACAAGGATTTTTCAATATCCGCAAATCAATCAGTGTGATACATCACATTAACAAATTGAAGAATAAAATCCATATGATCATCTCAATTGATGCAGAAAAAGCTTCTGACAAAATTCAACACCCACTGATGATAAAAACTCTCCAGAAAGTGGACATGGAGGGAACCTACCTCAACATAATAAAGGCCATATAGGACAAACCCCCAGCCAACATCATACTCTTCAGTGAAAAGCTATCAGCATTCCCTCTAAGATCAGGAGCAAGACAAGGGCATCCACTCCCACCACTTTTATTCAACATAATTTTGGAAATCCTAGCCATGGCAATCAGAGAATAAAAAGAAATGAAAGGAACCTAAAATGGAAAAGAAGAAGTAAAACTGTCACTGTTTGCAGATGATATGATACTATACATAGGAAATCCTAAAGAAGCTATTAGAAAACTACTAGAGCTCATCAATGAATTTGGTAATATTTCAGGATACAAAATTAATACACAGGAATCTCTTGTATTTCTATACACTAATAAAGATCAGAAAGAGGAATTAAGGAAACAATCCCATTTACCATCGCATTGAAAAGAAAATGAATACCTAGGAATAAACCTACTTAAGGAGGCGAAGGACCTGTACTCCAAAAAGTATAAGACACTGATGAAAGAAACTGAAGATGACAAAGAGTTGGAAAAATATACCATGTCCTTGGATTGGAAGAATCAATATTCTTAAAGTGACTATACTACCCAAGACAGTCTGAAGATTCATTGTAATCCCTAACAAATTACCAATGGCATTTTTCACAAAACTCAAACAAAAAGTTTTAAAACATGAATGGAAACTCGAAAGACCCTGAAAAGCCAAAGCAATCCTGAGAAAGAAAACTGGAGCTGGAGGAATCAGGCTTCCTGTCTTCAGACTATACTACAAAGATAATAGTCATCAAGACAGTATGGTACTAGCACAAAAACAGAAATATACATCAATGGTACAGGATAGAAAGCTCAGAAATTAACCCATGCACCTCTGTTCAATTAATCTACAACACAGGAGGCAAGAATATACCATGGAGAGAAGACAGTCTCTTCAATAAGTGGGTGTTGGGAAAACTGGACAGCTACATGTAAAAGAATAAAATTACAACATTCTCTAACACCATATATAAAAATAATATCAAAATGGAATAAAGACCTAAACGTAATACCAGATACTATAAAACTCTCAGTGGAAAACATAGGCAGAAGACTCTGACATAAATTGCTGCCATCTTTTTGGACCCACCTCCTAGAGTAATGAAAATAAAAACAAAAACAAACAAATGGGACCTAATTAAACTTAAAAGCCTTTGCACAGCAAAGGAAACCACAGACAAAAGGAAAAGACAACCCACAGAATGGGAGAAAATATTTGCAAATGATGTGAGTGACGAGATTAATCTCCAATATGCAAACAGCTCATACAGCTCAATATCAAAAAGAGAAACACCCCAATCAAAAAATGAGCTGAAGATCTACATAGACATTTCTCCAAAGAAGAAATACAGATGGCCAAAAACCACATGAAAAGGTGCTCAACGTTGCTAATTATTGAGAAATGCAAATCAGAATTGCATGGCAAAAAGACAACCCTCAGAATGGGAGAAAACATTTGCAAACGAAGCAACTGACAAAGAATTAATCTCCAAAATATATAAGCAGCTCATGCAGCTCAATATCAAAATCAAACAACCCAAACCAAAAACGGGCAGAAGATCTAAATAGATATTTCTCCAAAGAAGACATACAGATTGCCAACAAACACATGAAAGGATGCTCAACATCACTCATCATTAGAGAAATGCAAATCAAAACTACAATGAGTATCACCTCACACTGGTCAAAATGGCCATCATCAAAAAATCTACAAACAATAAATGCTGGAGAGGGTGTGGAGAAAAGGGAACACTCTTGCACTGTTGGTGGGAATGTAAATTGATACAGCCACTATGGAGACCAGTATGGAGGTTCCTTAAAAAAAAAAAACTAAAAATAGAACTACCATACAACCCAGCAATCCCACTATTGAGCATATACCCTGAGAAAACCATAATTCAAAAAGAGTCATGTACCACAATGTTCATTGCAGCTCTATTTACAATAGCTGGGACATGGAAGCAACCTAACTGTCTATCGACAGATGAATGGATAAAGAAGACATGGCACATATATACAATGGAATATTACCCTGCCATAAAAAGAAACAAAATTGAGTTATCTGTTGTGAGGTGGATGGACCTAGAGTCTGTCATACAGAGTGAAGTAAGTCAGAAAGAGAAAAACAAATACCGTACGCTAACACATATATATGGAATCTAAAACAAACAAAAAAAGGTTCTGAACAACCTAGGGGAAGGACAGGAATTAAGACGCAGACGTAGAGAATGGACTTGAGGACATGGGGAGGGGGAAGGGTAAGCTGGGATAAAGTGAGAGAGTGGCATGGACATATATACACTACCAAACGTAAAATAGATAGCTAGTGGGAAGCAGCCTCATAGCACAGGGAGATCAGCTCGGTGCTTTGTGACCACCTAGCGGGGTGGGATAGGGAGGATGGGCGGGAGATGCAAGAGGGAGGGGATATGGATATATATGTATACCTGATTCACTTTGTTATACAGCAGCAACTAACACAACAGTGTAAAGCAATTATACTCCAATAAAGATGGTAAAAAATAAAGATACATGCACCCCAATGTTCATTGCAGCACTATTTACAATAGCCAGGATATGGAAGCAACCTTAGTGTCCATCCACAGATTAACTGGATAAAGAAGATGTGGTACATATACACACTGGAATATTACTCAGCAACAAAAAAGAATGAAGTAATACCTTTTCCAGAAACATGGATGGACCTAGAGATTATCATACTAAATTGAAGTATGTCACATAAAGACAAATATCATATGGTATGACTGATATGTGGAATCTAAAAAAAAATGATACAAATAGACTTTCGAAGCAGAAACAGACTCACAGACTTCAAAAACAAACTTTGGTTATGAAAGGGGAAAAGTGGGGGAGGGATAAATTAGGAGTTGGGGATTAACATTTACACACTTCTATATGTCAAATAGATAATCAAGAAGGACTTACTGTATAGAACAGAGAACTCTACTCAGTATTCTGAAATAACCTATATGGGGAAAAAAGTCTGAAAAAGAGTATATGTGTACCTGAATCACTTTGCTGTACACCTGAAACTAACACAACATTGTAAATCAACTATAATATAAAAATTTAGGGGCTTCCCTGGTGGCGCAGTGGTTGAGAGTCCGCCTGCCGATGCAGGGGACACGGGTTCGTGCCCCGGTCCGGGAGGATCCCACATGCCGCGGAGCGGCTGGGCCCGTGAGCCATGGCCGCTGAGCCTGCGCGTCCGGAGCCTGTGCTCCGCGACGGGGGAGGCCACAGCAGTGGGAGGCCCGTGTACCGCAAAAAAAAAAAAAAAAAAATTTAGTTTACAAAAATGTCTCTACTACCCAAAACTCTCTACAGATTCAATGCAGTCTCCATCAAAATTCCAGTGGCATTTTTTTCACAGAAATGGAACCAACAACTGTAAGATTTCTATGGAACCACAAGAGACCAGAGGAACCAATGCAATCTTGACAAAAAAGGGGCATCATGCTTCCCGATTTCAAACTATATTACAAAGTGATAGTAATGAAAATAATATGCTATTGGTATAAAAACACACACATAGATCAATGGAAGAGAGTAGAGAGCCCAGAAATCTACACATATATGTTCAATTTATGACAAAAATGCCAAGAATATACAATGGCGAAATCACTGTGTCTTCAGTAAATGGTAGTGGGAAATCTGGACAGCCACATGCAAAATAATGAAGCTGGATCCTGATCTTACACCGCTCACAAAATTTAAGTCAAAATGGATCAAAGATTTGAATGTAAGACCTGAAGCCATAAAACCCCTAGAAGGAAACATAGGCAGTAAGCTTTTTTTTTTTTTTTTTGCGGTATGCGGGCCTCTCACTGTTGTGGCCTCCCCCGTCGCGGAGCACAGGCTCCGGACGCGCAGGCTCCGGACGCGCAGGCTCAGCGGCCATGGCTCACGGGCCCAGCCGCTCCGCGGCATATGGGATCCTCCCAGACCGGGGCACGAACCCGTATCCCCTGCATCGGCAGGCGGACTCTCAACCACTTGCGCCACCAGGGAGGCCCGGCAGTAAGCTTTTTGACATAGGTCTTGATCTTGGTTTTTTGATCTGACTCCAAAAGCAAAGGCAACACAGACAAATAAAAACAAGTGGGATGACATTAAACTAAAAATGTTCTGCACGGCAAAGGAAACCATTAACAAAAAGGCAATCTAATGAATAGGAAAAGTATGCATTACAAGTTATATATCTGATAATGGGTTAATGTCTAGAATACATAAAGAATTCACTAAAGAAAAAAAGAAATAATCCAATTTAAAAATAGCCAGAGGGGCTTCTCTGGTGGCGCAGTGGTTAAGGGTCTGCCTGCCGATGCAGGGGACACAGGTTCATGCCCCAGTCCGGGAAGATCCCACATGCCACGGAGCAGCTGGGCCCGTGAGCCATGGCTGCTGAGCCTGCACGTCCGGAGCCTGTGCTCCGCAACGGGAGAGGCCACAACAGTGAGAGGCCCGCGTACCGCAAAAAAAAAAGGCCAGAGAATTTTATAGATGTTTTTCTTAAAGAGGACATAGAGATGGCCAACAGGTACATTGAAAAGATGCTCAACATCAGTAATCATCAAGAATATGCAAATAAAAACCATAGTAAGATATCACCTCATACCTGTCAGAATGGCTGCCAGCAAAATGACAACAAATCACAAGTGTTTTCCAGGATGTAGAGAAATGGGAACCCTTGTGCACGCTTGGTGCGAGTGTAAACTGGTCCAGACACTATGGAAAACAGGAGGTTCCTCAAAAATTTAAAAATAGAACTAGCTTTTGATAAAAATTCCACTTCTGGGTATTTATCCAAAGAAAACAAAAACACTAACTTCAAAAGGTATACACAACTGTATGTTCATTGCAGCATTATTTACCATAGCCAAGATATGGAAGCAACCTAAATGTTCATCTATGGATGAATGGATACAGAAAATGTGGTGTGGTGTGTGTGTATATGGGGGTGAGAAATATTTAGTCATAAAAAATAATGAAATCTTGCCATTTGTGACAACATGAATGAAAAAGAATTATGCTAAATAAAATAAGTCAGAGAAACATTGATACTATATGATCTCACTCTGTGGAATCTAAAGAAAACAAATAAACACACACAACAAAAAACCCCAAGGTTATAGGTACAGAGAACAGATTGATGGTGGTCAAAGGCAGGGGACTGGGGGTGGGTGAAATGGATGAAGGGGGTGAAAAGGTACAATCTTTTGGTCATGAAATGTCATGGGGGTGCAATGTACAGCATGGTCACTACTGTTAATACTGCACCGCATATTTGAAAATTGCTAGGAAAGTAGATTCTAAAATTTCTCATTAAAAAATTTTTTTGGAACGCATATGGCGACAAATGTTAAGTAGACTCATTCTTGTGATCATTTTGCAGTGCATACAAATATCAAATCCTTATATTGTACGTCTGAAACTAATACATCAGCTAACCTCAATAAAACTAACATGTAAAAAAGCATACACCTGAAAGCTTCTCTGTCATTAGCTAATTGTGATGATGAATCTGTCAGACACATAGCAAACTTTTAAACCATGTTGCCTATTAGTATCCATTATCTCTATTTTCAATTGTGTCGACAGCTGGATATGCTGAGCTGGAAAGAAATGAACTCAGAATGTGAGGATCCAAGTCTGATGGGATCAAGTGACCCCCATGTAACTGAATGAGCCCATATAATCAAGTGACCACATGGGATCAAGTGAGCCCATGTAATCAACGTGAGAGAAAGAATACAAGTCTTACAGATGAAATTTCAAGTACCCAACCCCAGAAGGCCCAGCAAAATACCCTCCTGGCTGACCTCCAACTCCCCGCCTCTTGTTTGACCAGAATCTGGATATGCTGAGCTGAAAAGAAATGAACTCAGAACATGAGGACCCAAGTCTGATTTCCCACTTTGCCCCTCACCAGTAATCCTCAATGAATTATTGAGAAGCTCACTTAAATTATTCAAATGCCTATTTAAATATCTATTTGAAATAATAAAGCTTGTTGGGAAGCAGGTTATAAATCGCCACGGGTATGAAACAGCCTACAGATTTGAGCCTTGAGAGGATGCATGGCTTTAGGAGAATGAAACACGCAGGGGAGCTTTACTGCATTGGGGGAGCTAGAATTTTACCTCTGGGGACACATTTGACAATCACTGGTAGGGGCTAGGACTAGGGTGAGGGGAGAGGGGTCTTATTTGGGGTGGAAAATTTAAGGGGTTCTGAAAACTCAGTGGTCAGAATAATATTTTAAGGCAAGGTCTGTGAAGAGCAAAACGAATGCCAAGAAATCCATGAGGAGCAAAATATCAAATCTGTAATGAGGACAGGGCTTGACAGGGCTGGGGTTGGAGTGAGGACACCGGGACAGGTCACAGATGCAGGAACACCTGCTTCGTCCTGTCCTCTGGTGCTACTCCTTGTGTGGGGGATGGTCTGAGTGAGGGTGAGGTGATTCCCTCGGGGATCAGCCACACCACAGCCGACTCCAGTCACTGGTTCTAAGCTAGTGGGATCCTGAATCCTTTATACTTTTGCATAGCAAAGGAAACCATAAAATAAAAAGACAGCATACGGAATGGGAGAAAATATTTGCAAACTATGGAACTGACCAGGGCTTAATTTACAAAATATACAAACAGCTCATACAGCTCAATATCAAAAAAAAAAAAAAAAAAAACCAAAAACACCAAAGAGCCCAATCAAAAAATGGGCAGAAGACCTAAACAGACATTTCTCCAAAGAAGACATACAGATGACCAACAGGCACATGAACAGAAGGTCAACATCAATAATTATTAGAGAAATGCAAATCAAAACTACAATCAGCAATCACCTCACACCAGTCAGAATGGCCATCATCGACAAGTCTACAAACAATAAATGCTGGAGAGGGTGTGGAGAAAAGGGAACCCTCTTGCACTGCTGGTGGGAATGTGAATTGGCACGGCCACTATGGCGAACAGTATGGAGGTTATTTAAAAAACTAAAAACAGAATTACCATATGATCCAGCAATCCCAGTCCTGGGCGTATGTCCAGACCAAGCTATAATTCAAAAAGATACATGCACCCCAGTGTTCATAGCAGCACTATTCACACTGGAAACAAATGTCCAGCGACAGATGAATGGATAAAGAAAATGTGGTACATATATATATAATGGAATATTACTCAGCCATAAAAAGAATGAAATCATGCTATTTGCAATAACATGGATGGACCTACAGATTATCCCTTACCAAGTGAAGTAAGCCAGACAGAGAAACACAAATATCATATGGTATTGCTTATATATGGATTCTAAAAAATAATACAAATGAGCTTACTTACAAACCTCAAATAGACTCATAGACATAGAAAACAAACTTATGGTTACCAAAAGGGGAAAAGGAGGGAGGGATAAATTAGGAATTTGGAATTAGCAGATACACACTTCTATATACAAAATGGATAACCAACAATGACCTACTGTATAGACCAGGGAACTATATTTAACATCTTGTAATAACCTATAATGAAAAAGAATCTGAAAAAGATTATATATATATATATATATATATATATATGTAAAACTGAATCACTTTGTTGAAGCTAACCAACACTGTAAATTAACTATACTTCAATAATCAAAAAAAAGGATGTTGTGATCCATCTAAGAAATGATGGTAAAAAAGACCGAACACGTCAGTCTGCTTTCGGATTTAACTTTCATCTGTATGATTTCTGTTCAAAAAAAGTCAAGGTCCCTTTCAGTCCAGTTGCTACTAAAATCTGAGGGACCGGTTCCAGAATTTCAGGAGGTTGAAGAGCAGGGATGAGACTCAACTCTGACTTGCGGCTTCCGTCCGTCTCACTCATCACCATGGCTCCAACTCACTGACTGCATAGAGACCTAAGGGTATAAGGTGGGCTGCCCTTGAATTTTATGTAAGTCTAAACAGCCACACTTACAGAGGCTACACACCATCACCAAACTTACACTGCTTAATCTGGCAACACACACAAATCCCACTATATTCCATATCAGGAAGATCACGTGGCAGAATGTGCATTGCCCGTTGTGTTCAGGGGCATCTATTTCAGTTCTCCTAGATACAGATGAAGAAACTGAGGCACAGAGTCATAGCCGTACTTGCCCAAAGCCACAGACCTCCACAGCAGCCTACGCGTAGAATCCAGCCTTCCTGACTATCACGGAAATATCACACTTCTCCCAGGGATATTTAGTGCTGCCCAGTTGGCGTGAAAACACTCTGACCGCTTTCAACACTATACCTAGCCAAAGATGTGTGCTTTTTTCTTTTTTTTTTGGTACACAGGCCTCTCACTGCTGTGGCCTCTCCCGTTGCAGAGCACAGGCTCTGGACGCGCAGGCTCAGCGGCCATGGCTCACGGGCCCACCCGCTCCACAGCATGTGGGATCTTCCTGGACCGGGGCATGAACCCGTGTCCCCTGCATCGGCAGGCGGACTCTCAACCACTGCGCCACCAGGGAAGCCCAGCACGTGTGCTTGGAGCATGCATGCTTCCTTCTGCTCAGATACTGAACAAGATACGACACTAGCTACCCAGCCCTCCAACCAACTGGGTCAGAATTCAAAGAACCTGGGGCAGCCCTGAGGTCCAGAGGCTCAGATAAGAATGTGATTCCCTCAACAATAAACATAACAGTAACCACCATTGAATAAGCATGTACTATGTGAGCTCTCTATTAGACTGTGGACATGCATTTTCTTTCGCCTAGGAAGACCATCGGAGGATAAAGTTACCCAGGGGCACGGAAACCCAGCTTGGATTCTAGAAACCATGTTTTTTCTATGGCACTGCTTTTGAGTAAGGTCCTGTCCACCTGGTTCTCCAGGTTTACATGGAAGTTTCCTGCTGTGGGGGTTGTCGCCCAATCCTGAACATAGGCTGCCTTGCCTGAGGCTCTGACCTAGGCCGTCTATGTCTTATGAAGCCCCTGCCTGCAATAATTGGACCTGACTTGTGGACTCAGTCACTGCCTGCAGCACTGCTCCTTTAGGGATGGATTTCTGACAACCAGGCCATTCACTGCTCACTGTCCAGACCAGAAGCTCTGGGGTGGAGTTTGTTCACCCAGCCTGACCTACCTTATTTTTTTTCCCCCGGTACGTGGGCCTCTCACTGCTGTGGCCTCTCCTGTTGCGGAGCACAGGCTCCGGACGCACAAGGTCAGCAGCCATGGCTCACAGGCCCAGCCGCTCAGCAGCATGTGGGATCCTCCCGGCCAGGGGCACGAACCCGCGTCCCCTGCATCGGCAGGTGGACTCTCAAACACCACGCTACCTGGCAAGCCCTGACCTACCTTGAATACCTTCTCCACAACAGCTGTTGATGTGCAATCTTTGGATGGTCACTTACTGTGGGCCAGCATTACATTAACCTCCTAAAATTTATTGTTGAACTTGAGTCGTCTTCATGCACCCTGCACCCTCAGGTAGCCTCTCATCCAAGCCCACATCATGGCCAAAAGCATGAAGAAATATTCTTCTGGTTTGTTGACATAGTCCAATTGCCCCGTGCAAGAGCCATCCCGATAAACAACAGATGTGAGATGTACACAGACTGCGGGTTGCTGCAGAATCACAGTATAGTTCACATTTTCAGTGGGAAAGTCACCCGACACAGGTTTGTAAAGTCATATCAGTGGTGACAAGGAAGTTGGAAAAGTAGTGATTGGTAAGGTGGAGAGTCACAATTAGTCTCAGGTGAGAGCAGTTCAGTGTACGGGCTGCTTTACGTACATCAGTTCTTTACAATGTGCATGAAAGTCACCTGGGCCTCGTGTTACAACGTGGTTTTTGAACTCAGTACAGCTGAGGTGGGGCCTGCATTTCTAACAAGCCCCCCAGCATGCTGAAAGCCGCTGGGCCTCAGGCTACACTCTGCACAGCAAGCCCATCCACCTCCTTGATGCGAGTTTAAAAAGGAAGGAATGTAGTTGCCTTACTTGGATGTAAGTCATGCATGTAGGTGGCTTTAGAAACTTCCAACTAAGCTGCATGATCTTCCCAGAAAAGTAACCATTCACCTCATGATGTATTTTTAAGAGACCCACCGAAAAGAAGTGCTATTTGTTGCCCAGGCTTGTAAAGAGATCTTCTCAGAGGGGGGAAACAAACTTGAGGAAAACAAACATGGTGGTCTAATGTATTGTGTTTGACAGAAATATTGATAAAGAGTTTTATTTTAAATATAAACACAAGTGTAAGACAAAAAAACAAGCAACAACAACACGTGGAGGCTTTAATTACAGGCACACCTTTTCTTACTGTGTTTGCTTTATTAGTCTTCACAGATACGGCATTTTTTACAAATTGAACGTTGGTGGCAACCCTGCATCGAACAAGTGTATTGGCGCCATTTTCCAAGAGCATTTGCTCTGTGTGTGTCTCTGTGTCTCATTTTGGTAATTCTCACAGTATTTCAAGCTTTTTTATTATGATTCTATTTGTTATGTTGATCAGTTGTCTTTGATGTGACCACTGAAATAAGATTGCCCCTCTCTGAAGGATTAGATGTTGGTGAGCATTTTTCAGCAATAAAGTAAATACTTGGAGGGAAATTGCTGGATTATATGAAGACGCTGAATTTTTGAGGTAAGGTCATAAGGTAGTTCACTTTGCCCAGACTTTGGGCTTGAAGACATAGTGTGTTCTTTTTAAGACATTATTTAAATGTGATATTATTATTTAAGTTATGAGATATTTGTGGAGTTTATAAAGACTTTCATAACTGTTTTAGATTCACAGCATAATTGAAAAGAAGGTGGAGAGATTTCCCAGACACCCACTGCCCGTACGTACGCACAGCTTCCCCATTACCCTACACCCCTCCCGCCCCCCAGCGTGGTACGTTTGTTAAACTGACGGACCTACATGGACACATCATCACCCAAAGTCCATGGTTTACATTAGGGTTCACTTTTGGTGTTTTATGTTCTATAGGTTTGAATATGTAATGACATGCACCCACCAGTATACTATCCGTAGTTTCACTATGAAAAATCCTATGCTTCGTCTATTTATCCCTCTCCCACCCCAGGCAACCGCTGATCTTTTTACTGTCTCCATAGTTTTTCCCTTTTCAGAATTTCGCCCACTTGGAAGCATACAGAATGTAGCCTTTTCAGACTAGCTTCTTTCACTTAGTAAAATGCGTTTATGTTTCTTCCACGTCCTTTCATGGCTTGATGGTTCTTTTCCTTTTCTTTTTTTTTTTAGTGCCAAATAATGGTCCGTTATCTGGTGGTACCACATTTTACTAATCAATGCACCTACTGAAGGACATCTTGGTTGCTTGCAAGTTTGAGCAATTATGATTATACACATGCCACAAATATCCACATACAAGTTTCTATGGCACATAAGTTTTCAACTCCTTTGGGGAAATACCAAGGAGTATTACTGCTGGATCGTATGGTAGGACTATGCGTACTTTGAAGAAACTGCCAAATTGTCCCCCAGAGGGGCTGTACCGTTTTGCATTCCCACCAATGAGTTCCTACACCTCAACATCCTCAGCAGCACTTCGTGTTGTCAAACAGTAGTTAACTATGCAAATATCCTTGAAAAGATACAGCCGAACAGAAGAGCCGTTATTACCTGCTTGTAAGACATCCAAACAGATGAGTGACAAGAGAGGAATCATCTACCAACAACCTACAAAGAATGAACTATGGAGAAAACGCCCCCTTGAGAGGACCAGCGGTTGAAGGACCCTGCTAGCCCAGGCTGATCTTGCAAGCAGGGAGCTAGTGAACCAAATCCCTAACTTCAAACTCCCTTCACCCTTTGAACACCTGTGTGATCTCCTCCGTTGAACCCACAGGGAACCCGCAAGTCACAGGATCCCACTGATAAATCCAAGTCAGCTTCCTGGGCAGAGAAGAGGGTTGGGAAAGATGAAGGTCCATGGCACATCTTGTGATACACACCACGATCCACCTCCACTTCTCCTGTTGAGTCTGATGCTGCTTCCGCATGGACCTTCCAAGAGTATTTCAGTTTAGCGGAAGCATGAGAATTGACAAGAACTGGGTGTCAGGAGACCTAACTTCTTCCTTTCGGTCTCGCAAGAAACAATTATTTGGTTGTTGCTTCTTACTATGCTGTGTACAAATAAAATCAGTCATGTACAGATACCTTCGTTCATACGAGCATCATTTCCCTTAGGGAAATTCCTGGAAAAGTCATTACTAAACAGGATGATTGCCAAATTACTTTCCACATATGTTGTTCTAGTTTATACTCCCACTTGTTCTGAAAATATATAGGAGGCTTCATTGAAGGCCCACATCTACCTGCCCAAGACTTCTTCCAATTTTAAGGAACAATAATGTATAGTTATTTGAGAGCATAAGATAGCTCTAACTTCCCTTTACTCTATCCCCCAGGATGGTCCTGGTCTTCACAGAACAGCCGAGAACAGGGGCCACCGTGATGTTATAAGTGTGAGGCAGATATCTGCCCTCCGTCCTGCGGTAGCCTACAGGGTGCTGTGGACGTCGAACACAGCATTTAGGTAACAGTTATTGGATTCACTGTCCGGGGTGGAAGGTAGATACCCCAACCATGAGTATGGCAGCATGGCCAGCAAGACACAGAAGGAATAGAGGGCAGTGCTGGGCAACGGTGCTGTGCCCTCAGACACTGGGGCTCCGAGAACATCCGACCAGATGGGCTCCGCCCCTTGAGGGAGGGGCCGTAGGTAAATGAACAGCACGGAACGCAGACAGGGAGCTAAGCGTCAGACCATGGATCGAGAATGATGCTGACGAGTGATACTAGTCAAAATCTATGGCTTAGACGTAGAAAAAGACTCCAGTTAGTTTGACTAGCAAAGCAGCAGGGATATTTTAGCCTTCAACTAATTCACTGTATCTGACCAGGCAGCTGCAAGTGACATAGATTTCTTTGAACACGATATAGAACCTTCTAGTATGATAAGGGCCAGGTGATTTTAGTTAGGAAAGACATGTTTAAAAAGCCCTTAGAACCAAAATAATTGGAGGACGAGAATGGCGGACCGTGACAGTTAAAGGATGCCTCGGCACAGGATCAAGTATACAATCTTAGAGAAACTATTCGTTTCTACTGAGTACCTGATGAGCTTGGATAGTAAGGGGAATCCAATACACTAAGTCCCCACTACACATGAACGAGTTCCATTCAGAGAGCGTGTTTGTAAGTGCAATTTGTTCGTAAGTCGAACAAAGTTAGCTTAGGTACCCCAATTAACACAATCGGCTATAGAGTACTGTACGGTAATAGGTTTATAATACTTTTCACACAACTAAGACATAATAGACAAACACACAAAAAAAAGAAAACATTTCCAGTCTTACACTACAGTACCTGGAAAAGCACAGCAGTCCAGTACAACAGTGGGCATCCAGGGGCTGATATCAAGGGAACAGGCAAGGAGAGTTACTGACTGGAGGAGAGAGAGGAGGTGGGAGATGGTAGAGTGGATGCATCATCAGCAATAGGAGATGGAGGGCAAGCTGCAAGGTCACACAACCCTGACGCTGATGGCACAGGTGCTGGTTCCTTGCTGGATTCAATTCTATCTATAAAGGTACTGTACTGCTGTACTGTATACAGTACCATGAAGTACACAAAAGCACAAGTACTTGTAGACGATGCACGCACGTGACAATGCACACCAGATACGTGAACTAACTTATGTGACTGGATGTGGGAATGCACATTCACAGCTTTGAAAGTTCGCAACGTGAAGGTTCGTATGTCAGGGACTTACTGTACCCCAGTGCAAGGATACACTAGCTCAGATGCCTGGGGAAGTGGTAAATGCTCAGAGAAGCCTGTGGTTGAGTGAGGATGCCTTTCGGAAGTGTATAGCTGTTACATGTAGTTATGGAATATTCTAGGACAAGGCAGGCTCAAGGCCACCAGCTATCTTTCCAGATTAGAGAGGCAATCCTGTATATCCATTAACACCCAGCTACATGGCATCGGGACAGTAACAACATACAGATCCAGGTGGCCCCAGCCCAGATTTTCTTCTTGCTGGCTGCCAGGAGCCTGAACTCCTTCCAAGTTTAGTCCTAGCCTCTCCTAGTCTGAAGTATTCAGCGAAATTTCTTAAATTGGGCTTTCTTAGAAAGTTTTCCATATTTTGTAAGTTTGGTGTGTTGAACACACAACAAAGAACATACAATATAGACCAGAAGAGTGAATGCCAGTAGTCAAAACATCTGGACATTTAGACTTGTTGAAATATTCATTGGCCCCTGAGTTCAAAAACACTTCAAATATGACCCACTTATGCTGACATGTGTGGTTTTTTTGGAGTTAAAGAGTCCTGAAAAGTAAGCAAGGACGCTTTCCAATGTTGAGTTAATAATTTACGAAGAGCTATTTGGCTTTATCTCGACTTTGCTGCGTAACCTGGAGACTTCCACGTTGAGTGTTTTCACCTTTGCGTGTACCTGCTTGTTTATCTTCTTTCCTCTCCAGGCTACAGACTTCCACAGCAGTGGGAACGGGGTGGAGAGGGCATCATTTCCTTTTTTAAATATGTCTTCTATCCCACTGATATTTGTCTTTTCCCATGTGCTTACCTTTTTCTTCTGCTCTAAGTGTTTTGGGAGGATGCTGCAACATGATCTAGGGAGAAAAATGGCATCTGAAATGTAGAGTCACAGCAGTTCAGTAGATTTACTCACTGCTGTTTGACCAGTGGTGTTCACTCTTCATTTCTCAGTCCTCAAATTAGAAATGTCAGATTTGTATTAATACCATATGCCATTAATACCATTGGGTTAAAGTCTTTAAGGTAATTGTTGGAAAGGGAAAAAAACAGGAAAGGACAAAACTCAGTAGAGAATACACACATCTAAATCCAATTCTGCACCAAACTTGGAACAGAACCCCAAGTCCTATTTTAGTGAATATTAAGACATCTGTTGTTGAATCGGTTACCTAATGCGTAAAGAAACTCAGTCTGGGGAGGAAGTTCAAAAGCCACTGATACAAGATATATCTATATCGATACACGGTTATCAGTAGCCAAAAAGCTGAGTTCCTTGCGCAATGTGCTGTAGCCTAGACGTCAGAATAGGGTATTGTGAGCCAGATTCAACCTAAGGAGGTGTCTGACGCATCTGACCACTGTTCAAGGTATGTGTGACCTCACGCAGGGTGAGGACGAATCCCTTAGAGTTCTGGCTTCTGAAAACTCGGAAGACCCAGCAGCACTAGGTGACGTGCTTCCACGGTGACACTCAGCTGGATCCCTGAGCTGCCGTCCCCTTGAGACAAGCCACACGCTTGGTCATTCACTACAGTCCTCACCCCTCCCTATTGGCACCCCTGGCCCACTTCCCTTTTTTGTATCACTTGCCACTGTAGGTATCTGAATTAGTCATGCACCTCAAGGTTCCTGCTGCTCCTATGCAAGGGGACCCTTAGCCCCTATCGGCCTGTGACCAAGGCAATGAGGCTAGACAAGAGTTACAGGACAGGGCTTCCCTGGTGGCTCAGTGGTTGGGAGTCCGCCTGCCGATGCAGGGGACCTGGGTTCGTGCCCCGGTCCGGGTGGATCCCACGTGCCGCAGAGTGGCTGGGCCCGTGAGCCATGGCCGCTGGGCCTGCGCGTCTGGAGCCTGTGCTCCACAATGGGAGAAGCCATAACAGTGAGAGGCCCGCGTACCACAAAACAAAACGAAAAAAGGTTACAGGACAGCCTGTACGCAGATCACCCTGCACCCCTCCTTCTACGACTTCAGTTGGAGCAAGTATCTCCTGTCTGTTTGGTTTAGACAAGCAGTCTAACGCCCAGGCTGAGAATTAGACCCTGATGTGCAGAGAAAACGGGGCCAGAAAGAGAATGAAACCAGTCCGGGTCAACATATTCAAAGCTGTGCCTGCTCTAAGACCCAGACGTTTTGCTTTGGGAATCTGCTCAGAGGACCAAGTGACAGTGAGGAAACCTTCCTAGAATAAATACTAGGCGTCTCTAGCGTGGCTGCTCCGTGGATTCATGGCTTAATCTTAAGAGCATGTTCATCACCAGGGAGTGTTCCGTACTCTTGCATCCCAGCCTACACGAGAGCTCTCACTAGGGCAGACCCAGCGCCCAGCAGGGTTAAGAAGCCAGCCGTAAGAACAGTCTGAAAGACGGTGAAGTTCGACATGTCACTTTAGTATTTATGTTCGACTTTGGGATCTAACAGAAGGATGGAGGAAGGGAACCACACGTCGAACAAACATCTTGTGACGGGGTTTCCTGCTGATCCTTTCAGCCAGCCTCCAGGATATGAGGAGAGGATCAATCTCTGCCTAAAGAAACCTTTTTATTTTCCATGATCAAAACTGCCTCACCCAGAAAGGCATCCAAGCCAGGGGGCCTTCAGAGTAAGGGATAAACCCACTCCAGGCTGGCAGGAAGGTCACCTTAGCCATTTCTTCCCTCAACCTAGGAGGAGAAGGAAGAGGAAGACCTATTTTGACTGACAAAGGATGCCGCTGGGGACAAAGAATGTCACCTGCCACTTCAGTAAACAAAGGATGTTGGAGCCATTCAGCCCTCAGCCACCCCACTGACTGTGCACCCTAAGGGGATTCAAGATGGGGACAACAGGATGCTGGCCCCAGATAGCTAAGGTACAGATCAAAGGAATGACTTCAGTGAACCCAGACTCTTGCATCTTCACATACATAGAGAAGCACGAAAATCATTAACGTGAGATGTCTGTTTTTTTCTGTGATGAGCAGTGACCACCTCATGTTAAACTACATATGTTCCCCCAGCCCCCAGCAAAAACTTCTGTATATCCCCGCTCCTTTCTTACCTTTTTGGCACAGAACCTCAGAGCTATCTGAGAGGCTGTCTCCTGAACTACAGTCCTCAGTAAGGGCCCCTGAATACAACATAGCTCTCAACTCTTAGGTTGTGTGCACCCTCCAACCCCAACCCAGTCATACCAGTGTAAGCTGGAGAATTAGACTACAGAAAATGACATACTGCAAACAGCCTACTGCTGTGCCACTCAAACTGGGTCCACAGCCCAATATCCGAATCTCCTGGGAGCCTGTTGGAAATGCACATTCTCAGGCCATAACCCAGGGCCCAAAATCTGAGGATGGGGCCCAAGGGTTAAGTTTAGGAAGCACTCCACCATCAAGGTGATTCCTATGCACAACCTCAAGCATGAAAAGCACTCAAAACATCTCTATGGTGATTTAATGATATCCCTGTCAAATTATCCATGATACATGTGTACAAATATTTATTTATTTATTTAGGTTGCACTGGGTCTTAATTGTGGCAGGCAGGCTCCTTATTTTCGCTTATCAGCTCCTAGTTGCATCCTGCGGGCTCCTTAGTTGTGGTTCATGGCTCCTTAGTTGTGGCGCACGGCCTCCTTAGTTGTGGCACACGGCCTCCTTAGTTGTGACATGCAAACTCTCAGTTGCAGCATGCAAGTGGGATCTAGTTCCCTGACCAGGGATGGAACCCGGGCCCCCTGCATTGGGAGCACAGAGTCTTATTCACTGCTCCACCAGGGAAGTCCCCTTTCACAGAACTAAAATAATTCAAAATTTATATAGAACCATTAAAGACCCAGAATTGCCAAAGTGATCCTGAGTCGAAAAAAAAAAGCAGGAGGCCTAACTCTCCCAGACTTCAGCCAATACTACAAACTTACAGTAATCAAAACAGTACGGTTTTGGTACAAAAACAAACATATGGATCAATGGACCAGAACAGAGAGCCCAGAATAAACCCACACACCTATGGTCAATTAATCTTTGACAAAGGAGGCAAGGATATACAATGGGAAAAAGAAAATCCCTTCAGCAAGTGATGCTGGGAAAGTTGGACAGCTGCGTGTAAATCAATGAAGTTAGAACACACCCTCACAACATGCACAAAAATAAACTCAAAATGGCTTAAAGACTTAAAACAGAAGACATGACACCATAAAACTCCTAGAAGAGAACATAGGCAAAACATTGTCTAACATAAATCATACCAATGTTTTCTTAGGTCCTTCTGCCAAGGCCATAGAACTAAAAACAAAAATAAACATATGGGACCTAATCAAACTTACAAGCTTCTGCACAGCAAAGGAAACCATAAACAAACAAAGAAAACATGAAAAGATAACCTACGGAATGGAAGAAAGTATTTGCAAATGACGTGACCAACAAGAGTTTAATCTCCAAATTACACACAGCTCATACAACTCAACAACAACAAAAACAATACAATTGAAAAATGGGCAGAAGACCTGAATAGACATTTCTCCAAAGAAGACAGATGGCCAGTAGGCACATGAAAAGATGCTCAATATCACTAATTATTAGAGAGATACAAATCTAAACTACAATGAGGTACCACCTTACACTGGTCAGATTAGCCATCATTAAAAAGACTACAAACAATATATGCTGGAGAGGGTGTGGAGAAAAGGGAACCCTCCTACACTGTTGGTCGGAACATAAGTTGGTGCAGTCATTATAGAGACAAGTACGGAGATTCCTCAAACTAAAAACAGAATTACCATATGATCCAGCAATCCCAGTCCTGGGCAGATATTCAGAGAAAACTATGATTCAAAAAGATACATGCACCCCAATGTTCATAGTAGCACTATTCACAATAGCCAAGACATGGAAACAACCTTAATGTCCCTTAACAGATGAATGGATAAAGAAGATGTGGTATGTATATACAATGAAATACAATTCAGTCATAAAAAAGAATGAAAGAATGCCATTTGCACTAACATGGATGCAACTAGAGATTATCATACTAAGTGAAGTAAGTCAGAAAGAGAAAGGCAAATACTACATGATATCGTTTATATGTGGAACCTAAAATATGGCACAAATGAACCTATCTCTGAAACTGAAACAGAACCATGAACATAGAGAACAGACTTGTGGTTACCAAGGGGGAGCCAGGGGAGAGAGAGGGATGGACTGGGAGCTTGGGGTTAGTAGATACAAACTATAACATTTAGAATGGATACACGACAAGGTCCTACTGTAGAGCACAGGGAACTATATCCAGTCTCCTGAGATAAACCACAGTGGAAAAGAATATAAAAAATGAATGTATATATGCATATAACTGAGTCACTTTGCTATACAGCAGAAATTAGCACAACACTGTAAATCAACTATACTTCAATAAAAAAAATTAAAACATCTGTGTAGCATCCACACTAAAACACAGGATTTCAGTAGGATGGAAGGGCCTCCACCTGGTCCTTGGGTGACACTTGGTTTTCTTTCCTTGGTATAGGATTCTTCTAATCACATAGGCAAGGCAAGTTCAGTAGCAAGACAATATCTATATGTATATCTATATCTATATATCTCCTAAAGATGCTACCAAAAAATTACTAGAGCTCATAAATGAATTCATTAAAATTGTAGGATACAAAATTAAGATGTAGAAATCTGTAGCATTTCTATACACTGAGAATGAACGATCAGAGAAAAATTAAGGACACAGTCCCATTTACTATTCACATAAGAAAGAATAAAGTACCTAGGAATAAATCTACCTAAGGAGACAAACAAGCTGTATTGCAAAAACTATAAGGTGTTGATGAAAATAACTGAAGATGACACAAACAGATGGAAAGATATACCATGTTCTTGGATTGGAAGAATAAATATTGTTACAATCACCATGTTACCAAATGCAATCTACAGATTGAATGCAATCCCTATCAAATTACCAATGGAATTTTTCACAGGACTGCAAGAAAAAATGTATGGAAACACAAAAGACCCCAAAGAGCAAAAACAGTCTTGTGAAAGAAATGAGCTGGAGGAATCATGGTCCCTTACTTCAGACTGTAGTACAAAGCTACAGCAATGAAAAAAAGTATGGTTCTGGCATAAAAACAGACACACAGGTTAATGGAACAGGATAGAAAGCCCAGAAATGAACCCACACACTTATGGTCAATTAATCTATGATAAAGGAAACAAGAATATACAATGGAGAAAAGACAGTCTTTTCAAAAAGGGATGCTAGGAAAACTGGACAGCTACATGAAAAGAATAAAATTAGAACATTTGCTAACACCATCTACAAAAATAAACTCAAAATGCATTAAAGACTAAATGTAAGACCGGGTACTATAAAGCTTCTAGATGAAAACATAAGCAGAACACTGTCTGACATAAATCGCAGCAGTATTTATTTGGCTCCTTCTCCTAGGGTAATGGAAAAAAAGCAAAAATAAACAAATGAGACCTAATTAAACTTAAAAGCTTTTGCACAGCAAAGGAAACCATAAAATAAAAAGACAGCATACGGAATGGGAGAAAATATTTGCAAACTACGGAACTGACCAGGACTTAATTTCCAAAATATACAAACAGCTCATACAGCTCAATATCAAAAAAAAAAAAAAAAAAAAAAAAAACCAAATCCAAAGAGCCCAATCAAAAAATGGGCAGAAGACCTAAATAGACATTTCTCCAAAGAAGACATACAAATGACCAACAGGCACATGAACAGACGGTCAACATCAATAATTATTAGAGAAATGCAAGTCAAAACTACAATCAGGAATCACCTCACACCAGCCAGAATGGCCATCATCAAAAAGTCTACAAACAACAATGCTGGAGGGGGTGTAGAGAAAAGGGGACCCTCCTACACTGTTGGGGGGAATGTAAGTTGGTGCAGCCACTATGGAGAACAAGATGGAGTGGAGGTTCTTTAAAAAACTAAAAACAGAATTACCATATGATCCAGCAATCCCAGTCCTGGGCATATATCCAGACCAAACTATAATTTAAAAAGATACATGCACCCCAGTGTTCATAGCAGCACTATTCACATTGCAAATAAATGTCCATCAACAGATGAATGGATTAAGAAAATGTGGTACATATATATAATGGAATATTACTTAGCCATAAAAAGAATGAAATAACGCCATTTGCAATAACATGGATGGACCTATAGATTATCCCTTACCAAGTGAAGTAAGCCAGACAGAGAAACACAAATATCATATGGTACCGCTTATATGTGGATTCTAAAAAGTAATAAAAATGAACTTACTTACAAACCTCAAATAGACTCACAGACATAGAAAACAAACTTATAGTTACCAAAAGGGAAAAGGAGGGGGGGATAAATTAGGAATTTGGGATTAGCAGATACACACTTGTATATATAAAATCGATAACCAACACTGATCTACTGTATAGCACAGGGAACTCTGTTTAACATCTTGTAATAACCTATAATGAAAAAGAATCTGAAAAAGATTATATATATATATATATACATATGTAAAAGTGAGTCACTTTGTTGAAACTAACCAACACTGTAAATTAACTATACTTCAATAATCATAAAAAAGGATGTTGTGATCCATCTAAGAAATGATGGTAAAAAAGACTGAACACTTCAGTCTGCTTTCGGATTTACCTTTCATCTGTATGATTTCAGTTCAAAAAAAGTCAAGGTCCCTTTCAGTCCAGTTGCTACTAAAATCTGAGGGACCAGTTCCAGAATTTCAGGAGGTTGAAGAGCAGGGATGAGACTCCACTCTGACTTGCGGCCTCCGTCCGTCTCACTCATCACCATGCCTTCACCTCACTGACTGCATAGAGACCTAAGGGTATAAGGTGGGCTGCCCTTGAATTTTATGTAAGTCTAAACAGCCACACTTACAGGGGCTACACACCATCACCAAACTTACACTGCTTAATCTGGCAACACACACAAATCCCACTATATTCCATATCAGGAAGATCACGTGGCAGAATGTGCATTGCCCGTTGTGTTCAGGGGCATCTATTTCAGTTCTCCTAGATACAGATGAAGAAACTGAGGCACAGAGTCATAGCCGTACTTGCCCAAAGCCACAGACCTCCACAGCAGCCTACGCGTAGAATCCAGCCTTCCTGACTATCACGGAAATATCACACTTCTCCCAGGGATATTTTAGTGCTGCCCAGTTGGCGTGAAAACACTCTGACCGCTTTCAACACTATACCTAGCCAAGCATGTGTGCTTTTTTCTTTCTTTTTTTTTTGGTACACAGGCCTCTCACTGCTGTGCCCTCTCCCGTTGCAGAGCACAGGCTCCGGACGCGCAGGCTCAGCGGCCATGGCTCACGGGCCCACCCGCTCCACAGCATGTGGGATCTTCCTGGACCGGGGCACGAACCCGTGTCCCCTGCATCGGCAGGCGGACTCTCAACCACTGCGCCACCAGGGAAGCCCAGCACGTGTGCTTGGAGCATGCATGCTTCCTTCTGCTCAGATACTGAACAAGATACGACACTAGCTACCCAGCCCTCCAACCAACTGGGTCAGAATTCAAAGAACCTGGGGCAGCCCTGAGGTCCAGAGGCTCAGATAAGAATGTGATTCCCTCAACAATAAACATAACAGTAACCACCATTGAATAAGCATGTACTATGTGAGCTCTCTATTAGACTGTGGACATGCATTTTCTTTCGCCTAGGAAGACCATCGGAGGATAAAGTTACTCAGGGGCACGCAAACCCAGCTTGGATTCTAGAAACCATGTTTTTTCTATGGCACTGCTTTTGAGTAAGGTCCTGTCCACCTGGTTCTCCAGGTTTACATGGAACTTTCCTGCTGTGGGGGTTGTCGCCCAATCCTGAACATAGGCTGCCTTGCCTGAGGCTCTGACCTAGGCCGTCTATGTCTTATGAAGCCCCTGCCTGCAATAATTGGACCTGACTTGTGGACTCAGTCACTGCCTGCAGCACTGCTCCTTCAGGGATGGATTTCTGGCGACAAGGCCATTCACTGCTCACTGTCCAGACCAGAAGCTCTGGGGTGGAGTTAGTTCACCCAGCCTGACCAACCTTTTTTTTTTTCCCCTGGTACGTGGGCCTCTCACTGCTGTGGCCTCTCCCGTTGCGGAGCACAGGCTCCGGACGCACAAGGTCAGCAGCCATGGCTCACAGGCCCAGCCGCTCAGCAGCATGTGGGATCCTCCCGGCCAGGGGCACGAACCCGCGTCCCTGCATCTGCAGGGAGACTCTCAACCACTGCACCACCTGGGAAGCTCTGACCTACCTAAAGTACCTACTCCACAACAGATGCTGATGTGCAATTTTTGTATGGTCACCTACTGTGGGCCAGCATTACATTAAGCTCCTAAAATTTATTGTGGAACGTGAGTCGTCTTCATGCACCCTGCACCCTCAGGTAGCCTCTCATCCAAGCCCACATCATGGCCAAAAGCATGAAGAAATATTCTTCTGGTTTGTTGACATAGTCCAAAAGGCCCCGTGCAAGAGCCATCCCGAGAAACAACAAATGTGAGATGTACACAGAGACTTCGGGTTGCTGCAGAATCACAGTATAGTTCACATTTTCAGTGGGAAAGTCACCCGACACAGGTTTGTAAAGTCATATCAGTGGTGACAAGGAAGTTGGAAAAGTAGTGATTGGTAAGGTGGAGAGTCACAATTAGTCTCAGGTGAGAGCAGTTCAGTGTACGGGCTGCTTTACGTACATCAGTTCTTTACAACGTGCATGAAAGTCACCTGGGCCTCTTGTTACAGCGTGGTTTTTAACTCAGTACAGCTGAGGTGGGGCCTGCATTTCTAACAAGCCCCCCTAGCGTGCTGAAAGCCGCTGGGCCTCAGGCTACACTCTGCACAGCAAGCCCATTGACCTCCTTGACGCAGGTTTAAAAAGGAAGGAATGTAGTTGGTTTACTTGGATGTAAGTCATGCATGTTGGTGGCTTTAGAACCTTTCAACTAAGCTGCATGATCTTCCCAGAAAAGTAATCATTCATAGAGGAAGGAAACCACGCCAGCACCGAGTCTCAGAGCCTGAGGGAGATGCAGCCTGGGGTTGAGGGGTCTGGGAACACAAATAGAAATCCAGAGAGGGAAAGAAAGGGCGGCCATCACAGAAACAGCAACAACTGTTGCTCAACTGAGTAAACGATCCGTGTTTCAAGCGCAGAGAAGAAGGGAGCCGGGGGTCTCTGAAGTTCCTTATAAAAAATGGCACCATATTTACATATAATCTATGCATATCCTCTCATATACTTCAAATCATCTCTAGATTACTTGTGATACCTAGTACAATGGAAATGTCATGTAAATTGTTGCCACTCTGCAGAAAACTCACATTTTACTTTTTGGAAATTTCTGGAATTTTTTTCTAATATTTTCAATCCATGGTTGGTTGAATCAGTGGATGGGGAACGCACAGATATGTCTGTACTCCCGAAGTGTTGTCACAGTTGGTTGTTAGAAGAATTAAGAGTTACCCATACGATACTGCTGAAAGAGGGCAACTCATGCCTGATTTCTCCTGGACCCAGACCCGTCATTTTCCTTTGCTCTTTCTAAGCTGTATCCTTTAACTGACATAAACCACAGCGATGAGAATAGAGCTGTTCTGTGAGCTTTCAGTCCTTCCAGCAAATCATCAAACCTGAGGGTGGTCTTCAAAACCCCAATGTAACAACCGAGAACTTTTGATATCTCTAGCCTTTCTAATGAACTCAGGTAAAACCACGCATTGATTTCAGGAAAACGTACATGATTATCTTCTTCCACGCATGCAAATGAAGGATTAACTTTATTTTTTCCCAGTAAGCTACATTTTTGTTTATTTTCTGTACATCTTTAATGGCCTACAGTCTGCCAACTGAAATAGCACACAAAGTCAGATCTTGAACCCTTGGACTTAATACAATCCAGAGATAGAATAAACTTTGATTCAACAGAATGGAGGATGTTACAAAAATAACTGTTGGAGAATTTGCAACTCGTTTTTGAGTGTGGCATCACAATAAATAATCAGCTTTGATTTTTATATAATTCCTGAGGGATTAACTTTAATATGAGGTTTCCTAGGAATATTTGCATGTGACAGTGGAGAGGAGAGGTTCATTATCATCGATTTCATTGGTGAGCTCACATTAGCATGTGTATTTACAACCTACAGGGAATTTCCCTTCAGAAAACAGAATATCCATTGTGTGGCACCCTATCCACTCCACACCCATGCATAAATACACTAAGTTATTTCAGATACTCGTTCACCTCAATTACCAACTTATTGTGGGTGTGTCATTCTGTCCTGTGTGCTAAGACGATTCTACACCTTGATCAAATACTTTGATTGAGAATAATTTCCTACCTTCAATTAGTATAAAATACCCTTGACCAGATAATCCACTAGGTATTCACAGAGCATTTAATTTTTAATTTTTTTATTTTTTTGGTACGCGGGCCTCTCACCACCGGGGCCTCTCCCACTGCGGAGCACAGGCTCCGGTCGCGCAGGCTCAGTGGCCATGGCTCACGGGCCCACCCGCTCCACAGCATGTGGGATCTTCCCGGACCGGGGCGTGAACCCATGTCCCCTGCACCGGCAGGCGGACTCTCAACCACTGCGCCACCAGGGAAGCCCAGCACGTGTGCTCTGAGCATGCATATTTCCTTCTGCTGAGACGCTGAACAAGATACGACACTAGCTACCCAGCCCTCCAACCAACTGGGTCAGAATTCAAAGAACCTGGGGCAGCCCTGAGGTCCAGAGGCTCAGATAAGAATGTGATTCCCTCAACAATAAACATAACAGTAACCACCATTGAATAAGCATGTACTATGTGAGCTCTCTATTAGACTGTGGACATGCATTTTCTTTCGCCTAGGAAGACCATCGGAGGATAAAGTAACTCAGGGGCACGCAAACCCTGCTTGGATTCTAGAACCCATGTTTTTCCTATGGAACTGCTTTTGAGTAAGGTCATGTCCACCTGGGTTTCCAGGTTTATATGGAAGTTTCCTGCTTTGGGGGTGGTCGCCCTATCCTGAAAGAAGGCAGCCTTGCCTGAGGCTCTGACCTAGGCCGTCTATGTCGTATGAACCCCCTGCCTGCAATAGTTGGACCTGACTTGTGGACGCGGTCACTGCCTGCAGCACTGCTCCTTCAGGGCTGGGTTTCTGGCAACAAGGCCATTCACTGCTCACTGTCCAGACCAGAAGCTCTGGGGTGGAGTTACTTCACCCAGCCTGACATTTTTTTTTTTTTTTTTTTTTTTTGCGGTACGCGGGCCTCTCACTGCTGTGGCCCCTCCCGTTACAGAGAAAGGCTCCAGACACGCAGGTTCAGTGGCCATGGCTCACGGGCCTAGCGGCTCCGAGGCATGTGAGATTCTCCCGGACCGGGGCACGAACCTGTGTCCCCTGCATCGGCAGGCGGACTCTCAACCACTGCGCCACCAGGGAAGCCCTGACCTACCTTAATTACCTTCTCCACAAGAGCTGCTGATGTACAATATTCGGATGGTCACGTACTGTGGGCCAGCATTATATTAACTTCCTAAAATTTATTGTTGAACTTGAGTCGTATTCATGCACCCTGCACCCTCAGGTAGCCTCTCGCCCAAGCCCACATCATGGCCAAAGCATGAAGAAATATTCTGCTGGTTTGTTGACACAGTCCCAAAGGCCCCGTGCAAGAGCTATCCCGAGAAACAACAGATGTGAGATGTACACAGAGACTTCGGGTTGCTGCAGAATCACAGTATAGTTCACATTTTCAGTGGGAAAGTCACCCGACACAGGTTTGTAAAGTCATATCAGTGGTGACAAGGAAGTTGGAAAAGTAGTGATTGGTAAGGTGGAGAGTCACAATTAGTCTCAGGTGAGAGCAGTTCAGTGTACGGGCTGCTTTACGTACATCAGTTCTTTACAACGTGCATGAAAGTCACCTGGGCCTCTTGTTACAGCGTGGTTTTTAACTCAGTACAGCTGAGGTGGGGCCTGCATTTCTAACAAGCCCCCCCAGCGTGCTGAAAGCCGCTGGGCCTCAGGCTACATACACTCTGCACAGCAAGTCCATCGACCTCCTTGACGCAGGTTTAAAAAGGAAGGAATGTAGTTGCCTTACTTGGATGTAAGTCATGCATGTTGGTGGCTTTAGAACCTTCCAACCAAGCTGCATGATCTTACCAGAAAAGTAATCATTCATAGAGGAAGAAAACCACGCCAGCACTGAGTCTCAGAGCCTGAGGGAGATGGTGCCTGGGGTTGAGGGGTCTGGAAACACAAATAGAAATCCAGAGAGGGAAGGAAAGGGCGGCCGTCACAGAAACAGCAACAACTGTTGCTCAACTGAGTAAACGATCCGTGTTTCAAGCGTAGAGAAGAAGGGAGCCGGGGGTCTCTGAAGTCGGGCCCAGACAGGCCAGAACCCCAACAGCAGACTCACTGGCGCAGAAAAGGCAAACTTCAAAGTCTTAACAACAAGCAACGGGAAGAAATCAGCACAGGCAAACCGAAAACGCTACAGTGAGCGCAGGGTCACACGTGGTCAGAAGGCCACCAGGTAAACTCCCAGACGTGGGAAGTGAACGTACCTGTTCGTCTTCAGCTTCCAGAAGCAGCAGAGCAAGGGAACTCCAGGCGTCCTCGTCTCAGAGGACATGGCGGGGCCCAGCAAGGAGTCCAGGAACGGACGAGGTTCGGGAGACGGAAAACTCAGCCACGGCTCAGGTCCGCTATTAACGCGAAGCTGCCGTAAAGTGAGGACGTAACGTGGCGTGCGACTGACGCAATGAAAAGCCCGTATTCCTTCCTAACTGCGCGGGGCGGAATCAACACGCGTGAGTTAAATGGCTCTAGCTGTGAAAACTGGCCAACAGTACGCAGCCCGAGGCTCGCTGGTAGAGCCGCTTCTCAGAGTGAGGTCCCAGATCAGCCGCATCAGCGTCACCTGGGAACCTGTTAGGAAAGGTAAGATCTCCGCCCTGCTCCAAAGCGCCCAGGCAGACACTGCGGGGCTGGAGCCCTGCAGCCTGTGGTTCCGCCAGCCCTCCGGGTGATTCTGATTGCAGGCTCACGTCACTGCAGCACAGTCTACCGACAGCATGGGGGAGACGCAAGGCCAGGTGTGGCAAAGGACAGTCGTTATAAGCGGGCTTGATGATGGCAGTTTTAAAGAGCGAGGGAACAGCAAAGCCTGTTTACAGGGACAAGAAACCCCAGGATACATCATGTAAGATAATAATTAGTAAACAGGGTCAGTGATCCACAAAGTTGACCAGTGATATTTCTTTATCCATTCATCTCATGATGTATTTTTAAGAGACCCACCGAAAAGAAGTGCTATTTGTTGCCCAGGCTTGTAAAGAGATCTTCTCAGAGGGGGAAACAAACTTGAGGAAAACAAACGTGGTGGTCTAATGTGATGTGTTTGACAGAAATACTGAGAAAGAGTTTTATTTTAAATATAAACACAAGTGTAAGACAAAAAAAAAACGAAAAACAACATGTGGAGGCTTTAATTACAGGCACACCTTTTCTTACTGTTTGCTTTATTACTCTTCACAGATACGGCCTTTTTTACATATTGAACGTTTGTGGCAACCCTGCATCGAACAAGGGTATTGGCGCCATTTTCCAAGAGCAATTGCTCTCTTTGTGTCTCTGTATCTCATTCTGGGAATTCTGGCAGTATTTCAAGCTTTTTTTTATGATTCTGTGTTATGCTGATCAGTTATCTTTGATGTTACCACTGCAAAAAGATTGCCACTCTCGGAACGTTTAGATGGTGGTGAGCATTTTTCAGCAATAAAGTAATTTTTCTGTTTCTTTTTTGGCGGTTCGAGGGCCTCCCACCCCTGCGGCCTCTCCCGTTGCGGAGCACAGGCTCCAGACGCGCAGGCTCCGCGGCATGTGGGATCTTCCTGGACCGGGACACGAACCCGTGTCCCCTGCATCGGCAGGCTGACTCTCGACCACTGCGCCACCAGGGAAGCCCAGCACGTGTTCTCTGAGCATGCATGCTTCCTTCTGCTCAGATACTGAACAAGATACGACACTAGCTACCCAGCCCTCCAACCAACTGGGTCAGAATTCAAAGAACCTGGGGCAGCCCTGAGGTCCAGAGGCTCAGATAAGAATATGATTCCCTTTACAATAAACATAACAGTAACCACCATTGAATAAGCATGTACTATGTGAGCTCTCTATTAGACCGTGGACATGCATTTTCTTTCGCCTAGGAAGACCATCGGAGGATAAAGTTACTCAGGGTCACGCAAATCTGGCTTGGATTCTAGAACCCATGTCTTTTCTATGGTACTGCTTTTGAGTAAGGTCCTGTCCACCTGGGTCTCCAGGTTTACATGGAAGTTTCCTGCTGTGGGGGTTGTCGCCCAATCCTGACTGTAGGCAGCCTTGCCTGAGGCTCTTACATAGGACTTGTATGTCTTACAAACCCCCTGCCTGCAATAGTTGGACCTGACTTGTGGACTCAGTCACTGCCTGCAGCACTGCTCCTTCAGGGCTGGGTTTCTGGCGACAAGGCCATTCAGTGCTCACTGTCCAGACCAGAAGCTCTGGGGTGGAGTTAGTTCACCCAGCCTGACCAACCTTTTTTTTTTTTTCCCCCTCTGGTACACGGGCCTTTCACTGTTGTGGCCTCTCCCGTTGCGGAGCACAGGCCCCGGACGCACAAGGTCAGCAGCCATGGCTCACAGGCCCAGCCGCTCAGCAGCATGTGGGATCCTCCCGGCCCGGGGCACGAACCCACGTCCCTGCATCTGCAGGGAGACTCTCAACCACTGCACCACCTGGGAAGCTCTGACCTACCTAAAGTACCTACTCCACAACAGATGCTGATGTGCAATGTTTGAATTGTCACCTACTGTGGGCCAGCATTACATTAAGCTCCTAAAATTTATTGTTGAACGTGAATCGTCTTCATGCACCCTGGACCCTCAGGTAGCCTCTCATCCAAGCCCACATCATGGCCAAAAGCATGAAGAAATATTCTTGTGATTTGCTGACATAGTCCAAAAGGCCCCGTGCAAGAGCCATCCCGAGAAACAACAAATGTGAGATGTACACAGAGACTCCGGGTTGCTGCAGAATCACAGTATAGTTCACATTTTCAGTGGGAAACTCACCCAACACAGGTTTGTAAAGTCATATCGGTGGTGATAAGGGAGTTGGAAAGGTAGTGATTGGTCAGGTGGAGAGTCACAATCAGTCTCAGGTGAGAGCAGTTCAGTGCACGGGCCGCTATACCTACATCAGTTCTTTACAATGTGCATGAAAGTCACCTGGGCCTCTTGTTACAACGTGGTTTTTGAACTCAGTACAGCTGAGGTGGGGCCTGCATTTCTAACAAGCCCCCCCCAGCGTGCTGAAAGCCGCGGGGCCTCAGGCTACACTCTGCACAGCAAGCCCATCGACCTCCTTGACGCAGGTTTAAAAAGGAAGGAATGTAGTTGCCTTGCTTGGATGTAAGTCATGCATGTCGGTGGCTTTAGAACCTTCCAACCAAGCTGCATGATCTTACCAGAAAAGTAATCATTCATAGAGGAAGAAAACCACGCCAGCACTGAGTCTCAGAGCCTGAGGGAGATGCAGCCTGGGGTTGAGGGGTCTGGGAACACAAATAGAAATCCAGAGAGGGAAAGAAAGGGCGGCCGTCACAGAAACAGCAACAACTGTTGCTCAACTGAGTAAACGATCCGTGTTTCAAGCGTAGAGAAGAAGGGAGCCGGGGGTCTCTGAAGTCGGGCCCAGACAGGCCAGAACCCCAACAGCAGACTCACTAGCGCAGAAAAGGCAAACTTCAAAGTCTTAACAAGCAACGGGAACAAATCAGCACAGGCAAACCAAAACCGCTACAGTGAGCGCAGGGTCACACGTGGTCAGAAGGCCACCAGGTAAACTCCCAGATGCGGGAAGTGAACTTACCTGTTTGTCTTCAGCTTCCAGAAGCAGCAGAGCAAGGGAACTCCAGGCGTCCTCGTCTCAGAGGACATGGCGGGCCCAGCAAGGAGTCCAGGAAGGGATGAGGTTCGGGAGATGGAAAACTCAGCCACGGCTCAGGTCCGCTATTAACGCGAAGCTGCCGTAAAGTGAGGACGTAACGTGACGTGCGACTGACGCAATGAAAAGCCCGTATTCCTTCCTAACTGCGCGCGGCAGAATCAACTCGCGTGAGTTAAGTGGCTCTAGCTGTGAAAACTGGCCAACAGTACGCAGCCCGAGGCACGCTGGTAGAGCCCCGTCTCAGAGTGAGGTCCCAGCTCAGCCACATCAGTGTCACCTGGGAACCTGTTAGGAAAGGTAAGATCTCCGCCCTGCTCCAAAGCGCCCAGGCAGACACTGCGGGGCTGGAGCCCTGCAGCCTGTGGTTCCGCCAGCCCTCCGGGTGATTCTGATTGCAGGCTCACGTCACTGCAGCACAGTCTACTGACAGCATGGGGGAGACGCAAGGCCAGGTGTGGCAAACGATAGTCGTTATAAGCGGGCTTGATGATGGCAGTTTTAAAGAGCGAGTGAACAGCAAAGCCTGTTTACAGGGAGAAGAAACCCCAGGATACATCATGTAAGATAATAATTAGTAAAACAGGGTCAGTGATCCACAAAGTTGGCCAGTGATATCTCTTTATCCATTCACCTCATGATGTATTTTTAAGAGACCCACCGAAAAGAAGTGCTATTTGTTGCCCAGGCTTGTAAAGAGATCTTCTCAGATGGGGGAAACAAACTTGAGGAAAACAAACATGGTGGTCTAATGTGACGTCTTTGACAGAAATATTGAGAAAGAGTTTTATCTTAAATATAAACACAAGTGTAAGACAAAAAACAAACAAACAAACAAAAAAACAAGCCAAAGAACCCGTGGAGGCTGTAATTATAGGCACACCTTTTCTTAAAGTGTTTGCTTTATTACTCTTCACAGATACGGCATTTTTTACAAATTGAACGTTTGTGGCAACCCTGCATCGAACAAGTGTATTGGTTCCATTTTCCAAAAGCATTTGCTCTCTGTGTCTCATTTTGGTAATTCTCGCAGTATTACAAGCTTTTTTATTATGATTCTATTTGTTATGGTGATAGTTGTCTTTGATGTTACCACTGCAAAAAGATTGCCACTCTCTGAAGGTTTAGATGTTGGTGAGCATTTTTCAGCAATAAAGTAATTTTTATTTATTATTATTATTCTTATTTTTTTGCGGTACGGGGGCCTCTCACTGTTGTGGCCTCTCCCGTTGCAGAGCGCAGGCCCTGGACGCGCAGGCTCAGCGGCCATGGCTCAAGGGACCAGCCGCTCCGCGGCATGTGGGATCCTCCCGGACCGGGGCATGAACCTGCGTCCCCTGCATGGGCAGGCGGATTCTCAACCACTGCGCCACCAGAGAAGCCCAGTACGTGTTCTCTGAGCATGCATGCTTCCTTCTGCTCAGACGCTGAACAAGGTACTATACTAGCTACCCAGCCCTCCAACCAACTGGGTCAGAATTCAAAGAACCTGGAGCAGCGCTGAGGACCAGAGGCTCAGGTAAGAATATGATTCCCTCTACAATAAACATAATAGTAACCACCATTGAATTTAGCATGTACTATGTGAGCTCTCTATTAGACCGTGGACATGCATTTTCTTTCGCCTAGGAAGACCATTGGAGGATAAAGTTACTCAGGGTCATGCAACCCTGGTTGGATTCTAGAACCCATGTTTTTGCTATGGAACTGCTTTTGAGTAAGCTCCTGTCCACCTGGGTTTCCAGGTTTATATGGAAGTTTCCTGCTTTGGGGGTGGTCGCCCTATCCTGAACGTAGGCAGCCTTGCCTGAGGCTCTTACATAGGACTTGTATGTCTTACAAACTCCTTGCCTGCAATAGTTGGACCTGACTTGTGGACTCAGTCACTGCCTGCAGCACTGCTCCTTCAGGGCTGGGTTTCTGGCAACAAGGCCATTCAGTGCTCACTGTCCAGACCTGAAGCTCTGGGGTGGAGTTAGTTCACCCAGCCTGGCCTACCTTTTTTTTTTTTTTTTTGCGGTACGCAGGCCTCTCACTCCTGTGGCCTCTCCCGTTGTGGAGCACAGTCTCCGGACGCGCAGGCTCTGCAGCCATGGCTCACGGGCCCAGCCACTCCGTGGCATGTGGGATCTTCCTGGACCGGGGCACGAACCCATGTCCCCTGCATCGGCAGGTGGACTCTCAACCACTGCACCACCAGGGAAACCCATAATAGAGTAATTTTTAATGCAATGGATTTGAAGGTAGTCAGTCTTCCTCTGTCCTTTTTTTGTTTGTTTAATTTTGTTTGTTTGTTTGTTTGTTTGTTTGGGCGAGCTGCCTGGCTTGCGAGATCTTAGTTCCCTCACCAGGGACTGAACCTGGACCCTCGGCAGTGAAAGCGCCGAGTCCTAACCACTGGACCGCCAGGGAATTCCCTCCTCTGTTCCTTTAAAAGCTGCCTGTGACATTAAGCAAATTAGTATCTCCAGATCTGTGGTATTCTTCACAAAATAGTACCAGTATGGGCACTATAAGATGGTGTAGAACATTAAACTCCATGCATATGTATGTACAATGTTTAGCGGGGTGTGTTAAGATAGGAAGTGCTCAGTCAACATTAAAGTCAACAAAGGGAGGTCTCAAAATAGACATTCCATTAATCATTCTTGATAGAATGCTAGTTTTAAGCCCTGAGGGACTTTATAATTCATATTATCTGTTTCCCATTTTTGTCAAGCCATGTAAGTATATGACTGTGCAGTAAAGGGTTAACACAGCAGACTGTCGTCGCCCAAAGCCACTCCACATCCTCAGGGCTTTCAGGACCAGCTAGCTCCTGATCAGCTCCTGTGAGATAACCTGCAAGCCCTTGGGATAGTGGGTGGATAGGAGTGTCTTTGTAGACCTGGAGCCTTGAGCCACGCCAGTAGATGTATGCTAAGTGGGTGATTTATGGTGAACACCCCCTTTTTTTTTAATAAGTGGGGCTTTGGGCCGCACCATATCCCTTTGATCTCTGAGAGGACTGGACACTGGGTAGCTAAGATCAGTCACCTAGGTGCTCCAGGCACCCATACAAACCCTGAACACCAAGGCTTGGGTCAGCTTCCCAGTTGAAAATACAGTTGTCCCTTTGTATCCTCAGGGGATTGGTTCCAAGACCCACTTGGACACCAAAATCCAAGGATGCTCAAGTTCCTTATATAAAATGGCACCATATTTACATATAATCTATGCGTATCCTCCCATATATTTCAAATCATCTCTAGATTACTTGTGATACCTAGTACAATGGAAATGTCATGTAAATTGTTGCCACTCTGCAGAAAACTCACTTTTTTTTTTTGCGGTATGCGGGCCTCTCACTGTTGTGTCCTCCCCCGTTGCGGAGCACAGGCTCCGGACGCGCAGGCTCCAGACGCGCAGGCTCAGCGGCCATGGCTCACAGGCCCAGCCGCTCCGCGGCATATGGGATCCTCCCAGACCGGGGCACGAACCCGTATCCCCTGCATCGGCAGGCGGACTCTCAACCACTTGCGCCACCAGGGAGGCCCAAAAAACTCACATTTTACTTTTTGGAAATTTCTGGAATTTTTTTCTAATATTTTCAATCCATGGTTGGTTGAATCAGTGGATGGGGAACGCACAGATATGTCTGTACTCCCGAAGTGTTGTCACAGTTGGTTGTTAGAAGTATTAAGAGTTACCCACACGATACTGCTGGAAGAGGGCAACTCATGCCTGATTTCTCCAGGACCCCGACCCGTCTTTTTCCTTTGCTCTTTCTAAGCTGTATCCTTTCACTGACATAAACCACAGCAATGAGAATTGAGCTGTTCTGGGAGCTTTGAGTCCTTCCAGCAAATCATCAAACCTGAGGGTGGTCTTCAAAACCCCCAATGTAACAACCAACTTAGAACTTTTGATTTCACTAGACTTTCTAATGATCTCAGGTAAAACCATGCATTGATTTCAGGACAACGTACATGATTATCTTCTTCCAAGCATGGCAATGAGGGATTAACTTTATTTCTTTTTTCCCAGTAAGCTACATTTTTGTTTATTTTCTGTACATCTTCTTTAATGGCCTACCGTCTGCCAACTGAAATAGTGCGCAAAGTCAGATCTTGAACCCTTGGGCTTAATACCATCCAGAGATAGAATAAACTTTGATTCAACAGAATGGAGGATGTTACGAAAATAAGTGGTAGAGAATTTGCAATTCATTTTTGAGTGTGGCATCACAATAAATAATCAGCTTTGATTTTTATATAATTCCTGAGGGATTAACTTTAATACGAGGTTTCCTAGGAATATTTGCCATGTGACAGTGGAGAGAAGAGGTTAATTATCACTGATTCCATTGGTGAGCTCACATTAGCATGTGTATTTACAACCTACAGCGAATTTCCCTTCAGAAAATAGAAAATCCATTGCGTGGCACCCTATCCACTTCACGCCCTTGCATAAATACACTAAGTTATTTTACAACCTCATTCATCTCAATTACCAACTTACTGTGGGTGTGTCATTCTGTCCTGGGTGCTAAGACGTACAGCAGATTCTACACCTTGATCAAATACCTTGATTGAGAATAACTTCTTACCTTCAATTAGTATAAAATACTCTTGACCAGATAATCCGCTAGGTATTCACAGAGCATTTAATTTTTACAGCTACTACTTTGCTTCTCCTCTACAGCTTATGGCCCCCAAATGGAAAAATCTCTAGGATTATGACTTGGCAGTTCTTTTCCCTCTCTTTTGCCCCTCCATCCTGGTAATACATTATTCTACGTCATCAATGATCATATTTAGCACTCTATGAACATTTTGGAAAATAATTTGATTGTTAAATTTTGCTTGTAAAAGGAATAGCAGATAATAAACACCATGTTAAGTCCTTTTATTTATTTTTTATTAAAAAAATTCTGTTGGCCACACTGCACAGCTTGTGGGATCTTAGTTCCCCGATCAGGGATTGAAACCGTGCCCCCTTCAGTGAAAGCGCCGGGTCTGTAACCAGTGGATCACCAGGGAATTCCTTTAAGTCCCTTTAAATCTTCCTATTTTCCTGGGCCTGTAAGCGTCTTTCTCTAGGAAAGTCTAAATGGACACTTATTTCCATGTTTCAAAGTGAAAACTCTATCTACTGACTGTGACAAGCAAGTGATGTGTATAAATGAAATGCACAACGTGTATAGACATTGGTTTTCTAAACCGGTTATGGGAAGAATTCGTAAACACAGAAAGAGCTAAAGTCAGTGGAGGTTTCATTTCAATATTTAGTCGAAGCCTTTTGTTTTTTAATTTAAAAAAATTTATTTTTTGGCTGCGTTGGGTCTTTGTTGCTGCGCGCGGGCTTTCTTCAGTCGCATGCGAGCGGGGGTTACTCTTCGTTGCAGTGCGCGGGCTTCTCATTGCGGTGGCTTCTCTTGTTGCGGAGCACGGGCTCTAGGCACGCGGGCTCAGTAATTGTGGTGCGTGGGCTCAGTAGTTGTGGCTCGCGGGCTCTAGAGCACAGACTCAGTAGTTGTAGCGCACGAGCTTAGTTGCTCCGCGGCATGTGGGATCTTCCCGGACCAGGGCTCGAACCCGTGTCCCCTGCATCGGCAGGCGGATTCTTAACCACTGCACCACCAGAAAAGTCCCAAGCTGAAGTCTTTTTTTATTAGAGTGTTGAAATACAATTATCTGGCATTCTGTCAGCAGGATTCTAAAACAACTAAAGACAGGAACAAAATCCAAACATGATTAATAAAGGATGTTAAGAAAACGGCAACAGCTTTACTTTAAAAATACAATAATCATCTGAGGGAATACTATTACAGTTGTGAATGTAAATAAAAAGTGTTTTGAAGTATCTACTGGGATCATGAATTCATGTATATAAAATTTTAAATTTAACATAACTTGGGCAATAATAATTCTTTATTCCTGTTTTATTCATTCCTTAAGCATCATTGAGGGTGAAGAAATAGATATTTCAGTTAAAAAGTGTCATATTCTGTTTTTTGTTTTATTCCAATTTAAGCCAAGATTATCAAAAAGCATTGGTAATGAAGGACATGAGTATATTAGTCTGCTTGGGTTGCCATAACAAAATACCACAGATTGGATGGCTTATACAACAGACATGTATCTCTCCCAGTCCCAGAGGCTGGAATCTGAGATCCAGGTGTGGGCAGGGCTGGTTCCTCCTGAGGCCTCTTGACACATTTTAATGGAAAACTCTACAAATTAGGAAGAGGAAATTGGATAAGCATTGAATAAACATTGCATCAGAAATGACAATCCTTTAAGACTTTGAATATCAAAGGAAATAACCAGGAATTCCTTCTAGATTAGCTGTATTAGGAAATATGCTATTAGATTTGTATACACATGGAATGTCAAGTATATATAATGCTAGCTATAGACCCACAGCATATATAGTATAGATAGAACAGTAGACTGTTGGTGACCTAGAGTTATGAGTTGTCTTCTATCCTATAGATTGCAAGTTACATGCTTTATCTTTCAATGGATGGTGGCTCTCAAATTGGGTGATTTTACCCCTGAGGAGAGAGCTGGAGTTGTTTTTGGTTGTCATAACTGGGACATGGGGAGCTTCTGACATCTAGCGGGTGGAGGACATGCATGCTTCTATGAATTTCCCACGATACACAGGACAGCCCCCTGCGACCAAGTTGCAGCTGGCCGCAAATATCAGTAGTGCCAAGGCTGAGAAATTCTGAGGACATTCCCAGTATTATCTGCAACATCACTCAAATTTTTTTTCTTTTTTCTTTTAATTGAACTATAGTTGATTTACAATGTAGTCTTAGTTTCAGGTGTACAGCAAACTGATTCAGTTATATATATATATATATATATATATATATATATATATATATATATATATATATATATACACATACATATATATATATATATACTCCTGTATATATAATTTTCAGATTCTTTTCCATTATAGGTTATTACAAGATATTGAATAGAGTTCCCTGTGCTCTACAGTAGGTCCTTGTTGCTTATCTAGTTTATATATAGTAATGCGTGTGCGTCTGTTAATCCCAAACTCCTGAGGTATCGAGTTTTCCTCCTTTGACCCCCTTCACTAACCCAAGACAATTTGTTTGTTTAGTCTTCTCTTATTACAGCTTTCCCATGACTTTCCCAATTCACATTTGCCGTAAGGATTCATCAAAATCACTTGGTCATTTCCCATGACGATACGCAGGACTAGAGAGTTCTTCTCTGCTCCTCTGCTATTATATCACGACTGTCCCTTGTAATGAATTGGCTCAATTTTCCGTGCACTCCTTCCCATCAGCCAGACAGCCCCTAATGGACATTCTGAATGGCATAATCATTCACTCTTTTCCTGCCCCACTTTCAGCAGAACCTGAACGGATTTAAAGGTCAGTTGGCGTAACTGCTAGAACAGGTGGATTGTGTTTCAAAATTGCTCTTGCTACTATATTTTAAATAATGTAAAGGGAAAGGTGTTTAAACGTGTCCTATGAAAGCACATAATAGGAAATATCTGGTCCCTCCTGCCTCCTCATTACAGTGATTTAGAATGAGGACTCAAACCTAATGAATAATAAATGCCTCAAGTAAAATTTCATTTCAATTAAAAACTAGGGCACAAGCCCACTTGTAAAATATTAGGATTTGGGAAATGGCTTTTAAACTACTGACTGGTTTTTCAAAACTTAGTTCTCTGAGTTATGCTGCTGAAATAAACTCTGCTGTTTTCATGATTAGCTCACATAATATATAAAGCTATCTTTTATCATTTGGGGATATTTAAAAATTTGCCTTTCCTTTCCTTTTTTTCCCTTCATTCCCTTCCCTTCCTTTCTTTTCTTTTTTCAAAACATATTTATTTATTTATTTGGTTGCACTGGGTCTTAGTTACGGCAGGTGGGCTCCCTAACTGTGGCACATGGGCTCCTTAGTTGCGGCTCGTGGGCTCCTTAGTTGTGGCATGCGAACTCTTAGTTGCAGCATGCATGAGGGATGTAGTTCCCTGACCAGGGATTGAACCCGGGCCCCCTGCACTGGGAGCATGGAGTCTTAACCGCCACAAGTGAAGTCCCTCTTTCTTTTCTTAAATGATGCTATCATTTGATGGCCACCTGTATATTCATGAAAGAGGGTTTTCAGAGCTGCCAACTGTCCACCATGACTAATTCTTACTTTTGAACTGCTTTGCTCAGAATCTGGAAAATTACATGGAGTAATCAGTTACCAATTCTCCATTTTTTTAATAGATCTTTATTGGAGTATAATTGCTTCACCATACCGTGTTTGTTTCTGTTGCACAACAAAGCGAATCAGCCATGTACCTACTCACGTCCCCGTATCCCCTCCCTCTGGAGCCTCCCTCTCATCCTCCCTATCCCACCCCTCTAGGTCCATTTTTTTAGGGTGTGAAATTTCTATGAAAATAATAACGTTTGGAAGTTGGTCAGTGGCAAGCAGGGAAACGTGAATAGGGCAAGGGATTATGGAATTCCGCAATTAGCTTCTGTGACAAGAGTAGAATAACTCAGGGTATTATTGTGAATCAGATGTGGTGATGCAGTTCATATGGGGAATGATGGACAGAGAAAGGCTGTGCGTGCTAATATGAGTTTATTTAGTTTGTCCAGTCCCCAGTGGCTGCTGCTTCCTCTCTGCCGTCCTCTATACGTGTGACAGTGTCCTCCAGCTAATGCATGCCCAGATAATGCATGCATTTATCCTCTGAAGAGAACTGGGGGAAAATGGTTGCTGAAAGGGACATCACTACATCTTAAGGTGCAATAAAATCACTCTCTGAATTGGGCATTTATTCACAAAATAGCAATATTATTCTATTTAGCTGATGGAAATGCATCCTGGAGGGAAAAAAAAAATCCTCACATCTCCCATATGTGTGCCGAGGTAGTGAGAATACACCAAAATCAAAACTACCTTTATGGTTGTCTTTTCCACATAAATGGAGGTCTTTACCAGGTGCATTCTTCCATCCATTTGTACCAAAAATAGGCAAATTTCCACTGAAAATTGTGAAAATAAATCCAGGGTAATTTTGGTAAAATTGGAAATCAAAAGTTTCAAAGTTGTGATTTCCCATATTCAGAGAGAGCTAAGTATCTAGTATCACATTTTTTAATCACTGGGCCTCAGAATTATTTAACAATGGAGATAGATTTTAGCTATAGCTATAGTTATAGTATAGACATGTAGATACAGATAGATATAGACATAGATATGTATCCTCTATACATATATTTTCTCTGTGTACTCTTTATATATGTATATCTATCATGATTATCATCTATCAACCATCTATTTATCATCTATGTCTATCTCTATCTTTATCATCTATGTATCATCTATATATCTAGCTAGCTATCCATCCATCCTCTCTATTTATATCCATCTATCTGTCCATCCATCCTGTTTATACCTATCTATCTAACTATGTCATCTATGTAACATCTATCATATCTATCCATCCATCCATCCTCTGTATTTATATCAATCCATCTATCCATCCTCTTATTTATACCTATCTATCTATGCACAATCCTTATTATTTGCTGAATCCATATTTGCAAACTCACCAGCTCGCTAAAATTTATCTGTAACCTGAAATCAATACTTGGACTTTTGAGGTCATTCTTAGGCATTTGCTGAGCAGGGAGAAATTTGTCACTTGTCACGCAAGTTTCCAAGTGACGCGTTACAAAGTTACTCTGTCTTCTCATGTCAATCCTCTTCCTGTAAAGTGTTCTTTTCGTGGTCTGTTGAATGCCATGCCTTTCCTGTTCCTGTGCTTTTGAGTGATGATTTTCCTGTTTACAAGGCGCCCCTCCCCACCGTAGGGCTGAGGTGCTGTCTAGTGTCTTAAGCACAAGAAGGCTGTGATGTGCTTCACAGAGAAAATACGTGAGTGAGAGAGAAGCTTTGTTCAGGTATGAGTTATAGGCTGTGAGTTCGGTGTGGTCAAATCAACAATACCGATTCACTGGGGTGTCTTTAAACAGAAACACAGGTAAAACAAGGTTATGTACTCATTGATGAACATGTGGTGACCTTCAAAAGTTCACAGGAACCTAACCCTGGAGTTGCCCTGGAACCAATGGTCCAGTATTCACTAATTTGGGACAACTTTATAGAGCATCAAACCATGAATAATGAGAACTGATTGTAAATGATTATAAAAGTAACGCTTTCCTTCATAGTGTGTGTATTAGTGCCCTTGGGCTGCTATAACAAAACACCACACACAGGGCAGCTTAAACAGCAGACATTATTTCTCCCAGTCCCGGAGGCTGGAATCTGAGATCCAGGCGTGGGCAGGGCTGGTCCCTCCCGAGGCCTCTCTCCTGGGCGTGTAGACGGCCCTCTCCTCCCTGTGTCCTCCCGTGATCGTCCCTCTGTGTGTGTCTGTGTCCTGATCTCCTCTTCTTATAAGGACCCCAGTCCTATGGGATCAGGACCCACCCTAATGACTGCATCGTACCTTTATCACCTTTCTAAAGACCCCATCTGCAAATACAGTCCCATCCTGAGGTCTTGGGAGTTCTTAGGGGGACAACGATTCAATCCAAAATGGTGTTGCTACGGTTTTTCTTGGTCTTACAGTCTACCTTAACTTTCTTGCTCTTTGTGTTTTGCAGAGAGAATATAAGAATCAGGACTACCGGGGGGGAGGTTCATGGTTTTCTTTTTGTCCATTGTGGTCTCCACCCACCAGTCATCTGCAGAGAGGCCATGTGAATCCATGCTGGAAAAGCTGAGGGGTATACGTGCTGCTGCGACCGATAATTTAAGTTATTTGAGTGTTAGATATGATCGTCAGAAAAGCTGTAAAGAGAACCGCCAAGCCAGTTTTTCACTTAGATTAGCTCATGAAGTGTGAGCCCCCCCACCCCTTGTGTTGAGCCAGGCCTTGTTTGCCGTGATCATTTCCATATATGGCTCTCAAGCGCCTGGAGTGATGGTCAGTGATTTGTACGTTATACACAGACACACTCACAGTCAACACAGTCTCACAGATGGCGAGAACTTTAGACTTAGAGTAGTAATATACGTACAGGGTTGCCAGAGAATCCCTGATGTAATGGGTGAGCGCTCTAATGAACCTGGGTGTTGCAGGAAAGTGAATAGCAGGTGTTCTTAAAAATGATGAGTCATTCTTCTGTCTGCGATTTCCAGTCTTTGTTCAACGGTTTACTCTTTTTTTGTGTGTGCCGACACTCCATGTTGTGTCGCCAAAATATGATCTGATATTTTCATTGACTTTTAAAAATTACTATTTTTTATTTTATAGACCAAAGCACAATTGATGTCTGACTCTTTGCACGCAGGAATTTTTTTTAATCCTGAAATATATATATAAGTGGCAGGTATTAATAAATATCATGAGTGTGTGTGTGTGTGTGTGTGTGTGTGTGTGTGTGTGTGTCGTCGGTAGGCAGCTCTGGATTATACGTCATGCAATGTTGACTAGCATTAATCATTTAGGTGTTTGGAGGTAGCCTAGAAGATTATGTACCTAATTTTGGTTATATCCCAGCAATATGGCGTATGACTTTATTTCAGTCTATGTACTTATGCATAATTGGTTTGACAATATTGACTTGGTTAGAAGTTGAGACAATTAAGCAGCAGGGAGTTTTGCTGCTATTGTATTGGTGATGAGGGACGCTTCCCTGACTTAGTAACTTCTTACAAATTGCTTTGGAGTATTTACACACAGCCTTAGTATTTTCCCTCAAATATGATTCTAGGATGAATGAAACGACAATCTAAGAGAGAGAGGCGTTCTTTGCACTGTTACAAATAAGAATGTAGGAGCTTCTGGTGACTTGAAAACCGCGTGTCCATAATGCTCTTATTTAACCTGGGAGGAGAATGATTAGTTATGCATGAACTGTGGTTAGTGTCATAGATGAATGGGAATGTTGAAGGTATTACTATTCCATCTGGATTTTAAAATCTTAAGTGAATATAAAAAAAGTTTAGAAGATTTCAGGTATCTCATGTGAAATAATAGAAAACATATTATTGGTCTCACCCCAGGTTCCCGGCACAAGCTCCTAGGAGCGTCTTTTATTTTTTTTTAATTGAAGGATAGTTGATTTACAATGCTGTGCCTATCTCTGCTGTACAGCAGAGTGACCCAGTTATACACATAGAGACATGCTTTCTTTTTATATTCCCCTACGTTATGGTTTATCCCAGGATATTGAATATAGTTCCCTGTGCTCTACAGCAGGACCTTGTTGTTTATCCATCCTATATATATATAATAGTGTGCAACTGCTAACCCCAACTCCAGTCCATCCCTCGCCCCCTGCCGCCACCCCCCGCCTTGGCAACCACAAGTCTGTTCTCTATGCTTGTGAGTCTGTTTCTGTGTCGTAGATAAGTTCATTTATGTCATACCTTAGGAGCATCTTTTGTTCTAATATCTGTTTTTTGCTCCCTTCCCAGACTCAAGCCTCCTAAATCCCTTGGAATTTCCTGGGTGACAGAAGCATCTTTTGTTCTATTGAGGTGCCTCTCAGTGGGCTCCTGGGTGGGGACTGGTCACCAGAAAGACCACGGCTAGATTAGAAGCTTGGAACTCCCCACCTCCAGAGAGGGTGGAGGGGCTGGAGGTTGAGTTTTGACTCGAAACTTGGGGAAGCCTTCACAAAAATCCCAATAGTAAGGGGTTCAGAGAGCTTCCAGGCTTGTGACCAGGTCCACACGCCGGGAGGGTGGTGCACCCCAGCTCCTCGAGGACAGAAGCGCCTGTACTCGGGACCCTTCCTCACCTCACCCTGTGTACCCCTTCCTGTGGCTGTTCATCTGGATCCTTTATGATACCCCTTATTGTATAATAAACTCATAAACCTAAGCAACCGTTTCCCTGAGTTCTGTAGGCTGTTCTAGCAAATGATCAAACCCAAGCAGGGAGTGGTGGGAACTCCGATTTATAGCTGGTCGGCCAGAAGCACAGGTGACAACCTAGGTCTTGCATTTGGCCTTTGGTGATGGCTGTCTTGTGGGACCGAGCCCGTCACCAACCCTGGCTAGCGTCATCCTTGAACTATAGGACACCCAGCTGCTGTGGTGGAGAACTGCGTAGTGGGAGAAACCCACCCCCACACACATTTGGTGACCAGAAGTGTCAGAAGTGAAGTGCTGTGTGAGTAGTGAAGTGTAGGCACACAGAACTAACTTTTACCTGGGTATCTTTTACCATATTTTTGAGATACGCCTCTCTCTATTCAGGTTTAAAATAAAATGCATATGACCTATCATGAAGGAGGAGATGGGCTTTTTGGTTTGTTTGACTTTTTATTTATTTACTTTAAATTTTTAAATTTTATTATTATTACTTTAAAAGTTTTTATTTTATATTGGAATATAGTTGATTTACAATGTTGTGTTAGTTTCGGGTGTACAGCAACGTGATCCGTTTATACATATACATGTATCCATTCTTTTTCAGATTTTTTTCCCATGTAGGTTATTACAGAATATTGAGTAGAGTTCCCTGTGCTATGCAGTAGGTCCTTGTTGGTTATCTATTTTATATACAGTACTGTGTGTATGTTAATCCCAAACACCTAATTTATTCCTCCCCACCACCTTTCCCCTGTGGTAACCATAAGTTTGTTTTCTATGTCTGTGAGCCTGTTTCTCTTTTGTAAATAGGTTCATTTGTGTAATTTTTTTTTAGATTCCACATACAAATGATATTATATGATATTTAGATGGTTTTTGCATGGAAAAGGCCACATGTCCAAAGTTTCCTAACAACGATCTTTAAAAAGTTTTTTTTTTTAATTTTATTTATTTATTTACTTATTTTTGGCTGCGTTGGGTCTTCATTGCTGCACGTGGGCTTTCTCTTGTTGCGGCGAGCGGGGTCTGCTCTTCATTGTGGTACGCGGACTTCTCATTGCTGTGGCTTCTCTTGTTGCGGAGCACGGGCTCTAGGAGCATGGGCTTCAGTAGTTGTGGCTCGCAGGCTCAGTAGTTGTGATTCACAGGCTCAGTAGATGTGGCCCATGGGCCCGAGAGCGCAGGCTCAGCAGTTGTGGCGCATAGGCTTAGTTGCTCCGTGGCATGTGGGATCTTCCCGGACCAGGGCTCGAACCCGTGTCCCCTGCATTGGCAGGCAGGTTCTTAACCGTCCGCCACCAGGGAAACCCTCCTAACAACGATTTTTTGCTTGGTTTTGCTTTTTGGGACAGAAGAGGAATACAGCATTGCTTTTTCTGGCTGTCTGACAAACACATGAATCAAAAGCATCCATTCCTAAAACTACATTAGGAATAGTTTCCAACCGTATCAGAGCGGTGTTCATCCTCCTCCCTGAAGTGAGGCAATGAAAAGGGACTCCCCCTTTAGAAATGCTTGATTTCTTTGACTACAAGCCTGTGTCATCCATACAGAGAACGTTTAACGTGCGGACAAGCCTTGTTCACCGGAAGTGAATTGTTGTTGCAGGAGATCTCTATGCAGCCTGGACCCCCTAGGCATCCAAGGCTCCCTCGTGACCCCTGTCCACTTGCCTTTGGGGAAAAATCGGCATTCTAGCCATCTGTGTTCCTACTTCCCTCACACCGGGCGTCTCGCTTCCGAGATGCTCTGTGAAGAGTAATGTAAGTCACCTTCCTCAGCGCGTCTTCGCTATTTCATTCTTATTGACCACGACTTGCGAACGGCCTTGAGTAGTCAAGATGCAGTCTCATCGCCAGCACCCGGCACGTCCCACGGCAGAAGCATCCCAAGCAAAGATGCAGCCCCAATGGAAACCAGTCTCTGTTACAAGGGAAACCGTTTCCCGGTGAGACCACAGACCTTGAAGAATGCCCCCCCTTAGACTCTGGACCAATTTCTCCCAGACCTGCTTAGAGAAAGTTTTCGGAGCGTAAAAGAGTCATCAGTGCTCACAGTGCAGGGAAGAATCATCTTGTTCCTCATGGAAGAGAAATCTCCTTGGCTCGCAGCGGGTGGCAAGCCCGTTGTCAGCCCGTTAAGGTGTCAGACCCTGGGGACGGCAGGGCCTGTTCCTGTTCTCTCCTGCTGTGTGGATCTCCTCCAATGAAAGATGTGCTTTTAAAAACAATTTTTTTCATTTTAAATTTTTAGTTATTTTTATAATTTTTATCTTTTATTTTTTATTTACTTTAAACATTGAAGTATGGTTGCTGTACAATATTATATAAGTTCCAGGTGTACAACAGTGATTCACAGTTTTTCAAAATTACACTCCATGGATAGTTATAAAATATTGGCTCTATTCCTTGTGCTGTACAATACATCCTTGTAGCTTATTTATACCAAATAATTTGTACCTCCTATGCCCCTACCCCTATGTTGACCCTCCCTGCTTCCCTCTCCCCTCCGGTACCACTAGTTTGTTCCCTATCTCTGAGTCTGCTTCTTTTTTCTTATATTCACTAGTTTGTTATGTTCATTAGATTCCACACATAAGTGATATTGTGTGGTATTTGTCTTTCTCTGTCTGACTTACTTCACTTAGTATGATCATTTCTAGGTACATCCATGTTGCTGCAAATGGCTTTATTTCGTTCCTTTTCATGGCTGACTAATATTCCATTGTATACATGTACCACATCTTCTTTATCCCTTCATCTGTCGATGGACATTTAGGTTGTTTCCATGTCTTGGCTATTGTAAATAGTGCGGCAATAAACTTTGGGGTGCAGGTATCAAAGATTTGCTTTTTTGAACCCAAGAAGACAGAGGGAGCTTTGCCAGCAGTTTTGGCCCTGGACCTTAAAGAACCACTCATTTTTACAGCACTAATATCTTTGCAGCTTCACACACAAGAATCTCTTTTCCCAAAGTGAACTCAAATTCTGAGATGGCCCTAAGAATTTTTTTTTTTTAATGTGGAAGAAAGGTGGTTAAGTTTGAGTACAGCAAGGATAGTGAAAATTAGTAAATCACTGTCTTTACTTTCCTGGCATTGAAGCCAGTGTTCACATGTATTGGTCATTCTGGTGAAGGAGCTGCCTGTTTTAGAAATGTGCCCTTGTGGTTCAAAAAAGAGACATTTATATCATTTTTTCTAGCCCTATGGTTGACCTTTCCATATTTGGAGTTCACTTTTCCTCAGAGCTTCAACCAAGCTCAGACATCCACAGTTCCCAGCTATTTCTTTTTTTTTTTTCTTTCTTTTTTTTTTTGTGGTACGTGGACATCTCACTGTTGTGGCCTCTCCCGTTGCGGAGCACAGGCTCCGGATGCGGCTCCGGATGCGGCTGCAGGTGCGCAGGCTCAGTGGCCATGGCTCACGGGCCTAGCCACTCCGCGACATGTGGGATATTCCCGGACCGGGGCACAAACCCGCGTCCCCTGCATCCGCAGGTGGACTCTCAACCACTGTGCCACCAGGGAAGCCCCACTCTTGCTATTTTTGAAGCAACCTAGGCTATTGGACATATTGTAGAATAATTAGAATAGTTAATTATACAAAATAAAACATTCAATCATCTGTGATTTGTTAGCCTCATAACTTATGTCAACGGCACTGAAGACCATTTGGAAAATGGTCAATTTGTTACCGAAGTTCTATGAACGTTCCTACCCTGGTGTGTGTATTGGGTCCCATGTGAGCAGTGAGCTGAGATATAAACAAGCACAAAGGCTTCCTTCAACTGATCCCCTATGGCCTGCATCCAATCTTAGCCTTGTCATGGTTTTCCTACAAACAGCAGGAGATGGTGCCCATGAACACACACACAGACACACGGACACACACACACGCACTCCATCAAAGGGAAAGCAAATACCCCATCCTCCCCAAGCCCTGGCCACTGTCATCTACTTCAGCAGGTGTCTCTTTGGCTCTCGATGGCGTTGAGTGATGCATGGGTAGAAGAGAGGGATGGGAGCCCTCCTCTCAGTTTATCCTGGAAGCCACAGGAGGATTGAGGCCTAAGAAAACCCACAGTCTCCCTCGTATCATTGACTTTGAAGGCATTGAGCATCTTCCCTCGTCTCCCCGACCCCGTCCTGCGTCCCTGGAAAGAAGAAAGTGTGGGTTGGTCCTTTGCTGTTTGCTTTAAACACTCTCAGTCTATGTGAATTCTTCCCCTGCAGAGGAAGCCAGCAGGGTCGTCCTACTTAATAACAGCTTTAGTGTCAGCAAATTAGACATATTCTCATGAGGAAGAATGAACACATACGTTTTCTGTCTCTGAACATCATGCAGCTTCTTGAAACGTTTGTAAAACCTCTCTATAAAAGATCTCTACACCTTAGTGGGCAGACTAGATACCCAGCATATATCTTCTTCAGGGATCCAACCCTGCTGGTAGAATGAAGTGAACAAATTATTATTACTTTTCCTCTTTTTAGTGAAGTAGAATTTATGTACAATATTATATAAGTTTCAGGAGTACAACATAGTGGTTCAATGTTTTTATAGGTTATACTCGGTATGTAGTTACTATAGAATGTTGGCTACATTTCCTGTGTTGTACAATATATCCTTGTAGCTTATTTTATACGTAATAGTTTGTGCCTCTTTTTTTTTTTTTTTTTTTGCGGTATGCGGGCCTTTCACTGTTGTGGCCTCTCCCGTTGCGGAGCACAGGCTCCGGACGCGCAGGCTCAGCGGCCATGGCTCACGGGCCCAGCCGCCCCGCGGCCTGTGGGATCTTCCCGGACCGGGGCACGAACCCGCGTCCCCCTGCATTGGCAGGCGGACTCTCAACCACTGCGCCACCAGGGAAGCCCAGTTTGTGCCTCTTAATCCCCTACTCCATCTTGCCCCTCCCCCCTTCCCTCTCCCCACTGGGAACCACTCGTTTGTTCTCTCTGTGAGTCTGTTTCTCCTTCTTTATATACACTAGTTTGTATTATTTTTTAGATTCCACATGTAAGTGATATCACAGAGTATTTGTCTTTCTCTGACTTATTTCACTCAGCCTGATACCCTCCAAGTCCATCCATGTTGTTGCCAATGGGAAAATTTCGTTCTTTCTTATAGCCGAGTAATATTCCACTGTGTATATGTATCACATCTTTTTTAACCATTCCTTATCCATAAAAATTTATTATTTTTTTAAATTATGAAGTAATGACCATGAATCTAGTAGCTAGGCTTTCTTTGGCAAAAATTACTCCAAACAGCAGTTATTATTAAGGAAGAAAGCAACTTCATTATATTTATATTGTTATATGATGTTTTTAACATGTCTTCTTTATCTCTGATATAAAGGAGAAAAAAAAAGTTAATATAACTAGATACAGTCTTAATAGGTTTACTGGTCTAAATAGTTGGATGATATTTTTTTAAAGTAAAATATTTCGGACAATTTCTATCCACTAATGAATTTTACCTGCCTTATATTCTACTGTATTGAACCCTTTCAGGAAGAATAAACTTGTCTGGATAATTTTTTTTGAAACAGCGACTGGAACCACTTTTTTAGTCTGGTAGAATTCTAACTAGTAAATACTTTCCATCAAATTTTGATAGTTTTTAAGTCTTGCCAATGTTCTTCATCTCACATTGTTTTAAAAATTAATCTAATGTGCCATTTTATGTTTACATACAAGTTTATGACTTGGAAAGAAAATCAGGGTAGAAAGTTTGCTACAGCTCTTCATCTGGGCCTAAAAATATTTCTAGATGCGTCAGTAGAGTAGCCCCCGCTCACCACAACTACAGAAAGCCTGCACGCAGCAATGAGGACCCAAAGCAGCCAGAAAAAATATATAAAATAAAATAAAATCGCATAATGTCTGTAAGTGACCACCATCGCACATCTGACCCTCTTGCCCTGCTACGATTCACAGCTATCTTTGGGGATAACAGCTTAAGCTGCTCTTTATGAGGTATGTGTGTCCAATATTGCAGAAATGCCTCTTTTTAGGTGAGATAAGCACTATAGTGCTACCTAAATGCTAAATACTCTGACAAAGTCCTGTGAAATGTGCAAATCACAACTTCTAGGTTATAAACGAGATGCAAATCATGAAAATCAATATGGTACATAGGGGAAGAGAAATCTTGAGTTTCCCATTCCACTCACTTTTTACATTTCTACTTTCTTGGATCTTTTCTAATCTCCTTGGTGAAGTTTTGTTTTGTTTTTTTCTATTTGTTTTCTTCTAAAAACAAATTGAAATCTTATCTATTTTTCCCTCCCGCCCTCCCTCCTTCCTTCCTTCCTTTCTTCTTTCCCTCTGGTCTCTTTAGGTTTTCCTCATTAAAAATCAGTTTGCAGAACGGAGCGACATTTCCATCTCTGTGAAAATAACAGTTTGGGGTAAACATTGGATTCTGTAACAAGCAGAGTGCAGCGTGTTAGAATTAAATCATACACCACCAAAAGCAAAGTAAATAAATGTTAAATGGGAAGATTGAGTTTTCACATCATGCTAATTACTATCATGCCATTTGATTAATGATTGGAAGTAATTACTATACTTGTAGCTTTAAAAAAGGAACTGTATGGCTGCCTGCATTTTTCAGTATGTGACCTCCTGATAATAACGATAGACCTTCTGATTCTTTTTTTTTTCTTTTTCTCTTCCTTAGTTAGTTTTCCTAACTTTATTCTAAAATAGAACAAAGAAAATATGATTAACCTCCCACCAGCCTGGTGAAATATATACTAAAAGACCAGATTAGAGTCTGGAGGGAAAAGGAGTTTGATAGTATCTGTCAGCTGAGTGCTGCTTTCTCTTGTCTCATGATTTCTTGTACTGGGAATCTCTCTGCTTACATTACAGGGAGACCCTCCCTATATACAGAGAAACAGCACGGGCCAATGATGTGGCATCCGCCAGCAGCTGAATGGTTCAGAATTCAAGTTTATATAGGGCATATCACAAAACACTTCCTTCACGATCATGTAAAACTATCACTTCACATGTTCATTTTGTAGTAACCAAATGCCAGATTCACCATGTGAACAAAAATTTAGGCCAAAGAAAGAGAAGTGGAGGAAAAGAAATGTTGTAGCAAAGACCCAACCTACAAAATTCCATGACTGTGGTGATCCAGGCCAGAGTCGCCTTCCAAGGGGCTCGTCTGAATCCCACGTCCTTCATCTCACCTGTAATTTGTAGCGAATCTTGGATGGAAGTCCCCTCAGCTTGGTCTCCATAAAAGAAGTTCCATTCACCCTACACATTGGGGCCTGCACACCAATTAAAAGCCGAATCTGCTTCCATGATAGAGTCGCTGATTTTCTGATGTCAAAGCTGAAATTACCCCTCTAAACTAAACAGGTTAGCTTTTGGTAACCCAGGCAGATCATATCAGGGTAATTAAACACTAACCAAAAGCAAAGGGCAGGAAAAGGGGGGAAAAAAGTGAGTGTGTGTCCTAAGAATTCTAGGTACATGCTTCCTAACACTCACACCAAACATTGGGAAACGAAAATCAATATTGTTCTGTGAATTCGTTATTCCTGTGAATAAAATAAATAGAATTTATTCTATTAAAGAACAAAATACAAAGAGCATGCATATATACTTCAATCATATCCTCTGGCAATTTTTATAGTGGACCCACTTGTAAATTTTCCCAGAATAGTCACTGTATTTATTACAAGCTTTTTATTCTATGTGAAGGGTGGGTAACTATGGCCCATTTTTTGTAAAAACAGTTTCATTGGAACACCGTTCTTCCCACTGTTTATAAGCTATAACCACAGAGTATGGTTGCTAAAGAAAACGTGTGGCCCCCAAATTCTAAAATATGTACCACCTGGCCCTTGACAGAAAAAATTCCTGACGCTTATTAGGGCGTCATATTTGGTGTTGTGTTTAATTTGGGGTCTTTTGACATTGAGACATGTTTAAATTGGTTTTTAGGTAGTTATATGAATCAGTTATTTTCTTTATAATAATAAAAATATATCTTTATAATAATAAAGATAATATTTGACTCCTGATATTTCTCCTTTGAGTGTCAAGGCCTATCAAAATATGATTACCTACATATTATTATTAATTATATTCTGATCTGGTTCATATGGAGGCATAAATATGCATGAGTATAGCTTTTATGGTTGAGAGCATTCACTGTACAAGGGTTTTATATATATGTAATTCATCATATATATTCCACATCTATTCTTATTTTACCATACACACATATATACAATTATTACTGTATATTATAATATTACCAATCCTAGTAAACAGTAGAAAGAAAGAAAAATAAACTAGCTGAGTAAAGATTGTCAGGGAAGGGTTAAAATTGCCATTAGAGAAGATGTGATCTCCTACAAGGCAAAAAATTATACTGTATCTCTACGCCTCAAATTTAATGAGAACCCAGCAAGAATACTACACAAAAGATTAATTTACAAAATCAACTTTAAAAATTTTATAGTGTTTTTCTGCTCCTCAATAATGAAGTGCTAAGTATAATGCAAATTATATTTATTGCAATATCAATTTAAAAGTATTAAACATCTGAGAATTAACTTATCTAAACACATACAGTTCAACAAAGGAAAACAGACTAATACAAATGATCATCCAGATCTCAGAAAGCATGACAAATATAATAATATAAATTCTCCTCCAGATTTAATCATGCTATCAGAGAAATACCAGTCAAAATTCCCATTGGTTCTTTAGAAGCTCCATTAACATACCCGAAAGTTTATATGGAGAATAGAAAAAACAACATAGCTAAGTCAAAATTGAAATGTAAGGATGAACAGAGCTGTCTTACCAGGTAAATATTTGCAAAGCCATTAGTATTAAAAACAATTTGCTGATGCTCCAAGGATTGGAAATAGACTAATAGAGTAGTCCAGAAATTGGCAGAACTATGACTGTTTGGAAACTTAATATACAGTTCAGTTGGTGTCATGGATCAATGAAAAAAGACAGAGCATTCCGTATATGGCACTGAAAACTAGCTTATGTAAGAAATAACAGTGCCCCTTTCTCTGGATCCATATTCAATGTCGGATTGTAGATGGATAAACCTACATGTGAAACATAAAGGTTATACATTAATAGAAGAAAATACATGAAAATATCTAATGGGTTTAGGGTTGTAGAGCATTTTTTTAATGCAAAGTATTGGATAAGAAAATTGGTGAGTATTTTTACCATCAAAATATAGGATTAATATGGGTAAATATTTTTAAAAGCGTGGATCAATGGGTGTAACATTTTCACTATGTTTAATCTCACAGCCAAGGAAATAATACCTAGATATATAAGAAATTCCTCCAAATTTATAAGGAAAATACAGTGGTCTGAACAATTAGGGGCAAAAGAATGAAGGAGCAAATAACAGAAGAAACCTAAAATGCATACTTTGAGGGAGATAAATCTGGAATATATTCACAATGCTCATTTTTTCCTGGGCTCAGAATTAGAGTGGTTAATGTGCACACGGAATTGTTTACTTGACATGTCTACACTGAAGAGACAGGCTGTCCCATTATAAGTAAGCAGAATGTTCAGAGAAAAGTCCAAAATAGTGTCGAGATAATTGAGGAAAATCTCCTCACCACCTTTTGCAGAAACTCCCTGATTACAAGAGAAATATATAAGGGTGAGGAGAGAATTCTGAGAACATACGCTGGTGATAAAAGGCATCATTATGCCCATGTGTTTAATACTGGTTTTCTATATTATTCCTTTGGAATTTCATTTTCTAAAAGTTCCTTTCAATTTTAGGGTCAATACACATTTAATTATAAACATAAATGTAAGTATAAAAATAATGATAGATGCTTAGATAACTACGTAGATCTACAGAGGTAGATCAGTATGCAGGTAGATGGATGGATGGATGGATGGATGGACGGATGGATGGATGGATGGCTAGATTGCTGGATTTGTAGATAGATAGATGCACAGATTGATAGATCGTTAGATTTGGATAGATAGTTGAATAACTACATAGATCTAGATAGGTAGATCAATATGTAGGTAGATGGATGGATGAACAGATAGATGGGTAAATAGAAGGATAGATGGATAGCTAGATAGCTAGGTTTTGAGATGATAGATAGATAGATAGATACATACATACATACATAGATACATAAGTAGGTAGATCAGTAATTCTCAAAGTGAGTTGTTTGCTCTGGGGAGCCCTGGGTCACCCGCAGATACTTCTAGGACAGCTGTGTGTTCAGTTCTATTTTCTTAATTATACAAAGATATTATTTTTCTTTTGCAACCTCATTCCGTCACTGGAGTTTTCCAGAAGCTGTGTTCCATGTGACATTACAACAGATGGAACACAGGAGCAGATGTGAGAATCTAACTGCCTTCTATTAAGATAGACATTACAGAGATTTGCAAAATAAACTATAATATCAATATAATTACTACTTTTTCTTAATTTAGAAAATGTTATTTCCATAACAATAGGTCATAAATGAAAAAATGCCATGAGTTTTTATTGTTACGTGTAAATGAGTTAAGAAGTATAAAATTTTCAGTTTTAATTTCTAATGAAAATTAAATGATTTAACATATTTAAAGCAACCAGATTAATGCATGCAAATGTTTGCTCTTAGATTAATTTTCATGAAATGCTGTAAAGCAAATCCTAGATGAGTTTTAATAAAGAAAATAAAATCCACTAGCACATGAAATTAAAACGTAGCAGACCAAAAAGACACAGCAAGATCCATTACAAGAGTGGTTTTCGTTCTTGCTGTAATATTTTGGCATCATGTTAACACCAAAAAATTCTATGTTTCTTTCATTCTCTGCAGCTCCCCAGATGAGCCATTTCCGTTTCTCCAGCCCATATTTTGATGTAATCTAACCGCGATTTTAGATCTTCTGCTATCAGCTGCTGGACAGTTCAATTCAGTGAGCTCACTGTCAGAAATAAAGAAGGAAAGGAAGGAAGTCAGGAAGGAGGAAGCCATAGGAGGAGAGGGAGGGAGGGAAGAGGGGAGGGGAATAAAATACTCCACATTGCCTGCTCCTGGCTCATCTAAGATGGTGGGATGTGCTGGTCTTTGACGAGTAGATGACCTGGAAACGGATGATCTCAGTAGTGTCCAGTAAATGTCACAGGGTAGACTCCAGAGTTGAAAGTTGTGACTTTGCTTCCTAACTCTCTCTGGATGGCTGACACTGCCTCTGTCACTGGTACACCTTTTTTTTTTTAACCAGTTGTGGACAGAACCCATATGTCTGTACTGTCTGCTATGTGCGGGCAGTCTCGTAGCTCAGACACTGAGTGGTCATGCTTGTTCACTGACAGTAGAGGGGCACCTAAGCTGAGAAGGAGCTCCAGGGTTGAACCTCTCAGCACCAGCAGCATTCTCACCAATGTCCATTAATGAGGTTCTGGTGAGAAAAGGCTTTTACACGTCCCATCCTCTGCAGGGATGTTTCCTTCTTAGACGTAGTAGCAATTTTTGCTTCTTTACCATGTACAGACACACAAAAGACATACTATTGTTGAATGTGTTTGTACCCCAAGGCATTCATTATGATCTGTACAAGGGGAAGAAAGACACAATTTAGTTGACCAAAGGGTTTTGTCACACAATAGCAATAGCTATTTTTTCTGCCAGCAGGCAGTAATCAATCACTCTGTTACACAGTGACACACACCTACCAGGAAACCTGTAAGGACCTGTTGTTCTATTATCCTGGCAATGGGTACTATTTAAGTAAAACTGCCTACGTATACTGTGCATCAAGGCTGAAATATTTATTCTGCAAATGCAAGTTGAATCCCTGCAGAAATTTCATGTTATGTTTAGTTATGTAGGGACTGTCCATCCTGTGTTTCATGAAGTTCACGTATGTCAGTTAAAATAAATGGCCTCAAAATAAGTATTACAGAGTGTAATATACATATACACATATATAAAAAATATATATATAAATGAACCTGTAATATTTTCCTGTAATCTTTACCTTTAAAAATAACTAAAAATCTCACTTTCTTTTCCAAAATAACATTACCAGGGAAAGAATAGTATTTCAAGGACTCGGCGTCGTGTTGAGCTAAATAATTTCCCCGCGTTGGCATGGAAATAGTGAAATGTAACTAATTACAATTCCTTGAAGCGGAGAGGCTCACTGCCATCTCCTCGCTAACACCACAGGCTTTTCTTCACATTAGCGCCGTTTCATCCCCGGTGTGAGATTAATTTGCATGCTAGTTCCATCCTCAGGTGGATGACAGGCAGAGATGATATCATCCTTTTTTTGTGAATACTATGCCCTCAGGGACTGTCTGTTATCAAGTATTTAAACATTCACTGAATTATTCCCAAGAACTCAATAGCAATGGCAGAATCAGGATTGGTCAGGATTGGTTTGGAGGCAAGTAAATTCAACTTTGAGAGAGAGAAAGACAGAGAGAGAGAAAGTCAGAGAGAGAGAGAGAGAAAGAAAGAGAGAGAATGAATCTTCCCCAATCTGAAATGTATAAGAAATTCCCATCCAATGGCTCCCATACTGTGTACTTAACTCTCCATCTCCTGGTGCCCCCCTCCTATGGAGGCTTTCTTTTAGGCAGGTGCTTCTTCTGTGCACGTGGCATCATGACCACCCTTTCAATTCTGCAACTCCAGTGCAAAGAGACCTTTACATTCTAACGTTCCCTCAGATCTCCTGCAGTTTACGGGCACGACCCAACTGCAGCCACCTGCTCAGTCTGAATCGAGCATCAGAGAGAGAGGTTGTGCACATGGAGAGCCTTTGCTCCAATGCACACAGTGGGAGCTGGAGGGTGGGGAACCCCCTGTGAGAACCACTGGGTCTAAGTGTGGGCAGGATCCAGTCACAACTCACATCTCTGTTTGAAAGCAGATGTATGCACAGATGTCTGGCAGGCAGCAAGGCCAGCTGAGCTCCGCAGAGCAAATACAGCGTGTGAGGTTTGAAGGGATCCACTGTTGACTTCCTCTTCCCTTCTGGATGATATAGGATATATCCTGGCCCTATAGAACATCTGGATGGATATATCCTGGCCCTATAGAACATCTGGATGGATATATCCTGGCCCTATAGAACATCTGGAACATAGCCTGTGACTGCCTCTTTAATGCATTCCTGGGGGGATTCTCTTACACTGAAGTTTGAAAGCACACTCTCCAAGGCTCTTGGCATTTCCTTAGCCAGCTCCTTACATTCTGCCTTTCTATAATAATTCAAGCATGAGATACAGTTTTAACATACCATTTGTTTTTGTTTGTCCAGGCTGCTGTAACAGAATACATAGATTGGCTGACTTATAAACAACAGACATTTATTTTCCACAACAGACATTTATTTTCCACAGTTCTGGCTGGTGAAAGTCCAATATCAAGGCACCAAAAATTTCATTGTCGGGTGAGATACCTCTATCTGGTTCGCAGATGGCTGTCTTCTTTCTCTGTCCTCACCTGGCAGAAGGGGTGAGGGAGCTCTCTGTGGTCTCTTGTATAAGGTCACTAATCCCATTATGAGGGCTCCACCCTCATGACCTCATGACCTCCCAAAGGCGCCACCTCCAAATACCATCAGTTTGGGCATTAGGATTTAACATATGTATTTTGGTGAGGCACATTTAGTCTATAGCACTGTTTTCTTTCTAACTCTATATTATTTCTGATTATTGAACAATAAATGTGCCAATCTAATTTATCATTAATTAGTTTATTATAAACATTCAATAGAATCCTTTTTAATAAAATGTTTAATAAAATTGGTTCTAATAGTTCTAAAATTAAATATCCAATCTAGCCGGAAACATTTTAGATTTTTAAAATAAGAAGTATTAATAATCTTTGATCATTATATGTCAGAATTCACAGATTTTCCTGACGTTAAAAGTGAAATTATGAAAAAAGTATGATAATCCATTGTTATGGAATCCACGGGTAAACCAGATTATTTTTTTCCATAACAGTGATAATTTTTTCACCATTGTCCATGGTTTATTTTATTCATTTTCTTTCCTCTGTCCATATCTCCTTGAATGTAACCCCCAAGGATTAGATGACTGTGACAGTTTGGTTTACTGATGTGACCCAAACACCTAGAACAGGGTTGGGACTAGAGGCCAGATTTAGTATTTGTTCCCTCAGTGAAAGAAAAATGAATCCAGTGAAACATGACAGAACCCTGAGGAGTGGTATTTACACCCAAACCTCAAGATAGTCACTGTTATGTAAATCCATAATCAATCCTTCCATTTCACCGGCTCCTACCCCTTTGTTCAAAGTGTACGTAGAAATGTTAATAGGATCTAAAAAAGAAAGAGTCTGAATGGGATGGGCAATAAACAAGTAAATGAGAGAAAGAACAATTTAAACTCCTGCTAAACTTCAGATGATCTGAAGGGCAAGAAATAAGCTTCCATTAAATCAACTTCTAGCTAATCTGTTTTTGTATTTTCCCAAAATTACATTTTGTATGTGTTTAAATCCAGAAAGGCTTCATTCTTAAGAGTTACATTCTCACTGCTTTTCATGCTGAGCTGCAGTTTGTAAAATCCTGAGACAGGAAAGGTGCAGGTAAAACTTGTTTCCTCTGGTTAGCAAACTGAGACAAATTGGGCATCAATGATGTCTTACATTCTGGCAACACTTGAGTGAATTAGGAGACATTTTAAAAACACTAAGAATTAAAATGATTAAAATAAGTTTTGCCTCCTCAGTGTAGTTGAATAGGAACATTAATGTTTCCAAGGAAACAATATGCTCTTTCTAAAGAGGGATAAGCATTTTCATTATGTGAACCTGTATATTAAGCTTGATTATTTCCTTAAACTCTTGTAATGTCTTCTTACTGCTCCTCAACATTTAATCAATTCATTGCAAGTCATCCAATCTATTCATGTCACAAAAGCAACTGCTTTTTTTTTTTTTTGCGGTACGTGGGCCTCTCATTGTTGTGGCCTCTGCCGTTGCGGAGCACAGGCTCTGGACGCGCAGGCTCAGCGGCCATGGCTCACGGGTTAACGTTTTTTTTTGTTAAACATATAACACAAATTTATATTTCTCTTTTCCTTTGCCATAATAAAATATTTATTTAAAATGTGTACCAGGAACATATACTATTTTTATTTAATCTCCATCTGTAAGTGTAATATCCGTGATAAAGATAGATGACTGTTGGCTGAAACTGAGTATCAGACTCTGATGCTCACATTAAAGAAAAGTAGTTCATTTTAAGCTTCCTGGAGAAAGCAGTCAGCACACATCTCTCCATATGTTTAAAGAAAAATGGCTCTGAAATCAGTTTTTTTGGCCAAGAGGCTATTATGAAGCAAATTATGTTAACACATCAAGTTATTAATGGAATATATAATTTTAAAGCTAGAGCGTATTGGAGAATTAGTTACTTTTCATGGTGTCTGGAAAATAATAATCCTTCATATTGACTAAGTAGAACTAAGATCCCCATATAGTGAGTTTTTATTCCATGATATGGTCTAATAGTTTATTTAGACCCAACTTTCTGCTAAAAACAACTTGAATTTTGGGGAAAAATGCACTTTTTTAAGCATTATTGTCCTCAAGAATAGAAGAATAATGTCTAAGTTGGAAGTTCTAACGTGAAAAAGTAAGAAGAAAATTAAAATAATAAAATTGTAAAGCTACCAAATAGTTTTCACTGAAATAAGTGACAGTTATTTTAGCAGTTTAGTTCCTCAAATCAAAATTGGATGTCTGAAGCTAGTGGGGTAGTACCTTCAATGTGCTCAATTTACAGGGTTGGGGATTATCGTATTTATAGAAATATCATTTTCTCTCCAAATCCAAGTCCAAGATAATTATTTTGTATCATATGCCATTCTGAACTCACCAAGGATTTTTTCTTTTGGCATGAAAACGCAGAAGTCCGTACTTTCCTAAAACAAAATCAATTTGAAAAGAAAAAAAAAATTTAGGACTTCTAAGGAGAGAAATTGAATCTAATGTAAAAAGTAATCAAAATACTTATTTCTTCCAAAGCATTTTTCTTGTTAGATTTGGTGTGTGTGTGTATGTGTGTGTTTTGGCTTCATATTTTATTAGCTTCCTAGTGGAAGGAGGAATGATTTTAGGATGCTTTCCAAAAGCTTACTCTAGTAAAGACTAGAGCATATTTTTAATTGAATCATTCTCAACTTTGAGGAAAAAGCTCTAGCTTAGTGAAGAAATATTCTGCTATAAGTGAACAGAATTTGAAGTGGAAAGAAAGAATACATATTCTGCATTCATATATACATATGATCTGTATGGAAATGAGCTAAAGTTTAAAAATGGATGTGCTTCTCTAATTTGCAATTAATTATGATAAAAGGGTTTGGCCTGATAGCTTTATAAATTGCACAGTAACTTATCTGGAAACTCCACAGAACTAAGTCTTGTCTTTCTGGGGCAGGTGTGGGGTATCAGACGTGTTGGTTCATTTAATAAGTAGGCTCAGAGACGATACATCTGTCTTTTACAATTTAGAGAACTTTCTTTGAGAAAGTTTGTGTTTTGTCTCAAAAAAAAAATGTTTAATCTAGAACTGGGTCATTTTCCTGTTTTCTCCGAAAGTGCCAAAAAAACCCAATAAAGTTGGTTGTGGATGAACTGATGTAGGTTTGGAGAAGGAAAAATTTTAGGTCTTGTGCTCCTATGTCAGATTCAATAGAGGATCTTATATATGATTACATCAGCCTCCACACTGCAAGAGTGATAAAAGCTAGTTAACGTACATTTGTAGTATTTTGAAATGAATCAGAAAGCATAAAGATGATTTCTTTTCTCTAGGTGTGAGATTAAATGCATAGTGAGATAGAGAGAGCGAAAGACAGAGAGAGAGAAATCGAGAGAGGGAAAGATACAGAAAATTGTTAATAGTCTTTGTCCCCTGGAAACCCATATAACAGTTAGACTCCCCCAGGGTAGTAGATCAGCGCTGTAGGAAATGGGGGTGAGGGGCGGTGGCGTGTGGAAGCAGGGAGATTGAACGTAAGCTTCTGTCAGAGCAAGTGTGTGTTCGTACTTCCCATTGTATCCAGTCCTTTCACGGATGAATTATTCTCAGTGTAGACATCGGGACTCACGGTGGACAAAATACCACTGTCACGGAGATTATGAACGACTCTCCATTATCCTGTAAAGGAAGTTAAAATGTGTACACTCATCCTTTAGTCATATCAGAGACGTCTAGATAAGAGTTTGCACTACTTAAACACATAAATCTCAAGAGAAGGGTTAGGACACTCCCAAGACTCCCTCACACTGCTCACGATTACTACACAAAAAGACTCTTTAAAAACAAGTAGAGTGTATATGCCCCTGTGTATTCCCAAACTAGATAATAGACACAGAAACACTGTGAGAATTTCAATGATCTACCTTTTTATGAATGAATTAGCATCTAAAATTTAGAGCAAATGCAAATTGTAAATAGTGGCCTCCACTGTATTTGGCCTCGTTGGAAATACCTTAAATACACACTAACATGTTCATTTAATGTTATGGTAAAAATCATGTTAATTTTGGGTAGAAGACCATTTTCAGGCTTCAAAGGAATATTATAACCTTGAAACAAAAACAAGAGCTTAAGGGGAAAAAAAGATGCTTATAGTTGTTTTTTAAATATCAAGACTATGGAAACCATCCCTTATGTGAAATAAATTGGAAGCCCTTTGTCCCCTACAAAAACTCATTAAAGAGGAGTCTTGGGCATGAAATGTACAGCGTGGGGAACATAGTCCGTAATTATGTAATATTTTTGTGTGGTGACAGATGGTAACTAGACTTACCATGGTGATCATTTTGAAACGTATAGAAGTATCAAATCACTGTGTTGTGTAACAGGAACTAATGCAGTGTTGTAGGTCAATTGTACTTGAAAAGCAAACAAACTCATAGAAAAAGAGGTCAGATTTGTGATTACAGGGAAGGGTGGGAGGAGGCGGAAGTGGATGAAGGTGGGTCAAGAGGTACAAACTCCCAATTATATGTTAAATAAGAACTAGGGATGGAACGTACAGCTTGGTGAATATAATTAACACTGCTGTGTGTTGTGTATGAAAGTTAAGCAAGTACATCCTAAGAGTTCTCACCACGAGGAAAAACCTTTTTTTCTATTTCTTTAATTTTGTGTCTGTACGAGATGATACATGTTCACTAAACGTATTGTGGTTATAGTTTCATGTTGTATGTAAATCAAATCATTGTGCTGTACACCTGACACTTACACAGCGCTGGATGTCAATTACTTCTCAACAAAACTGGAAGAAGAAAAAAAGAAATGCTTAAAAGGGTAAGAAATTGTTCTCATCCTTGTTGGTTTCTTACAAAAATGAGTACATGTGCAGGTTTTATGTCATGTCATCCAGTGAGGAAAGTTGCTGATTCATTAGAAAAAGTAATAAGTAGGATGTGGCACTTAAAATGCGACCTCCCCATCATCACGGATGCAGAGGATCCAGGCTCCTGGAGTAACACGTGGCCATGCCAGGTGCACAGGTCCCCTTGCTTTTGCCTTCTCTCCATCATCGTGGGTCAAGGCGGGGACCATACCCTGCTCCAGGACCCACCTCCCCTTTCTTCTGTAACTCTATGGAAACATTTAATGATGGGTCCCCTGACTGTCACCCCATAGGTCCCCCTGCCTTGCTCCGTAACTCTCAGACTCATCGCTTCTATCGAATCCATCTGGCTGATGTCTTGATGCCCTTTTTTTAACTTCATGTCATTCTCCCATGGGAGCAATGTCTCACCCTCTAATCTCTCTGGCTTCTAGAAAATAAACGGAATTCGAAATTTTTATTTATTTAACAAGGCCGTGTACATTCCCTCCCCTCTGCCCCACATTTATCCTTCCAAACTCTTGAAATGTGTCAACACCACTCTTTATAATCCAGATGCATCCTGATCTAAAGGTTATTGAAAAGTTCTCCTGTATGGTGATGGATAAAAACTAAAGTTTTGTTGGTGAGTGTACTGTAGGGTATATAGAAATAGAATGTTGTAACATGAATAAAGTTCTAAACTGTAGACATTACTATTTATATATTCTATCAGGGATCATCATATTTCTGAAATTGCTTTTAAATATCTAATCAAACAAGTTCAAGTTGACCCTTGAACGACACGGGGGTTACAAACTCGGACCCTCCACACAGTGGGAAAATCCGCATTTAACTTTACAGTCAGCCTTCTGTATCTTTCGTTCTGCATCCCTGTATTCAACCAACTGTGGGTCATGTAGTCCTCATTTAATGAAAAACAAACAAAAAAAGCCCACACACAAATAGACCCGTGAAGTTCAAACTCCTGCTGTTCAAGGGCCAACTTCATATTGAAAAATACCATTGCAAACATTACACCAAACAGAAAGCATCTTGCCTTCACCTCTGTGTAGAAAGAACATTAAGATTTACAGTTAAAGTTAACATATTCGAAAGGTATATTTACTGTCTCCTGCTCTTCTATACTTCCCACAAAATAGCTGTAAATAACTAGAGGTGCAAAATTAAAGGCCATGGTAAGGGACTTCCCTGGCAGTCCAGTGGTAAAGAATCTGCATCCCAATGCAGGAAACGTGGGTTCGATCCCTGGTCGGGGAACTAAGATCTCACGTGCCGCCGCGGGGCTACAAAGGCTGTGGGCCACAACTACTGAGCTCTCACGCCTCACCGAGAGAGCCCATGTGCTGCAAACTACACAGTCCATGTGCCCTGGAGCCTGCTCGTCACAGCTAGAGAGAGAAAACCCGCACACCACAACTGGAGAGAAGCCTGCACGCCGCAACGAACAGCCCGCACGACGGAACGAAAGATCCTCAGTGAAAACACCGTGTGCCACAACTAACACCCGACACAGCCAAAAAAAATAAGCAAAATAAATAAATATTTTTTAAAAAATAAATAAAGGCAATGGTAAACCCCAAAATGAGAATAACAGTTACTGTGTGTGAAGCAAGGGAAAAAGAAATGCTCTGCAACTCACAAGTACGATCAACATTCAGCTCTTTTTTAAAATTAATTAATTAATTTATTTATTTATTTTTGGCTACGTTGGGTCTTCGTTGCTGCATGCGGGGTTTCTCTAGTTGTGGTGAGTGTGGGCTACTCTTCGTTGCAGTGAGTAGGGGCTACTCTTTGTTGCGATGCATGGGCTTCTCATTGTGGTGGCTTCTCTTGTTGCAGAGCACGGGCTCTAGGCATGTGGGCTTCAGTAGCTGTGGCTCACGGGCTCAGTAGTTGTGGCTCATGGACTCTAGAGCACAGGCTCAGTAGTTGTGGCACAGAGGCTTAGTTGCTCCGCGGCATGTAGGATCTTCCCACACCAGGGCTCGAACCCTTGTCCCCTGCATTGGCAGGCGGATTCTTAACCACTGTGCCACCAGGGAAGCCCAACATTCAGCTCTTAAGTTGAATTTTGATGTTCGACCCCCCTGCTCTTGGTGCAGCATTTCCATGTATTACCGTTTCCACGTATTACCGATACCTCTATCTTTTGCCATTACAAATGGTTCTCTCTTTTCAGCTCATTTATGTTTGCCTTCCTACTCAGCCTAAAATCGAAGGTCCTCCATTAAAGTTACTCCCTCATGAGCAGGACTTTCCTATTCTATAGGACTGGCCTGAATAAACCATATCTCTGGTTCAGCCAGCTGTTCAACCTATCCTTGACCTGACCAGCATGTGTCAACATCGCTAGAGAAAACACACACAACTGAAGAGGAATCTAACCTCCAAGGCAGGTACACAGATATCAAACGCATGCTTTGGAAATGTCCATGGTTGCTTTTTGAGGGAACAAGCTCATTCTGAGATGAATACTCTTTCTCTCCATTCAAACCCTTTCTACCCTCTGTGCTGTCCCTAAAGATACCGCCTTGTGCTTCACTCAGACAATGAAACTCTTCAGAAGGGACCTCTCGTGGTCCCAATTCCATCAATCTTCACTCAGACTTTACCCCTTCCTGTTATAATGGACCACGTGTACCACTTCGATCAAAGCTTCCCACATCCACTTGGTAGTGGACTTCTTCCCCGAGAGCCTTCTCTGTTCTCCACCATGAAGATGACCTCTTACCTCTTTTTCATCATGAGCCCATCTCTCTATATATTTTTCTCATCAGCAAATAATTATGTTCTATTATATCCCATATCAGAACACAAGAGATGTGTTTTAGAGGCCCATTCCTAATGTTCACAGCCACCTTATTTTTCTGCATCTTCTTAGAGAAAACAAACTCTTTTTAAGAAAAAACGTGCCCCTCCTCATCCTCTCCCTCACAGAGGTGGTTGGTCACACTCTGTCCTTTTGTAGCCTACAGAAGGCTCCTGAACGCATTGGCAAATTGCACACACACCCCTCTGTCTGCTGCGTGTATTGCCTATAATATGGCGATCATTTCTTCCTGGACGGTTTTGTGGCATTCACCGTCAAATCCATTTTCACCTGCTGTCCTAAGATTATATTGCTGTATTTTATCCATGTCAGTGATTGAACTAAGTATTCTAATTCTTCTCAAATCAGACCTGATAATCACTACTTCTTCAGAAAGCCATCCATTAGAATAATGGTGTGGTTGTTCCTTCAGAATGGTCGTCTTCTAGCCTTAGACGAGGCTCATGTAACAGGGAGCTTTTAATTACTCCACTTTACAAAAACATGAAGTCCGGGCAGCTGGATGGCCCTTAGAGAATCAAGTGCAGTCAAATCACTTGGGTGGTGAAGTGCAGGGATCGCTATGATTTGCCCCAAATCTACCTAAGCTGCAAAATCTCAACACACTAGTCTTTCCCATTTGGGGCTGCACTCAGATGCTCCCCCCACACACCCTTGGAGCAGGAAAATATGGCATCATGCAAAGTGGACAACCAGAAATATTTACTGGGCGAGTGAACGTAGGAGCTTGGGCGATAAATCACACCAAGCATAGATGACCTTCAGCTCTGCTATCTACTGTGTGAATTTCTTGGGCTTTTATGACATTATCTGCAAATTGAGAATCATAGTGACTTTTATAAGAGTGAAATATTCACGAAAAATAGACCATGGTACTTGGCATTTAAAGAACAAGTGTTAGTTAATAGCATTATCTTTTACGTATCCTTTGTGACTTTTCTCCCTAAACATTTAGATTTTGATGGCCAGCAAAAATGGTCCCGTTTTTCAATGATCTCAGTTGGAACCAATTTATCTAACAATTGTGCTTCCTTAAATGTCTTTTGGATGTTCCTATAGCGTCTTTCATAATTGTCTGGTCGTGGTCCTCTTTATAAATAAATTTATGATGTTGGAGGACATTGTCAATATTTTCTTCATTATAGCTGCGGTCATGTCTCTGAACGTGCTGTAGACACTAGGCAGGCATTAGTTCTTTTTTTTTTTTTTTTTTTTTTTTTGAGCGGTACGCGGGCCTCTCACTGTTGTGGCCTCTCCCGTTGAGGACCACCTGCTCCGGACGCGCAGGCTCAGTAGCCGTGGCTCACGGGCCTAGCCACTCCACGTCATGTGGGATCTTCCCAGACCGGGGCACGAACCCGTGTCCCCTGCATCGGCAGGTGGACTCTTAACCACTGCACCACCAGGGAAGCCCCAGGCATTAGGTCTTGATGAAAAAGTGTCAGAATAAATGAATGGAGAGAATTTCTTGTATAATAATGCATTCATAACATTTTAGACTGGAATAAGCTTACTTACAGAACAGGTACATTTTATTGCTATACATTTATTATTTAACTTATTCCATTATTGCACACAATTGATTAATATTTTAGTATTAGTATTTTCTATGTGTATGCTGCATATATAGGGAGATATATATATATATAATGGACATAAATATATCAATCATATATGTATTGGTAAATAAATGCAGCATAGATAGAGAAATATTGGTGGATATATCCATCAGGGTTCAATTAGATAAGCAGAAACAGTAAAGATATATGAATAGGTAATACATAATGCATTATGTATTATAACTGTAATACAGTTACAATAATTGCAATACATTTATATTATCTATATATAAAATATATCTTAGATATACTATAATGTAGTATACAAGCAGTCGTCTCAGGTGACTGTGGTGACTTCCTCAGCCTAAAAACCATAGACAGCTTGTCACAAACAGAAACTCACCTCACAGGCTGCAGCTCATGGGCATGGATCAAGCTGTTGTCCACAGACCGACTGACTCTCTCTCTGTCTCGTGTGTGTGTGTCTCTCTCTGTCTCTTTAGTCATCGAGCTCCTGTGCAAAAAGTAAGGGTCCAGGAACATAAACCTGCACTATCATCTCTCCAGATCCCTTTGTTTCTTACATTTATAAAATGTTTACTTTTCACAAAATACATATATTCACATCCAAATCAGAGCTCCCACATTCTCCCGTCGAGAGAATGACCGACGTCTCCGACACTCTAACATCAGGGTGCTGTTTAGTTTGAAGGGATTTCTGCTGCATCACATCCCAGCCTCTGTGATGGCAACATGGTCTCCCCGTGTGTTTGTCAAACTCCGATGACAAGGCAACCTCGAAGGATGAAGGTGCTGATAGGAGCAAACCATAAAGGAGTGAAATGCATACTGTTTACTATTTCAGACGGCTCTTTAGTGCATAGTTCCAAAATCCACAAACTCTAAAAGCCATAGCAAAGAGGGAATACGTATCTTCACTTCTATTCTCCATTTTTTCACCATGTCTCTCTGCTCCGTCAATTTTCTTTTATGTTCTCCTGATACCACTTCAAGTGTTTCGTTCGAGCTAGGTTGGAAGAAAAAAGTGAAGGAGAAAGGAAAGACCTGAAGACGCTGCACATCAAAAGATCATTTCTCTTTACGTTTGTGTAACATGAATAGCTAATAGATGCAAAACAAAACAAAAACAAAAAGGAGAGAGAGACACAGGGAGAGGAAGAGAGAAAGGGAGAGAGAAAAGGGTCATTTCCTTTGGAATCCACCAGCTACAGATTTGAAGTTTGGGAATACAAATTCCTACGGTAAAACTGGGAAAACTCCTTTTGCTAATATTTCCATGTACTAAGTCCAAATGGCCATAGCTTGCTCCCCTTTGCTTAATGCAAAGCATAGAGTAGACACTAAACAAACTATATCAATTGATTAAATTCAGAAATTTCGGTGAATGATTCAAACAGCCATAGGAAAACATAGGCAACCAAGCCAATCGCTTTCACTAATGGGCATACATTTTAAAAAACATGCAAATACTCGATTTACATGTGCAAGTGTCTGCATAAACATTATGAACTGAAGAACCATGAAAATATGCTGTATTAAATATTAAAAATGTCCCTGGCTTACATTCATCCTACATGCTGAAAACTCAATGTTTGGAACCAATGGCTTGTCAGTGGTTACTGTAATCTGATTACATTTCTTAATAAACTAAAAACTATTGATCTGGGACCTCCCTGGTGGCGCAGTGGTTAAGAATCCGCCTGCCAATGCAGGGGACAGGGGTTCGAGCCCTGGGCCAGGAAGATCCCACATGCCGCGGAGCAACTAGGCCCGTGCGTCACAACTACTGAGCCTGTGCTCTAGAGCCCGTGAGCCACAAATGCTGAGCCCACGTGCCACAACTATGGAAGCCCGTGCACCTAGAGCCCATGCTCCGCAACAAGAGAAGCCACCACAATGAGAAGCCCGCACACCACAAGGAAGAGTAGCTCCTGCTCGCCGCAACTAGAGAAAGCCCGCGCACAGCAACGAAGACCCAGCGCAGCCAATAAATAAACAAACAAACAAACAAATAAATTTAACAGCAAAAAAACCCCAAAACAACTATTGATCTTGAGGGATAATTAATATGGGTTCTCTCGCCCTGGCGTCAACTTCTCGTAGCTGTGATCGCTTGCCAGCGTAAAGGACTCAGGAATGAGTCAGTGACCCATGCGGACCTCACATGTGGGCCACTCAACCATCTCCTAAAAATTATTTCTGACATAAACACTCAGAGACAGATTGCTGGAATATAAAAATTGGTGGTTAGCTTGTTCAGTGTAATCTGTAATCATTTGGAAATGCCAAGTAGCTGTTGTGAACGGTTTACCTGTAATACACCGAAGGTTCTATCGGGGTCTTCCTCAGGTTACAATGGTGAGAAAACATCTGCGTGGAGGCATGTAGAGGATGCTCAGGAAAGGATGCAGAGCTCCTGGAATGGCTACACAGAGTAAACGTTGTTCTGAGGCTGCTGTCTTTAGCGGTAATACAGCAGCTTACTGTCTTAGGCACAGGAGCATCGCATTTGACTGACTTTTCACTTTTTTTTTTTTTTTTTTTGGCCTCACCATGGGGCATGCGGGATCTCAGTTCCCCGACTAGGGATCAAACCTGCACCCCTGACAGTGGAAGTGCAGAGTCTTAACCACTGGACCAGCAGGGAAGTCCTTTTTTTTTTTTTTTTTTTTTTTTTACAACTTTATTGGAGTATAATGGCTTAGGGAAGTCCTTCTGATTCACTTTTAACAACGTAGTCGAACAATTTCATCTTTGCTCTCTCCGTCTACTCTTCAAAGATTTTCATTCCAATTATCAAGAGAAGGCATTTCTAAAGTGGCACACATCCTGTGTTCAGTGTTACTGCTTTACTCCATTTATCCACCACATAGTTAGAAAGCGGCTGATAAAATATCCATACTTTATAAAGTCTGTTATCTCAGACACATAAACTCTGTCAGCCATTACGGATATTCTGCATTTATTTTGCATAAGAATGTATTGCTATTAAAAATAAACACAGACTCTTTAAAATTAATTGTTATTAGCACGTAGTTGATGTACAATGTTGTGTTACTTTCTGCCGTTTCACAGCAAAGTGAATCAGTTATACATACATATACCCACTCTTTTATAGATTCCTTTCCCATATAGGTCACAACAGAGTATTGAGTTTCCTGTGCTATGAATAGGTTAACACAGATTTAATAATTGTATACACATCTTTTTTTTTTTTTTTTTTTTTTGCGGAACGCGGGCCTCTCACTGTTGCGGCCTCTCCCGTTGCGGAGCACAGGCTCCGGACACGCAGGCCCAGCGGCCATGGCTCACGGGCCCAGCCGCTCCGCGGCATGTGGGATCTTCCCGGACCAGGGCACGAACCCGCGTCCCCTGCATCGGCAGGCGGACTCTCAACCACTGCGCCACCAGGGAAGCCCTACACATCTATTTTTATACAAAACAATGTTGTATACATATGTCAAGTTATTTACATAATTGTCTCTGTTTTCAATGAGGGTGATTTAATCAACTACCTAGGATAATTACAAAGCATAAAATTATCTGAATTACAATATGTAAAGTACGTAGGACACTCTCTGAACATAGTATACACCTTATATTTCTGTTTCCATACTGAGATACAATGCCATTATTACTTCTTACATATCTGTGCTTCCTAGGCCTTTCCCCAATTTCTGATCAAAACGCCTGTTCAAGACACAGAAGGAAAAAAAATCCAAATAGCCACAAAATGTGGGTAAGCCTTATTTAGGTATGAAAGTCAATGAGAGAGAAATACACAAACACGTGTGTCTTATTTTTTTTATTTTTATTTTTTTCTTTTTGCAGTATGTGGGCCTCTCACTGCTGTGGCCTCTCCCATTGCGGAGCACAGGCTCCGGACGCGCAGGCCCAGCGGCCATGGCTCACGGGCCCAGCCGCTCCGCGGCATATGGGATCCTCCCAGACCGGGGCACGAACCCGTATCCCCTGCATCGGCAGGCGGACTCTTAACCACTGCGCCACCAGGGAGGCCCCACGTGTGTCTTATTAAGAGCTCTGTGGGACATATGTATTTTGGAGTCAGGTACGCATTCTTTAAATTGGATGCATGCCTGTTTGACAAAGTTCTGCATGGAAGAGGAAGGATATATGATTTTCTTTTGAAATAAAGATGCCAAGTAGACAGGAGTTGGGTCTACTCTCAAGGTTGGCAAAGTGAATTAACCACTTTGCAATAAAAAAAAGAGATTTTAGAGGCTGCATGCTGTTATCTAGACACAAGCATGACCACAGATTTTTAAATTGAAATTAGATCCATAAAGCATATCTTGGAATAATGACACAAGACACTCATCTTAGGTGTATTGAACAGACCACTCAAGATTGGGGAAGGTGAGCCATATCAGGAATTTGAGGATTTGTTGCAGAGGTAAAGACTTACAGTGAATGCTTTTATAATATGGGTCGGGGCCACGGTTGAACCTGCATTGGGGTTCATCTTCTGGCTATCCCCACAACTGCATTCCTCAGTTGTTCATATGGGTTGTTCAAGAATGTTCTCCCACTAAACCTTCTTCATGGAAGTGTCCTGCTGAGTCCCTTTCCCGTGGAGCCCTAAGACAAGCCTAAGACAATAATTTCTTGATCTAAAAACTTGTCTCATTTCCCTTTGTTTCTTTTTACCCACTGTATGTGTTTGCTTGGACTTCTTTTATAGAGTACTACAGATGTGGGTCTTAAACAACAGAAACTTATACTATCATCGTTCTGGAGGCTGGAATCTGAGATCCAGGTGTGGGCAGGGCTGGTCCCTCCTGAGGCCTCTCTCCTGGGCGTGTAGACAGCCGTCTCCTCCCTGTGTCCTCCCGTGGTCATCCCTCTGCGTGTGTCTGTGTCCTAATCTCCTCTTATAAGGACACCACTCCTATTAGATTAAGACCCATCCTCATGACCTTATTTTATCTTAATTATCTCTTTAAGACCCTGCCTCCAAATACAATTATATTCTGAGGTCTTAGGGGTTAGGACCTCACCGTAGGAATTCCAGGGAGACACAGGTCAGCCCACACTACCTACCAGTGACAGAAAAATCTTATTGAAGTTCCAGCTGTCATCGTCTAGCAGAGAAAGGGCTCCAGTTCATATTTTAACTCATGTCCCTTGTCATTAAAGCATAAGACCTAAAGAAGTGAAATGAAATTTCAAAGCAGAACGGTAAGGAGAAAAGATAGCTTATGAATTTGCTAACAATTATTTATTGTATGTTTGTATATATGTATGTGTAATGTATATATAATACTTTCCCATTTATGCATAAAATCAATATAAATCATAAACTAAATTAGAATGTGTGCCTTTTGTCATGTCAGTGGCATCCAGGTGTTTGGAATTGGTATTCATCCATGTAGAAACATTATACCCTTTCCAGGGCTCACATACTCCCTCCCTTCCTCCCTACTGAGAAGTTGTAAAATAAGTTCCAGTTTCATGCCATTCGGTAGAAATACTCCACACCCAGTAGGTTGTTTAAATCAGATCGGGAAGGACAAAAGCCCAACAAACTTAATCTCATTGGAAAACCCACCAAACTAAATCTAATTTGACTGAAACTCCAAGTTTTGAAAATTTCATATATTAAAGCCATGTTTCTCAAAATGTTTTCAGGTGCTCCTAGGTGTAACTAGAAAGACAAATCAGTGTTTTGCAATTAACTAGGTCTGGGAACCACCGGTTCAAGCTGTGACTATGAGACATGGTTATTTCCTCTCAAGCATCCAGATCCATTGCCCCGTGTGACTCTTCACGGATGGGATAGGGAATGTTGTTTCCCCAGCGTCTTTTCCCCACAATGTACCTTCTGAGGCCAGGTTCCGTGGAGCCCCATTTGGAAAGCCTTGCACTGTGGCTTTTCTTTACGCCTCGCAGTGTAGCGGCTCATCAATGGCTGACTTGCCTTGTTGGATCACACAGGGGTGCACATGTGGAAGATGAAAGCGCCTTGTGTGTAAGAACCCAAGAGAGGTGTCAGGACCAACACACTCACGTCCTCAGCAAAACTCTTCTGTACGTGTCTGCAGGACACACGTACCCCCTCCTTCTGAGACTATGCTTCACCTCTTCCCAGGGAGCCTCTTCCCCAACTGTGTGCACACCTGCTTGCCCTAGAGCTGGGCACTGCAGCCATGTTTCCTGTCCTCTTGATCCAGGCAGAATGGAACGCTGATCAAGGAGCAGAAAGTTCACTGTTTACCCTGTTCCCTGAAATACAGGGCGTCAAACAGGAAATGAAATCCATCCGGCCTTCAGCTCAGGAGTTAAAGCTTATTTGGGGATGCGGAATCGAGTCCACATTCCACAATTAGCCAACAGGATAGCCAATAATACATACCAATTTTGCAGCATAACACGAAGGAAAAAATCAAATACGTGTAACATCAATTTATCTCATTTGTACTGATCAGGACCAGAATTGGAATAAGCGTACATAATTGATGTACTGGAAACCACTCACATTATACTTGCTTGGTGAGGATAAATTTAGATTTTTATTGAAGACTACTAAACATGCCTACTTCCTTCCTCTGATTCACCTGAACTTCTATACCTGAAATTGGCCTCATCAAAGAAAAACTCATCTTGGTATAGCAAATATGAATGCCTTATCTTCTAATTTCAAACATAATCATCTCCCTGCTTGCATACTGATAAGAAGTTAATCAAAGTGAGACATCTGTAACAGTTTATGTCCCTATAAATATTAACAGGTATACCTGATGCTTTATTTTTCAGAAATAAATTTCATGGCTATCTACTTCCCCATGTAGAACTGTCAATGGATAGTTATTTGCCTTTTCATTATGAGTATCTTTCATTTTTACATCTGCCATAGGTGACAAATTTTGTAGAGTCAACGAAAAGATAATTCTTCCTAAAGAATAGGCAGGACAGTAGAGAATTAAAAATGAAAGAACATAAACATAACAGGTAACCACATCTTGCAGTCACATTTCTCAATGTACTTTAGCTTTAAATCTATAAATAGCTTCTTTGCATACCCAAGTCAGGAAACCAATCTATAATTTTGTCTTTTGTCTTGTGTATCATGTCTCAAGTTTAGAGTAGTTGGGCTGGAGAAAATTTGTCATTTTCACATTTAGAAAAGTGTAATAAAAATCTTCTAATAGGGCTTCCCTGGTGGTTCAGTGGTTGAGAGTCCGCCTGCCGATGCAGGGGACACAGGTTCATGCCCCGGTCCGGGAAGATCCCACATGCCACGGAGCGGCTAGGCCCATGAGCCATGGCTGCTGAGCCTGCGCGTCCGGAGCCTGTGCTCCGCAACGGGAGAGGCCATAGCAGTGAGAGGCCCGCATACCGCAAAAAAAAGAAAAAAAAATCTTCTAATAAATTTAGGTGCATCTTTTTTTAAAGTGGTATTTAAAGAATACCATTAAATTGTGAAAGGACTCACCTCCTTGAGTTAAGTTTTGTTTTCATCTGTGTTACATTAATTCTCAAACATGAAATCACTTCCACTTCTTGGTCACTGAGAAGCAAATAATATTAGAATGGTTCTGAGTATCTAATTTTGGTTTGTTATGATAACTTGGTTTTCAAGCATCTTTTAAGCCACAGTCAATCAATCTAGGTGCTCAGAGCTTTGTAGGACAAGTTCTTTTCGAGAAACTACCTCCCAAGATTTTTAAAGAGCATGATGTTAAGATATGTTCTGAAATAATTCAACCCATATTTAATGTGTGCATATATATGCATAAGCAGAAACCTGCCTCTTTGTAAGTGGTAGCGTCTGTTGTAGGGACAGTTAAGGTTTCCTCAAGGACAACTTCAAGCTGGATTAGAATACTTCCATTTTTGTAGTTTAATATTAAGTTGATCTATTTCTGTTAAGATTACTGAAAAAATGTTACTTTATAACTTTATGTGTTTCATGGCTTATAGGTTTGTTATATAGTCAAGACCAATATTGATTAATATTTCATTTATCCCCTGCTTCACTGATGGTCTTGATCGACTCTCAAATTTCAGTTTTTTCCACTTTCAAACCCATTATAGTTCTCAAGGTCATAGCAACTGCCATTCACAGATATTTTCAATAAGGTCTTTACCACACCGCTTTCTTACAGAGTCATCATTCGATAAATTTCTTACCATAACTTATCTTTGTGTGTGTCTACATGGCGTGTGTTTCCATGAGTAAAACTGTAATCATCAAATCTGTATCTGTAGAAACCTTAATTGAGGTATCTATCACCATTGCCATCTATGTTTGCATCTATGTCTATCCATATCTATCTAATCTGTATCTGCAATGAGATGATAAATAACCAAAGTCTTTATAGGTGGTTGTAAATGTTACAGTTGGGAAAGACTTTTCTTTTTTTTCTTTGTAATTGCCTGAGTTTTATGTTTATGTCAAAAAGGTATATATTATTTTGGAATGCATAAGAGAGGAAAGGGAAAAATTCCATTTAAAATGTGATATTAATGCTATAGTAGTGACTCTCCATAAGATACATAAAATAACTTCTGTTTTAGTGCTCTGGAAATAAGGCATGGTCTCTAGCCATTTTGTAAATAGGCTCTCTTAACTTTAAACCAAGAATTGGGAGTAAGAAATAATGATTTCCGTACGTACGAGCAATATTGGTAGAGGTTTACAACCCGATGTTGTGGCTTTATTTCCAGGAAATAAGAAAAATATATTTGCATTCAAAAGCATGATTTCTTTTTTTTAGGAACTGAAAAACATTTAGAGCAGTGTTTATTTATATATCGATCTTGATGGATAAATCCAAACAATTTAAAATTTTAAACCCAACCATACACAGTTTTACTCTTTTATACAATACGCACATATCCTCGGGTCACTTTCATTCCCTAACTATAGTAAATGAATCATAATCATATTCATAATTATTGCATTATTGTATGTGATTTTAAGAATTTTTGGTACATGATCTAATTACTCATGGTTGGCCAAGAATAGGATATAGGGGCCGTGCTCTGTCTTTGGGATCAGAATTGACTGCAATTTTTATGTTCCAATTGTTCCTTTCTGGTCACTTCCTTTGCACCGTCCCATACAAGGTACTATTTATAAAGCAGTACAGCAATTCATTTGACGGTCTTGAGTTCCTCTCTCTCTCCCTTTCCTTCTCTTTGCTAAAATTCTTAAAACTCAATTAGTTCAGTTTTGGTAAAGGTGATAAAAAAAAGAAAAAAAAAAAAACTTGGGCATGGCTAAAAGCAGTAAAGTAAAAGATTTATTTAAAAAGGTCCATTCTGCACCAACCTCCTGGCTAACTAAATGGAATTGTTTCCATAATCACACGGCTTTTCTGCTCTTTGTCTCAGTCACACTAATATGGTTTTATCACCATTAAAAACAAAAAGGACAATGTAATGCCCTCCTGCTGTGGTTGATGAACATGTTGTGGTTGATGCACATGTTGTTTGCATATGTGACTCTTCCTTCCCTCTCCCTCTACACAATTTTAATAGTATCTGTTCTTCTAGTCACCTTTTAGCAGCGTTTATGGCATGTAAATAAGTAACATGATGGAAACTGCATCTCTTGTCCCTTGACCTAGTGACAACATCTCCTCATGTCTGGTCCTGCTAGCATTCTTCCCTCTGCTTTCTCTCATTTCATACACGAGAGTCTATTACTGGACACATTTAATTCACAGAAGAAAAAATTAAAACGGCCGTTATGCTCTATGATTTCAAATTGATGAAAACTTTGGAATTCTGCATGGATAGCAAATCTCGTATTTGGGCTATGTTCTAGCTTAAGCTATGTTACCAGATTTTTCTAACTTATAATAGATTCTTTTTTAAAAATTCATTTTACTCAGATAGAGTTAATTTACAGTGTTGTGTTAATTTCTGTTGTACAGCAATGTGATTCAGTTGTACATATATATATATATATATATATATATATACATATATATATATATATATATATATATATATATATATATATATACACACATTCTTTTCCCTATTTTTTTTCCATTACGGTTTATCACAGGATAACAAATTCTTATATATTCTGGTTATGCTTCTTAACCAGCTGCTAGCATCTTTGAAAACACACTAGGATGCAGGAGAGTTATCAAACATGGTTTCTCTCATCTGCACTAACCAGAAGCCAATATGTCTCTTTATGGCTACATTTGAAGCCACTTCACTCTTAAGTGAATCCAAAATCTGACATTTCCCACTATAAGCTCAGTTTAGTAATTTTCTGTGGATTTGGAATTGCAGTGTATGTCTTAATTCACTATGGACATATTTAACATATTAATTTTTCTTTAATTCCAGGATTTTAACATTTATTTTAAAATTAGATGACTCCATGCAAGAACTGTTATACATTTATATAGAAACCACACTTTGGTGGTACTGTCCTTGAAAACAGCATTTTTTTAAAGAGTATTTGATAAATACATGTTTTTTGAATGACTGAATAGAGAAGTAATAAATAAAGAAGATCTTGGTGCATGTTTAAATAATCGTTATCAGAAAAACCCTTAAATGTTAAATCTGTTGTACATGTGTACATAAAACTCATGAAAAACTATATATACTGTATAATTCTTATCCTTTTGGACAGGAATATATATATATGTGCATATATGTTGTATGTATATTTCTTTGTGTATATACACATATATGTGTATATATGTATAGACACCCATTTATATGTATGTAATCATATATATCATTGTGTATGTTGTTGTATTATGTACATTCTTATGTGTATAGCGTATGTATGTCCACACAGGAATGTACACATTGTATATTTTGCATATCTGCAGACATACGTAATTTTTTCCTTTTAATTTTCCTCCGTGTTGGTCCACCCACACAAATGATGGAGAGAGCCATTCTCATATGTTCTCAACATTTCACTTAGATTGTCAGAAAAATGAGTATTTAAATAGGAGACTATTAACTCAATCGTTTAAGCAGAAAATGTTCCAACAATCATCCAAAAATAACTTCCCTCATACTGCTTTCTTTTTCATTCCAGGAAGCGGGGGTTTGTAGACCATGATGTTTTCCTGGAAATTATGACATTTGCAGATAGGTACCAGTCAGCTGAAGGTTAGCACAAAGACTTATTAGGCTTTTGTAGTTGGCAGGTGACTCACTCAATATGGACTTCATTTTTCTCACCTATTGTCTCGATTTATTGTAGAAAGAAAGTGAAGGAAAAGGGAAATTATATACTTAATTAAAAAGACAATTTTGATTTTTCACAGTTGAAACTGGCATGAGAAACAGCATTCACTTACAAAGAGAACAAGGGAGAGGCCAAGGGAACTCATAACAGCCAATTTTGTATGTTTCAGTGAAGTTTTTTTAGCACATGTTTGTTTCCTTCTGTTTTTGATAACCTTTAAAGATAATGTTTGAACGGCTTATACACTAAGAGATTACTAACAATTAGATTCCACGGAAAAAAAAAAAAGCAAGAACGCTAACATTTGAAATATTAGGTATTCTCTTTTTAGTTCTTTGTTGGTTGTTTGGTTGTTTGGTTTTCTCTTTCTTAGGGCCCTGGAAAGAAATTGTTCACCCTGGAGCTAATAAATTATCAAAAAAAAGAGCCTGTCCATTTTTTTTATTCTGGTCATTGAAGGGATCTGATTCAGTGTGGCTGCTCTAAGGATGATAGAGTTGGAGCTTTTATTAATTTCATTGTGGCAGTGCTTTCCCTGTAGGCCACCTACAGAACTTAACAGAAGGTCCTGAATTGTAGGAGACAGCCAAATGAATTTGGACAGAGTCTCATTTGCTCTCCAACTGGACAAGCAGTTAATGGCTGGGGTAAAAAAAAAAAGAAAAAAAAAGTGAAGCTAAAAGGAAACATTTGCTAATAGACAGCAGAACACGTTTAAAGGGGATAGTTTGTAATTAAATGCCTTTCATTTGTTGTAGAGGGCTAATGTCTCCTGGAGCTTGACTTCAAAATGGATCACTTCTCCTCATACCAGAAAATATTTCTTCCGCACAAATGTTTAAGGAGATAATGTGAATTTCCTGAGACATGCAAAGACTATCCTTCAACAAATGGGTGTCAAAAGCATAAACAGTTCACAGTTCATAAACGTGTGAAAATAGAATTGCTCGTCCATTTATAGATAATTACAGTATCATATATTTCTACTGATCTTCCCAATGGGCTATCTGAAACAATAATAAGACATTATTTTTGTTATGTTTTGCATCCCGATCCAAGATCATTCTCTTACCAACCCTTTTTTTCCAAGACTGAGAGACCCTCCCACCCCACCCCCAGATCACAAAGAGACTTCTGTGGAGCCCTTTTAAGACTGTTGTATGAACTGTAATCATCTTTGCATGAACACTCATTCTGTAGGCTACCATGTTGTCAAGACACAGTGCATGAAACAACATGACAGGTTCTGACAAACAATCATTAAGGAAATGCCTGGGACTTGCTGACTCCTCAGCATAAGCAAATATTCAGTTTCAAAGCTTTAATTGACTTAAAGTAAAATGCTTTCTAGGGCTTCCCTGGTGGCGCAGTGGTTGAGAGACCGCTTGCCAATTCAGCGGACACGGGTTCGTGCCCCGGTCCGGGAAGATCCTACACGCCGTGGAGCGGCTGGGCCCGTGAGCCATGGCTGCTGAGCCTGCGCGTCCAGAGCCTGTGCTCCGCAAAGGGAGAGGCCACAACAGTGAGAGGCCCGCGTACCGCAAAAAATTAATAATAATAAATAAATGAAATGATTCCTACTTTTGTTTAAAGTTATAATTACCCGAACGGCTTCTATGATTTAAAGAAAAACGCAATGAACAGCATGGTGACTATCATTAATAGTATTGCACATATACTTGTCATTTGCTTAGAGCGTAGATGTTAAGTGTCTTATCTCATACACACACACGCATACAGACACACACACGCATACAGACACACACACGCATACACGGTAACTATGTGAGGAGATGTTAATTCACTTTAATTAATTTTAATTAGTCTTTGACTAATCCTTCCTGACAGCTTCTGTAACCTGGGAGAGTTCATTGACCCACATTGATAGAAGCTCAATCCAGTTGCAATAGATATACCCCTTCTCCAGGATTTGATATATTGTCAACTCGAGAAAGATCCTTGAAAATAATTTTTAAAGATCACTTTTTTTTTAATGGTTCATATTTCCTCCCCAGTGCCTAAGGTTGTTTCCATTATTCAAACTGCAACCGTTTCACTTAAAATTCTTAAAACTATGGTCTGTCTCACTGGTCAAACTTCTTATAACCATTGTATCTATCATTCTCTCTCTCTATATATATATTTTTTTAATTAATTAATTAATTTGTTTCTTTTTGGCTGGCTTGGGTCTTGGTTGTTGCTCACGGGCTTTCTCTAGCTGCAGTGAGCGGGGGCTACTCTTCATTGTGGTGCAGGGGCTTCTCACTGCGGTGGCTTCTCTTGTGGCGGAGCACGGGGCTCTAGGCCCACGGGCTTCAATAGTTGTGGCACGTGGGCTTCAGTCGTTGTGGCTCGCGGGCTCTAGAGCGCAGGCTCAGTAGTTGTGGCGCACGGGCTTAGTGGCTCCGCGGCATGTGGAATCTTCCTTTACCAGGGCTCGAACCCGCGTCCCTGCATTGGCAGGCGGATTCTTAACCATTGCGCCACCAGGGAAGGCCCTGTTGTCATTATATTTAATAACAGCTGTAGAAACCTTGCTTTCATTCAATAAGAAGTCCATTTATATTGCAAATACTTTGAATAATGTCTCTTCCCATCACCCTTATACCCCAAGGGAAAAGGGGTTGTATAATTAACACATGAATCAGCATCTGTCCACACAATCATATTTACTTAAATCAGCAGAGCTTCACTGTCTTTAGTAAGTGGTGTTGTTTTTGGCTGCATTTCTCCTGTGAGCTATTGCCTCCTATCCTTAATCAGCTCTTGATGTCATTTTCGTTGGGTGCCAACAAATTCACTCAGAGCTCAGAGTTATGGAGAGTACAAGAGACACGTGTTCCCATAGACTTTACCGGCAAAATATATTTGGGGAATAAGATGGCACAGAGACACCTAAATGCAACTCTGGATTTTTTTTCTTTTTCAAGGAGTTTGGATTTGATGTGGAGCAAACAGTGACATAGTTCAGAATGCTAAATTTCAAAATGTTTTTACGGAGTTCCACTTTAAGAGCAGAGTACTTGAAAGAATGAGGTTCAGACAATAGGCACAGGTTCAGAAAAGGGACTCCAGGGGTGGAGCCCCATATGGTTCATAAGGTAACAACAGCAATGGTGATGAACGGTGACACAGAAGACAAATTCTGTTCTGCCCCAATGAATGACGTAAACTGTTCTTGTTTTTCTTGCACAAAATAATGTGCTTTGAAATATGTGTTCTATCTGAGAAATACTTTAGGAAGCAACGAATTCTGCAGGACCATACTCACCTCAAGGGATGCGTAGTCTATTTACAAAAGAAACTAGAAAATTATATCATAAAATATTTTAAGGGAGGTAAAGAATACACAGGATGCACACATTACGAAGAGCCAAAAAGTAAAGAAGAAGAAAGTATTTGGATTAAACATGAAAGGATGGATAGTCTGTCCTCAGGCAGAAATGTGGGTGTTTCTCTTCCTTTCCAACACATATGTATAGCATATGGCTCCATCCTGTTTTAGTGATTTTAAAAAATACATTTTTTGCCAACAGTCTTTATTAGATTAATGAAAGTTTCTTCCATCACGCCTTGGCTAAAAGTCATGTTTTTAAAAAAATCATAAAGGTCTGTTGAATTTTATCATTAATTTCTCAATTCATAGAAATGACCATTGTCTTCATTTTCCCTCTTAGTGACTCTCCTTGAATGCTTTTTAATTTATTTTTATTTATTTATGCTGTGTTGGGTCTTCGTTTCTGTGCGGGGGCTTTCTCTAGTTGTGGCAAGTAGGGGCCAGTTTTCATTGCACTGCGCGGGCCTCTCACTGTTGCGGCCTCTCCTGTTGTGGAGCACAGGCTCCGGACGTGCAGGCTCAGCGGCCATGGCTCACGGGCCCAGCCGCTCCGCGGCATGTGGGATCCTCCCGGACCAGGGCTTGAACCCGTGTCCCCTGCATTAGTGCTCGAACCCGTGTCCCCTGCATTAGTAGGCAGATTCTCAATCACTGCGCCACCAGGGAAGTCCCTCGTTGAATGCTTTTTAAAGGGAAATCAATCTTTCAAATAGTGATGATAGTTTAGCTTGTATCAGACGTTTCATTCAACCTCTAAGAACTGTAAACAAAACACAGTCAACCCTTTGAAGTGACTGAGGAATGAACCAAACAAAGCACACCAAGTCTGGCCACGTATTGTCTCTTGAAATAAGGGAACACACTGGGTATATTACACATGTATTTGCAACCACAAATATCATCTTAAAAGCTACAGATAAACAACAGTAGACAAATTAAAATAAAACCTTCAACATTACTCGACTAACCAGATACATGTGAGGTGGGTGTCTACAGGGTAATGAAGTCCAAGGGACAGGAGAACAGAATCAACAGGCAAATAGAAACCTGAAAAATGCCAGGCTCAAACCCACCCATGCAATTAACTTCATTAAAAATAAATGAACTCAACACTCTGATAAATTAGAAGGCAGAAATTGTCATTTTGGATTTAAAAAGGGAGACTCAGCTACACGTATTCTAATAGCAATGCATGGCATCTTTTGCTGCACAGAATCTCTTTCCGAGGGGTCTTAGGAAGTTGTTGGTAGGTTGCTCTATTTCATTGCTTAGTAGAACACCACTATGCAAATATACCATCATTTTTTGATCCATTCTCTGTATGATGGGCATCTGGGGATATTTCCAGTTTGGGGCTGTTGTAGCATTCGTGAACAAGTGTTTTTGTGGACATGGCTTGAATCATCTTGGGTAAATACCTAGGAGGGAAACTGCTGAGTTAAGAGATGCACTTAGAGATTTAACAGAAGAAGGAAGGAATTGGCCAACGTGGCTGAACTGGTTTACATCCTCACCCGCAGGGCCGGACAGCTAAACAGCCTCCCTTTTAAGAACCCTGTAGGCTCTATATGGAGAAACACTGAGGAAGGGAGACATTGGCTGTCTTTCCAAGTGCCTCTATTGGCAAACTCTTCTCAGAGCCAGTCTCAGTGAACTTGGTACATGCACAGTGGTTGAGAGTCCGCCTGCCGATGCAGGGGACGCGGGTTCGTGCCCCGGTCCGGGAGGATCCCACATGCCGCGGAGCGGCTGGGCCCGTGAGCCGTGGCCGCTGAGCCTGCGCATCCGGAGCCTGTGCTCCGCAACGGGAGAGGCCACAACAGTGAGAGGCCCGCGTACCGCAAAAAAACAAAAACAAAAAACAACCCCAAAGCCCATCAAAGGATGAACGGATAAACAAAATGCCGTCCATCCACACTGCGGACTAATAAGTCTTTATTTTATGTATTTATTTATTTTGACTTTAAAAACTTTCTTCTTTAATCAAAGTCACGGAACCTCAACAGGGGGCAGTTTGCAGGAGTTCCTTTCCGGGAACTTGGAGTCTCAGCCGCGTCTAGTCGGGGCGAGGCTGGATGGGACCGAGGGCCCCGCCCCCGCCCCTGGGCCTGCGCGCATGTCCGCCGGAGCCTCGTGAACGTGCCGGGCGTGGAGCGTCGTCCTGCCTGCGCAGGAGGACGCTTCCCGCGCGCGACCGCCATCACCTGTTCCCGCCCTGCGCGCGCTGCCCGCGCTCGCGCCGCCCCGCGGCTACGTCCTGGCCTGTCAGCCTCCCGGCCGGCCTTCCCAGAGGCGCGCTGGACGCCTGTCCTCCCGGCTCCTCGCCTGGTGCCTCCCGAAGGGACCCTCTCGTCGCTTCCACGCTCAGCATCTCTGCTTGCTGTGCGTCGGGCCAAACAAACTTGGTTTGCTGACCCATTGAGAAGCCAGCGGGAGGGAATCCAGAGGGACCTTTGCCCGAGGGTCGTGCCCCCCCCCCGGGGAGCACGGAGAGCTGCTAGCAGCAGGGGCCTCGGGCCCCTTGGTTCCAGCACCAGCCCCGCATCCCCTCAGGGGCCCCCGACCGCCTGCGCTTGCTTTGGTCTCCCAGGGAAGAAGCGGCTTTCGGGTTCCTGTAGGAAGACGGCTTCGGGTGAGTCATCTTGTTACACCAGCGCACCTGGCTCTAGATTGTTCTGCAGTTCTATGCGGGTCGTGGCTGGCGGCCCAGCGGGCGGGGTTTTGGAGATGAGAGAAGAGGTTTCAGCTGCTGAGGTCCTCGTTCCTGGGGGAGAGGCCAGGCTCTGCTGTCTGGTCTTGTTTTGGTCTCATGTGTCCCTGATCCTTATATCTGGTTGTGTTAAGAACAGGCTACTGGGGCCTGAGGTGTTTGGTGACCGCAGCGGGGACCCTTAGATGTCCTTGCTGTGACCACTTGGAAGCAAAGCCCCTTCAGAATGGGAGATGGTAAATCACCTTCCTCTTGTGATTCCCCTTAGGCTGCATCTTCCAAAACTGGGTGACGTTGAGTCATGAATCTATAGGAAAGGGAAGGATTGTTTTTTCCCCCTCCCTCCCTCCCTCCCTCCCAACACTGCAAGGCCACACCACCCTTTAGACTCCAGAGGGAAAAGGCCTGAAAATAGATCCTTAAGTTATAGTACAACTTTGCAACTAGATTTATTTTGTAAACGAGAAGAAAAACGGGCTGAAATACTTGATGGACAGCCTCTGATGTTACCACATCAGAATAAACCAGTGCCCGTGAGGTGTGAAGTTAGGATCCAGCAGGGAACGCAAAGGAGCCTGTTTTTCTTAATCCTCATGAAAATACAGGCGTCACACCTGACATTCAGACTCTGTCCAGGGCCCTGCGTTGTCACCTCCTGGCTGATCCCGGTGCCTTGTTTCCTGACCCCCGAGCCAGAGGTGGAAAGGCAGGGGCAGGGGGGTCTCACCCCAGGAAAGCCTCCTTTGGGGAAACAATTTTTTTTTTTTTCCAGGAGGAGAAGTAGACGCCATCCTCCCAGAGCGTAGGGTTCTCTGCAGTGTCCCGGGGCAGCTGAGGAGGAAGGTGCCCCCAGGCTCTAGGGTCAGGACGGCTGGAGCTGACCTGACCTGGTGCTCACTGCTGGGCAGGCGGGCGCGCACCCCCTGGTCAGTGCTTGCTGAGGGTGACCTCGGCATTGTGCTTTGCAGATACTGCATTTTTCACAGATGGACGCTTAGTGGCAACCCTGCGTCCAGCAATTCTGGTGCCCATTTTCCCACGGCGTTGCCTTACTTTCTCACCTGGTAGTCATTCTTGGAATATTTCAGACTTTCATTATTTGATCTGTGATGAGTGGTCTCACTGCTCTGGCTTGCAGAAAGTTCAGGTGCTGGTTCGCATTTTTTAGCAATAGAGTATGAGGGTGTGTACGTTGTTTGGACATCCGTCTACACCCATAACAGACTGAAGCACAGTGTCAGCAACCTCTGTGTGCACTAGGAAGGCACACAATTCGTGTGACTCGCGTTATTGTGATGGAGTGATTGTCACAGACGTGAACCCACTGCGAAGTCTGCCTCTCACACGCCCCTGAGGGGATCCTGGGGAGTTCTGGGGGCAGGACTGGGTGTCCAGGATCACTGCGGGGCCCCCCAGCACTGTGGAGAAGGGATAGCCTGGACCAGTGTGACAAGTGGGCTGGAGCAGACAAGGGTCACAGTCTCTCCCGGACCAGACTCTGGTCGGGCTCCTCTGAGCAGTTCCCAACTAGGCGCTGACTCTGGGCTTCAGCGTCTGTCTTTTCATTTTCCGATTTTAGCAAGATTCCTGCCGAGTCAGTTCAGTTGAGCGACAGCTCCCCAGGCTCAACATCAGACCGCCCTCGATAACTGACCAGAGTCTTCACCCCCGCTTCCTCCCTTGAGTGAGGTCTGAGCCTCGGGCCTGTCATCCGCACGAAACCTGTAGCTGGAGTTACTGAGGTCATTCTGCTATGGCCTGAATGTCTGCGTCCCCCCAAAACTCATGTCGGATCCTCAAGCCCAGTGTGATGCTGTTGGGGGCCTTTGGGAGGTGATGAGGTCATGAGGGTGCCCCCCCATGAATGGGATTAGCGCCCTTAAAATGAGACCCCAGAGAGCCCCCAGCCGCTCCCCCATGTGAGGACACAGGCAGAGAGGTCTGTGATCCAGAAAGAGGGGCCTCACCAGACAGCACATCGTCTGGTTCTGGTTCATGGGCAGAGCCACATGTTCAAGTGGCAGACACTGTCTTCATTCTTGCTGTAAAATGACAGCGTTTGTAATGACCTGGATGCATTCGTGAGTGGTAGCTGGTTCTGCTGGGTTCACATTTCCCACTCCAGACTTCAGTTAGCTGACGCCACCCACATGTGTGAGCTGTTTATGCTGACTTTATATTCCTGCAACCTGACTGCAGTCCTTTATTAGTTCTTCAAATATTTTGTCAAGTCTTTGGGATTTTCTAGTTAAACAGTAATGTCGTCTGCACACAGAGACAGCTTTATTTCTTTCTCTTCAAATTGTAAACACTTTATTTCCTTGATTTATTATATTGTTCTAGTAGGTTTCTAGCACGATGTTGAATAGGACACCCTTGCCCTGTTCCTGATCTTAGGCTAAAATCATGCGCTTTCTCAGTATTGAATATGATGTTAGATGGAGACATTTTAGAGATGTTTACTGTCAAGTTGAAAATTCCCCCTCTGCGAATAGTTTACTGGGTTTTTTTTTTTCATGAATTTTTACTTGTTTTCAAGTCCTTTTTTTCTGCATCAGTGATATGATTATATGATTTTCTTCTGCCTGCTGATGTGATGGGTTATTTTGATTGAATTTTGGATGTTAATCACCCTCGCATACCTGAAATACATCCCCTTTGGTCATGATGTATAAATCTATCTATCAATACACATATATACATATATGTACACACAGATATATAAGTTTTGTAATTATTATGCTGAGGGTATTTGCATCTATAGTTATGAGAAATATTAATCTGTAGTTTTCCTTTGTTATGATTGCTTTATGTACTTTTTGTATTGGGGTGAAGCTTGACACATACAATAAGTTAGGAAGTGATTCCTGTGCTTCATTTTGTGGAAAAGCTTATGGATCATCAGCATCTTTTATCCATTAAATGTTTAGTAGAATTCACCATGAACCTATTGGGGCCTACAGCTTTCTTTTTTTTGGAAAGTTTATTAATTGTTCATTTGACTTAATACTGATAGGCCCATTCAGATTTTATACTTCGTCTTGTAAAAGTTTTGGTAGTTTGTGTCTTTCATGAAATTGGTCCAATTCATCTATGTTCACCAAATCTGTGAGCGTAGAGGTGTTTGTAGTGTTTCTTAATACAGATTGTATTATTATCAATTATTATTATCGTTACTCTTGGTTTGGCCTTCCAGAGTGCATTGTAATAGGAAGTAAAATCACCAAGACTGTTGTGTGAGGGTTTATGATAACATGGCTGGTAGTTGTGCTATAATTAATATTTACGAGTTTCAGATTCCACTTCAGTCTCTGGACTTTGGGCTTCCCTAATGCCTCATCCTCAGAGAGAATCTGCATCTTGCAGTTCTTTCTGTGGGATCCACTGTTTTTATATTGGACTCTTACTGGTGTGATGCTGAGGTATGGGGAAGGGAATGCATTTTATAACAGTATGACCAAATCAGTGTTCGTGTGGGCTTGTATCTTTGGACTGAGACCTTGACAAGTGTCTCTCCAGTGAAATATGAAGTGTGGAGTATGAAGAATGACCTTCCTTCAGCTGGGTTAAGAACCTGGCAAATTTTTTTTTTTTCCTGGAGAGAAAGCTTTTGTCATGGGAAATGCAATGGACATATTTCATGATAGTTTCTCTTCCTCAGTCTTGATAGACGGACAAGGGGCTGTTTCTTGGTCCTCGCTGTGAAAACCTGGTAGGGTTCCTGGGGACACAATCTATAAAGATGTATGGTCACCTGACTGTAGTTACCAGGATGGTTTCCTTCTCCAAGTCCACACTCCATCTCCAGGAATTGGACAAAATTAGCATTTACTCCGAACTACCCTGTGATGACTCGGGAAGCTTGTGTTTCAGGTGGGCAAGTCTCATCTGTGACTCTGTACACATCTGTCCCTCCAAAATTTGATGAGTCTGTTTGCCCTTAGACCTCAGTTCTCTAATGTGTCCAAGAAAAGCTGATCCTTTTCAGCGTGCTCATTTTCTTCTTCGAGAGACCTGAGTGATGACTTACAAACTTTACGTGTCTGGCTAATACGAAAACTCCTAGAAGTTTGTTTGATATGTGTCTTCCAAAAATAAATATACTTTTCTCAGATTTAGCAATGTTAAATTACAGTTTCCCACTAGCATACCTATATGCCAATCTCATCTACTTTTCCCTCTCGTTAACAGAAGGACGTTGACACCTCACATTTTTCTGTTTGGTTGCCCACCTTCATAGATACATAGTTTTTAAAATTTTTTTTTTTTTTTTTTTTTTTGCGGTACGCGGGCCTCTCACTGCTGTGGCCTCCCCCGTTGCGGAGCACAGGCTCCGGACGCGCAGGCTCCGGACGCGCAGGCTCAGCGGCCATGGCTCACGGGCCCAGCCGCTCCGCGGCATATGGGATCCTCCCAGACCGGGGCACGAACCCGTATCCCCTGCATCGGCAGGCGGACTCTCAACCACTTGCGCCACCAGGGAGGCGCCATAGTTTTTAAAATTTTTGATTGCTAATTGTTACTGGCAGAGAGGTGAGTCCAATACAAGCCATTCTGCCATCACCATAAGCAGAATGTCTTGCCATATAACTAGTCTTATAAATTTTACACTTAAAGTCATTATACGGAATTTGAAGCAAAGACAAACTAGATCTGAAAATGTATAAAATTAATCATCCTCATTGAAATGTAAATTAATTTAAATTACTTTAAATTTAAAATTTAATTTTTAAATTAATTTGGAAAACATCACATTATCTAACTTGACTCTGGCTGTAGCCCCCATATTGGATATCTAAGTTCTCGGCATTTGAAATATTTAATAGATTATAAGTTCATTTTGACGTCCTCTTCTTAAGTCTTAATAGTAGGTTAAATAAAAATCTGACACAGATACACTTTGATGTAAGCAGCACAGAGGGAAGTTACAGAATGTTTGTATTTCTCCAAATATTTCCGTTTCCCTTTTCAGTCACTACTCCCACTCACCCAGCAGCAGGCAAACAAACCCTGATCTAATTTTATCACTCCAGGTCAGATTCATGTTTCTCTGATTTCATATAAATGGATCATACATCGTGTCAGCGTTTGTTTCTGGCACACTTCGTGCAGCATAAAGCTTTAGAGATTCTTGAATGTAGTTTTGTGGTTCAGGAGATGTCCTACTATTAGAGGAGTTTTAGGTTTACAGAAAAGTTGAGCAGAAAGTGTGTAGAGTCCCTGTACACACCCTCTCCTCCTGACATTTTATCAGCATCTTGCATTAGTGGTGTGCGTTTGATACAATTGATGAACCCATATAGATACACCCTTGAAAATCCTCAGTTTACATTAGGATTCACACTTTGTGTTGTACAGTGTTTGGGCTGTTGAAAATGTTCCCTCCCCTGAACCCGTAGCAACCACTGATTTTCTTTCTTTTTTTTTTTTATTACTCTGCCTGCTTATCCATAATGTCATAGGGTCGGAATCATACAGTGTGTAGTCTTTTCAGATGGGCTTCTTGCACTGAGTGATATGCATTTGATTCCTCCATACCTTTTTTAAAAATTTTATTGTATTTTTATAACCTCCATATCTTTTTATAACTTGATAGCTTATTTATTTTTAACATTGAATAATATTCCATTGTGCAGATGGACCACACAGTTTATTAATCCATTCACCTACTAAAGGACATTTTTTTAAGAATTGAGGTATAGTTGATTTACAATATTGTGTTAGTTTCAGGTGTGCTGCAGAGTGATTCCGTTACATACATATGTGCTATACAATAAATCCTTAGTAGTAGTAGTTTATATCTGTTAATCCCAAACTCCTAATTTATCCCTCCCCGTCCTCCCCTTTGTTAACCGTAAGTTTGTTTTCTATGTCTGTGAGTCTGTTTCTGTTTTGTAGATAAGTTCATTTGTATTATATTTTAGATTCCACATATAAGTGAAATAATACAATATTTGTCTTTCTCTGTCTGACTTACTTCACTTAGTATGAACATCTCTAGGTCCATCCATGTTGCTGCAAATGGCAAGATTTCTTTTTTTTTTTTTTTCCGGTACGTGGGCCTCTCACTGTTGTGGCCTCTCCCGTTGTGGAGCACAGGCTCCGGACGCGCAGGCTCAGCGGCCATGGCTCACGGGCCCAGCCGCTCCGCGGCATGTGGGATCTTCCCGGACCGGGGCACGAACCCGTGTCCCCCGCATCGGCAGGCGGACTCTCAACCACTGCGCCACCAGGGAAGCCCAAGATTTCTTTTTTATGGCTGAATAATATTCCACTGTGTATATGTACCACATCTTCTTAAAGCAATACTGAAGGACATCTGGATGGCTTCCAAGTTTTCGCAATTATGAATAAAGCTGCTTTAATCATTCATGTGCAGGTTATTGTATAGACAGAATTTTTCAATTTATTTAGGTAAATACCAAGGATGATTCATTGTTGGATTGTATGTTCATTTTTGTAAGAAACTATCTGTCTTGCAAAGTGGCTGCACCATTTTGCATTCCTATCAGCAGTGAGTGAGCGTTTCTTTTACTGCACTTGCTTATCAGCATTTGGTGTTGTCAGTGTTTGGTTTCTAGCGATTCTAATATGTGTGTACTGGTCTCTCCTTGTTTTATTTGCATTTCCCTAATGACCTATGATGTTAAACACCCTTTTATGTGCTTATTTAACCTGAATATATCTTCTTTGGATCTATCTGTTCAGATCTTTTGCTGACTTTGCAATTGGGTATTGTTTTTATATTTTTAAGCTTCAATTGTTTTATGTATATTTAAGTACAATTCCTTTATTAGATATGTGCTTTGAAAATACTTTCAGTCTGTGTCTTGTTTATCTGTTGTCTTAATAGTACCTCTTGCAGAGCAGAAGTTTTTAATTTTTAATGAAGTTCAGTGTAACTTTTTTTCTTTTATAGATTGGGCTTTTGGTGTAATATCTAAAAATTTACCACCAAATCCAAGATCATCTAGATTTTCTCCGGAATCTTGAAAATTCACTTCATCAGTTTTTCATTAAGTTTAGAAATAATTTCTATTTTTGGCATACACATATTACATATTTTGCTAATTCTATCCTGAATATTTCGTTTCCCACTGCTTTTAAGCATTTCATTTTGTTTTAATTTTCTTTTTTTTATAGTAGAAATCAGGCATTTATTTATTCAGTTTGTATTCCATGTGTGGTTTTTTTGAATTTTATTGTGTTTTTTTTTTTTTTTTTTTTTTTTCTTTTTGTGGTATGCGGGCCTCTCACTGTTGTGGCCTCCCCCGTTGCGGAGCACAGGCTCCGGACGTGCAGGCTCCGGACGCGCAGGCCCAGCGGCCACGGCTCACGGGCCCAGCCGCTCCGCGGCATACGGGATCCTCCCGGACCGGGGCACGAACCCGTATCCCCCTCATCGGCAGGCGGACTCTCAACCACTGCGCCACCAGGGAGGCCCTATTGTCTTTTTTTAAATACAACAGGTTCAGGCTTCCCTGGTGGCGCAGTGGTTGAGAGTCCGCCTGCCGATGCAGGGGACACGGGTTCGTGCCCCGGTCCGGGAAGATCCCACATGCCACGGAGCGGCTGGGCCTGTGAGCCATGGCTGCTGAGCCTGCGCGTCCGGAGCCTGTGCTCCACAACAGGAGAGGCCACAACAGTGAGAGGCCCGCGTACCGCAAAAAAATAATAATAATAAATAAATAAATAAATACAACAGGTTCTTACTAGTTATCCATTTTATACATATTAGTGTATATATGTCAATCCCAATCTCCCAGTTCATCACACTACCACCCACCGGCCACCGCTTTCTCCCCTTGGTGTCCATATGTTTGTTCTCTACATCTCTGTCTCTATTTCTGCCTTACAAACCGGTTCATCTGTACCATTTTTCTAGATTCCACATATATGCATTAATACACGATACTTGCTTTTCTCTTTCTGACTTACTTCACTCTGTGTGACAGTCTCTAGGTCCATCCATGTTGCTACAAATGACCCAATTTTGTTCCTTTTTTGGCTGAGTAATATTCCATTGTACACATGTACCACATCTTGTTTATGCATTTGTCTGTTGACAGGCATTTGGGTTGTTTCCATGACCTGGCTATTGCAAACAGTGCTGCAATGAAGACTGGGGTGCATGTGTCTTTTTGAATTAAGGTTTTCTCTGTGTATATGCCCAGTAGTGGGATTGCTGGGTCATATGGTAATTCTATTTTTAGTTTTTTAAGGACCCTCCATACTGTTCTCCATAGTGGCTGTACCAATTTACATTCCCACCAATAGTGCAAGAGGGTTCCCTTTTCTCCACACCATTTGTTGTTCGTAGATTTTCTGATGATGGCCGTTCTGACTGGTGTGAGGTGATACTTCATTGTAGTTTTGATTTGCGTTTCTCTAATAATTAGTGATGTTGAGCAGCTTATCATGTGCCTCTTGGCCACCTGCATGTCTTCTTTGGAGAAATGTCTATTTAGTTCTTCTCAAGATCTAAATAGACATTTAGATCAAGCCCATTTTTTGATTGGGTTGTTTGTTTTTTTAGTATTGAGCTGCATAAGCTGTTTATATATTTTGGAGATTAATCTTTTTTTTTTTTTTTTCTTTTTGCGGTATGTGGGCCTCTCACTGTTGTGGCCTCTCCCGTTGCGGAGCACAGGCTCCGGATGCGCAGGCCCAGCGGCCATGGCTCACGGGCCCAGCCGCTCCACGGCATATGGGATCCTCCCAGACCGGGGCACGAACCCGTATCCCCTGCATCGGCAGGCGGACTCTTAACCACTTGCGCCACCAGGGAGGCCCAGAGATTAATCTTTTGTCTGTTGATTTATTTGCAAATATTTTCTCCCATTCTGAGGGTTGTCTTTTTGTCTTGTTTATAGTTTCCTTTGCAAAAGCTTTTAAGTTTCATTAGGTCCCATTTGTTTATTTTTGTTTTTATTTCCATTTCTCCAGGAGGTGGGTCAAAAAGGATCTTGCTGTGATTTATGTTAAAGAGTGTTCTGCCTATGTTTTCCGCTAAGAGTTGTATAGTGTCTGGTTTTAAATTTAGGTCCTTAATGCATTTTGAGTTTATTTTTGTGTATGGTATTAAGGAGTGTTCTAATTTCATTCTTTTACATGTAGCTGTCCATTTTTTCCAGCACCCCTTATTGAAGAGACTGTCTTTTCTCCATTGTATATCTTTGTCTCCTTTGTCAAAAATAAGGTGACCATATATGTGTGGGTTTATCCCGGGCTTTCTATCCTGTTCCATTGATCTATATTTCTGTTTTGTTCCGGTACCATACTGCCTTGATTACTGTAGCTTTGTGGTATAGTCTGAAGTCAGGGAGTCTAATTCCTCCAGCTCCGTTTTTTTTTTTTTTTTTTTTTTTTTTTTTTTTTTTTTTTTTTTTTGCTGTACGCGGGCCTCTCACTGCTGTGGCCTCTCCCGTTGCGGAGCACAGGCTCCGGACACACAGGCCCCGCGGCCATGGCTCGCGGGCCCAGCCGCCCCGCGGCATGTGGGATCTTCCGGGATCAGGGCACGAACCCGTGTCCCCTGCATCGGCAGGCGGACTCTCAACCACTGCGCCACCAGGGAAGCCCTCCAGCTCCGTTTTTTTCCCTCAAGATTGCTTTGGCTATTCAGGGTCTTTTGTGTCTCCATACAACCTTTAAAAGTTTTTGTTCTAGTTCTGTAAAAAATATCTTTGGTAATTTGATAGGGATTGCATTGAATCTGTAGGTTGCTTTGGGTAGTATAGTCATTTTCATAATAATGATTCTTCCAATCCAAGAACATGGTACATCTCTCCATCTGTTTGTGTCATCTTTGATTTCTGTCTTCAGTGTCTTACAGTTTTCTGAGCACAGGTGTTTTACATCCTTAGGTAGGTTTATTCCTAGGTATTTTATTCTTTTTGTTGCAATGGTGAATGGGAGTGCTTCCTTAATTTCTCTTTCTGATCTTTCCTTGTTAGTATATAGGAATGCAATAGATTTCCGTGCATTAATTTTGTATCCTGTGATTTTACCAAGTTGATTGATGAGCTCTGGTACTTTTTTGGTTGCATCTTTAGGATTCTCTATGTGTAGTATCATGTCATCTGCAAACAGTGACAGCTTTACTTCTTCTTTTCCAATTTGTATTCCATTTATTTCTGTTTTCTTCTCTGATTGCCATGACCAGGACTTCCAAAACTATGTTGAATAATAGTGGCAAGAGTGGACATCCTTGTCTTGTTCCTGATCTTAGAGGAAATGCTTTCAGTTTTTCACCTCCTCTTATAAGGACACCACTCAGATTGGAGTAGGACCCATCCAATGGCCTCATTGTACCTTATCACCTCTTTAAAGGCTGCATCTCCAAATATGGTCTCATTCTGGTGTACTGGGCATTAGGGCTTCAACCTAGGAAATTTGGGAGGGGACATATTTCAACACATAACACTAATTTCCTCCTGGATACAGGTCTGTATAATACATACTTACACTTTCTCTTATACTACCTATGTAGAAACCTTTATGACTAGTCTGTGTGTCTTTATTTCTTAAAGAGCATTCAAGTTACCATGCTCAGCTGTAGACTTCTTTTAGTCTATCTTCTGAGGCAAGTATGCTAGTCCTCAATTCTCTACGCCTTTATCTCTGAAGGCATTTATTTGGCCTCTTTGTTTGAAGAATAGTTTTGTTGGATACAGGGTTTTTGCTGGGTAGCCTTTTTTTCTCTGTTTTAGCACTTTGAATATGCCATCCCACTGTTTTCTAGACCCCATCACATCTGATAAACACTAAGCTGTTAATCATTTTGAGGTTCCTTTACTTGGTGGGTCATTTTTCTCTTGCCAATTTCAAGATGTTCCCTTTATCTTTGGCTTTTGGCAAATTTCCTATGCTGTATCTAGATGTGAATGTCCTTATGTTTGTTCTACTTGGAGTTTCTTGAGCATTTTGGAATATAGATTAGTTTTTTGTTGTTGTTTTCTCATTGAATTTGGGAAGTGTTCACCCAATACATTTTCAAATTAAATTTGTGCTTTTTCTCTCTCTTTCCTTTCTACGACTCCATTAGATATATGTTGATATTCTTAAAGGAATTCCATAAGTCTGTGAGGTTCTGTTCATTTTTCCTCATTTTTTATTCTTATTCTTCCTCAGCATGATCATAACTACTGACCTAGCTTCTGATTCACTGATTCATTCTTCTTTCAGGTCAAATCTACCGCTTAGTCATGCTAGTAAATTTTTCATTTATTTTATAACTTTCAACTCCAGATTTTCAATTTCTTTCTTTTTTTTAAAGGAAGTTTTATCTCTTTATCAGAAGCCTTTTTTGGAGGTGTGTTACTGTCATTATACTCATTATTTAAAAATCTTTTTTTTCTTATTTGAAAATATTAGTAATAGCTGATTTCAAGTATTTTTCTCCTAAGGCAATCAATATCTGGGCCTTTCCATTAGATTATTTTCTATTTATGGGCTATCCTTGCCTCTTTGTTTTTATATCTAATAGATTTTTTGTTGAAAAATTGGACATTTTAGATCATTATAGAGTAACAAATTTGAATTCTGATTTTCTCTGGGATTTCCGTTGCTTCCATTTTTTGTTTTACTATTGTTATTTTTTTTGAATGAGGGGCTCAGGAAACTTAGTTTTTTGTTTAGTGACTTGCCTGTAATAATTTTATAGAGTCTCTGTTCCCTGCAGTATGAAGCCACTGATGTCTCTGCTCAGTTTGTTTTGTTTTGTTTTCTTTTCTTTTTTGTTTTCTCTTTCAGGCTGTGCCAGATGGCTTGCAGGATCTTAGTTCCCCGACCAGGGGTTGAACCCGGGCCAAAGCAAAGCGCCGAGTCCTAACCACTGGACCACCAGGAAATTCCCCCACCCCCAACCCCTTTCTTTTAAATTCTTGTTTTTATTTTTAAGGCTGGCTTCTTAGGGGTCAGCCCTGAGTCAGCCTAGCTTAGTAGTCAACCACTGAGTGTTCCATTTTCTTTAAACAACTTGAGTCAACAAGGCACAGACATCTTGCCTTAGGAGACCCGCGTGTGGGTTGCAACATGCATCCAAAGTGCGTGCGGTTTACAGGGAGTGCTGGGCACGTAGGTAACCAACGCCCTATTCTGTCTTTCCTGGCACTGCTGCAGCCCTGCATGTGCATACAGCCTTCCAAATCCCCAGGAATATGCCAGAGGTTTCCAGAGTTGTCCAGGACTATCTCATCTTTCCCATTTCCCTTAACATTTTTCAACTAGTCTCTTGCCCGGTCCAGCACTATGATCATTTGGGGTAGCCATGAGGCTCTTTTTTCCATCATTTCCCACCAATCAATTACTGTTGATTTTGAAAACACCCCTGATATGGGATTTTTATGCACATCTGCAAATCAGTCAGCCCACTCCATCAGCAGCAAGGCTGCTGGTCTTTGGGGAGAAGGCAGGACAGTAGCAGCCCTGAGTCAGACACCACAGACCCTGTTCTTTTTAACCAACATTCAGTACTTTTTCTTGAGTAAATATTTTTCGTATCTGTTGTACACCCTTAACTAATTTCCAGAACTCTAACATAGTTGCCTTTGATAAGTTCATAGTTTTGTGAGTTTCACAGTTATTTTGTTGGAGGAGAGAATTTTATGAGCGTCTCATTCAATCTTTCCAGAAGTCCTGTACCCGCCTTTGGGTTTTTGTCACCTGAAGCTGCTCATGTAGCCCATTGGTGGATTTCGGTTAAGAAAATGATGATCTCCTACATGCTAAGCATTTTGTTCCTGGCTAGTAGGTCACTGGGAATTCTATCTACCTAAAAAGAGACCCTGACTTTATGTAGGTATCCTGGTACTATGGTCCCCTAATCATAATGAGTCCTGTAGAGTATTGGACTAATTATAATCTAATCATAATTGGGCTTCATGCATCACATGTGCAAGTGCTTTGTTTTGCATCTTAACTAGATTCTCTCCCTGTGGCTTAACCTCATCAGATTTTAGCTTCTTTCTCGTCTTTGATGACTAATCATCATACCCTAAGGAAAAATGAAGCATCTCATTTCGGGAAAGAGCTACAAGAACGTGAGATGTGGTGAGAGGGTATCAGCTGGAGCTTCCTCTAAATTACGGTGTTGGTCATATTATACTGCATTCTGCCTAATCCTTATGGGCACGCACACCCCCATAGCACATTAACGCTGCTCAGCCCCGTAATAATTGAGGTGTTTTCTGGTACTAGCGAGGAAAGCACAGGCTCTTTTTTGAAGTAGTCTGACTAACCAGTCCCATCTCTCAAGTGACATCTGGTGGGAGATTTATATCACATTATAAAAGCACCATCTGTGATTTATTTTCTCTTCTCACCAAGACACTTCCAGGATTTACGCTACACGTGCTAAACAGAATTATCTCCTGGTTCTTTGCTTACTCCGTTTTCTGCTGAGCTCTGTGCAAGTGTTTCTGTGCATTACAAGTACGCTACCTTTCTTCATAGGTATCTTCATCGATTTATTTAACCGTTTAGGAATCCAGTAACATCAACAATGGCATAGGCGATTCATGGAAGGAAGGCCATGAGTCCAGGATCATGACTTCCTAGGAAAGAAGAAATCATGATGTGAAGGGAAAGGCTATTTTTATCTTCATATGGATGATTCTGATGCATTAGTGAGGCTGATGCTGCCTGTAGTCTTAGTTCATTGTCTTCTACAAACATGAAAAAAATTAAAAATGTAGTTGAGCTGATTATGTTTAATATGATATTGGCGAGAGCATGAAAGAAAAAAATACAAGCGATTGCTGGGGGAAACAGTGGAAAAATTTTCCTACAGGACTCATTTCACAGAGCTCCGTCTGTGTATGTGCCTGTGTGGGGTTGGATAGAACGCTTCCACCAGATGCAGTTAGTTGTGAGTGATCCTGTGTCGGGTCTTATGCTAAGAGCTTCTAAGTTATGTGTTCACGGCTCCAAGACAGAGAAAATTACATACGGTGTCAGTCTGAGATGCTTACAGCTTCTAAAAATCTTATTTATAATTATAAAACATGTTGTGGCTGCAAGATGATTCGTTCACACTGGGATCCACTAGGGTTAATTGTATTTCACAGTTTAGTGCTTCGCAAAATTTCCCCCCTTTGTCCTTAAACCATCCCACTGTAGAGTCTAGATCAGTGTGATTCTTTTGGATATTTAAATCCAAACACTTATCGAAGTCCTAGCCTTTGCCACCTTGCAAGTTGGACGGTTTTGTTATGCCATTCTTTTTTTTTAAATTAATTTTTATGGAAATACAGTTGATTTACAATGTTGTGTTAGTTTCAGGTGTACAACAAAGTGATTCAGTGATACATATATGAATATAAATGTACACATTTTTAGATTCTTCTGCATTATAGGTTATTACAAGATATGGGGTAGAGTTCTCTGTGCTCTATAGTAGGTCCTTGTTGTTTATGTATTTTATATATAGTAGTGTGTATCGGTTAATTCCAAACTCCTAATTTATCCCTCCTGCCACCTTTTCCATTTGGTAACCATGTTTGTTTTCGGTGTCTGTGAGTCTGTTTCTGTTTTCTAGATAAGCTCATTTGAGCTCTTTTTTTAGATTCCACATAGAAGTGATATCATATATTTGCCTTTCTCTGTATGACTTACTTCACTTAGTATGGTAATGTCTGCGTCCATCCATGTTGCTGCAAATGGCATTATTTCATTCTTTTTGTGGCTGAGTAATATCCCATTGTGTATGTATCCCATTCTTAAAGCAGTAAGCCCCAGAAAAAAAGCCTTAACCTACTAAAAAACTCAGGAGGTGTATGTATCCTGTTTGTACCCACCCAACTGATGTTATCAGTTCTTAGGACAGTTGTCTGTGAAAGAGCATGAATAGGGGGAGAAATGATCATTGAAGTTCCTCTATCTCAAAGGATTCTTTCATAACAGCCTTTATAAAAGACGACTGTGAGGGCCTCCCTGGTGGCGCAGTGGTTAAGAGTCCGCCTGCCGATGCAGGGGATACGGGTTCGTGCCCCGGTCTGGGAGGATCCCATATGCCGCGGAGCGGCTGGGCCCGTGAGCCATGGCCGCTGGGCCTGCGCATCCGGAGCCTGTGCTCCGCAACGGGAGAGGCCACAACAGTGAGAGGCCCGCATACCGCAAAAAAAAAAAAAAAAAAAAAAAAAAAAAGACGACTGTGAGAATAGGAAATTGGAATCGAGTATCCTCAGGGTGTGCTTTCATCTCGGATACATGTTGGCCTCTGGGACTTTACCTGTTGCAGTGACATCTTCTATATTTTCCGTTGGGACACGTTTGTCCTTGGTCAGTTCCTTGAACTTGCTGAATTCTTCTTCACGGAGACTTCGCCCCTTGGCGGGATTCCATAGCAAAGAAGGCAGAAGAGATGTGCGTTAGAACCCTCCGTGGTGTATAAAGTGTGACCTGGGTCATAACTGTCCAATACTGTCTAATAAATCTCACCACCACCACCACTACATCCCCCAGCCCCTTTATGCTGCTCCCCAGGTAATTTTTCAAGGGAGGTTCCAAAATGTGTACAGCAGGTCTTCAGATGGTACCATGTGGTAGAGTCCAAATATTGAACATTTTATCGCTTTCCTCTTCTTACAACGACTGAGAAAATTAAAGACCATTCACCTGTGAGCTAAAGAATCCCCAAATTGGATACAGTCTCTAAAGGTACATCAGAGAACATAATGTCAGGGCCTGAGAGCTCAGAATTCCTCCAAACTCTGTTCCTTTTGAGCTTTGTCTACATTCTAGAATTTGTTCCCTGGTTTTCTTGCACCCTAATCAAGTGAATGGGAAAAAAAAATGATTTGGACTTTTCAGCAAGCATACTAACCCCATCACCCATGCTCATCCGGGAAAAAACTCACGCTTTGTCGTTGTCAAAGACAAGCTTCAACCCCCATGCACCTCCAGTGAGGATATACTATCGGAAAGGCTAAACGGGATCAATCAATGGCCCCGTGTGGTTGGCCAGAGGGCAGAATGATTGAGTTGACTGAGACCATTGCATCTGAAGGATTCAATATGATTCAGTGGTTATTTGCAGAATATTGGGTTCAAGTCTCAACCATTATTTTAACGATTGGGACAAAAATAAAGCATTTGTGGTTGAGATGAATGCAGTGATGCCTGGAAACTGGTGACTCTGCTGAACGCAAATTTTAAATCTTGGCTCACTTAGGTGTCAGGACCTGGCTACTCCAGTGTGTAATATTTGGCAATAAACTCATGGACCATCCTGGAATATGTTATTGGATCTCCAGAATAAGTGTGTATAATATTTTTTAAAGCCATGTGATAGAATCCCTAGTGGATGCATTTCTTCCTTTTTTTAGTAGACAACCTTTCAGCATCCCTGACTCAGCCAACATGAAGTCTGAATTCCCATGTGTGAACACCTTTCTGCTCCAGTGTACTTAATTAAAAATAAGGTATATATGCACTTCTGTCCTTAATATAAAAATACAGATAATATGAACATATTTAGTTTGCATAGAATAAGCTACAGTATGTACCGACAACTTCAGTCAGGTGTGTGGTCTTGTCTTCGATACTTTCAGCATAGATTACCAACATGTTGTTTGACACAATAATCAGTTGGAAATAATTTCTACCCGAGACTGTGATAGAAAAAAAAATTCAAACCTCAATACAGTTAACTTTTTTCATTTCAAATTGACAGGCTTTATTTTTCACACGCTGCTGTCCATCTTTCCTTCAACGATGATCTCTGACTCACTGACATTTCTCGTAGTGTGTGGTTAGAACCAATTAACGCACTTTTGACCAGAGGTGTATTAATACGCCTTTTGTTACCCCGAACGTGATTGACCGGAGACGTTTCAGTATTTATTTACATAAATCGCCGGCCACAGGCGTTAGTTTCTGTAAAAATCCCCTGGTCAATAATGAGTTATGAGAGCTACTGAAGTAGGCAAGCTTCTTCCACAACCCCTCTTCTGAAGATGGTAAAGATGTCCAGTCTTTGAGACTGAACAGTCTGTGCACCATAGCAGAGTTGCTTATTGCAGTATTTGTAGGAATATGATTGGTGGTAGACTGCAACCCTCTCATACAAGAACACATGATTGTGTTACGTTTTCAGGAATTTTGTGACCGAATTGTCAAGTACAGCCATTATTAAAAAGTAATTCTATAAACTTAAATGAATCATATTAAAATAAAAGTTAATGCATAACCCACAGTTATTTCCTAGTACAAGAGGTAATAAAAGAGGTATAAATGAAGCTATTGCAAACTGTTGGAAATAAATACTCTGTAATGATTCCTAAGTAGACCCTGTTGCTGCATATCCACATTTAAAATGAAAAAATACGCATCAGACCAAGATTAGAAGGCTACATTGTACATTTTTTTCCATGAAAATCAAATATGTAGACATTTGATTACTTAATATTACAGTATTGATATTTGATAATTATTTCCAGTTATTTTAAACTATAGAGATAGAAGTCTGTCCCAATGCCCCCGTTGCTTTTAAATTATGTAAAAATTAGTTTCAAATTTTTGCTGTTATTTTAGTTATTCTCATACTTATCTTTTGGATTTAAATTAATCAGGTTATACTTCTTAAACATGTTAATACAGAACTTTTAATATTTAAGAATTTTTTTAGTTAAAGCAAATTTGATCGTGTTGGTCAAATAAAAGATACAAAAAATTTTGAAAGAGATGGTATAATTTTAAATAGCTTTAAAAACTTCCACATGCCTGAGAAACATATGAAATCAATGCTCTGGGACTTTTTCTGAGATACTATCGGTAGCAACATTCCAAACTTGGACCTTATCCTGACGTCGTGTAACAAAATTAATGCTTGGAAAACTAAATGTCTTTTTCAAGGTTGCATTTGTAATTAGTAGAAAAAATTGTTTACAGATCCAGACATCTAGATGTCTTGGATGGAGCTAAGACTGTACATTTGAACACGTTCTGTGGTTTTGAGAAGATGCACCCATCTGAAAAGGTCACGGACTCACAATCCGTTCCGTGAATATCTTTTTCTCTTCTTGTTCCCTTTGCTGTGTGTTCTTGGCATATCCCATTGATCCTTAAAAACAAACAGAGAAGACGTTCCTGATTCCCCATCCATTCCTCAACACTTGAGGAACTGCACAAGTTACAATGCATTTTCATTGCTAAAAATTATAGATGTTTTTCACCTTAGGCTCATTTAATGTAGCCGCACTCCTTGGTGCTTTATTTGTTCTATTACAGGCTTCCTCCCGCACAGCACCATTGACATTTTGGCAGGATAATTCTTTGCTGGGGGAAGGGAGACTGTCCTGATCACTGTGGGGTGTGGAGCAGCATCCCTGGTGTCTACCCAGGAGATTACAGCAGCTCCCACGTGAAACCAGAAATATCTCCAGACATGGCCACATACCATCCGGGGGGAGGGGAGGCCAGAGCCGCGCCCCACATTTAGGATTGCTGCTCCATTCCTTTAAACAGTCCCACTCTGTCCTGTGTCTCCATTCCAAAGACCATGTCTATCCCTCTGCCATAAATGTTGGTGCTCCTACAGACTCTGAAGTCCTCTCTCTCCCGAAGCAAGTTGTTCAACTTCTGTGAATTCAGGTAGTACTTATTTAGTAAGAAGCTTCCAATAGAATATCAATGCATGATAGACATACAGACAGAGATAGACACAGACACACACAGACATAGAAAGAAATGGAAATATATATTTACACACCATGCACAGATCAGCGGTGTGTAAATTCATGAACCACATCTCAGACTTATGCCTCACAGGCACGCTTATTATTATTAATTCTTTTTCACACTTGTTTTTCTCCACCTTATATGTTAGTCTCTCCTTGCGTTTAATGGCAACGCCATTTTTACAGATGGACAAGTTCAAACTTGAGCATTTAATTTGAAAAATAAACTATTGATACTCTAAATTTTTCTTAAAGTGTTGATTTCAGTCACCCCCATATCTACTTCTTCCATTGCTAAAATTTTCCAAAATTATTTTACTGAACACAATCCCTACCATGTGAGTTCCTGGAGGAGTAATACTTAGAAAATGAATTTTATGATTCCCTTATTTTAAAACCTACATCCGTGCTGATTTCCCACATAGTAAACATAACATTAATATTTTTGATATAGGAGACTCTCTAGAACAAAGTCTGAGTTTTGTTTCCAGTTGGTGTTCTGGAATCCACTTCATGCACATAGGACGTGACCACACTGAAAATCCAACGTCCCCTGAATTCGCGATGCCTCTCTGCACACTTCTTCTGTTTTTCTGATTCTTGGTTTAAACTTTCATTTGTGTTCAGTGAATAAATGCCACACACACCACCCCGTGCAAACCATTTCCTACTCCCATGGCACAGTCGTTCACTTATCGATACTTCAGTATGACCTTTATCAGTGAGTCTTTTTGTTATTTTTTGCACATGGAAGTCTGTGACCTTGATTCAGTTTTGAACTGTAAGGTGAGACATATTTTTTTAATTTGTCATTTTGTATTCCCACATTTACACAATGCCTCCAATAGAGTAAACATTTTATAAATGTTCATTTACTGCGTGAAAGTATTAATTTATTGATGGAAACTTGTCGCTAAGATGCCAGGTGAATAATCTTCTGTGTATAACCCTTCACACTGAAGTATACCGTGAAGGAAACTGTATATAATCTCTTTCCAATATATGCAAAACCTGAAGAATCAAACACACAGATCCTAGGGATAGGAATGCTATTGCCATAACTTTCAGGCATTCAGGACAGGAGTCTTTCCTTACTGCCTTCATCTGAATTATTAATGACATAATTCCAACCGAGCTGCTCAACCAGTATGGCCTCTAAGAAGAGGCTACAGGCAGATGTGCAGGGGGTTTGTGACTCCCCATGTTCCCACCCTCTCCAGTTTCTTGGTGCCCTCTTTCCACTTCATCCATACCATTACTGTAGAATTTCCCGTACAATATTGTTATTAGCATATGAATCTGTATCCTTCACTCTCCTTTCACCAATGAAGGTCAAAAACATGTTTCTTCATCTTCTCTTATTCCTTTGAGTTCTTAGTAAACCCCTGCAGTATAGTCAACATTCCATGGGTAGTACTTGGGGCTATGACAGCTTTAATAAATTTATTCGTGATTGAACATTGCTGTGTGTAAGCCCTTTCAGGGCAGAGCGCGCTGTGTGTCTTCCACCTGCTCACAGCTTCTGGGGCACAGTGGGAACCATCTCTTACCAATTCTGCGTGAAGGATTCAAGCCCCTGGGTGGGACTGTCGGGGTCGAGGGCAGGATTCTCTTCCCGCTGCTGTGTCCCTCTTTCCTTTCATGAGTTGATGCCAGCGGAGCTTCTGGGACTCCTCCCTCGAAGCAAAGGCTCCAGGGCATTCCCTGGAGGCTTAGAGGGGACCTGATCCCACAACTCCAGAGGCCCTTCTCAGCCCCATAACTCAGGGAGTCATGCTCTTCGACATATAATCCCGATAGTTCCCCGCAAACATGGAAGCCAGACCCTCCCTCAGGCTTCGGGATTTATATGTGGTTTCCTTCTACGTTATTTTTGCTTACTTGACAAAAAAGTTGAAGGCTATTCTGTCATTTTCATCATCAAGATGAATATTAGGCAAATAAACCTTGAATGGCCCATTCTCACTGGTCTTCTCTGGGTTATTGGATGCGACGTAAAGGGTTTTCCATTCTCCTGAAAGGTAAAAGCAAAATTCTCTGTAGAAATTTTAGTCCATCTCTTTTAATTTTGTGTGACATCATCCCTCAGGAGTTTCCTTTCTCTTTTGCACATCAGCATAAATTATCTAACTTTACTGAACAAAGCAGGATTTATAAACTTGTGTGACTACCCAAATCAGTGGTAAAGGAAGAAATGGAAATATTCCTGAAATAGCTTACACTCTGTTATCAAATGCAAGAACTCCAGTCCAGTAGTTATGTGGCTGATTCACCTTCTCTTTTACAAGTGAATAGAAATGGATGAGGACCCTATTAAAAGACAATATAAATGCACAGAGACCATGGAAGACATGTTCAGTAGAAGTGTATATGGACCCAGGTAATGGAGTAATTCTGAGTCAGAGGAGATGGCTAGGCTTTGGGGCAGATAAATTTGGATACACGTATATAAAGCCCCAAAAGGGACATACTCACACACTCACACACACACACATAGACACACACTCACATGCACATCCACATCCATAAAATAGCCATTAGACCCCCTTTTTCCAAGGAGCCTTTTGAGATCTTTCTTCTTCAGCCAGCCCCACCTCCATGAAATCGTAATAGCAGAAATAACTGTCTGTCTGGTTACATACACTATTTGTGTCTGGGCTTTGCAGATACAGGAACGTGATTCTTTTTAACCCACAAGGAATCCCTTTTGGGCCCCTTTTAGGGCAGTATCGCCACCACGGAGAATGTGTGTCCTAGAAAAATGCCCCCTGGTAACTGATGGTGTGGATTCCACAGTGCACTGTGTCGTTCCAAGGGCATCTCAGGCACTTGCTGCTGTAGCCAAAGCAGCCCCTACTCGTTGCTTCATATTCTAATAATAGTTATTATTATTATTGCTATTATTATGTTTTAGTCTCAACTTTGGTGTTGTTAGGGAGAGGCTTTCAGGCTCAGAAAGGGCCGGGCTCAGGTCTCCAAATGGGGACAGCAGGAGCAAGGGTCTTCATCTTGCCACGCGGTTTTCTCTCCAGAAATCTCTCCTCCCCAAGCCTCCTGTGCGCCCCTCGGGCCGTCCAGAATCCCATAGATCCATCCATGCAGACGGGGAAAAATGCAAACCCTGGTCACACCTCCCGTGTCTGTGCTAACTTCAGGATACGCGTGTGGCCCGTTTCTATCATGAAAATAGGCACTGACCCAACTAGAGGAGACAGTCCCATAGTTTGTACAAACGTCAGAGGGTCAGCTTCCCTCTGGAGGGGCAGGCACCACTGTGTCCCCCATTATCCGTGCATTGCTTTTCACGTGCTTAGTGTCCGTTCTTTATTTTCATCTCGGTGTGTGTATTTATTTTGCCAGGTGGCGGGCATGGCGTTCTTGTGGGGACATGGCACCGAGCTCCGTTGTTTGTCACTATGTTTACCGTCCATGAGCTGTGGAATTTCTTCCCCCTCCCCGTCCCCGAGTTACAGTTCCATATTAGCTAGTCCCGCGTCTGAGGAAAAAGCAACTCTCAGCACAAATAAATCGCGCTGGAAACGTATGAGAGCTTCCTCTCCAATCCTGCCTGGCAGGTTACCTGCGCTCAAGGACAGCACTTAATGCACCTTCCTAAATTGTAGCCATCTGGTGACTGTGTTAGGAGACAAATTCAGTGTCTGTGGAATGATTGGGTATCTCAGATTTTTAAAAAATAACTATTAAAAAGTATAGCAGATGTTCAGTGTCTTGGAATAACCTATAATGGAAAAGAATCTGACAAAGAATATGTATGTATGAGAACCTGCTGTGGAGCACAGGGAACTCTACTTAGTGCACTGTGGTGACCTAAATGGGAAGGGAATCCAAAAAAGACGGGATATATGTATACGTAGAGCTGATTCACTTTGCTGTACAGCAGAAACTCACACAGCATTGTAAAGCAACCATACTGCAATAAAAATTTTTTAAAATGTATGTATGAAGAGTATATATATGGATGTATATATACAACTGAATCACTTTGCTGTACACCTGACATTGTAAATTAACTATGTTCCAATTTCAAAAAGTACAGCAGAGGGCAAAGTAGGCACTTACCCCCATGCATACTGTCCAGAAAGTGGGTATTTTCACAGGTGCCAATACCATCGGGTCGGTGTCTATTCAGCAGGCCTCTGTTGATCCCAGGCTGGGGGAAGGCCATTGTTCTAGGCTTGCAGCAGAGAAAACAGCGGCCCACACAGGTGCGGATCCACAGAGCTTCTGCTTTTTTGAGGTTTCCTTTCCATTTTTGTGGGTTCATGTTTTTCTCCAGTTCTGGAAAATCCTTAGCTATTAAATCTCTGAGTACTGCCCATTTCCTAATTTGCGTATTCTCTTCTGTTGTGACTAATTAGATGTGTGTCAGATCTTGACATTCTCTACGTCCTATTTATTTTTCTCATATTATATCCCTGAACTGCATTTTTCAGTACTTTTTGATTTTCATATTCGTTCCCTTAAGCTATAGATAAATTGATTGTTATCCATCTTTTGGATTTTTAAATTCAAAGATTTTCTAAAATGTCAGTATTGTTCTTTTTCAGATTACACCGATTGCTTTCAAAGGTGATACTCACACCCTCAGATTTTTCATTATCCTCTGAATGCTTTTAAACATTTCAGACCTGGTTCTTATATTCTTTGTATGATAATCCCAATTATAGTATGGCTTTGCGTTCCCGAATCCTCTGCTTTTGTCACTCAAAGAGACTTCTCCTCTTGGATTTTGGTTATTTATTTTATGATCTCATCTTTGATTCAACATAATTGCAGCATCTGTGCCCTCAGTGGGAATTGCTTTCTTCCAGAGATATTTGCTTTGGCTTCTGCTGGAAGCCAAGATAAATATTGACCTAAGACCAGTTTAGCTCCTGGCAAGAATGCTGCCAGCTAGAGGGCTCCTGGGTCCTGCTCTTGTTCGATGGGCCCCGGCCTGAATCTCCAGGTTTCTTCCACAGTGTTTGTATTTAATGGCACACACACACCCCCCCCCACAAACACACACACACCAAACAAACAAACAAAAACATCTTACCTTGCCCACAGCCTACGTTTCGGTTTCAACTCATCGGATTTGCTTTTCATTGGTTGTTTTGGTTTCACATTGTTTGGGGTTCTTGGGATTTTCTTTCTTTGTTAAAAACTCTTATTCTGCTGGGGTAAGAACACTTCACATGAGCTCTGTCCTCTTAACAAAAATTTAAGTGGACAGTATTGTTGACTCAAGGTACGCTGTTGGACAGCAGAGCTAGAACTCACCTTGCTTACCTGAAACTCTGTGCCCTTTGATTCCAAACTCCCCATTTCCAGCCCCAGGCAACTCAGAACAGTCTGAGCCCATGGATTTGACTGTCTTAGATTCCACATGTAAGTGGGATCGTGCAGTGTTTGTGTTTCTGTGACTCATTTTATTTCTCTTCGCATGGTGTCCTCGAGGTTGATGCATGTCCCATATTGCAGAACTGCCTTGCTTTTAAAGGCTGAATGGTACTCCATTGTATGGATCTAGCAAATTTTCCTTTTCTCTTCATCTCTTGGTGGACACTTAGGTGGTTTCCACATCTTGACTCTTGTGAATAAGGCTGCAGTGAACATGGTTGTGCAGTTGCTTTGGGTATCCAAGGTTATACCTTGGGATTTTCTTTCATTTGTTAGAGAATCTACCAATTCTTAAAAGGCTTATAGAAATGTATGCAGGGTCCAGGCTGTACCATATTACAAGTCTCTTCAGGAAGTCCACTCCTGCACACTTAAGAGTTTCCCAGCCCCTTAGTGAAAAGGTTTTGAGGATCATCTCTGGAAAATCAGACGTGATGTCAAGACTCATATTATTCCCCGATCCTACTCTGCTTATAGAATACAAGTCAAACTCCTTGTCATTACATACAAGGGGCTCTGTGATTTTTCCCTTTTGTGTATTTCATAGTCTTGTCATCCTCTGTGTCTACACGTGTACTAGGCTCCAGTCGTGTTGGGCTATTTAGAAAGCTTGTAATGCACACCTCACATCAGTCTCTCTCCAGCATTGGTGGAGAAGCACCACACCCATTCTTTGAATCTTCTAGACACACGGAGAAATCTTATCTGTCACCCTGTCTTACAGTTTGGGATGGCACTTGATTGGGTTCTATCCAGTGACCCATGGGTGGACGCTGCTCACAAAACTAACCAATAAGTACCACTGACATCATCCTGCATTGTCTTTGTCTTTCCTGACCTGTGAGTTGAAACCATGATCATTAAGTTCTGGAATCTGGAGGCTGGATCATAGGCATCGGAAAAAAAAAATGCTTTATGTTTGAGACTGGATTTCCCACAGGTCCATCCTCCGTACTGTGTTCTAGGTCCAATAATTCTGATGGGTTTTATCTGCTAGTCAGTGAAAGCATCATAATTCAAAAGTATCCCTCTGAGCTCAGTGTGGACAGGATGAGGAGAGGACATTTAGAGAGAACAGGCTCCTAAGTATTGAGAGCTGATATTTAGCAAGTAGTGAGGAAGGATGTCTTCTGTATGAGAAACAGTAGATGTGAATTATGTTCAATTCAGTCGAAAACCAGTGCATCCCTTCAAATAAAAAGTAGTCAGTGTAAAAGTCTATGGACATCCCTGGAGATGCTATAGTTTGTGTTTTCCATTGAATATCAATCGTTAAAAGATATTAGGGTACATTCTCTGGAATGTTTCTCTATGTAAGTGCTGTGTACTATATCCACTATAATGACAGAGATTTCTGGGTTTCACAGATCTGCAGATTCGTAATCTGTAGAAGGAAAGCCCAGCATTTGCTTCTTTAAAAGCTTGGGCAGAGGCTTCCTTGGTGGCGCAGTGGTTGAGAGTCCACCTGCCGATGCAGGGGACGCGGGTTCGTGCCCCGGACCGGGAGGATCCCACATGCCGCAGAGCGGCTGGGCCCGTGAGCCATGGCTGCTGAGCCTGCGCGTCTGGAGCCTGTGCTCCGCAACGGGAGAGGCCACAGCAGTGAGAGGCCCACGTACCGCAAAGAAAAAAAAAAAAAAAAAAAAGCTTGGGCAATTCTTGCATGTTCTCAAGTTGGAAAACTACGGACCTAACGAAATGCCTGACAGCTATATAGTCATAAACACCCTCACCACCACCAACACTACCATCATCATCATTATAAGCATCCTCATCAACATATCATCATATACTACGCATCATCAACCAAAAGAGAACTGAATGAAAGAGTTCACTTCTAGAAGAGGGGCAAATCTTACTTAACTTCACAGTTCTGCTATGCAACTTGACGTGATTTTTTTTTTTTTTTGCGGTACGCAGACCTCTCACTGTTGTGGCCTCTCCCGTTGCGGAGTACAGGCTCTGGACGCGCAGGCTCAGCAGACATGGCTCACGGGCCCAACCGCTCCACGGCATGTGGGATCTTCCCGGACCGGGGCACGAACCCGCGTCCCCTGCATCGGCAGGTGGACTCTCAACCACTGTGCCACCAGGGAAGCCCTGCCTGTGTCTTTTTGATTCTCATCCTCTCAGGCGATAGGCCCAGCAGTGGGTATGCTTGATTGAATGGTAGCTCAGTATTTACCTTTTCAAGGTACCTCCTTTGTGTTTTCATTACTGGCTCTTACCATGTCCCACGTTGAACCAAGGGTAGGCATTTCTCCACAACCCCTTCAGTATTTATTGTTTGCGAATTTTTGCTGATGGCCATTCTGACTGATGTGAGCTGATAGGTTTTTGTAATTTGGATTTGCATGTCTTTAATTATTCCTAAGGTTCAGCATTTTTCCATGCCTTTTTAAATTTCTGTTAAACAAAAACAGAAAAAAACGGAGAGTACAATAAACTTCTTGAAATTGTCTTCTTGGAAGCTTGCCCTCTTTTGAATTTTTTGTTAATGTGTTAATTTCTGCTCTATAGCAAAGTGATTCAGTTATACATACATATATACATTCTTTTTCATATTCTTTTCCATTATGGTTTATCACAGGATATTGAATATAGTTCCCTGTGCTATATAGTAGGACCTTGTTGTTTATCCATTCTCTGTATAACAGTTTGCATCTGCTAATCCCAAACTCCCAATATACCCCTCCCCCAGTCCTTTCCACTTTCACAACCACAGGTCTGTTCTCCGTGTCTGTGAGGCTGTTTCTGTTTCATAGTATGTTCATTTCTGTTGTATTTTACTTATGAGTGATATTATATGATATTTGTTTTTCTCTGTCTGACTTATTTTACTTAGTATGATCATCTCTAGTTGCATGCATGGTGTTGCAAATGACATTAGTTCATTCTTTTTTATGGCTGAGTAATACTCCATTGTATATATGTACCACATCTTTATCCATTCATCTGTCAATGGACATTTAATTTGTTTCCATTGGCATGATATTTTGAAATGTCCCTTCAGTTCTAGTTTTTTCACCTGTGAGACAGGTACCTCTGTCTATTGAGATGGGCCAGTAGGGAACTTAAAGTCATAAAACTGCAGAACAGTTAGCAACCTTAAAATTAGTCCAATTTTGTCCCATTCGACACTTATGGAAAACTAAATGAATAGAGAAGTGAAATGATTCACCCTGTATCATCCAGGTATAAAGGGGAGAATGTAGTGCTTCATTCCATGTCTTTGGATGCATTTCCATTGCTTTGCCTACCAAATCATATTCAGTGAGTTACATTTAAATGACAGTCACATACCATAGACTAATCATCAAATGCAGATTGTATAAAAACTTATCTTTCAAATACACCCCTCAGAGAATTCTCCTGAAAGTTGAGTTCGTCAGCCTGGGAAACCTCGCTGACCTGCTTCACTTCACGCGGAGCTGCTTCTGAGTTCCCAGTCCCGACATTAGTGATCGCCCCTCTCCGCAGCACAAGCTGATTAATAAATGAGCTCCTTTGTCACCGACTTCTGTCTCAGAACAGTCTCATGTTCCATCAGCAGTGATCAAACGCTGGGAGTGAGACTCACAGACACAGTTTTCTATGTGCAAGCTTCCATCTTATTAGAGCTTAACAGAAAAGTGCTTTTTGATGTTAGAATCTATTAAAATCAGCAAAGTAGACCTCTTCTCTAAGTCAGATGGTACGTGCTTTTATTAAGGCAACTGGTTCTTTTGCGCAGGTGGCCCTGACATACACTGAGTCAGCATGCTGGGCTGTGACATTCTAGGGTCACAGACCATTTCCCAAGGGCTATTTTCTTGCGAATGTTCATTTAAATTATTTCCAGATTAAAATGATGTCATATGGGATAATGGTATGGCAAAATTAAACAAAACAAGGGGCCAGCTTTGAAAACAGTGTCATCATTCCCAGAAAGAAAGTTCTATTTTCTTTACATAGAAAGAGTATTTGATGAACATGGTTTAGTATTTGGGGCGTACTGTATGAGTTTGCTCTGGCCACCATAACAAAATACCACAGACTGGGCGCCTAAAAATACAAATTTATTTCTCCCAGTCCTGGAGGCTCGAAGTCTGAGATCAAGTGTGGGCAGGGCTGGTTCTTCCTGAGGCCTCTCTCCTGTGCCTGTAGACAGCTGTGTCCTCCCAGGGTCGTCCGTCTGTGTGTGTCTGTGTCCTGATCTCCTCTTCTTATAAGGACACCAGTCCTATGGGATTGGGACCTACCCTAATGACCTCACTTTACCTTCATCCCCTCTTTAAAGACCCCATCTGCAAGTACAGTCACATCCTGAGGTCCTGGAAGTTAAGATTTCAACATACGAATGTGGGGGGAGATACCATTCAGCCCCAAACAAGCACCTACCTATATGGGTTGGTGTGTGCTAAGTCAGTTTAGAGGCTGGTGATATGGAAGTGAAGGTAAACCCAAGACTAGACACCACCTTATGAACTTTACATTCCGGTGCGGGGGATGGAAAGCTAACAAACCATGAGCAGACCAAGAGAAACTACAGACAGTGCTGCGAAGAAATAAAGTAGGCATGTCTGATACGTGTAATTGAGGAGACGGCTCACGGAATGCATAAGATGGTCAGCGAGTTTCCAAGGTCTGAGACTGAGACATGTGAGCTGAGCCCAAAGGAAACGTTGGGGCCAGCCATGCAAAGTCCTAGTAAGGGGTATAACAGTCAAAGAAAACAGATTTGAAAAATGGGGTTGGAGGGGCTTTGAGGTAGGGTCCTTGGTAACTTCAAGGAGTGAAAATCCAGGAGAGCAGACCACATGTGATAGGGAGAGGATTTGAGAAGTACACCATCACCCCCATTTCAGGGTTAATAAGGCCAGATAAGTGGAGTTTTAACGTGTAATGAGGAGACATTCTGTGTTTGAAATAGGGGGGTATCTGCTAAGATTTATATTTTAAAACATGCTTTCTGGCAGCTCTATGGAAATTAGAATGGTTGGCACATCCCAGATGTGGTGATACAGGAGGAATGTAGGACAGATTCAGTTCCTTGTTATCAATCAACTGGATGATACAGTTTTCACTAAAGCAGGAAAACTTAGCGAAAAGGACACTTTGTGGAAAGGTGAGGCAAAGAAACAAGACTTCTGCTTTGAAAGATGATTTTCAGTTGATGAGATCACATATAAAGTTTAGTGTGCAGCAGTGAATTAGATATAATTTCATAATGTATCGAGATGCTCAGAGTTCAACTTTGTTGTATTATCTGCTATTTGGGGATCACATGATTGGACTACATCAGTTATTCTCCGAAATAGGACTTCAATGTTTCATTTCTTACCAAGGTGAACTGCATTAAAAGCCAAAAGAATATAATTGTTCCCAATACTGGAAGAAATGGTAATTATGTAACATGATAGAGGTATTAGCTATCACTACAATGGAGATCATCTTGCAATATAAGTGTATCAGATCAATATGTTACACAGCTTAGACTTAGACAGTGTACGTCAAATTTATCTCATTTATATGTATATTTGTATGTCAAATATATCTCAAAAAAAAAAAGCCCAAAAACCTGCAACTGTTTCCTAAGGGAGGAGATAGGAATATATATACATACACATAAACATACATATAATATTTTTATTGATGTTATGTGTTTATATGTTATAAATTAGTATTATATTTTTATTTTATTATATATATAAATCTCTAGAGATACATATGAAAATAACAAAATTCAAATTTAAGACAATTATAAAGCAATTACAAATGGAAGCCAAAATTGGAATTGAATTGCCGCTTCTTTAGCCCCTGGGTTATTTTTACACTTACTATGTTCTTATTCTGCCTTGCTTGGAATTGTACACTTTCCTGTAATACTTTTTTCTAGCTTCTGGTGTTGAAAAAGACATGAGCACTTCATGTAATTAATGATAACAGATGTTCTCAGGATGTTTAATTCTTACAATGTTTTCAACATGCGGCTCGGCAAAAATGTCCTTTACCCAATTTCCTTAGAAGGAGGAGATACACAGTTGGGAATTGAACACATCCCCCAGCAGATCATTCATTCATTGATCCATTCAGTTATTTACCAAATATTTATTGAGAACCAACTATATTTGTGAGTATAATTATAATTAACAACAATAATATCGTCTTAGTCATTGCAAGAACTCTAAAAATCCCAAGGCATGGGATTTTTTTTTCTATTTTCTCAACCTCTGCACAATCTTGTTTTTAATCAATAAGATTGTAGGATTTTCAGGTTACAACATGCATTTGCCTCACCTATTACACTGTCCAGTGCATTGCAAATACTAAGCAGTGTGTTAGGAATTGAGTGATTCTCGTAATGCTCAATCATTTGGGATTTTACATAATTATTCTCTTCTCTTGGACTTGCTTAAGCTACTTCATCCTAACATAAACTCTACTCTGTAGATTTCCTTTTTTAAAAATATTCTTTTGGACTTCCCTGGTGGCGCAGTGGTTGAGAGTCCGCCTGCCGATGCAGGGGACATGGGTTCGTGCCCCGGTCTGGGAAGATCCCACATGCCACGGAGCGGCTGGGCCTGTGAGCCGTGGCCGCTGAGCCTGTGCGTCCGGAGCCTGTGCTCCGCTACGGGAGAGGCCACAACAGTGAGAGGCCCGTGTACCGTTAAAAAAAAAAAAAAAGTTCTTTTTTTTTAAGTCGTACACTTAAATAATCTTTATTATGCATTGGGTTCCTATCATCGTTTCAGTGAATGAATTTTAACAGTGTCCCATGACAAAACACAACCATCTGCCAATTCTTTTCAACACATGTATCATTTTTAAAAAACTGTTTATAGCACATAAATATAAGAAATATGTTTTCTTCCCCTAAATAGGCCAGCAAGAATGGAACCTTGAAAGTAAACATTCTTTTGTTATTTTCCAACTAATTATGAGAATGATAAATAAATTGTCCTTGATTTTTACAGTCATGCTTGAAAAGGGGAAAAGTCTTAAAGTCTTTTATTTAAAGAAGCCTCGGGCCTCCCTGGTGGCGCAGTGGTTGAGAGTCCGCCTGCCGATGCAGGGGATACGGGTTCGTGACCCGGTCTGGGAGGATCCCACATGCCGCGGAGCGGCTGGGCCCGTGAGCCATGGCCGCTGAGCCTGCGCGTCCGGAGCCTGTGCTCCGCAACGGGAGAGGCCACAACAGTGAGAGGCCCGCGTACAGCAAAAAAAAAAAAAAAAAAAAAAAAAAAGAAGAAGCCTCATGTCTAAAGTAACATACAGAATATTTGGACTCCGGGGAGGCTAACTCGATGACCTTGGGCAAGTCCTTTTTGTTTTAAATGCCTCATTTTCCTAGTAAATAAAATGATCTCAATGGCTGCTTTCAGTACAGTGCAGCTACGCTTCATCCAGAAGGTGAATAAACCTAATGGATCCCATGAGATGGTATTTATTTCAGGAACTAAAAGCAGCTGAGCATGAAAGTAACGTCCCAGACTTAACATTGTGTTATCTGCACACACCAGGTTGCTTCTGGTGCCTGTCAGTTATAGGAATCTGGAAGTGAATGAAACAGTCCTTGTGCAGAGCTGGCTGTCCTTCAGCTTAATTATGACATTAACATATTCATGTGAGAAATAGTTCACCGACATTGTTTACTAGATCAGCCTTTCAACACAGGTGGTTGTTTTTATTTTATCTTTATTTTTGTTTTCTTTTCTTTTTTTTTTTTTTTTTTTTTGTGGTACGTGGGCCTCTCACTGTTGTGGCTTCTCCCGTTGCGGAGCACAGGTTCCATACACGCAGGCTCAGTGGCCATGGCTCACGGGCCCAGCCGCTCTGCGGCATGTGGGATCTTCCCGGACCGGGGCACGAACCCGTGTCCCCTGCATCGGCAGGCGGACTCTCAACCGCTGCGCCACCAGGGAAGCCCTTCTGTTTTCATTTTTAGCAGCTCACTCGATAGAGTGTCATTGTATTGGCAAGGGGCCTCCACTGGTTTCGGTATCAGGTTGGCCGAAAAGTTCGTTCGGGTTTTTTCCATACGATGTTACGGAAAAACCAGAGCGAACTTTTCGGCCAAGCCAGTAATAAGGAATGTTACCATAAAGTAGACGTCAGGCTTCTTTTTTGGCAGAACTGGGCCAAGGGTCAAATCACCCATGGACTTTTGAATAAAAATCTTTATAAAAATAAATCTTAAATTCTTATCTCAGATAGGAAAGTCTCTATTTAGAACGTACGCGTGGATTTCTTTTTTTTTTTTTTTTTTTTTTTTTGCGGTATGCGGGCCTCTCACTGTTGTGGCCTCCCCCGTTGCGGAGCACAGGCTCCGGACGCGCAGGCTCCGGTCGCGCAGGCTCAACGGCCATGGCTCACGGGCCCAGCCGCCCCGCGGCATATGGGATCCTCCCAGACCGGGGCACGAACCCGTATCCCCTGCATCGTCAGGCGGACTCTCAACCACTTGCGCCACCAGGGAGGCCCCGCGTGGATTTCTTAAGATCCCGTAATTTATCTGTGTGTCAGGTGGTCATGTTCTCCCCAGCTGAGTGGATGTTTACCTAGTGATTGCTGATGATCCCATAAGCCGTTGAGGAAGCTCAGCCTCGTGGCTTTTAAGGATACATCCATAAAGCCACCCATTCATATACTAAAGTACATGAAAAGAAGCTGCATGGCCTTACTCCAGGGACATGTCACAGTCCTTAAAACGTTACAGTTTATTGACAAAGAATTAAATATGCACACCGATAAATACATTTAGCTAGATTATCCATCCAAATATTTCTAGTAAGCTTGGAGTCATGTTTCCTACATGAGAAATTTTCAGTAAAGGTCTCCTGGTTACAACTGTCTTAATATTTGAATTCAGCTATCCTTTCTATATCCAAACCTTGCAATTATTCAATAGGGGCATTTTTTTTCCTGTTTTGAATTTTTCCAGATAGTGCTTCTTCCTCTCTTTTCCAAACTGGCTACCCTTTCAGACACACTCGTGAGTAAATTCAAAGATGTCCTACCATCTTCCTGCACAAATCAGTGCTCCATGGGTGCACGGGGACTTATAAGTACGCCTGGTGTTCACGGGTTTGAACCTTGAGTGTTCTTTCTGAACGTGTAAGCGGTTCTGTTTCATCTCCCACTGTTTCCATCGTATGATTTTCATCAAACAGTTGAAGCTGTTTAGTTACGTTTATACCTACAGTGAGGCAGGAAGCCAGGCAATATCCCAACAACTTCCTCTCTCTTAGCCTACAACTTTCACTAGGAAGAGTACACACATGAGCACTTTCGTACTGTCTCCATAGAGACGTCCTGTGCTATATGCACTGTCTATATTTTATTAATGTAGAGGGTGAGCACTTTGAACTAACATCAAATACAGCTTAAGTGAAAATGTATAGTGTTTGTAGGATGGTGCGGCTAAACCAGCAGACTTTAACTCCAAATTGTCAATCTTCTTAAGATACTTTCCCTCCCTGACCTGGTTAATATCTAACCAGTGTGTTTGGTCTCAAATTTGATGGACCTTTCTGGGGAGAGCCTTGCCAAGTCTGTTTAAGATTTTCCTTCTCTTATCTACAGTATAATTTTTTGGATATTAGTAAAATATTTATTGAGCATCTGCTACATGCCAGGCATTATGGGTTTTTTTAAAACTTTTTTAAAATTGAAGTATCATTGATTTATAATGTTTTGTTAGTTTCAGGGGTACAACAAAGTAACTCCTTTATACATACATATGTATCTATTTTTTTCATATTCTTTCCCCATATAGGTTATTACAAAATATTGAGTAGAGTTCCCTGTGCTCTACAGGGTCCTTGTTGGTTATCTATTTTATATATAGTAGTATATATATGTTACTCCCAAATTCCTAATTTATCCACGCCTCCTTCCCCTTTGGTAACCATAAGTTTGCTTTCTATGTCTGTGAGTCTGTTTCTGTTTTATAAATAAGTTCATTTCTTTAATTTTTTTTAGATTCCACATATAAGTGATATCATATGGTATTTGTCTTTCTCTTCCTGACTGACTTCACTTAGTATGATAATCTCTAGGTCCATCCATGTTGCTAGAAATGGCATTATTTCATTCTTTTTTATGGCTAATATTCCATTATATATATATATGTACCATATCTTCTTTATCCATTCATCTGTCGATGGACACTTAGATTGCTTCCATGTCTTGGCTACTGTAAATAGTGCTGCTATGAACTTTGGAGTGCATGTAGGTTTTCGAATTATGGTTTTCTGCAGATAATGGGTTGGCCAAAAGGTTCATTCGGGTTTTTCTATGAGATGTTACAGAAAAACCCAAACGAACCTTTTCGCCAACCCAATATATGCCCAGGAGTGGGATTGCTGGTAATTCATATGGTACTTCTATTCTTAGTATTTTAAGGAATCTCCATACTGGCTGTATCAATTTACATTCCCACCAACAGTGCAAGAGGGTTCCCTTTTCTCCACACCCTCTCCAGCATTTATTGTTTGTAGACTTTTTGATGATGGCCATTCTTGCTTTGTATATACCCTCTCATTTTGTATGTAACCCACTAGATCAGTGGTTGTCAGGCTTTAGCATAGATAAGAATGCTATGGAAAGCTTGTTAACACACAGATTCTTGCAAAAGCTTCTGATTCAAAAGGTCCAGGGTGGGGTCCATACAGTTTAACTTCTAAATTTCCCCAGGTTCATTCATCTGCTGAACTGCAGACCATGCTTGGATGAACACAGAGCTGCTACAGGGAGAGGGATGGGTCATCATTCCCTACTGAAAAAGTTATCCCTAGGTATTATTATGGCAAAGGCAACACATATTAACTTATTCAGTTACATGAATACATCAACTAGTTCAATATACGGACACAGAGGAAACGTCCTCTTAGTCGGCCAGTTGGTTTCTTCCACTCACACCGTTATTTCCACGTTTTGCTCATGATAGACGGAAGCATTTACAATAAATTTGGGAAGATGAAGAGAGAAATGGAAAAAAAAAGACTAAATGAGTAAATAGGACCAAAAAATACAATATGTCTGTATTCCATCACATCCTCTTTCAGTACAACTTTCAAGTTCTCACTAAAAAAACAACAAGGTGGGAAGCTTATGAGTTTGCTACTGCAGTGGTGATGCTGTAGGGCAAAGGTAGTCAATCTGCTTATCCTTAGACATTCTTTATGAAATATCATTTTCTCAACCTTTTCCTGAAGCTAAGAATTGTGACATGGTATGTATTTAGCCATGGAGCGTGACATTAAAAAAAAAAAAAGGTTATTCACCCATTTGGAAGGGTTGAAAGGCTGTTTTTTATAACCTAGAGTTTCTGATAATCTTGTATTAATATTAACTTTTCTCCACTAAGAATAGAAATAGTTTTTGAAATCCAGAGTTTCAGTGTTTAAATCATGGAAAAGAACTTCACGTTCTTATAATCTGAGTTGTGAGTGTTAAATTTGGGTTGGCCAACATGTTCCACAGGGAGAGGGCTTGGTCATGCATTCCCTACTGAAAAATTTATCCCTAGTTATTATTATGGCATAAGATGTTATGGAAAAACGCGAACGAACATCTTGGCCAACCCAATAAACAACAATGGTCTCGTCTCTCTGACTCAGCACTTGGCCAGGTTCACACGTTCTGTGTCATTTGACTGTAGGAAGAAAACTGATGTACAGCCACAGAAATCTCCTAGATGTGCCCTGAAGAAGTAAAAATTGTCCATGTGACTTTTGCACACATAACACAAACACACACCCGTCCCTGAGCTACCGTCTCATGGTTTATCTGTTGATCACTGCTTGTGCTAAGTTAATTAAATCCAAAGAAAGAAAGTGTGGGTCAGCTGAATGCTTGCAATAAATCCACAGAGCTAAGCAGACATGGGAGGGTGGACGATGCGTGTTCCTCAGAGTTTTTGTGAATGTGGCTCTGTGGTCTTTGTGTGTTTTCCTTCAGTACATTTCACTAAACTGATTTCATAGGCAGCCATCAACGGTAGACCCATGTCTGTCAAAGCTTGGTAATAAAATAATAATGGAAGTTAGAAACCGGCTGCGTGAGTTTGCCCAGATGCCGTAACAAAGTGCCCCAGACTGGGGAGCACTTAAACAACAAACATTTGTCTCCCCCTAGTCCCGGAGGCTGGAATCTGAGATCCAGGTGTGGGCAGGGCTGGTCCCTCCTGAGGCCTCTCTCCTGGGCGTGTAGATGGCCGTCTCCTCCCTGTGTCCTCCCAGGGTCATCTGTGTGTGTGTGTGTCTGTGTCCTTACCTCGTCTTCTTACAAGGACACCCACCCGTCCTATGGGATCAAGACCCAGCCTAATGACCTCATTTTACCTTCATCCCCTCTTTAAAGACCCCATGTCCAAATCCAGCCACATTTGAGGTCCTGGGGCTTAGGGCTTAAATGCATGACTTTTGGGGGGTATAGTTCAAGCCCATTCCCTGGTTTGTGTACGTGGACATGATCTAATGCAGACCAGTTGAAACAAGGTAGACATTTCTGTCAAACCATCTGCAGGAGATACGCCACTGGCTACAATGTACGCGTTGCATTGTGCTCTCATGATGTTCTCCATTTTAATCACTAAATACAGTTTACCAGCCATCTTGGTTGATTTTTATGATTTTGGCGATAATTCCTCCTCCATCTCACGCGTTTCCACATTTCCCCGCACATCATACCCACTTTCAGCGTGTATCACCTAAAGAACAGAATTTGAGCATAAACCTTCCTAACAAGTATAAAAAGCCCAATCCACCCTCCAGCCTTTCAGTCCACTCCGATTACCCTCCAGGAGCCCCCATTCTGAACTGCAATGGCTGAGTGTCCAACGGTTTCCTAAAGGTAGCATGGGTTAGACTCATATATCTTTCCAGCATTTCTGTTTTACCTTCAATTCTACAACAGACCCCTTGAAAACTATGTTATTAAAGATAAAACACTTGGCAGTATTTCGATTTCCAAGCATAACTCAAGTTCAGCAAGATCAAGCCAGATCGTAGAGATGGGAATTTTTTTGGGAGGGGAGGGGTAAGAGGTGGGACCTACCTTCTAATTCTAAGTAATGGGTTATAAAAGGAGACCTTGGAGGAAAAATAGTTTTGTTCCTTTAAATATCACAACGGAAAAATTAAACTCAGTATCACGTGATATTTAACATCATTTTCCATGAAATACAATGAGAAGCAAGGAATACATATATTAATACTATTTACCATATTGATAAACACGCACATACTCTTTGTTTATTTAGTTGTTACAGAAAAGCCGATGGCGTGGATTCCGACTACATACCTCATGGCCTCCTGAAACTATGCTGTTTCTAAAATTCTCCATCACTCTCATCTTTAACTTGAAAACTTGAGAGAATAAAAGACATCGCCATGGACCCTTTGGTCCTCACCATTAAGTATTTTTATTCAAATTTTCTCTTTCCCTGGAATATAGAAGCAAACGTGGGGAAGTCTCCAAACTCTTAGCGAAATTCGAGGGAGTGCGTGCGTCTGCTGTTTGCACACGTCAGCATGAGATGGCATAGAAGCAGCGTCACTGCATCTTTAGTCATTTAACCAGAGTTGATATCATAAAATTTCCCAAAGGTTCTTAAATAGCTGGTCCAGCAATTCCTTTCAGATCTGTGAAACCCAAAATGTACAGGCGATGTATTTGTAGGTGATAGTTTGAGTATGTGTAATAAAATATCCACCAAAAAAGACATCTATACTGATTTAAACAGATACTTTTATAACTTGCTTACAGCACAGGTGGGAACTGACTGCTTTAGCAGAAAAACTCAGAGTCAGTAAGGGGGGCTGAGCAGGGTAGTGTTGAGGAGAAAGAGGAAGAAATATGGAAACAGAAAGTTCCTTTGGAAATAAACGAGGACATCGGGCATGCTTTAGAAAGAATCGCATGGGGAAGGGCAATCTGCAGTCTGAATTCCATCGCCCCACGAAGTTTTCAGCAAGTGTTTCCTTTTTTGCCAAAGTGTCTTGTATCTGGCTCTGTTGTAAGGAAGCTGAAAAGTTCTGAATCTTGGAGGGTTGAGAGCAGGAGAGACGGGTGTCCGCGTGCAACTTACTGTGTGGACACTGTGTGCATTTGTGCATCTTCTGGGGGAAGGGTCCCAGGTTCCAGGGATGTGCAGGATATTCAGCGGCTCTGCCAGCCTCAGAACCAGAGATCCACAGAGGGCAGACGTCTGTGGCTTGGTCATTGAATCGTAGGCCGTTTCTGTAGCTGCACATCCTTCTGGAGGTGGCGGGCTTTGCCATTTATCATTGCTTTTTAAAATCCATATACCTAAAAGTAAGCACAGGAAAATTGAACCACTTTATACTTCCATGTAAAAAAATAATCCTTTGGTACCTTAATGACCTGGGACCCATGCTGATAAGACTTCAATGCCTTTCATGTATTCTGTACTTTTTTCTTATCCATAGCTCCCGCACGTTATAAAATCTGTAGTATTGATTAATTGTTTTAGAACTTGCTGCTGTGGAGTCAGACCCACTTGAGTGGAACCGCAGTCTTGGGTCCTATGATGGCCAAACACTGACATGCCAAGTGTCTGGTGAGTTCACGGGCAAGCAGCAGACACCATGCAGAGAATCAGCACAGCCCATGTGGGAGCACAGCTCCCAGCGTTGCCTCATTCCACAGCTGGGACACGTGTCTTCATAAAGGACCATGCTGAGCAGGGGAAGACAGCCTCAATTCGGGGAAGGAACCACCTGTTATATGTCAATATGGACATGGAGTCTTCTCGGGTGTTGAGTGATCACCTGCAGTTGTAGGGTCAGCCCATCCAGACAACCACCCAGGACTTGATCTCATCAAGAGATCCTTGCTCCATGGTCCTCGGCTGGATGCTCATTTATCCTGGATTCATCCTACATGAAAACCCAACAATTCCTGTCTTTAAAGATGCAGAGAATGTTGTCGAAGGGTCAGATCTCCAGGCTTCCATGAAATGACAGGAAAAGCTGCAGAATCACGTGCTAAACACTGACCTCCACACGGAAGAGGACAAGAGAACAGAGGAGGTAGGGGAGGGCAGAGAGGGGAGAGTGAGCTTCTCCATGCTTCTTGAACGATGATGAAGAATGACAGTGATGCTACCTTCACTTGGTCTTTCAAGAAGACACTGATATGAAGGCGTAGGTATGTCACACTAGCATATGGTTTTTAGAGATAATTATCGAACCAGCCAGGCAGTGTGCAAAGCCTTGGAAACATAAGGATGTGTAAGAGAAACTTTCTAACTTCAGAAAGCCATCACCACTCCCTCAAATGGGAATCTGGCTCTTTCTGTCTTACACATACACACACACACACACACACACACACACTTTATAAAAGTCCTGGTCCGCGGACTGAGAATATTCCAGAATTGTATCTTGGAGAAGCTTTACCTTCAATGTGGGAGAATCAATGCTGGAGCTCTAGGATGAATACTTCCAAATATCGTTATATTAAAGCGTTGTCAAGACTAAGGTAATTCCATAGAGGATATCACAGAACAAAATGCAAGTGAGGCTGTCTGTAGTAAATTAGAAAGCTTAATATCCTTTTTCAGTAACAAAATGAACTTGATATGTCCCCTGATGTATAAAGCATTAACTGGCTTGTGTCATGAGACATAAAATTATGTCTCATGAAATAAAACTGGATGAAAGTGTGTAAACAAAACAGAAAGTTAATTAAAATATATCCAAGTTGTGAAGTAACCGGCAAGCTGTCACAATGAATTTCCTAGTAAAAGACAAAGAGGATTGTGGATATTAAAAAAGTAACAAGGGCTTCCCTGGTGGCGCAGTGGTTGAGAGTCCGCCTGCCGATGCAGGGGACACGGGTTCGTGCCCCGGTCTAGGAAGATCCCACACGCCGCGGAGCGGCTGGGCCCGTAAGCCATGGCCGTTGAGCCTGCGCGTCCGGAGCCTGTGCTCCGCAACGGGAGAGGCCACAACAGTGAGAGGCCCACATGCCGCAAAAAAATAAAAATAAAAATAAATAAAAATAAAAAAGTAACAAGATAAAAATTCTATTAAAAAAGAAAAAATAATTTAAAAATTAAAAAGTAACAAGAAATTGTGCAACATATAACTTGAGAGAATCTTATGTACAATAATAAAGTAACATAAACATTAAATTACAAAGTAATTTTCACACTTTAATGATAGAAATTGGCGGTTTCCTATAATTCTATAAACATACATACCCTAAGACCAATCAGCCCTACTCCGAAATATTTGCATAAGAAAAGATGAAAGTATATCCACCAAATATTTGTCCAAGAATGCTCATAGCAGGTTTATTCATAATTGCCCAATATTCCAGGTGTTCACAGTTAGGGAGATGAGTGAAAAAAAAAAAAGGTGGTATATTTATACGATGGACTACTACTTAGTAATAAAAAGATATGGACCACCGATACACAAAATCACATGGATGAACCTTAAAAAAAAAAAAAAAGATATTGGAAGGAAGAAACAACACACCAAAAACAAAACTCTATTTTACCATTTATATGAACTTTGAGAAAAAGCAAAATAATCCTGTGGTTTAAAAAATCAGAATGCTCTTGTCCAGCTGGGTGGAGATGTGAATTGATTGGGAATTCCGTGAAGGAGCTGAGTGAGAGTGAATTCTGCATCTTGACAGAAGTTTAATTATACAGGTATACACCTTTGTTTAATTATACAGGTGTACACCTTTGTACCTGACCCATAGACAGGTACACTCAGAATTGTGTACCCATAAATAAATATTGATAATATAATAATTGATTTTTAAAATCATTGATATATTTCTAAATACATATTTAGAAATATATATATAAGGCCAGAAAGAGGCGTGAATTCATCGATAGTGATGTCATAAATGTACTAAAGAAAAATGTCCATCTCTGCAAATGTTAAATGTGCCTTCACTGTACTGTTCTTCCAACTTTCCTGTGTATTTGAGAATTTTAATATTCCACATTGGAAAAAAATAATGTAATAATAGAACCATATCTTAGAAAAAGTGAAAGCATTGTACTTCAGTGGAGGCAAGAAAATAGAAAAGACTTTGCATAAGTTACCTAGAACACTAGTGTTCTAAATGAACTTTGAGATGGTAATTGTTCTTTTTAAGGAATCTCCAAGTGAGGTATGTTGATGAGTTTGCTTTACGTGACTTTTGCCACATTTATTTTACTGGAGGAAATATTTTTGACTTCTTCATAACCACAAACAAGATGTAGTCTGCATTTAATTGAGCGTGATGGTGCAAGGAAGATTCGTGTTTTTTTGTTCAACACAAATATATAGATATTACATGAATGTATAAACTGGAACCCTACTGTGAATTGGATCATAAACTCATTTTTCCAGCTGTTTGTACATGCATATAAAAATATTATTACCATGAGTTCCCACGACCATTCGTTTCTCAGACATTCTTTAGAGCTTATTGTACTAGAGATATATTATGGAAACAATTTCCACAATTAAATTAATTCAAATCATATTACATGCTGTGTAATAAATGCACAGCTTCAAATCTAAAAAGCACTTGAATCATATCTTCTTAATATATTAATAATAAATTACTGATACGGTAATTAGCAATTTAGCTAATCTTTTTGCGAGAAATGACCACAGAAAAGAACCAGTGACTCGAGAACCTGTTATTTGGATGTACATTTAAATGTAGCTTTTTTTTTCTTTTCTGTTGAGTATGGGAACCCTTTTCAGGAAGTGTAACCAACTTTAAATCTTTGTGCCAAGATCCTTTCTTTTGAGACAATAAAGAGTATTGATCTTAGATTGATTCCTAATATTATAATTACTGTTTCAACGTGAAGGTATATTTACTAGATTCTTAAATTAACCACACCCTGCTCAGCTATTGTATTTAGTATCATTCAAGGCAGGTAAAAATTTCGAGTTTGGCATGAAAGTCCTCAGAAATGTGAGCTCTTTTCTTTCTGACTTTCCGTGATGTTCGTCCAAGGCACAGTGTTGTTGGGCTGTACAATTCTTTTATGTCAACCATTTTTTCCCCCTGCTAGCTTTAATAATCTTGTCTTTGTCCTCAAAATGAATCATGATATATTGGTATGAGTTTATTTACTATGCTGAGAATTTAAAACTTTTTTTTTTTTTTTTTTTCTAGACAGACTGTCTTTCATTTCTGGGAAAGGCATGATTTCTTAAATCATACCATGCTTGGAAATTTTTTGTCATATTTTATCTGATGTTATAGACAATATCCTTTGCCCATGTGGTTTGATGCCTTTACTGATTCCTTCACTGTAATTTTAGCTTTTTTGGACTTCTGCTTGTGAAAAAATCTGCCATATTTAATCAGAAATTCTCTTCTATTTTGTTGGTCTGATTCAGTTACTATTCGTTCCATAACCCCCCCCCAACTTTGCCAATTTGTAAGTTCTGCCATTATGTTCTACCCTATGATAATAAGACTGCTCCCCTGTGCAAGTACATTTTCAAATACTGTTTACAAAAATCATCCAATTATTTATTACATGTAGTTGGAATTTCTGTAAAATTATCAGCCCCTACTCTCTTTTCCATCAATAATATTAGTTTCTTTTTTTTTTTTTTCTTTTTGCGGTACGCGGGCCTCTCACTGCTGTGGCCTCTCCCGTTGCGGAGCACAGGCTCCGGACACACAGGCTCAGCGGCCATGGCTCACGGGCCCAGCCGCTCTGTGGCATGTGGGATCTTCCCAGACCGGGGCACGAACCCTTGTCCCCTGCATCGGCAGGCAGACTCTCAACCACTGCTCCACCAAGGAAGCCCTAAAATTAGTTTTATAATTATTAACTTCCTTTCTAAATGTTCTGCTAATTCCTAAATGTTCACTGAGTCAGTTTTGGGCACTCAAGTCTGTCCATTATTGTAATTTCTCTTGAGGTATATAGTTCTTCTTTCAAGAATTCTCTTTTGGCAGTTGGAAAACTCATTCAAAGACTGTAGCCTTATCCATTGAGTGAGATGTATCATTCTCCACTTTTTCATTCTCTCTTTATTGAGATACGTTCATATTTGATGGTCCAGTCTAATAAATCAGGTGTCATCAGTGGAATTCCTTTCAATTAAGTGATGTTTAAAATCAGAATATTTTTAATTATAGTAGTTTAAATTAGCTCAGAAAATAACTTTAGGGCTGAAACTCCTTAAATGCTGTTGTTGTTAATTATATATAGTTTTTCTTGTGGTATAGGATAATCCTTGCATTCAATCCCCCAGAATTTTTTAGTTTGCTGTGATGTCCATTTTCCTATTCACTTACCTCTAGGGATACTTTTTATTTACAGTATTGTGTTTAAAAATAACATTCACTAAACACAACCCCCTACACATTTTTTTTTTTTTTTTTCTTTTTGCGGTATGTGGGCCTCTCACTGTTGTGGCCTCTCCCGTTGCGGAGCACAGGCTCCGGATGCGCAGGCCCAGCGGCCATGGCTCACGGGCCCAGCCGCTCCGCGGCATATGGGATCCTCCCAGACCGGGGCACAAACCCGTATCCCCTGCATCGGCAGGCGGACTCTCAACCACTGCGCCACCAGGGAGGCCCCCCCTACACATTTTGAATCATGTCTTTAAAGCATCAATCTATGTGTTCTTTTTACTCTATCTCAGTGGAAAGCAGTTGGTCTCTTCTTCCACCCAGAACTTTCTGGTACACAGCTTCATCTTCCTTTGCTTCATTAAGCCATGGGGTGCAGACTCGATTCAGTACATCCTTTGTTTAAATTCTTGGTTTCTTTGTGGCTCTGTAGTTTTGCCTCAGAATCCATGCGCAGCCTCGGGAGTGTATTAGGAGAAAGGGGTTTTGGTTATATCTTTATTTTCTGCAAATGCATATTTTATATGTAAAATTCATTCAACATTGATCATTTGTTGGTTAGGCTGTGAATAAACTGTGCAGGAAGCATGCTGAACACTGAGTTTCAGTGTAACTTGCATATCTTTGGGGAAGCGGTTGAATATAAATTCAAAGACTCACAGATTCATGTTCTTAAAGATAGAATGAAATATTTGAGGTTTGTGATTTTCCTTCCTAAAATCATACAGAGAACTTTATAATTATATCTTGAAACATGCAAAATAGAAAACGAGCATAGTCTTCTCCTAAATCAATCTGGAAAGAAGCCAAATTTATTCTAATCGATTATGTCACTATCCATAGAGCTAATAGGAAAACCATCACTTCTCAGCAGAGATATTAATCCACATTCAGATTACATTTTTTTTTTTTTTTTTTTTTTTTTTTTGCTGTACGCGGGCCTCTCACTGCTGTGGCCTCTCCCGTTGCGGAGCACAGGCTCCGGACACACAGGCCCCGCGGCCATGGCTCGCGGGCCCAGCCGCTCCGCGGCATGTGGGATCCTCCGGGATCGGGGCACGAACCTGTGTCCCCTGCATCGTCAGGCGGACTCTCAACCACTGCGCCACCAGGGAGGCCCCAGATTACATTTTTAATAGGTGGAATCCACAGGTTTTTTGGTGATTGTTATTTGTATTGAAAGACTGCAATTTCTGACCTAAGACTACCGTTTTGGTGTTTTCAAGATGCACTAAAAAGGGTTCCCCTTGTGTGTGAAATACCAAAGAATGCCTTGAATCCACCAAACTCAGAATACCAGATTTATAGCTGACAGTGAATATGCCAGAGATTTTATATAATCACTGCTTGAGAAATAAATGAATAAAGCTAAAAAAAAATTACTTTCAACGGTACAGAGGCTGCTGGTATTCATCTACAGATCAAAGAAATAATGCATAGTTCCAGAGTAAGGAATCAGACCAGACAGTGGACAGAAATACTTCAAGTGCTTTGCTTTCCTCATGACTCTACGTAGAGACATCTTCCTCTGAGAGGGTTGACTGATAAAAAGTTTTTGTGGGTTTTTGTTGTTGTTGTTTTTAACAAAGAGGGCCAAATCACCTTGCAACAGTCAATGTACCAGTGCCTTTGGCAATTTATTTCCAAGACTATCATAATATTCAAATCTTCCAGCCTGAATTTTTGCAAAATATGTGAATATTTTTAATGCACTCTTCAGTGTCCTTGATGGAAAAAGAGAAAATTCTCCATTTCTATTGGAGAAACAACCTTGGAGACCTTTTACAGGATATGAAAGAATGCCTTCTTTGGCAATTGCTGGGAAGAACACCATGCAATCTTCAGTGTGATTGTAAAGATGACAGTTAATATTGACAAAGTCTGAAACTGGAATGCATCATGGTTCCTGGTAGGGTTTTTAATTTGAAGAGAGGAATCCAAATGTAGCAAACCAACAGCAGAAGAAGCAAGAACGAACACAAGAGTAGATGGGAATTTGGAAATGATTAAGGAGCTTAGGCTGTTCAAAATGTTACGGCTAAAACTTGGTTTGAATACGGCATCGTCGAAAGAGAACACTCTTCCATGGAATCCTTTAAACCTGTGTTGAAAACCAGCCTTAAAACCTTCTAGGTGTGTATAATGGGATAAGTTCTGGGATCTTTTGGTCTTTTAGTCTTCCTGTCAGCATATCAGACATCATAGCACTTGCTCCAGAAGTGGCAGTGGAAATCAATTTAGGTCAATTGTGTAGAAATATTCAATCAAGAGCCTGACATACAATATGCATTTAATAAAGGGAGATTCCAAGTGGAATGTCGACATTCAGTTTTCATATTCAGCAGTGTCATGAATTAACTTGAATATCAGAATTAGTTTATATCCCAGGAGGAAGTTGCAGAGAACTTGAGTAATAAAGGTATATGTCCATAATCCTCCATATGGCTCTCATTTTACTGGATGTCTCTATGGAATTAATAATAGAGTGAACCTGTGTGTTCTGAAAAAGGGAATGTATCCAATCTGGTGCTGTTGCCAACCCACAGCCCTCATCCTTGACTGAAGGCCATCTTAGGCTTTCAGAATACTCCTTGTGGCTGGAACCTCAGATATTTACTGGGGACACTTCTTAGAAATCATCTTCTGAAACCCTAGTTAGCCATGTCTTCTATAGGCATTACCAATGTGAACTTAAAGATGTGTTCAGGCAGCCTTAAAATTTATCATCCATCAAAAATTCGAAGGTGTTAAAGAAAACTGTTAAGTCCTATTTTCCACCTGTAATTTTTATTTTGCCATTTCAAGATCTGTCGATGGATCCCATTCATAGCAAGTAGTATATAAGGAAAAGAAAGAACAAACAGGATTTGGTTCATTCAATTCATTGCTAATCTATTCCAGTGTTTTTTGAAGAGTCTAGACTATTCAAGAATGCCTCAATTTCTGTTATGTTTATTTTCCATGTGTAAAAATTGAGTTGTTCAACACTCTACCACCTTGAGTCATTTCATTCTTTCCTTAGAGAGGGCAGTTCTGGGGGGATTGTCTTCAACCATCAAGGACACTTTATGAGCTATAACAAACTTACTTGACTTCTGGATTTTGGATAGCATTTAGCAAAAATGGCACGGCTGAAATTCTGGCTACACCACTCGTTGGTGATTTTCATAAACCGAGTCAATTAATGTATCTGGATCAAACTCCCTCTTGGTTAAATGGATATAGCCAACTGCAGAATTCTGCTTTAAAATTTTAAAGTGGACAAAGAAATCTCAAACATCACCTTAGTTTTAGGAGCTGCACAAAAATCTGTACTTTAAAAATGTGAGAGTTTGGCATCACATCGAATGATTGCCTACAATTATGAAATTTAGTCAATACTGAGATGCCTCTTCATGCACCTACCGTTAATTTTGGGGTCACCACCTCCTATAATCTTCAAAGATATGTCTTAACCTAGCACCAAATAAGAACAAACACATATGTGTTTTATTTTATTTTTCACTGTTCTTCCTGACTTCATTTCTCCTGATTCTATATCCACTACTCAAACGTGGAATGTTGGCACTTGATAAAGAGCCTCGTGTGGGTTTATGTATCACAGGTGTTTGAAGATTCCATAAATATGTCTCTGTGTTTTGTAAATTCTTATGACATACACCATGGTGATTATTTAAAGAGTACAAAGTACAACAAGTCACTGCGGAAATGTGTCTGATTGTATAACTCACACCTTCAGCACACACACTCACCCAACACACATTTGTGCATATGTGCGTTGGCTTATTTCTATCTCTGTTACAGAATAAGTTTGTCATAGAATAGTAGCCTTAAGATTGAAGGCATTTAAAAGATTTTAAAAGAAGTGGGACGTCATATTCCACTCCTGGGCACATATCAAGAGGAAACTCGACTTTGAAAAGATCCATGCCCCCTGATGTTCATAGCCACACTATTCACAATAGCCAATACATGGAAGCAACCTAAGTGTCCACTGACAGATGAATGGGTGAGGAAGATGTGGTACATATATACAGTGGAATATTAACCATAAAAAAGAATAAAATAATGCCATTTGCAGCACATGGATGGACCTAGAGATTATTATACTAAGTGAAGTAAGTCAGAAAGAGAAAGACAAATACCACGATATAGCTTATATATGGAATCTAAAAAAAATGATACAAACGAACTTATTTACAAAACAGAAATAGACGCACAGACATAGAAAACAAACTTAATGGTTACCAAAGGGGAAAGGCGGGGGGAGGGATAAATGAGGAGTTTGAGATTAAGAGATATACACTATTACATATAAAATAGATGAACAACAAGGACCTACTATATAGCACAGGGAACTCTACTCAATATTTTGTAATAACCTACAAGGGAAAAGAATCTGAAAAAGAATATATATATATATTAGCATATATACTATATATATATATATGATCACTGAATCACTTTGCTGTAGACCTGAAACTAACACAACATTGTTAATCAAGTATACTTCAATTTTTAAGAAAGTAGGACGATGAAATCTGTACATCAATTAACATTCTCTATGAGAGTGAATTATTTTAATGAAGAATGAATTATCTCAGTCACTAGTAATCTAAGGGCACAAATTAATATCTGTTAATAGCCAACTTAATATCAAATGATTGCTCTTTAATAGAACAATGGGACTCTTGTAACTGCCGTATAAGCCACTCAGTTCTTCACGTTTTTCTCTAATAGACGGAGCTAGGCTATTCATAAAGAAAGTGATTTCACTGAACATTTTGTTCTCTGATGTTCTAACTATTGCTTTGGCTATCTTCATAAGCCGTAATAGGGTAGTGTAACTGCCTTAAAAGTGCCTCGATATCATATTTCACAGGAATGCCCTTCAAAAGGGTCCCATTACGATGATCTGTATCCTTTGTATTTTATGTGTGTGATGGTTAAACTCCTGTGATTTTAAGATCTCTGCATCCAGCAGGAATGCAAAAAGGGAGCACACTGTTTCCAAAGTTTTCTTTGTGGCTTTCTTTTTAATTTTTTTCTAAAGCTTAATTTCTTCTTTTTGTATTATGGTTAAAAAAAACCCAATAAATATACCATCCTAGCCACTTTTAAGTGTACAGTTCATTGTGTTAAGTATAGTCATATTGTTGTTCAACAGATCTCTGGGACTTTCTCATCTTGCAACACTGAGCCTCTGTAGCCATTAAATACCAACTTCCGGTGCTCCATCCTCCCAGACCTTGGTGTACACTTTTCTACTTTCTGTGTCTATGATTTTAACTATTTAGATACTCCATGTGAGTGGAGTCCTACAGTGTGTGTCCTTTTGTGCCTGGCTTATTTTGTTTAGCATGATGTCCTCGAAGTTTATTCTTGTTTTAGCAGCTGACGGGGTTTCCTTCCTTTTTAAGGCTGCATAATTTCTTGGATAGGATGCCAAAACCAAAGGCAACAAAAGGAAAAATAGACAGGTGGGACTACAACAAAACATTAGCACATCACAAGAAACAATCAAGAATGAAAAGGCCACCTGTGAAATGGGAGAATCATTGTAAATTGTATATCTGATAAGAGGTGATCATTAAGAATATATTTTTAAAAAATATTTTTAAAATTTTTCAAAAATAAAATTTTACAAAATTAAAAAATGAATATATGAGGAACTTCTACATCTCAACAACAATAAGACAAATAAATTGATTAAAAATGTGCAAAGGAGCTTAAATAGACATTTCACCCCAAAAGACAGTGACCAATAAGCATGAGAAAAGATACTTACTATCACTAATGATTAGAGAAATGTACATCTCTAATGAGATATCACACAATGAGATATCACCCGACACCAATCAGGATGCCTACTATAAACACAACATAAACAAAAACAAAAGAATCAGAAAATAGCAAATGTTGGCAAGGATGCAAAATTGGAATACTTGTGCACTGTTGGTGCAAATGTAAAATGGTGCAGTTGCTATGGAAAACTGTATGGAATTTCCTCGAAAAATTAAAAATTGTTTTATCATATGACCCAGCAATCCCACTTATGGGTATATATGCAAAAGAATTCAAGCAAGATCTTGAAGGATGTATTTGCACACCTGTGTTCATTGCACCGTTATTTACAATCTCCAAGAGCTGGAAGCAACCCCAAAGGTCCGTTGAGAGGTGAATGGATAAAGAAAAGGTGTTATGTCAAAGCTTAATTTCTTCATAGGTTTCTTTTCAAGGTTTAGGCCCAGCTGTTTAAGTAAAGTGAATATCTTAAAAGCTGGGTGCAAAGTTTTGAACAAGGACCAAACCTCTGAGGCCGACATAATTTTTGTAGAGTAAAAGGCAGGAACAAAAAACTGGCTCAGGCAGTGCAGAGAAAATTCAAGTGAAACCTTCAGTCTGAAAGTAAGATAAAGAAATTGGCAAGGTAAAAAGAAAATTTATCATGCACAAGGTATCGATAGTGACTTTCCTCTTAACTTCCTCTGTGCACAAATTAATTCATGCAGAGAAAACTTGGTCATAGACTTTTTTATTGAAGTAGAGTTTATTTACAATGTGTTAATTTCTGCTGTACATAAAGTGACTCAGTTTTATTTATGTATATAGACACACACACATATTCTTTTTTACTATTATTTTCCATTATTTTTTATCACAGGGTATTGAATATAGTTCTCTGTGCTCTACAGTAGGCTCTTGTTTATGCATTCTATATATAAAAGCAAAAGTTTTACTTCAGAGATAAGTATATAACCTTTATACCTATACCTTTCTTTTATGTGAATCATGCACATCTTCTACTACATCTATCTATATCTATATTTCCTAAAGTGAAAATTAAATATTACTTGTGAAAAGAGAGTTTATCTCAATTTAATAGTTATGTATGCATATTTATATTTTCAATGAGTTAGTCTGTTTTTTTAAATAGGTCATATTGGTAATCTGTACTGTGTGCATGTGTGTGGGGGGGAATCAAATGACATGGTCTATGTGAAAATATTTGAAACCTATAAATCCACAAACCAGCTTGCATCCTCTCGGATGAAGAATGTGAGACTCACATATATACAGTAATTGTCTCATGAGACTTGTGAATAAGACCCAGGTCGTCTTTCAAGGTGTAATTTCTGTCTGTTTCTAAGTAATTACGAAAAAGTTGTTCTCAGCACTTCCTTTTGGTGTTGTATTTGTATCCTGCTAGTGTACCTGGCGGGTACAACATACGGTGCTTCATCTCCTAACAGTGGTTAATGATGCAAAAATGATTCAACCAATGATTATTGGTTAATGACCAACAATCATGGTCCACGCTATAGCTAACAAACACGTGCATTTCGGTGTATGAACGGAAGCAGCTCACTAGGTGTCCAGCTGCTTGTGTTCTCCTTGGGAATACAAACCCCCCATGTTAACGACTTTCATAAATTCTTACCCTCACTCCATAACCATTATTAAAATGGTCATGAGTACCGAATTTAATAACAGTTTGATAAAGTAAAATATTAGCCTAGAAGAAGCATTTGCTTTCCATAATGCAAATAAGCTCTATAATGCTCTAAATATCATCGTTAATTATTTTTAATTGTCTAATCAATATGAAACTTTGAATCACTCATTTGCAATTAGAGGTAACACAAATTTACCACAATAACAACTAATTTCAAAATATAGCATCTAATCCAATAATGGTTACATGCTATATCAAATTTAATCTAAGTTGACAGTCAGAGAAAAGGGTTAAGATACCATTTTCTTAGCATTACACTGTGTACATCTAATGTCCCCCAATTCTGGAGGACTACCTAATTTATAGTTAATCCTATTTAACATATTCCACTGAGTAAATTAGGCTCTAAGGGAGCTGTGTACATTAGGTTTTAAAGGGTAAACAGAATGGGACGATTCCGGCAGAGAACAGCTGTACCGCGGTCTGTCCACATGTCATAACTGTACTCACGTATGCAATCAGTATGGACTCAATTCCTAGAAATAATGGAAATCGTAATACTTCACTCCAGCAGCTTAATATGCTTGTATGATTTATTATGCTTTATTAACCAAAAGGAGATTATACTATTGTAGGCGAAGGTGTTATTATTTTAGAATTGAGAAAACTCAGGTCTCCATGCATGAGAAGCATATTTATGGATGGAGGAAAAAGTGCTTGTTCTGAGAAGAAACAGCAGGGAGTAATGTGGGGTAAGCAGCATCATCTGCTCACTAACAAGTTTATCCCGTGGTAGGTAAAGGACGGGAACAGCGTAGTACAGGAAAAGCAAAGAGCCCGAGACATTCGTCCTTGATCTCGTGCTGCCCTCGTGACCACGGGCAGGCAGTTCACAGCTTCAGTCTTTAGTCGGCTTGGCTCTTGTTGAGGTTGGGATGTGTTCCAAGAATCCCCTTTTGGCCCTAAAATCGTACACTGCTCTGATCACTTCCAAGTAAAGTTATACATGGACATAAACCCTTATGTTCTGTTATATAGGTAGAATATCCCAGCATTAATGGAAATGCTGACTCTTCTAGGGCATCCATGACAAAAATTCCTATCCTGCTTATGTTCTAATTTTACCTGTGTCTACCTTTTCATTTGTGGTGTATTCATTGGATAGAGACAAACCATGACATAATTCTGGTTTTCAATAGCTCATGACAGATCAAACAAGGTCCAAAGGGCTGTACAATAATTAGGGCATAACAACAGCTTTAACTACTTCCTAAATTCTGAACACGTAGATTATTTCGTCAAACAACAGCCCTGAATCTCAAATAGAAGAACATTGGGGTGCCAGTGTTACTGAACCATACTTGGGTCCACTCGGGTCCAGAGGTGCAGTAAAGCCAATCTACTGACCCCGGGTGAAAAGACAGAAAGTACAGCATTTACTGCAGGTGCCAAGCAAGGAGAACGGGCAGCTCATGCTCAAAGGACCTGAGCTCCCCGATGGCTTTCAGGGAAGGGTTTTTAAAGACAGTGTTGGGGAGAGGGTCCTAGGATGCCTGATCAGCTCCTGGACCTTCTTCTGATTGGTTGGTGCTGAGGTAACAGGGTGGTGTTTTGGGGAATCTCAATCATCAGCCTTCTGGTTCCAACCAGCCTGGGGTCTAGTGCTTGTGGTCAGCATGTGGTCACCATCCTCCACCCGGGCGGGGGTTTCTGCACAACAACTCAAGAGATACGGGTTAGATTGTTTCTCTATCCTTTCAGGAGGAACTAGGAGAGGTGTGACTCTATAACTCTAAGCCTTAACTGCTTGAGTCTGCTCTTTGGAACGTGGGGAAAGCCTAGGACACGAAAGCCTTTTTCTGCAAGCAAGAAACTGGGGACACAGAGGGGTTATTGTATCCAGGAGGTTCCCCAAAGAGTCCTGCTCATTTTCAGTGCCCCCTTTTGTTTGATATTCCTCACACCTTAGGGGAAATGGACGGGACAAGAAAGGCAATAAAGTTTTGGATGGAGAGGTTAATCTTAAACTCAGCAGGGGAAACTCAGTACTGGGGGACTTGGTTTCGCCAGGAGTCATAACCTCATCGTTCCTGGTTGACATTAGCAAGGGGAAATGGAAGGATTAAGAATGGGAATTTTAGGACAGGAATGGAAGAAACATAAGCAGGAAGAGCCTCCTTAAAAGCAGTAACCAGTAACCCAGAGCACTGGTGACCAGAGATAACAGACATTCTGTTATCGAGTCTGTTGCCCTGAGATCAGGAAGCCATCACGCTAAGTCAGTGAAATCTGTCTAAGATAAACCTTCAGGAGGCATACACGTTTAATGCTCATTTTCTAGAAATTGAGCACCTACCTCCCAGACCATGGAGTCCTCATCTTTATTTCTCTTGCCCTTCACGTTTGGTCTACCAGCAAATCCCGTTGGCTCTGTGGTTATCCGATGTCTCAAGTCTGATTCTCATTGTCTCCATTTCAACCATTCTCCCTCAGTGATGCCCCTAGATGGGTCTCCCTGTTTCCAGTTGTGTGTTATAGACTCCACCATGCCCCCCTCAAGTGCATACGTTGAAGCCCTAACCCCCAATGAGACTGTGTTTGGAGATGGGGCTTTTAGGGAAGTAATGATGGTGAAATGAGGTCATGAGGGCAGAGCCTTGATCCCATAGAACTCCTGGCCTTATAAGAGGAGGGGGCACACCAGAGCGCTCCCTCTCTCTCTCTCCCACGGGAGGACACAGCAAGAAGACAGCCGTCTACGAGCCAGGTAGAGAAGTTTCACCAGCAGCCAACCCTGCTGGCTCCTGAATCCTAGACTTCCAGGCTCCAGGACCGTGAGAAAATACATTTCTGTGTTGAAGCCGCCCATCCTGTGGTCCTCTATTACGACAGCCCTAGCAGACTAACACAGTGTCTCTCTTTGTCCACCGCTCTCATAAAAGCCAGAGTATGTTATAAAAATATAAATGAAAATAGGTCATTCGTGCATGTTCTGTTATATAGGTAGAATATCCCAGGATATACTATTGCAGGTCGAATATAATCTAAGTCTTCAGCACAGCCTCCAAGGTTTCATATGACCCGCTTCCCAATCTTCTCTCCAACTTTACCTTCTACGCATCTTCCGTGTTCACATAAGCATCCTCCTGTCGTCGGAATTCTTCCGCATTTGTCCCAGAGTCCCACGGCACTTTCAGTCACTTGATCACAGACACAGTGGTGCCAAAACAGGTCTAATGGACCTTCCTGAGCACATCAGCAAAACAGTCTTCTCTGTATTCTTCTATATTTATATCAGTCAGCTGTTTGCAGTACATAGGGCTGAACTGGGTGTTTCCTCATCCTTGTTTTAGTTCAAGATTTCAAGCAAGAAGAAACAAAAACAAGGATCAAAGTGCTGACACATTTTAGGGGCAAGCCCTAGGGGTGATGGTCAGCAAGAAGCACACAAGGCCTGGGAAGCAAGGCACCCAGGAAATGCAAAGCTGCACATTGCCTTTTTGGTCGTTGCTTCACAAAGAGCCTCGAGGCGACATAGCACATGGCTCTGCAGATGTGCTGACCCTATAAAACTGAGGAGAAAACCTACATCTGTGCCCTCTTTCAGCTGTAACCAGTGACCACGTGGACAGCACACACCCAGAGGGCCGAGAAGCCCCAGAGAAGACCTCTAACCATCAAGATACAGGTACTTACCATCCCTCTTGGTAGAGAGTCTGCCTGCCTCTCATCTCTTCCTCACTGAGAGGAAAGCCGTCTTACCGTTGCTGACACGTCTCCAATTCCCCACTAAAATGCCTATAAAGATGAAGGCAAATCACCCTCCATCCAAAACAGCAATGAGCCCAAAATCAGCGTGACTTCTTAAAGCGAGACTGACTGTCACTCCAGCAGCTGTACCTGGAGGCTGTCTGATGACTCCCAGGTTATACAACGTGGTGGAGACGCATGGTCAGGGGTTACCCACCCTCCCGGATAAGACGGCGGGTCCCAGGAGGGCAGACGTTCGTCTGAAGGCCTCAATTGACAAACTGACTCATGCGGGTTCCTTTATTCAACACCTATAGATGGGCCCCGTGCGGGTTTCCCATGGCTGCTGTAACAGATCACCCCAAACTTAGTTGCTTAAGACAATGCAGACTTAATACCTTACCGTTCTGGAGGTCAGACTCCACGATGTGTGTCACCAGGCCAGAATGAAGGTGTCGGACGGGCTGCATCCCTCCATAAGATCCTAGAGGAGCATCTGCCTCAGCTTGATATTCCTTCTTCGGCAGGCTGCCCAGATTCCTTGGCTTGGCGCCCTCTTCCAGGCAGCAGATGCATCCCTCCAGTTTCTGCCTCCCTCTTTCCCTTATAAATCCCTTGGGGTTCCATTGGACCCTCCTGTAGAATCTGAGATAATCTCCCCACCTCAGCATCCTTAATCCATCTGTCATGTATGGTGACATGTGCATGTGGTTCCAGGGATTAGGACAGGGACATCTCTGGAAGAAGATGGGTATTTCCAGCCACCCCCAAATCCATACCCCGTCAAGTCTCCAGGAAGGGGAAAGGAGGGCTTACCCACCTGCCCAGGTGGGTCCTGTCCCCATCTGCTATTGCCCAGGGTTCCCCTCTGCACTTCAGATCTGGCCCCTCTTGCTCCTTGGGAAGTCAGAAGCTTGCATGGTGACTGGACCTCCTCCATGTTCAGAACTGGAAGGCAATTTTCCAGGAATAGGGTTTCCTGACACAGGCTAGTCCCACCGGAGCCCTAGGTTTCAGCTTAAGTTTCTGGACAGCTTGAAAGCATCAGAAGAGGAGATGTGCGTTTGGGTAGGTGTTCCTGTTGGAAGGAGTGAATCAGAAGAAAGAAGAAGAAAAAGGCAGCAGTTTTCAACCCACGGGCATCTTGTCTCAATTATTGTATTTTGACTGGTAGTGATTTTGGTAATTTTCCCCCTGGGTACTTTTGGTTCCGATGGAAACATTCTCAAATCTCCAAATCCCTAGTAAAAGGCGTGTAATTTTCTGGGTCTCAAACTCAGATGCAGCGAGAAGGGTGAACATGCTTAAAATAATAACATTTTGCATGGAACCCATTTACAAAAGGATGCTTGGAAATCAGGGCGAATGCATGATGATAACATCAGGTCTGCGATATATCTTTGAGCTCCAGTTTCATTTGGAATTATTTTCATAAAGATTTCACGAAAAGCAAGATAATTAATGCAAGAGTTTTTCCATTAACATAATTTTCTGAAATATTATAAACATAAGGATCATTTGGAATTTTCATGTAACACTGGAAGTGTCTGTGAATCTGTATGTAAAAATGAATATGTTTTGTATGATATTTCATGCATACAGATAAAAACATGAAGTATATGTAAGTATGCACTGTAAAAAAAAATTAAACATATGACATTAAGGGGGTCTGTGGAGAATCCGTGCTTTAACAAAAACCACAATGTGATTTCAATGACAAGGTAATTCTGGTCAACAGGTGAGATGATTTACTTCAAACTTTATTGGTGTACTTTTGATATTTAAATATTCTGGCAGCTAATTTATTAATGTAAATATCTGCCATATACAATTTCACTTATTAGACATATATTGAAGAAACATATACATTACTTTTTTAAACATATGCAGCTTATCCTGTGTCTTTTCTCACCTCATATAAAAATGGCCAGAATAATGTTAGGGATGATGACATGTAAAATACACCTGGGATATAAATCTATCCAAAAGGTAAAAGCCCGTGATATGCAATGCTGATTGCTCGTGGGCACAGCTGCAGGGTGATCTGTTCTGCTGTGTCAGGATCCTGATGATTATTACCTGTGTTTACATGTCTAATGAGACAAACTTCAAATCAGTGCAACTTAACCTGCAGCAGCAAATCCCTAGGATAACGTCAGAGATACAGTGTATGATCTAAAACCTTCCTAGTCTTTCTGAATTTCATTGAAGTAGGTGGACCTGTTCTATGGTCTACTCAGTTAACAATGCCAGTTGGTCTAAAGCAGTGCCCAGCAATTTGCATTTCAAACGAGTGTCCAGGTGATGCTGACGTTGTGGGCCCAGAGACCGTATTTTGAGAACTGCTGGTTGAGTAAAGGGAAATCTAAATTTTGAATAATTTTTAAAGTAAAAAGGATGGCACTGGCTCCCATGAATGTATTCATTTATCCCTAGCATTATTAGATAAAAATTTGCTGCCTAAGCTGGTTAATTTCTTTTTAAATTTATTTTATTTTACTTACTTATTTCTTAAGCTGGTAACTTCTTAATGACCGCTAAATGAAAACAGCGTCCTCATGCATGGAAATCACTTTGCCTCAGGAAACATGGTCACTAAACACAGTAATACATTAAATAATATCAATGGAGTAATAAGCACTCTGAAATGTAATTGAAATATTAATTTGTGTTGTGTCTTATTTAAAGGAAACTGCTGAAAAATGCACTCCATGACTGTATGTATCTATTCTTATACTGTCAAGCAGCAGTAAGCTACTAATGAAAAATTGTGACAAAAAGCATTATTTAGCATCATTATAAAGGGAAGTTTTTGGAAACCAAACAAATCAAAGCAATCGAAGCATCTTAGCTAGGTAAATAAATAGCCATACATTTTTGACAGAACAATTAAACTAGTATTTAACACTAATTAGAAAAGAGACATGCACCCCTGTGTTCATAGCAGCACTGTTTACAATAGCCAGGACATGGAAGCAACCTAAGTGCCCATCAACAGGGGATTGCTTCAAGAGGATCTGGTATATACACAATGGAATACTACTCAGCTGTAAAAAAGAACAAAATTTTGCCATTTACAGCAACATGGATGGACTTGGAGGGCATTATGCTAAATAAAATAAGGCAGACAGAAAAAGATATATACTATATATCACTTATATGTGGAATCTGAAAAATACAACAAGACTAGTGAATGTAACAAAAAGGAAGCCAACTCACAGATACAGAAAACAAACTAGTGGTTACCAGTGGGAAGGGGGGAGGGGCAAGACAGGGTTAGGGGATTAGAGGTACAAACTATTATGTATAAAATAAGCTACAAGGATATATTGTACAACACGGGGAATATAGCCAATTTTTTTTTGTTGTTTTTTGTTATGCGGGCCTCTCACTGTTGTAGCCTCTCCCGTTGCGGAGCACAGGCTCCGGACGTGCAGGCTCAGCGGCCATGGCTCACGGGCCCCCAGCCGCTCTGCGGCATGTGGGATCTTCCTGGACCGGGGCACGAACCCGTGTCCCCTGCATCGGCAGGTGGGCTCTCAACCACTGCGCCACCAGGGAAGCCATAGCCAATATTTTATAACAACTATAAATGAAGTATAACTTGTAAAAAACATTGAATCACTATATTGTACACCTGTAACTTATATAATATTGTGTAGCAACTATACTTCAACTAAAAAGAAATGGCTTTAGGTGTAAAAAACAAAAACAAAAACAAAATAGTAGTTTAAATGGACAGCAAAACTGGTACGATTGACACAGAACTTCTACATGAGTGTAAGGGTGCTCAATAAGATGTATTTTGGAACATTTTAGTCTTATTCTAAATGTCCTGGGGAAGCTTGCTTTCCTAAATACATGCCCAGAAGATTATTTCATGATATAATTAATCCTTCCATCACATCTGACTTTAAAATTTACCTAATTTTTGCATTATATTTTTTTAAATACAGAGAAATTAAAATAGTTTTCTGAAATGCAGAATATGTACACACTGGACCTTACCAGTTCGAAAAAAATTATCTTCTGTTTAATATTCAAATTTTGCTTTACATCAAAAGCTGGTCTCTGGTTTGCATCTTTCTCTTTAAAGCCAAGTGCCTATACTTTTGCTCTGTAGTCTAGGGAAACCTCAGTCCTTCTGAAGAGGCTGACGTGTCATCTGTAAATAACATTTCTCAAATATTTGCGGCTAACTATTCTGTTTTGATGTTTTAATGACAATATCATATGTATGCATTTATCAGTGTAAAAAAAATCTGTATCTATCTGTCTGCCTATCTATCTGTCTGTCTGTCTATCTATCTATCTATATCAGGACTTGACAAATGCAAACAACCAGGCCACACATGTTATTTTTTCCCAGCACTGTGTCCTCTTAATACAAAACTAAAAATATTTTAAGGAAACTTCTGTAGGAAGTTGTTTGTAGCCCTGAGAAAACACTGCCATCCTCCCATGATTGGGTAACTTATTTCCTCATGAATATTTGTGTGCTGACATTGCAAGTATCTACTTGTTCATGTATTTCTGTTTTAAAAGTAGGGTTATTTTACTGAATGTGTCTCCCCAAAGGTAGAAACCAGTATTTCCCATTTTAGCTACTAAAATGTTGATGAATCATAAAGAATGTAAAACAGTATTTTTGCTGCTTATATGAATGAGTCATATATATATATATAATTTTATATATTCCATAAAATAAAATCCTATATATTGTGGGATATATTATCATTCCTACAAAGCATGCTTAAATGAAAGCGAGGTATTGGCTTTTGCCAATACAAATATAAAAAAGCAACCGTCTTTTGAAAAGGTCTTATTTTGCTTGTCCCAGAAAACTATCCTGAGTCCAGGCATCAGTTTCACAAGTACTTTGATAGGTCACCCCAGAAAACACTATTTGGAGGACGAGTGAAGCCAATAATGGCCAGTTTTTCATGTCCTTTACCACTTGGGGGAAATGGAGAACTCCTCTCTCTGTGGAAATCTTGTATCCGGTGTAGGTGAGGCTCAGAATGACCCCAGCCCGGGAACCAGGAGGTTAGGTGTGTGTTACCAACTTCCAGTCTGTCAGTGATGGACAGCTGTTTCCAGGCACTGACTGGCTTGTATACTTCTTACTTGCCCACCTTGTGGCTAACCCATACCCCCCTGGCCAGGGAAAAAAACAAACAAACAAGAACAATAAATCAAAACAAAACCACCAGACAGAGTCACAAGACTTCACAGTCAGGACAACTTTGCCCTGGAGCCTTGAATGCCAGGGAGGATGGGCTTCATGTCATTCAGAGTTACCATTTCACGCCACTGTTGGAGCTCTCTTTTACTGTTTTCTTTTCATTCTGTTAGTTTCAGAGGAGAAAAAAAAAAGTCACCAGTGGTTATTTGTTTAGAAATTTACTTTGTGAAAGGCAGAAGATATCAAGAGTGGATGATAAAGCAAACAGCAACTTAGGAATTGACTTAGAGAAAAATGGTAAGAAATGCAAATCAAAAACTCAATGGGATATCACCTCACACCTGTCAGAGTGGCCATCCTCAAAAAATCTACGAACAATAAATGCTGGAGAGGGTGTGGAGAAAAGGGAACCCTCCTGCACTGTTGGTGGGAATGTAAATTGATACAGCCACTAAGGAGAACAGTATGGAAGTTTCTCAAAAAATTGAAACTAGAACTACCATATGACCCAGCAATCCCACTCTTGGGCTTATACCCTGAGAAAACTGTAATTCAAAAAGACACATGTACCCCAATGTTCATTACAGCACTGTTTACAGTAGCCAGGTCATGGAAGCAACCGAAATGCCCATCCACAGACGAATGGATAAAGAAGTTGTGGTACATATATACAATGGAATATTACTCAGCCATAAAAAAGAATGAAATTTTGCCATTTGCAGCAGCAGGGATGGACTGGGAGGGTATTATGCTTAGTGAAATAAGTCAGAAAGAGAAAGACAAATACTGTATGATCTCTCTTATATTGGAATCTAAAAAAAAATAAGCTTATAGAAACAAACAACAGATGGGCAGTTGGTAAAGGTAGGGGGTGAGGGCTAGTCAAAATGAGTGAATGGGGTCAAAAGGCACAACCTTCCAGTTATAAGTCCTGGGGATCTAATGTACAGCATGGTGACTATACTTAATAATACTGTCTTGCATATTTGAAAGTTGCTAACAGAGTGTATCTTAAATAGTCTCCTCACAAGAAAAATAATTTGTAACTATGTGAGGTGATTTAACTAAACTTTTGGTGATCCTTTTGCAATATATACGTATATCAAATCATGCTGTTGTGCACCTTACATTTGTGCAGTATTACCTATCAATTATATCAGTAAAACTGGAAAAAATTTAAAAATTAAAAAGTAGAAGTTAAAAGAAAGAGAAATAGCATTATCAAATAATAGTAAAAGCCAGTGCAAAACAAATCAGACAAATAGATGTTAAAATAAAGAGGGCTAAGAAAGCAGTGCTACCATTTTGGAGCTGTTGGGCCATCTTTACGGATGCTTAACAAACATCTCCAGACTCAGAAATTCCACGAGGTATACATTCAACACAATGAATATAGGGTCCACTGGAAGATATGCCCACAGCACACCCTGGGCAGATACGATTGCTAATTTCTCTTCTGTCCAGTACATGGTTCTTTCACTCCTCATCCTAATTGGTTTGGTTTCCTCTGGAAACGTGGAATCTACTCTGGATGCTTACAGTCCTGCCTGCCCAGGAGGGAGGCTCTGCATCTCTTCTCAGAGTCTGAATCTTAGGGGTTTTCTTCTCTTTATGTTCCCATTTTCCCTTGTCACGTAGGGAATGTGCAACCTGAAATATTTAAGAGTTCCGGCTCTTCCTTTAACCTCCTACACTTTCTCTCGTCACCACCAAAATATCCCCTGTGACCCTCTTCATTCTTCTTCAGCCATAGTTAAATGTGGGCATCTATTACATCACTTCTGTCTTAGGGTAGGCTTTTTGAGAATGCTGCTTTCTGTACCATGCCCTAACAAAAGCTCCCTCATTTTCTGGGTGGTTAATTCCTTACTGGAATTTCTATTTTGTAAATTGCCTTGTAATTTTAACAATTTAGTCATTCACCTTAGAATTGTTTATGGAGCCTTGAGTACATCACCCACTCTCTTAGCAAACGGGGACCACAGAACTAAATACTACGAGCTCCCTTCATTCTTGGAGATTGTATTTCAGCGGGAGAGGTCAGAAAATAAGCCAACACGTACATGAAGTAAAAATTTCCCATTTTAAAAGATGTGTTATCTTGCATCTTAAATGTTTTCTAACCTACTGCAGTCTGGTTCACATCCCTTTAACTTGAGTCATAGCTTTCAGTAAACTAACGTGTGATAGTTCCCTGTTCTTGAAGGTGATGGCTTTATCTTCATTGAAATTCGGACATTATTTTAGGCTGTCGACTGCACATATTTCTAATGACAGGTTCTGTATCTTAAAAACAATCATTAGGGCCTCCCTGGTGGCGCAGTGGTTGAGAGTCCGCCTGCCGATGCAGGGGATACGGGTTCGTGCCCCGGTCTGGGAGGATCCCATATGCCGCGGAGCGGCTGGGCCCGTGAGCCATGGCCATTGAGCCTGCGCGTCCGGAGCCTGTGCTCCGCAACGGGAGAGGCCACAACAGTGAGAGGCCCGCATACCGCAAAAAAAAAAAAAAAAAAAAAAAAAAAAAAACAATCATTAAATTGAAACAGAAAAAAAATGAGCACTTTATAGCTGAAACTGTGTTGAAAAGCCTATGTTAACTTCCCGTCAAAATTAAATGGATCAAATTTAACATATAATGAAATGTTAGTGATACTGTTATTATCCACATCCAGTAAATAATGCTGTTTACTTTTTGGAGTCAGAAATCAAGTACTGCTTTGGCTGGGATTGTTTCAGTATATACAGTGAAGATATTTAAATTCATGAAAATAATGCATTTCCCATTTAACTTGGGGATGATAAATAGAAATGTCTATTTAAATTGAGTTCTTTTTAGATAATTGAAAGGACAGGGCTTCCCTGGTGGTGCAGTGGTTGAGAGTCCGCCTGCCGATGCAGGGGACATGGGTTCGAGCCCCGGTCCGGGAGGATCCCGCGTGCCACGGAGCAGCTGGGCCCGTGAGCCATGGCCGCTGAGCCTGCGCGTCCAGAGCCTGTGCTCCACAATGGAAGAGGCCACAACAGTGAGAGGCCCGCGTAACATACACAAAAAAGGACAAATTGTTTGAATTTTGTGATCTGACGTACCTTCTGAACAATAAACAAAAATAAATAGGAATCACATTAACTTAATAATATACAATGCAGAAAAACAGAGCGACAATGAAAGTGCCAGTTACAGGGCTATCAATATTCCAGTAAAGAAGTCCAAAGTTTAGGGCCTCCCTGGTGGCGCAAGTGGTTGAGAGTCCGCCTGCCGATGCAGGGGATACGGGTTCGTGCCCCGGTCTGGGAGGATCCCATATGCCGCGGAGCAGCTGGGCCCGTGAGCCATGGCCGCTGAGCCTGCGCGTCCGGAGCCTGTGCTCCGCAACGGGGGAGGCCACAACAGTGAGAGGCCCGCATACCGCAAAAAAAAAAAAAAAAAAAAAAAGAAGTCCAAAGTTTAAAGTAGTATTTTTTAGATAAAAACCAAGGACACGTAGATAATTGTATTGTGAATTTGTATAATATCTAACTTTCTTGTCTCACAGTGTAGGGCAGGGGAACAGGGTCTAATTGCTGTCAAAACATATACTGCTGATAACACTTAATAGTGTAAGAGCCAATTATGCATTCTGATGTCTGCTGATTATTACTAGAAATATTCAAACTCATGATTGTCAGACTAAATCCTTTGATATTTAGATTATTCTCTTTTTACTTTCTTATCTGGATTAAAGATATAAAAATGTTCAGTTCTTAAAAACTTTAGCCAGAGGCTGACATGGTGACATGTCTCTCTTTTTCTGTCGAAATAATTTTTTCTACTTTATCTTGAAAAGAAAAAAGTTCTCTAATTTAGAATAATTAACTCAAGTGTATTTTCTGAATTCATTTATTGCTTTGAGAATTGAGCCATTTGTCTTTATAATAATAAAGTATCCTTTTTTGTTTGAGAGGGGAAAAGTAAAGAAGGAACAATTTTTTTTTTTTTTAATCAATGAAGAATTCCTAAAGAGACAACTAATTCTTATAAGATATTTCTGGGAAAGTTAGACAACGATAGCTTATCCCAGGGAGGAAGCAATCGGCATTAATTTGGGGTATTTTCAGTGTGAAGGTATCTAATGTAATTTTAGATAACTTGTGGGGTATGCATTTTTATTTCAGTGGTCATATACATACACAGTGAGTGCATTAATAATAAATAGTCACATAAAATTTCGTAGGAGTGGGGCTTCCCTGGTGGCGCAGTGGTTGAGAGTCCGCCTGCCAATGCAGGGGACACGGGTTCGTGCCCCGGTCTGGGAAGATCCCACATGCCGCGGAGCGGCTGGGCCCGTGAGCCATGGCCGCTGAGCCTGTGTGTCTGGAGCCTGTGCTCCACAATGGGAGAGGCCACAACAGTGAGAGGCCCGCATACCACACACACAAAAAAAAATTCGTAGGAGTGATTGAAAATTCAGAAGTAGCCATTCTTCCATGGTCACTTTTTTACAAATATAAGTGAAATTAGCTCAGTGAAATGATTTCTTAGGCTCGCTGATGGGTTATCATTAGAATTTTACACCATCCACCTGAACACTGGGCCGTGACATTTATTTTAATAAGTGACCAGCACTGTCTTTACTTCCTAATTATGTGTGTATAGCTCTATTTTATTATTATAGTGTATCTCTATATGTTTATTACTTTCTTCATTGAAACTAGTTAACTTATTACTTCTTTCCCTGAACTCTGTAGTTCTTTAGATTCCATTGGTTACAGTTTCCTCTCACCCATGCATTGCATTCGCTTCTGTGTTTCAACATCAGTCATCTCCTTGCTTTATATCTGAGAAGAGGCTGTATAAATTATGTAGAATTGAATTCAGAGGAAACAGTGTATCTCAAATAGGTTTAAATCCCGGCTCTTTCTATGAAATCTTTTGGCTTGAGCCTTTGTTTACTTTACCTGTAAAATACGACATTTTAGAACCGCCATCATAAGATACTTATTTGAAGAAAATGACGTGGGAATAAAGCAGGTAACTCAACGCATGCTTTGTTATCATAAATAATAAATAATTATCATAAAGTCAAGAAATGGAAACGGCAAATATCATTATTAGTGAGTTGTAGGTTATAATTGAAATGAACCTGGGCATCACACATTAAATGATCCAAAACCAGAGATGTACTCATTAGAAAGTGACAAGGACTAAATTTTAAACCAAGACTGCTCTCTGGTATATATATATATTTTTTCAAATTACGCATTGACATAGCACAGGGAGATCAGCCCGGTGCTTTGTGACCACCTAGAGGGGTGGGATAGGGAGGGTGGGAGGGAGGGAGACGCAAGAGGGAAGAGAGATGGGAACATAGGTATATATGTAACTGACTCACTTTGTTATAAAGCAGAAACTAGCACACCATTGTAAAGCAATTATACTCCAATAAAGATGTTAAAAAAAAAAGAAAAATTACACGTTGACAGAGTGGAGTAGAATTTCTTCTTTAGCAAAATAGCTTGTAGTAAGGTTTTTCCCTTGAACTGCTGGAAAGATAATCCTCTCATCGAATGGCACAGATTGCCACACTTGAAATATTTAAGTTATCAGGGTCTCCTTCCAAGAATCACTGTCAGTCACTATGCCTTGGTTTCCAGACTCTATCTACAGTACAGATGGTGCAATTCTCAACAGGAATTTCTACCAACTAACTGATGGTGCTGAATTCAGAATATCATCTCCAGCTATTCTCTGCCTGTGAACGTTGCACCCGCAGTTCTGAGGATTTTGCGTGATGTGGTTAGATTACTCCATCACCTCTTTTCTTCTGTCAGGATATTGAGAAACCAATTGCTGTCCTCAGAGGTGTGTAATGAGAGATATATAACAATATAGATAAATGACTTAGGCATGGCAAACCTAACACGTATTTGATAAATATTATAGTAATGAGTACGACTTTACAACTTTATACTGTAGATGTATACTAGGTTATATACAGAGAGATCTCCATTTTTCATTAAAATGAATATTCAGAAAGCTAAAAGATACAGAAGTCTAAGAAATATCATGTACAATGTAATGAAAGTCTTGACAGTAGAGAAGTAGTCGTTCCCATAGCCCAGCTGGATGGATGGGACCATGAGAAGATTCCATTTTGTGGCTAAGATGATAAAAACCCATGCATGGCAGAAATCCAGATAGTAAAATACTCAGCAGTGATAATTGCAGCCAGTAAATCTCACCAGCCATTGTGGATGAGAAAGTGGACGTGTGGAATTTCTTTTCCACGTGAGGAGATGGGTGCTTTAATTAGCTTGACTGTGGTGGTCATTTCACACGTATACGTCTATGAAAACATCCACGTGTGCCCTGTAAAATATACACAATTTTTATTTGTCCTTTACACCTCAGTAAACCTGGGGAAAAGAGGAAAATGGATCTTTGTATCTTGTCTTCCCATCTCAAATGTTTCCATCTCATTATTGACCAGAGACGTATTAATATGTCCTTTGTTACCCGAATCATTCACATTTTGCTCCGTTAGGTTTTTGTTCCAACCTTAGGTCTATCATAAACGTACAATTTTCAAAACTGACGCCTCGCGAAATTCTGAGTGAAGAAGAATCTTTCGGTGAATTTTAGGTAGATACTTTCACTGATGGTCCGAGTGCCATATATACTAGTGTCGCAGAAGATGATAGTGCTTCAGAATATAGTTCTGATTCAGACGATGTGAATATTAGACTAAAAAAAAAGACAAAAAAAAAAAAAACCCACAAAAAACCTTAGTGATTGATTCTGATACAGAAAGTGAAAATGCAGCTTGCGGTTCTGGAGAATGCTCCTTTGCTTCTACAGAAGAGTGGACTAAAGACAACATTTCACGAAAATTAGAAGACCTCACAGGTGTGTCAGGTGTAACTATTGAACGTAATAACACGCAAAGTGTTAGTGAAATGACAGAATTACTTTTTGGCCGTCCAAAATAAAAACCATTAGTTTCTGCAAAAACCCCCGGTCAGTAATGAGTTAAAGGAAGTTACCAGGATCTCTCCTCTGCTGTCTCTGTGCTGCCTTTCCTGCAGTTTCATAGCCCAAAGCTTGGGACTTGTTAATCAAGGCATTTAGAGAACAGAACTGCCCCTTTTGTCCGTAAGTGGTCATTAACCCCTCAGTTCTCTCCAGGGCTTGTTCCAATTGTTTTAAATGGCCTTACTTGGGTTTCTTAGCCCACTCCCCCCAGGAAACAATTTCACCCTCCATTAGATCTCATTCTTCGGAATATTGTGATGCTTGGCCTAAGACACATTGACTGAGTATTATCACCTTACGCTTTGAACTCTTTGAGCTTCATGCCTGTCTATCCCCCTGGCAAACCAGAATGTGATTAAGGTCACCATTTAAACTTGATCATTTTAGACCTAAAATAAGCTGCGTTCGCTTTGATAGCTTTACGTTTTAACGTTAATAAACTTTTCAATATTCTATTCCGGCGTGAATGGATTTCCACATTTCTTCCTTCATTTTTGTGTGAATTATCCTCACTTTATCTAAAAACATCCTAAGATCCCTGTCACTTAGTTTGTTGCAGGGATGTCCTAAAGTTATTACTAAGTACTGTCAGGGTAGAAGAAATTTCCCTCTACCCTTCCAGGCTCTTCTGGCTGGTCTAAGAATGAAATGGACATGAGACAGATGAACAGGAGAAAGTCACACAACGTTTAATCACACGTACACATGGGAGAGACCCGGAAAAACTGAGTCACTCACCAAAATGATGGAGCCCCTCCCCTTAAATACCATCTTCAGTTAAGACAGAAGAGCCTGTTGGGGTAGTGGTTTGGGACCTCAAAGGGTTTGAGGAAGGCAGTTCCCATGGAGATGGAGAACCAAGTGTTTGTAAACAAGTGTTTGCTGGGCCTGCAGAGACAGGGGGACACAGAGAGGGATTGTAACAGGTAGACTTTGCTGGGTTCCTCCCCACCTACACACCCAGTTCACAGTATAATTATCTAGGGTGATGGCTCCCTTCCTGGGGCAGGTCCTCTGTCTACATTCCTCAGGCAGTTGGGGGAAGGTCAGACGTTCTTCCTGATTTTGGGGGGGCCTTGATTATTTTCAGTTCACAATAATCCGCATGCCAAGGAGACATTTGGGGGTGGCAATTTTTGCTCCCCTAGAGTACAGTAAAAAATACATATTAAAAACATTCTGAGTACACCTAAATCTAGCACAACATTGTAAATCAACTATACTCCAATAAAAATTTAAAAAAATTTTTGAACTCTTAATAATGAATCACTATGCACTTGATACTCAATCTATATTTTATATTAAATATATTTAAATTTATATATGTATACAATTTGTGTACTGTATCTAGTATATAATTTATATATACATATAAATTACATATGTCTTTATACCATTTTACAACTGAATGTGTATATATACATTTGTATATGTACTTGTACAAATTGTGTAAATATATATAAATTATATATATGTTTTATATAGATTTATAAAATAATATATATTGGAAAATATGTGAAAAGAATGCAACGTAGGACTTCCTGATTTAATTTTTTTTTTGGAGTGTTAGGTTTCAGGTTTATTACAGGGTCAAAGCAAATATGTAATTTAGCAGTGGTAAATATATTATTTTTCAACCGTATTATTTTCAGGACTCAACACTTAGAGCACTCTTTTTTTAAATTTTTGAATATTATTTTATTTATTTTTTTATACAGCAGTTTCTTATTAGTTATTCATGTTTCTTCATTTGTTCTTCTAGGCTTTTCAGATTCATAGAACTAAATCCCAGGTGTTAAGGAAAGGTCACACAATTTACACAAGAAAATATTCGTTTGCCAATTGTGCTAAGAAAAAATCCTTTCTTCTATAAATAGCAAAATAACAGATACATCCCTTCAAATCCAAGCTGCCCCGGTAAGAGTGTTCTTTGCTCTTGCAGGTTGCTTCAGTTAAGGCCATCAGAAATATGACCTGTTCCAGAAAAAAATATATCTTTTAATGTATATTTTTGGTTGATTGCACGTAGTAAAAGGAAGTTATACATTTAGAAAAAAAGAAGCTTCTTAAAAAATATGATCTCATGAACAATACACTAAGATGGATAATTCTTTTAAAAGGCCCACTGGAGATTCTGCCTTGAAAAAATAATATTAACTTGGCACCAGTGAAATGTCATACTTAATATGATAAATCTTTAAATAAAGTTAGTTGGTTAATGATATTTGGAAATGCTTGACTAGAAAACCAATGAGCATTATCACTTGGGTGTTTCCCACATAGGAAATCAATGTAGCTGGCATAGACAGTCGCCACTTTTTACCAAAGAATTATAATCCACTTGTTGTCATTAAAAACAACTTACAACTCAAGGCTGTATAAGGCTGAATTTCATTGTTAGAAAGAGGAAAGATGCTTGAAAGAAAAGTTCCTTTAAAAATATTTTACTGGGGCTTCCCTGGTGGCGCAGTGGTTGAGGGTCCGCCTGCCGATGCAGGGGACGTGGGTTCATGCCCCGGTCCGGGAAGATCCCACATGCCGTGGAGCGGCTGGGCCCGTGAGCCATGGCTGCTGAGCCTGCGCGTCCGGAGCCTGTGCTCTGCAATGGGAGAGGCCACAGCAGTGAGAGGCCCACGTACCGCAAAAAAAAAAAAAAAAGAAAAGAAAAGAAAAATATTTTATCGATTTGTCAGCCCCAAATAATAAATGCTCAGTGTAGAAAACTTGAGAAATGTAGGAGCGTATAACATAAGCAAAAAGTTCACAAATAACACAGGACATAGAGTTTAGCCATCGCTAATGTTGCATTGGATTTTCTTTCATAGTTTCCTGTGAATATGTACGTGGACAAATAACACTGCAGATGGAGTGTCCTGTATTTTATCTCCTTGTCGCTTGTCTGTGTCATCAGTCTATCATTTATCTCATCTATTTATGTAGCTAGCGAGCTATTATCTATCTATCTATCTATCTGTCTGTCTGTTATCTAACTAGCTAGCTATTATCTATCTATTCATCCATCCATCCATCCTTCTATCTATCCATCTAGCTATCTGTTGATCTAGCTAGCTAGCTACCTATCTGTATATCTAGCTAGTTAGCTATTATCTATCTATCATCTATCATCTCTCTAATTCTCAGTGGACTAGCTCAAGTACAGCTTTCTCTCTGAAGCTTCTGTTAATTGTAACAGTGGAGTGTAAGGAAAAAAAAAGTAAGTGACAGTCCTAATGTTCAGTGCACCCCAGTGTTTTTCACTCTCTATTCTCTGCAAATACACATCTTGCTATTCATCTTTTCTTTGAGCACTTCTTTTCCATTTACATTGTAGGTAAGGCTAACCTAAAATTCTGAAATCACGTCAAAATTTTGCTCATAAATGAAGTCATCATCTAAAAAAAGCTACTCCCCTTGTTTATTTTCATGTTCCTACTAATTCATGAATAAAATTAGAAAAATTTAAACTTGTTAATATTTTTCTACAATCTACTAATCAGAATTTTTTGTCATGTCTTTCAGATCTGTCCTTTTGTTCTTATATTTACTCAAATCTAGACAGTAAGATCTTATCTGTTCTACCACAGCAGACCTCTTTCTCACCTCTAATATTTGCACACACTAATGTTACTTTTATATCCCTAAATTTTCTTTTATCACATCATAGTCTCTTGGTCAAAATCATTCAGTGTTTTTCTATTATTCCAAAACAAAATTTATTCTTAGTTGGATCCAGATTATTTTTCCTATCTTGTGATTAGCTAATTAAGTGAACACAATTATTCAGTGTAGAATTTCTAATAGCTATCCTGTTAATGGAGCACAGCTTCCGAAACACTGTTTGTTGCATGTTAGGGATTGTTTATCCTCTTTGTTATTGGTTATTTATTGTTTTCGCCTGTGTAATGACAAGTCAGGGTATGGAGTAGCCATTGCCTCCAGCTCATAAGCTTCTGGATATCAACAAGCTCATACATGTGGAGAAATAGCATTCTTGGCTATAATGTGCCAAGATGAGGGGGAGGGGAAATTTTGAGAAGCAGTGATTTAGGAGCAGGTTTTGCTGATTGAATAATCACCAGGAGCGCAATAAGTTGAGTAAGATAAGAGGACTTTTATTCATTAACAAGGTTTCCACACTGATGCAGGAGATCCATGGTGCTGGAACCCAGGCTCCTTCTGTATTGTGGCTCTGCCTGCCCCTGAGCTTTGATTGGACCTTCATGCTCCCTACCTCCCTTTATTCCTGCCAGAAAGGAGTTGGCGCATACATGGCACACTCATCCATTCAGTGGCATCCCTGGAGCTTCTGGCATCCCTCTCCCATCCCTCTTACCATCCAGACACTACCCACACAGCTGCAGGGGAAGCTGGAAGAGAGACTGTTTTCCTCATGCTCATGTCCAGCTTAAGACACAGGAGGATTTTCCTTTTGTTTTCTTTCATTTCCCTAAAATAAAAAATAAAGAAGACCATGATTAGCTCTACTTTAACTACCAGTGCCCCATAAAGGAAGCTATTAGAACTGAAGATTTCTTAAGGGAATAAACCAAGGATTTAAGGTGTTGGAATTAGAAAAATCTTGGTTTGAGTTTAGAATAATAAAAATAAGACTATAAGTGTTTTAATGTTTTTATAAGACAGTAGTAGAACTACCTGATGTTCTTTTAATAAGAAAATAGACATCTGTATAAACACTGAAGCATTAAACAGCAAAGTTACAGTTTCTGTGTCTCCATATATAATCTCTGGCAGATACTGTGAAGCCGGCAATAGGTATTAGCATGGAAGGTAGATTTCTAGAGTTCTTCTGAGTCTATTTATGTCCAACTAATTTGGCTTGGATAATGGCACATATGCATGCACAGGTAGTGTGGCATATCACAGGGAATGGTAATAGGGTGGTTTGGCATATGTTCAATGCAGACTTCCAACACTGCGCTAGAATACAGATATAAAATTTAAGAACAGATTGAAGGTCCAGAAAATATTTCATGCCACACAGAGAGGCCAGTGGAGCTGTACAACAGGGTTACTATTTCCCTGTGACTTTTTTATAACATAGAAATAGAGTGAAATATAACCATGTTTCACAGTGGGAGATTCTAATGCTAATTCTAATGCTCTTATAGAAGATGGATCAAAATGACTTATTTTGACTTAATGAGTCAAAGGTTATAGAGTTCCTGAAAAATATTAGAGCCTTGCTTTAAGTCTTTAAAGTCCTCTCATTTTTTGTTTGTTTGTTTCTTTTCCTTTTCAGAAATTTTTATTGAAATATAGTTGATTTACAATGTTGTGTTAGTTTTAGGTGTACAGCAAAGTGATACAATTATACATATATGTATATCCTTTTTTTTTACATTTTCTTCTATTATAGGTTATTACAAGATATTGAGTAGAGTTCCCTGTGCTATACAATAGGTCCTTATCAGTTATCTATTTTATATACAGTAGTGTGTATCTGTTCATTCCAAACTCCTAATTTATTCCTCTCCCCTTCCCCTTTGCTAACCATAAGTTTGTTTTCTATGTCTGTGAGTCTGTTTGTGTTTTGTAAATAAGCTCATTTGCATCATTTTTGTACATTCCACCTATAAGCAATATCATATAATATTTGTCTTTCACTGTCTGACTTACTTCCCTTAGTATGATAATTTCTAAGTCATCCATGTTGCTGCAAATGACATTATTTCATTTTTTTATGACTGAGTAGTATTCCATTGTATATATGTACCACATCTTCTTTATCCATTCATCTGTCAATGGACATTTAGGTTGTTTTCATGTCTTGGCTATTGTAAATAGTGCTGCTGTGAACGTTGGGGTGCATGGATCTTTTCAAAGTCCTATTAGGTTTTGATGTTTTACTGGTAAAACTGTTTTAAAATTAAGCCAATTTAGTATTCCCTGCTACTGGATCCCTTCCATAAAGCAGAATTTGTAATTTGTGATAGACAACTAAATATTCATATTTATGGTGGAGGGTAAAAAAATCTCCAGATTTTCTCTCTACAGAAAAATACTCTTGAACATAAGGACTTTTTCCATATACTTTACAGGGGCTAACTGACAGATCCACACAAAGACATCTTTCATAAAAGCAGACAGAATTGGGTGTAAATTCTATGGCAACATTTTCTAAGCTCCAACAAGCTCATATGCAATAAGGGACCACCATTACCCCTCCTTGTATCATAAAGAAGACTAAATAAAATCGCAAAATAAAATTACCTACAATTATTTAAACATTATTTTTTAAATTCTTCTTTACCTCATTCATGTTTTCATTGCAAGAATGTAATCCCTTATTCCCATTCAAAGGCCTTGTCTCTCTCTCTCTCTCTCAAACTGTACCGCAATTTCATTAAACTCTAGTGCTTGGTAATGAAGGATGAATATTTATTTTAGCTCTGTTATGTAAATTCCCTGCTATCTCCAACTCCAGATATCCGGGTGATGAGACATTAAGTAATGTTGAATCAGGTGAGGATATATAAATTATCAAACTACTTCCAGCAGGTAAATTTTGTCACTTTTTTTTTTCATGTAAAAAATAATTGTAATGGGAAAAAGTCAACCTGAAAAGGCTAGATACTCTATGAATCCAATTCTGAGACATCCTGGAAAAGGGAAAACTATGGAGGCAGTAAAATGACCAGTGGTCAGTGGGGAGGGAGGGATGGATGAATGGATGGACGAGAGGGAATTTGGGGGCAGTTAAACTCCTCTGTATGACACCATAATGATGGCTACATTGTCCAAACCCATGGAAAGTACACCACCAAGAGTGAACCCTAATGTCGACTATGGACTTTGGGTGATGACGATGTGTCCATGGAGGTTCATCGCTCATAAAGAATGGGCTTCCCTGGTGGCGCAGTGGTTGAGGGTCAGCCTGCCGATGCAGGGGACACGGGTTCGTGCCCCGGTCCGGGAAGATCCCACATGCTGCGGAGTGGCTGGGCCTGTGAGCCATGGCCGCTGAGCCTGCACGTCCGGAGCCTGTGCTCCGCAATGGGAGAGGCCACAACAGTGGGAGGCCCACATACCGCAAAAAAAAAAAAAAAAAAAAAAAAAAAGTACAATTTTAAGCCAGTCAATGTAGCTCATCATTTTTTGAGTTATGTTACATATTGTATATTCTGCTTCTTCCCAAATGAAGAGATCAGTAGCATGGAATAGGGTTGTTTTTATAGCAGCTGCCAAGGTAAATCAGGAAAAATTGGACATAGGTGTTATTTTATGTGAAAAACACAAATATATATGTTCATCACAACCTTAAGTATGGGGAATAAATTTCCTACCATTTATCAACTAACAGGTAGAAATTTGTATCCTAATTCTACAGATGAAGAAACATGGACCTGATGTGATTAAATATTTGTTGAAGGAATACATAGGTAAGAAATGGGGAGACCAGATTTTGAAGCCAGATCTGCTCACTCGAACCAATTCACATGCTGCCTTGAAAGTAGAACTTTCCAACAGTTGGACCTACTTAGGAGTATAAGATTCTGCCTCAGGATGTAGTAATTCCTATATTCCAGATTCACTAGAAACAGAAAACAAAACAAAACAAAATAGAATAAACCAAAAAAAAATTTTTTTCCCTATCATTCCTTCATTTTATAGCTGCAGAATTAAATGGCTTATTAAGGGTGAAGCAGCTAGCTAATGTCGGGGCCAGACATGAAACTGAAATTGTTGGCCCTCAGATGCTAATTTTCCATGAACTAGGTATTTACATTTTAAATGTTATGTATCTGAATTAGTGTTTGCTATGAAAGAGTGTATTTATAAATTCAGAAATTCCATCTATCAAACTTCTGGAATTTGTTTTTTGAATTTTGACAACTATAGACAATCTTAACATTTGTAATCCACATCAATATTATAATTTGTATTACATTGACTGTATTTTTGTGTAATTATACTAAAACAACCTTCATAATATATTCATGGAATACAAGATGGACAGGGTAAACTAGGGATCCTTTAATCATTAGTAAATGATGATATAATGTAGAGAATAATATTAGAATGCAGGTACTTAAAAAAAAACCCAAAAAACTAGGATAAGTCTTAGGAAATCAACATAGCAAACTCATTTTCAGGGTGCAAATGGTCAAACAGTTGTACCATAATAAAAATATATATTTACTTGTCCACACACTTGTATTTCAAGATACAGGGTGAAGTGCCCCGGGAGCCAATGATGTCTTATTAGCAAGAATTGCATACAATTAACTAGAAAATAAGCCAGGGTCTTCTGGAAACTACAGAGGATATGTTACCTTTAAATTCAAATTAAGCAGCAACGCCTAGAATGCAGATCAGAGAAGATGTTCAGGCAACTGAGCTGAACCATGGGAAAGAGAAGGATGTTTATGATGGGTCATAAGAAAATGTCTTGCTTGTAACAGGTTGGCTATCAGATATACGGTGCCAAAAATGTGAAATTTGAGTAAAACCTCTGTTCACCAGTAAGGATAGACCATCTTAACATAGCTGTTAATATTTTGAGAAATTACAAAGATACCTTATTGTATGTATATAATATATATATATATACACACACATAGTATCTATAATATGTATATAATATGTGTATATGTATAATGTGTATATGCATATATGCACAGTGTATATACATATGTGTATATATATACACACTGAATATATAATGTGTATAATCAGTGTACATACTGTATATACGTATATATAATCTGTTTACATATAAAATCTGTATAATCTCTATATGATATAAATATAATCTCTATATAAAATCTTTATAGTATATAAGTGTATTTATAAGCATATGTGTGTATATATATATATACCTATATATAATGTATAATCAGGTTGTGTTTATAGAGAAGCATAATAAATCTCTTTCAGAAACATAATAATCCAAACTATTGGGCCACAGAAAGAATGAGTGGAGTTTCTGTGTCCAAAGCCAGACACAGAATTACTTGGACATCCCTCCCAGATGCAAGTTATAGGACGATCTCACACGGGCTTTTTAGGTTGTCCCATAATTATGACCCATAAAAGCTATCCAAGAAAGTCTTTGGGATTCACAGTCACATTAAATTAATGGATGAGTAATTGATATTGTTCTTATCACGAGACTCTTTTCTCTTTAATTGGTTTAAAAGAAATTCCATTAAGAGAATTCCTGTGTCCAATAATTATACTGTCAGTTTTATTTTTAAAAAGTTAAGGCAAATGGACTATTTTATGATTTCTGCCAAATGTGCTAATGTGGCCATTTTAGAAGTGTTCATTGCAGCTAAATGTTGTTGCCATTTATGACAGGAACTGCAGATGTAAAATTATGTTATTGGAAACACACTTTTATTTACATATTGAGGCGTGAGGAAGATTAGCTATGATTGGTCTCCCAAAAGGTCATGTTACTATGTAGGATGAGTAGGGAAGATAGAAAAATGGTGTTATGTATTTTTCATCTTTTGTTTGTTAGCCTCATATTGTTTGTAAGTCGATGGTCCTTCTCCAACTTATATCCTGCACAGCTAAGTGGATTGAGGCCATAAGAGACTAAGTACCAATGGCTGACATGCAAGCACCTGTTCTTATCTAATATTCTAAAGTATTTCTACTAGGTCTTCGGGATCAGAGTAAAAAATGCCATTTCTTTAGACTCATTCTTGCAGCATAAACAAAGATCGTTTGCCAAGTACATGTGATTCCCCTTAAGGATGGTGACTGTTCGTAAGAAGGCCAACTCTCGGAAATAATAGTTGTACGGACCAGTTATCTCTGAATTAGCCTTGAACGGGGGGTCTCAGCACATTCACAGCTCAAAAAAGTTAATTTGATGGTTGGAATTGGATCAGTGTTTGTTAATGCTGTCCTCAAAGAGAAGACCAAATTCTTTTATCCCTAGGCACTCAAATTTAGGGTCTTAGGTAAAAACAATGCAGAATAATTTCTTCCGTGTCGTGCCCCTAAAGGACTTGAGGAGGCATTGTGTCTTCATGGATGTTTTCTTTCTACATCATGGTTGCTAAATAACAGTCACTTCCAGTCTCCATGCGTCACCTTGAGATGATGGGATAGGTACACTCCTCTCCAGGATGGTTCCAGACTCCCACAGACAACCAGCTTTGGAGATCCCAGCTAGCCATTGAGTGTGGTGGGAGTGGACAAATGACATCTGTTTTCATTTGGGGGTGTGATGGCTTACCTCCTGTGTCAAGTTGACTGGGCCATGGGGTTGCCCAGGTGTTGGTTTAAACATTCTTTCTGGGTGTAGTAGTGAGAGTGTTTCTGGAAGAGATTCACATTTGAGTCAAGCACATGATTACCCTGCTTAATGTGGCTGGGTACGACCCAATTCACAGAGAGCCTGAACAGAACAAAAAGAGCAAGGGTGGATTCATTCTCCCTGCCTGACTCTCTTTGAACTGGTTTTCAATCCTTTCCTGCCTTTGCACTTGAACTTGGACTGCAAATACACACCGTCAGGTCTCCTGGGTCTATAGCTTGCCAACCACAGATTTTGAGGCTTGTCAGCCTCCAAAATCATGAGTCAATTCCATAGAATAAGTAGAGACAGAGACAGATGTAGATAGATAGATAGATACGTAGATACATACATAGATGAATAGATAGATAAATGGATAGATACATAGATAGATAGATACATACATACATACATACGTAGATAAATGGATAGATATGTATATACATAGATAGATAGATCCCTACATACATACATAAATGAATAGATAGATAAATGGATCGATAGATACATAGATACATAGACAGACATAGATATACAGTTTTCTCCTACTGATTCTCTTTCTCTGTGGAACCCTGACTCCTCTGACTAATACAAGGGGGGACTTTAGGGTCAAGATTTCTTAACCTAAAAAATGAAATATCACATATAATCATTTAACATTTTGGAAACCTTCAGGGTCAGTTGTGGTTGACCCAAGGATTGTGAGGTCTGTTCTGATATTTTAGTGCTCACGGCCTAGGTATGCTAGCCATTTTGAGGATACAGGAGAGTTCTGTTCAAAGAACTGTCCCTTTTCCCTCATGACTTTCAGATATCCTCCCAGACATACATGTAAGTGGAAAAAAAAAAGATTTTGTATGTATACAGATTATATATAGAGAGTATATATACTGATTATACATATATATACACTGTATATACATATATATTATACAGATAAACACACTGTATATATACATATACAGTGTGTGTATATATGTATATATACATTCTATATATATAGTGTGTGTACAGATATATGTACAGTGTGTATATATATACACATATATTACACACACACACATATATATATGTATATACACACACACACACATGCAGTGTATATATATATTGCTTTCTCTGAGTCCAGAAACTAATTAAACCCCATTTTACATATGAATACAAATAATGTTTCAAATTGTTCTTATACACACTGAGTTTTCAAGGAAGACATTTAACTGTGTAAATTCAGGGAAAATGATGTTTTGTTTTCTTTTAAAGGCTTTTCCTTGGAAAACCTTTCTTTCAAGACAAACTACGAGCAAATTCTACCCAGGCTGCAAGTATAAATTCTATTGGAAGTAACAGTTTTTTCTCTACCACTAAGATGCTAAGGAAACTAATGCTGAGTTTCCTGATGACCATTCAAAACTAATTTGAATCCTGGTACCTATTCTGCATTTTATTTTATTTTTTTATTTTATTTTATTTTTTTATTTTTTTTGCGGTATGCGGGCCTCTCACTGTTGTGGCCTCCCCCGTTGCGGAGCACAGGCTCCGGACGCGCAGGCTCCGGACGCGCAGGCTCAGCGGCCATGGCTCACGGGCCCAGCTGCTCCACGGCATATGGGATCCTCCCAGACCGGGGCACGAACCCGTATCCCCTGCATCGGCAGGCGGACTCTCAACCACTTGCGCCACCAGGGAGGCCCCTATTCTGCATTTTAAATACAATCCTGCTTGGTAGATAAAGGTGAATGTTTGACTGGTATTATGTGTCACCCATTTTATTTTCCCTTAGCATGGGGGAAAACAAGCAGGGAGACTGTTCCTTCACTGAAAATAATTTAGGAAAAGAGAGAAGCTTGATGATAACAAGATTATTTTTTTCTTCATTTTTGTTTTATTTCTGCTCTATCTGCTCTGCTACCTTCACACACCAAATGTTTGCATTCTCTGTTGTTTCTATTAAGTTTTTCTATTTTGGAAATTCAAATACTCTATAATCGTTGACGATTATACAGTGTTCCCTCCCAGAGAAAAGGATGATAGTGCAACTCAGGATACTCAGACTTCCACAGTCTGTCCCTTGCTTAAAACTTCCCTGGCTTGAATCAGAATCGGAATCAGACAAGTTTTGCAGACATGGCGGGGGCTTGACCCCATAGATGAATATCCTACATTCACTCATGCAATTTCAGGAAGGCTACTCTCTGTAGAAGTGGCCTTAAATCAACCTATGAATCATGAATTGCTCCAAATGCATCTTTCAAAAAACAAACAAAAAAGATAGAACGTCCTTTTAAAACAGTTGTTCTGACTAGTCTCGGTGAGGTCAAAACAGTTCCAGACCCTTAGTCGCTGTATGTACCCATCTTGAATAAATTGCTAGAAAATGGCGCTGAAAGCAGAATTGCCTTAACATAGTCACAGAGCCTTCCTGTGAAAGGTGAACAGGTGAAAAGCACATGACAGAGATACGGTAGAATGCGTTTAGGCCTGGAAAGATGGGAGGGAAATGAGACCAATTGAGCAGCGCGCAAAATAACTTCCTGTCCTGTATATTTCCATGGCCCATCATCTTGTTAACACAGTCAAAGGATGCAGAGATGATTTCCACAAAACGCGCCCAAAGAACTGTGGTTCTAGGCTCTAGAATACCTGGAGAACCTTTCTGCATGGGTCCTATTTCTAATAATTGGGCGAACACCCACCTCTGAACTGCCTGGGAGATCTCTCCCATGTAACAGGATACGACCCGCGTTGTCACAGATCCCAGGCTGTCGAGCTGATCTGCTTTCCTCTGGACTTTGGGGAAGTTTCGGTGGGTGCCAGAGGGCTTCAGAGAAACCAAGAAAGAGCTCATCTGGTTAAAGCAAAGTCAGGACAGTGCTGTGGCCTGAACCACTCAGTACGGTTGGGGAGAAACACGTCCGATGGCAGAGAAAGGAAGTAGATGGCGTGTGGTCCTGTGGACAGAAAATCTCATCCACCCTGTGGTATTATTATTACCTATTAACATCATGTCTGCGTTATTTCAGTTTTTTTTTTTTTTTTTTTTTTTTTCTGGTACGTGGGCCTCTCACTGTTGTGGCCTCTCCCGTTGCGGAGCACAGGCTCCGGACGCGCAGGCTCAGCGGCCACGGCTCACGGGCCCAGCCGCTCTGCGGCATGTGGGATCTTCCCGGACCGGGGCACGAACCCGTGTCCCCTGCATCGGCAGGCGGACCCTCAACCACTGCGCCACCAGGGAAGCCCTATTTCAGTTTTTAAAATTCTGATAAAAAACAATGCCGGTGTAAGAGGAAAAGACATTTAAAGTACTTGGAAATCAGAAGATGATTGTCAGGCACATGAATTTTAACAACAGGAAGAGTAAATTAAATCCCCTGTTTCTTGTACTTTGGATGAACAAGTTTTCCAGGTTGGGAATCATCAATAAAACATCGCCTGCAGTATTGCCAAGCCGACCTACTGCTGTTTTCTTCCTTCTTTAGTGATTGAGGGAAGAGTAATATTCATAAAATGTAGATGATTTAGAACGAACCCCACCGACTCATCCAATACCAGTTAGGTATTGACTTCCTACTCAGCGCTGGGCAGTGTTGGAAACCCTGTGGATTTAGTGAGAAATGAAACCAGCGTGGAGCGTATGTTAGCTTTATTGATTCGGAGCCAGCTGGGAGGCCTAGACGTCAAAGGAAGAGTCAGGAGTTTGGTCTTAAACATACCGTTTCACTGATTGGCGAAAAGTTGAATCTACCCTTGCCGTGCAAGTCCTGCATTGAGGACAAGAGCATGATTTTGGACAGTGAGAATATTGACAGCATGAAAAAAGCATGCCCCTCTTTCATGTTGGAATCCCACTGGGAACGCCTTCTGCATTTTTAAAATTAAATATCATCCAGTGTTCTCTCTTGCCATCCACTTGGGGACCTTTTTATTTTCGCATATGGATCTATCTATCTGTCTACCTACCTATCTATCTACCTACCTATCCATTCATCATATCTGTCTATCTATCCATCCATCATATCTATCTACACAAATATATATGTATATATACACACAAATATATATGTTTTAATTGTGACATCATACACATAATATCAATTTTACCATGTTAACCATTTGAAAGAGTACAAGGCAGTGGCATTTAGTGCATTCACCATATTGTGCCAACATCACCTCTGTCTAGTCCTCGAACTTCTTCATTACCCCAAAATGAGACCCTGTACCTATTAGCACTAGACCCCCTACCCTCCTTCCCCCACCCCTGGAGCCACTACTCAGCTTTCAGCCTCTAAGAATTTACCTGTTCTGGACATCTTCTATAAGTGGAATCATATACTCTGTGACCCTTTTTGCATCTAGCATCATGTTTTCAAGGTCCATCTATGTTTTAGCATGTAGCAGAACTTTGTTCTTTTATGTGGCAATATAATTTTGACACAAACATATAGATACGGCGGAAGGAGTAACACTTGGGGTATCCAACCATTCTCAAAGGAACCCGAGTCCTGGGAAACCCAAAGCTGGGTGTCTGCATCCTCTTGTCAAACCTTCCAAAGAAATTCCAGCCAACCTCCCCTGACTCATCTCCGTGTCCTGTTTGCTTTCTGCATGGTGATCTTGTTTCAGATTTATTAAAGGCCTGAGAAGATTAAGTGTCAGTTAATGGAACTGTTCCCTTTGGTTCACCCCAGCTTCCTAGAGAATTTCCTCTTATTGAATAACTTAGTACTGTCAAGTGTAGCTAACTCACCAGCTATTACTTTAAGCAGAAAATACGGAGCCGCCATCTCTGGTGGAATCAGCATTTTAATTAGCAAGCCCTCCATGGAGAACCAACAATGCATTTTCCTCACTTAGGGAGACAGTGGATGAATAACCCTCCTAGAAACATCCCCAAGCCAGATGGGCATACTCGGAGTGTTTAGGAAATATCTTGAGGCTGCTTTTTAATTAGCTTCTGAAACCCCACAAACAAGGTCACAGTAGTTGCATTTCACTTACTTTGTAAGGAGGGCGGGTCTGTTTAAAATGCAAAAACAGTGCATGTCTCAGGACAGGACAGCAGCTTAACAGAACCTCCTCAATGTGTATCTTCAAATAGATGACATCACTCATCTTGTTTTCTCCTGTCAGACGCAACCCCTCTCTGTGGTCCAGCTGCATAATATTTTTACTCTTTCTCTGAATGCTGGACTAATCACTCCAGTCAGTACAGTACAAGTCATTGCTACAATGAGAACTGGCAGGGCAGGCTGGTGGGGCAAGATTCAATTTTAAAACTTGATGCTCGGACATAATGTCCTTGATCTGTGGCAATTGCTTGAAAATATAAATACGCTTATAAATAAATATCCAGGGAATATTGGCATCTTGTTTTTTCCTCTTTAAACACACTGGCAGCCACATATATTTAATTGAAAGCATAACAGTTTAAAGATGTAAAATTATGCCTTAGAGATTATTTTATTTAACTATGCTTTAGATGAGACAACTGATCCCCACCGATATCTAGAAATGTGTCCAAGGTCTTATGACAAGAAGTTTTTCATTGCCATGTGGAACTCAAAACACGGACTTTCAATTCAGAACTTTTATCACTAATATTTGGAAAAACAAAAAAAGAGAAGGGGGAGGTGGGGTAATTAGGTGTGAATTTTTTTGTAAGAGGGTAAGGGATGCAAGAAAATGCTTGGGAAGTTCTAGTTTCAAATCTGTGCTTTACAGTCCAGAATTAATGTTCACATCCATCCCCAGTGCTTCTATGATCTTTGTGTTTCTCAGTCACAGTCTGGAGGTGAACATAATGTGGAAACGTTTGCACTCTGGGTTACAGAAAGAAGTGAAACCGAGTCCCGCGAACACTGAGTTCCCTGACCGAGTTTATGATTAACCTCTTTATCCAATACTCTATTCCCTTTCTTGACCTACCCTTGTTCCACTCGGGGTTGAGAACTATCGAAGAACAGGGGGGGATTGAAACCAAGCAGAACCCTGCGGGGAACCTCCCTGGTACAAAAACCCCCTCCGTGTTCCCTGTTTTCTTGTTCATAGAAAACAAAAAGGCTTTCTTGTCCTAGGCTTTCCCCACTTTCCAAAGAGCAGACTCAAGCAGTTAAGGCTTAGAGTTATAGAGTCACAGCTCTTATAGTTCCTCCTCAAGGGCTAGAGATAATAATCTGATGCATATCTCTGAGTACTTCTGCAGAAACTAAGACCCCTACCCCCTGTGGAGGATGGTGACCACCTGCTGGCCACCAGCATGTAGACCCCAGGCTAGTTGGAACCTGAAGGTTGATGATTAAAATTCCCAAAACATCACCCTGTTACCTCACCACCAACCAGTCGAAAGAAAGTCATGCCCACTGACACCCTCCCCCCAAATGTTGCCTTTCAAAACCCTTCCCTGAAAGCCTCAAGGAGTTAGGGTCTTTGGAGCCTCATTTGACACCCTGCAAATAAACCCTTCCTTTGATGTAAACCCCTGCTGTCAGAGTTTGGCTTTCTGCACCGTGGGCACACAAGTCCTTGCCTGGTAACACAATCAATTGTTAGCTTCTCTTTTAAGTGAATTTTTACTGTGACATATAACAGGGGCTCCAAAAGTGCATAAAACACAAATGTAGACCTCAGCGGTATCTTAACAGAGTGGGCACCTAAGTAAAGAAATAACACCTTAACAGCACCCCTGGCTTCACAAACATCAACTCTTCCATTCCCTCCAAAAATAACAGTATCCTGAGTGTTATGGCCATTGCTAGCCGCGGCGGTAGACCTTTGGGTCATATACAGGTTGAGGTTATGAAAAATAAGAAACGTGCAATGGATACAGTGTAGAAATCATTCCCGCATTTCAACTGGGTCTACACCCATGGATGGAGTCTCTGGTACATAGATAGATGAGATAATGCAAGATTGTTTTTCGAAGTTGGGTACGAGTTGACTTTTCACCATCAGTCTTTGGAAGTTTCTTTTTCCCCCATGTCTTCGTCGACAGCACTCAGTATTGTCAAACTGTTTTTCTTTAGCCGGAGGGTATTTTGATGTACATCATGGGTGTTACAACATGTATTTTCTTGGGCACAGTGGACTGGCTACCATTTTGTATGTGGATTGGTTATTCGAATACGGTGTTCTTGTTTGTGAGGCTCTTGATGAGGTCTTGGACATTTGTCCTATTCCTGTGTCTTTTTCCTTCTTGGCTCCGAGGCGGTATTTAGAAGCTCTTGGTGGTTGCATATGTTGCAGCGTCCTTACCTGATGGCATGGCTGAGCTTCCTGCCCTTTGTGTTCACACTGCATGAGGAGCAGTTCGGAAACATAACGTCCTTGATTTACCAACATTTTTCTAATATTTAGGCCTTGTGTGTATCTTGCTTTAAAATCTCACTTTACGGTGAGCTCCTAAAAATATTCCATAATATTATTTTGTAGATCAGCGCCGGTTACTTCCCCTTTCTGAGATGATGGAAATGTTCTGATGGTTGCCGTCCAGTGCTGGCTGTGAGCACATAGATGGGGTAGTCTCACTGAGAAACTGAATTTAAACTTTAATTTGGTTAGTTACATTTGAATTGGCCTCTGTGGCTACTGGGTGTCTTACTGAATAGTGAAGTTGTAGATGCTTTATGGGTTTACATTTCTCATTCACAGCGTTTCCATTGTTAAACCATCATTTATTCGTATAAAATGCGTCTACTTCTGACCTCCCCATTCCGTTCCCTTGGTTTATTTTCTGATTTTTGCACACTGTTTGAATGACAATTTAATATCTCTTTATGTCCAGTAAGACAGCTAACACTCTTGCAGGGAACTCCTAAAACCCTTGGAATTTCCTGAGGGATAAGAGTTTCCTTGTAATTCATGGCAAGCCCTTTCCAAGGACACCTGTGTTTATGCTAATGAATTTATGCTAACAGGTGATGGCTAGAGGGGCCCAGGATGGCTTCAGGATGAGGGCCGGTTGCCCTAAAGGCCGCCTGGGAGATGTGAGGGTTGGAACTTTGAGCTTCGCCTTCTGACTTCCACAGAGGAGAGGCCTGAGATTGACTTCGATGACCAAGGACTAAGGATGTGATCAGTTATACCTATGTAATGCAACCTCCATAAAATCCCATAAATAAGAGGATTTGGAGAGCTTGAAGTGGGTGAACCCAAGGAAATGCTGGGAGGGTGGTATGCCTGAGTAGGGGTTGTGGATACCCTCAAATTTATATCTAGTTGATCCAAAGTACAGGTGGCCCCAGAGACTTACACCTGGTATCTGAAACGGGGGCATTGCTGTGTGACTGAACCCATCGCCTGAGGGGTCTGTGTTACAGCTGGGGGTTACCTTTAGATTCAGAGAATTTGTCCTTGGTGTAGAAAACACCACCGTACTCCCCGAGTTCTCCTCTTCAAGACAAAGTCCGGCTAGTCTTTGTTAATTGCAGTTAAATAGAAATTGTAGGTTTAGTTGACCAGATTCCCTAATAACCTGTTGGATGTTTGGCCATGGGGATAGATGGGTTGGTGGGAAATTCAAACCTGTACAATACTGATTCTTTTAACCAATAAAAAGTTTAGGAACCTTCATTCCTTTAGGCCTTTCTTATTTTCTCTTATGATTGTTTTAATTTGCTTTTGTGAGGACTTCATCCAGTGTATTCTGTTTACATTCGTTATAGGTAATTATTACAGTCATGCTATGGTAAATGGTATTTTCTTTCAATTTTTTTCCCTTTTCTTTCTCTTAGGTAAAAATTCAGTAAGTTGTGTGAGTGTTGATTTTGAGCCTAACACTGCTGCTAAACTTATGTATTAATTATATTACTATATCCCTAGCTGCTTTTGGAGTTCTAGTTTATATCACATATTTTTTCCTTGCCTAATCACCCAGGAAATAATCTCTAGAAGAATGCTGAATAGAATACGTTTTTTGCATGCCTATCTTGTTCCTTATTCAAGGAGAAAGTTTCCAGTATTTCCCGAATAATTAGGAGCTTTGCTATAGGTATTTTAAAAATATGTGCTACTTATGAATTCATAAAAAGCAGACTAGAAATATAATAACATTATTTATCAGGGATTGATACAGAATTTTAAATTATGATTTTTTACCTCTATTAAACTAAAGTGGTGAATTATTTTGATTGATAATGAATGATAACCTAAATTAGAATTCCATATTATGGTATATTTTCTAGAAAATGTTTTGCATAGAATTTGATCAATTATGGTATTGGAAAATTGTGGCCTGTAATTTTCCTTTTTAATGCTGTCCTTTGATGGGTTTGGTATCAAAATTAAGCTGGATAATGAAGAAGTTTTAGGAAATCTACTCTTTTGCTGTTACCTGGCAGCATGTGCTCAAACAGGTTATTCTACCCTGATATTTCATTATGAAAAATTTAAAACATGCAGCAAATTGAAATATTTCTACAGTAAATACCTATATACTCCACCTGGTTTAAACCACTAACATTTTTGTTTTTTCACATCACATGTCTGTCTGTCTTTGTATCTGTCATTTGTCTATCTATATACTAACATCTGTCTATGTATCTATCTGTGAATCTTTGTATCTATCATCTGTGTATCCATCCATATACCTATCTTCTATCTAGCTATATCTGTATCTATTTATCTATATATCATCTATCTACCTATGTATCCATGTATTTATCTATCATCTGTCAGTGTATCTATTTCATATCTAACTATATTCATCTCTCTAAGCAATCTTAAGCTGTACATACAATATATAATGTATTTAATGCATATATAATTTATAGCATATAATATTTAAAGTATAATTCATAGCATATGGCATACAGCATAATATATAAATTTATCCCAGGTTCTCTGGAGACCACCTACTCATTTTCTTTATGATGACTTTTGATGATCAGATTTTTTTTTTAACTTTGATGAAGTCTAAATTGTTCACCTTTTTCTTATATGGTTATTGTTTTCTGTAACCTATGACATGTGCTTTTTCCCAGTGCATGGAGGTCATCTCCTTTGTTTTATCTTTTATGTTCAGGTCTATAATACACCTCAAATTAATTTTTAAAAACTTCTGTTTGCAGTGTGAGGCAGGAGTTAAGGTTCATTAATTCCATAAAGATAACTTGTTATTCCAGCATCATTCGTGGAACAAAACCCACCCTGCCTTCAGTGGATTACTTTGGTGCCTTAGACAAAAGCCAAATGGGTATAGAGTTCTGTTTCTGAGTTCTGTAATCTGTTCTGTTGATCTAGTGACTGGTTGGTCTTTAATGCTGATACCAAATTGCTTGATATCTGCTGATCTGTAGTAGTTCTAGAGGTCATTGGGTCTAAGTTCTGCACTTTTTTTTCTTTCAAGTGTCTTTGGATAGTCTAGGTCCTTTGACTTTACAAATAAAATTTAAAATCAGCTTGCTGGCTTCTGCCCATAAACTGCTGATTTTTTATTGGGGTTACATTGAATCTTTAGGTTATTAAGAGAAACTGTCACACTGACCCTCTGCATAGTCTGGTTGGCCAAGATAAGACATGTGACCATGTCAGGCATTAATGGGATGAGAGAGTATACACCTCAGCAGCAGGTTTTTTTTTTTTTTTTTAAACATTGATATTTTTTAATTGTTTAATTTTTAAATTATTTTTTATCATTTAAAAATTTAAGTATAGTTGATTTACAATGTTGTGTTAATTTCTGCTGTACAGCAAACTGATTCCATAACACATATATATGTATACATGTACATTCTTTTTCCATTGTGATTTATCATAGGATGTTGAATATAGCTCCCTGTGCTATACAGTAGGACCTTGTTGTTTATCCATTCTATATACAATAGTTTGCATCTACCAAACCCAAACTCCCAGTCCATCCCTGTCCTCCCCGACTCCTTGGCAACCACAAGTCTAATCTCTATGTCCAGCAGCAGGTTTTATTTTGAGGTTCCATGAAGATTAATTATATGTGTTCACTTGCCAGGCGTCTTGGGTTGACATTGACATCTATACTGATGGACTTTAAGAAAAGCAGATTGCCCTACATAATGTGGGTGGGCCGTGTGTAATCAGCTGAAGGCCTGCATAGAACAAAAAGATGGGCCTCCCCAAGCAGGAGGGAATTGTCCAGCAGATGGCCTTTGGACGACATCTGCACCATTGGCCTTTGGGTGTCAAGCCCACTGGACCACCCTACAGATTTTGCCATCCTATATCATCAGATGAGCCAATGCCTCATAATAAATCTGTCTATCTATCTACCTATCTACCTATCTATCTATCTATATACACACGTATTATTGGTTCTGTTTCTCTGGAAAACTGACTAGTACATGTGGGAAGGCATGACTGTTTCCTTATCCATAATTTAAGTGACCACAATTACTATACGTACCACTATCATATCAATCCCTTCAATATATACTGTCACTATGATAAACCCTTAACAATCTTCCTTTCTAAAAAAATACGTAAGAGAATGTTCATAATATGATGTCTAAAGTCAACTTTGTGTCTTCTCAATCTTTTTATTTAATTCTCTTTCATTCGCCTACATGAACTTTCCCAATTGGATCACACATTTATGGTCTTTGAGCAATTTCCTATTGCCATTCACAGGACCCATGTTAGGCCTGAATTCTGCCCCCGTTTTATCTGTTAGCAAACTTGACCTTCACAAAGGTCTGGCACTGCTGTTATGACATGTGTCAACATCCTTTGTACCACCAGGATGTGAATGAATGATCCTGAAACTCATACTCTCATGGATTATTTCCTATCATCACTAAAAGGAATCTTCTGAGTGTCTGTGGCATCCCAGAGGGAAAAAAAAAATTTTTTTTTTGCTTTAGTACAGGCATGAATTATTAAACATGCCAACAGCAGGATATATTTAAAATTCTTTCTACTGGTTTTGAAAAATTTCATCAATTATGGAATAAGCCATATTGAGCAGGTAAAGTGTTTAAAATATCTTATTGCTTCAGTTGAATAATATTGATCCAGTGTCAAGATCTTAAGCATTGCATTGCTATGGAGGCATTATGTTTAACGTAATATTCAGTGTAAGTCAAAGGCTATTTTTCATGTAGGTATGAAAAACGAAACTCAAACTAGTGAAGAAAAATTTTTTTTAAATGGGAGAAAGTTAGAAAGTTAGAAATTTCAAGAACAATGCTGGTTATCCATTAAAATGGACAAGAATCTTTCATGTTGCCACTCTGCTTTCATTTGTATCATCTTCATGAATCATCGAGTCCTTTCCTGGGGAGCGGAGACAAATTGTTCAGAAGGAGCTCACAGAGAAGCAGATCCAGTGGGTGGAGATTTTCTTTCTCCATTTTCTCAGTAAAATGCTTAGGATTGGGCTTCCCTGGTGGCACAGTGGTTGAGAGTCCGCCTGCCGATGCAGGGGACACGGGTTTGTGCCCCGGTCTGGGAAGATCCCACATGCCGCGGAGCGGCTGGGCCCATGAGCCATGGCCGCTGAGCCCGCGCGTCCAGAGCCTGTGCTCCTCAACGGGAGAGGCCACAGCAGTGAGAGGCCCGTGTATCGCCAAAAAAAAAAAAAAAAAAAAAATGCTTAGGATTCGCTCTTGGATGAATTTGAACCACCTTCACCTCTAAACTTGTTAGTGATGGGATGGAATGTGGTGTTGCTTCCATGGGATATGGACAGCCTCAAGATCTTTTAAGTAGGATCAGCTCTACGAAAAAGGTCAGATACTGAGACTGAACCCCCATGTTCACAGCAGCACTATTCACAATGACCAAGACAGGGAAGCAACCTAAATGTCCATCGACAGATGAATGGTTAAAGAAGATGTGGTACATATACACAATGGAATACTACTCAGCCATACAAGAGGATGAAATAATGCCATTTGCAGCAACATGAATGGACCATACTAAGTAAAGTAAGTCAGACAGAGAAAGACAAATACCATATGATACCTCTTATATGTGGAATCTAAAAAATAGTACAAATGAATCCGTGTACAAAACAGAAATAGACTCACAGACATAGAAAACGATCTTATGGTTACCAAAGGGGAAAGAGGGGGGCAGGATAAATTAGGAGTTTGGGATTAACATATACACAGTACTATATATAAAATAGATAACCAACAAGGACGTACTGTATAGCACAGGGAACTATACTCAACATCTTATAATAACCTATAATGGAAAAGAATCTGAAAAAAGAATATATATATATATATATATACACCTATATATACATGGAAGATATGTAATCACTTCGCTGTACACCAGAAACTAACACAACATTGTAAAGCAACCATACTTCAATTACAAAAAAAAAAAAAAAGAGAGATGGAGCATGTATCAAAAGGAAACTCAAGTAGTTTTGCTGGAAGTCGAGATGTTGAATAAATGAAGGCAGTAGCCATCTAATTATAAGTGACAAAATCCATGTGATGACTACCAAACATTTTTGAAGTATTCATACATGTAAAATTATATATGACATATATAACATGCATAAAAACTAGTGAAAATGAACCATGTTATATCTAAAATCAAAATGGAGCCTCAGACTCTGATCAGTATTTGTAGGGCACCTCCAGAAACATATCCCTTTGTTGCCTATTAAGGTGATGGATTTTTGCTGATTGTCTCTTTGTTCTCGGGTATATGTATATATCCTTAAACACTATATTCTTAGGTTTGCTATGGGTTTGTATTTTGTATACATTCACATTAACTGTGTAGAAACTTATGCTAACTGCGTTTCTTACTCAACATTATGCTTACAAATGCAGTTTCATGTAATAGCGATTAAGTGAACTTCACCAACATATAACATTCCAAAATAGGAACAGAACAAGCTTTTTCTGTTCTCTTGTGTTTGAACATCTTCCTTGTTTTATTTTCCTGAAAAATTGTTTTTTAAATGAGTGCTGATTTGAGGATTCTTTTCCAGACCTCCTACTGAATTTTTAAAGAATCTGGTCCTGGGTATTATGCTTCGGAGTGGAAGTGCTGGGTCCCAGTAAATACACTTTACAATCCGTATATCCTGAAGGTGTTTTGATGCCACTCTTCCATGTCCTGTCAAACACCTGCTTTCATGGGGCAGTTTGATTTCTTTCCAGTCTGTTGGTGGAAACATATGTCTTATTGTAGTTTTTATTTGCTATTCCTCATGTTGAAGATAGTAAATTTTTCATATATTGTTTGGCCATTTTTTTTTCTACGAAATGTCTGAACTGATTCTAAAACACCCCCAACTTTCTAGAATTTCCATGAACATTTCCAGATACTTCAGCAGTAAGTTTTAAACCTCACAGATGTTGCTAACAGTGATATTTTGGGGTACAGAAATGTCATTTTTATTTTTTCTTAAAAGTTTTACCAATGAGTGTATTCACCCTGCCACCCCCTCCGAAATACACACACCGTCACTCTCCACCACCACCCGTTACACATAGTAAAAGCACGTTATGTACACAAGTATTGGCCCAGTTTTCCCCAAGACACAATCCATTCTCAGATTATAAGATCCCTTGTTGCATCAAAACAAAGTAGAATACGACACAAAGTACAATTAAATCGCATTTGCTTGTATTGTAAACATTTAAAAACGAACATGCTGGGAGACATTTGCTTGCAGGAAACAACTAAGCCATTGTCCGGGCATAATTAAGAGATACGTTAGGGAGTTTATCGATATGGGATTGGGCAGGTCCATTTGAGGTAATAGATTGCTTTTCATTATATTGTTGTATCCCCGTTTATCAGAACAAGCAGAGATTACACGGAAGCGTGTCCATCTTGTGAAATTCCCCTCCTACAGCAGGGAAAAGGGTGGTTTATCCTGTATCAGGTCCTTTCTCTGTGTGATAAAATTTATTCCACAAGATTGAATTTGTCTGGTCTTAACACGACAAGGCCGAATGCCTATCTTTTTTGTGTCCAGATTCTCACCATTAGGACACGATCTCACAAGGCGTTTTTAAGGAACAGAGGAAATTCTATCAAGTAGCTTGTTTTCTCTTTAGAATTGCATTTTTAAGTCCACTTATAATGTGTCCTCTATCCATTTCCTTCAAGCTTCTTATTGTTTTATTTTGTGGCAGCCCTGCACGGCTTGCGGGATCTTCGTTCCCCAACCAGGGATTGAACCCAAGCCACAGCAGTGAAAGCGCCGAGTCCTAACCACTGGACCGCCAGGGAGCTCCCTTCCAGCTTCTGAAATGATCAGTTTTTCTCCTCCTCTTGAACTCTCCTTTTAAATGTTTCTCACAAAACGAGTCCACTTGGTAACCCATTGGTCTCGAGCTCCGTTTCCCCATCTCAGCACTATTCGCATTTTGGATTAGGTAACCCTGATGTGGGGCTGTCCTGGGCCTTGTAGGGTGTGGAGCAACATCCCTGGTCTTCTCCCATGGTAGCACTCCCAACCGAGTTGTGAGGACCCGGAGTCTCTCTCTACTTTGACAAATCTCCCTACGGGCAGAATCACCCCCAATTGGGTTCCATTTGTCAAGACTCCACCAAGGAGTTGGAAGTAGCTATCATCACTTCCTGCTAGTTTCACCTTCAAACTCTATCCCTCCAGCTCCAAGACCACCACCATCATCTAGGTGATGGATCAGCAAACTACAGCTCAGAATCCGTATCCAGACAGCTGTGTGTATGTGTTCTCTAGTCGCACAGCCCTGACCATCCGTGTCTGTATTGTCTACACGTCTCTGGTAGCTTTCACACGACAGCTCCAGAGTTAATTGTTGATAGAAACCATATGGCCCGCAAAACCTAAAATAGTTACTTTTTATTTGGCTTTCTGGAAAAGAAAATATTGCAGATTTCTGTCATCTCCAGGGGTCCGCTACTTTCTCGCTGGATGTGCGTTGTCTGTTTGGTGTTTTCAGAGTTCCTCCTGATTTTTCTTTTATAAAATGGAGATATAATTAACATATTATATTACTGTACGTGCAACATAATGATGGGATATTTGTGCATATTTTGATACGATCACCACAGTAAGTCTAGTTATAATTTTTTTATTCTGGTGATGAGAAAGTTTAAGATCTACTCTCAGCAACTTTGAAGTATAAAAACACAGGGTTAGGGACTTCCCTGGTGGCCCAGTGGTTAAGACTCCACACTCCCACTGCAGGGGGCCTGGGTTCGATCCCTGGTCAGGGAACTAGATCCTGCATGCAGGCCGCAAGTAAGACCCAGCGCAGCCAAATAAAATAAATAAATAAATAAATATTTAAAAACACAGTGTTATTAACTATAGTCACTATGCTATGCATTTCATTCCCAGGACTTACTTGTTTCATAACTGGAAGTTTGTACCTTTTTATTCACCTATTTTGCCCACCGCCCCACCTTGCCTGAAGATGAATGGATAAAGAAAATGTGATTATATATATAAAGTACATGCATATATATATATGATATACAGATGTATATATGTGGGAGATATATGTATACACACATGCACTTATAACACACAGACACGCATATACGTGCACACACTGGAATATTATTCAGGCATAAAAAAGAAGGCTATCTTGCCATTTGTGACAACATGGGTGGACTTTGAGGGCATTATGCTTCGTGAGATAAGTCAGACAGAGAAAGACAAATACTGTATGATCTCACTTATATGTGGAATCTAAACAAACAAAAGCCAGACTCACAGATACAGAGAACAGATTGGTGGTTGTCTAATCTGTGTTTTACAGAACAACTTGATCAGTATATTTCTTTTAAAAGTGTCTATGTGATTATTTTGCTGTACTCTGTAGAACTGTGCATCTCTTCACAGTGAACTCAGGACTAAATCCAATCACCTCAGCTTATCTCTTCCTTCCCCGGCTACTCAGGTCTCCTCATCCTCCAAGTTCGTACCCACCATGTCCTATTTTCTTCCTCAAATATGGGTTGCCTCAGTCTTTGCCTGACAACCTCTTATTCGTCCTTCAAGTCTTAAACTAAACATTCTTTCTTTACAGTTAATTTTTTTTTAATGACAACCCCTACCCACATCAATTGTATGCTTTTCCCCCACAAATCATTCTCAGTGATGCGCCACACGTGAGGATGCTCAGTTGCAGACAATCACATCCACGTAAGCTCATGTCAACAGCACGGACTAGTACAGAGTGTTAGTTTGATTCTAGAAGCACAGCCCGCATTGCAAGATTCTCCGAGAGGGAAGTGGCTGCCCACAGGTGGCCCCTGTCACACCAGGAAGTGATCGATTCTGTCACCAGCCTCAAAACCTGGCAGCTTCTGCTGCCGTCCCTGGGATGGCAGGAGCTTCTGCTGCATCGTTGGAATTTATTTTCAATAATGAGTCATACTCTTGGTCTGCCTGCCCACAGAGTGACAGAAACTGGACATTTTTCTGTGGATTTCACCATAGGAAGGAATAATTCACATTGTAGGGAAAGAATCAATAAGGAATAAGTCAGTAAGTAAGGAATGACGTATGATAAGAGGAAGGAGATTTCTCCCAGGGTAACGGAAAGGCAGTGGAGAATGAGTGTCATTTTCTACAGTTAACTCTTCTATCCAGAAGAAGGATAGCAAGACACAGAGTTGCTGTCAGCACTCTGTCGATGGACACCTTTTGCTTTCTGCATCAACAGCAGTGATGCTTCTCAGCCTCACACTTGTAGGATCATTTATACTCCTTCTTTCGTACCTTGCCAAAAGTAGTCCTCACTGTATAATTGTTCTCTTTCGCCAACTGAAGAATAAATGCCGGGACTATTTACATACATCCTATATATTTACACATTACGTAGCCTAAGGATTTGCTGTAAAATGAGGAAATGAATGGTATCTCTGTATAGGGCAACCATTAGGCCTATTGTATTAAGTACCAGCCAGTGCCCTGCTGTAGTAGCGGATTCGGAGTTTTATCAAAATATCATGAAAAGAGCACTTCAGAGTCCTTGGGATTCTTTTACAAAGTCAGAGACAAGTCAGTGGCGAGGTGAGTTCCAGTTGTTGCAGCACGGCAACTGAAAGTGAGAAAAATGGGACACAGACTCAAAGAACACTGAGAAAAATTGGACACAGACTCAAAGAACACTGTTAAACTTTGGGTGTTATTAGGATTCTTTTCATTTTAGTTAATCATCAGAGACAGGGTGAAACAGAAGTTCAGGGATAAAATGAAGACAAAAGAGGTATTTGATGCTGAATTTTAAAAAAAAGATATGTTATAAAGGTGGAAAAACATCCATTTCAGAATGTCATGCTCCTTTTGATCTCAGTTTTGAGGCCAATCAGCATTTTTCCAAGGTCGCAAAAAAATGTTTCAAGCAGACCAATAAAACATGCATAACCTCAGAGGCATCTGAATTATCTATCTGACCCTGTCGCTTTTCTTCTTCAAATACATCGGTAGCTATTTGCCATCTCTAAGGAGAAGCTGAATGCCTACACAGGTGCGAGACCCTTCATGATCTAAGCCCCTACTTACCTCTCCTAATAGCCTCCTGGTCACTAAGACCACAGCGCCAGCCTATTGCCTTTCCACTTCCCACAGGGGTTCATATGGCTGTACTTAAAGTGTATACTTACGCTCTGTGGCTTTGCTGAGGCTGATCCCACTCCATATAAAATCAAAATAAGTTAAGACACAGCTCACCTGTTCGTCTTCTGACCATCTCCTAATCCTGCCGGGCTAGATAGGATTGCATATTTCCTCAGAGCATAGTTTGATCACTCTGTATAATTCTTACTCTGTCTTGAGTATCTTGTAACATGTTTGTCTCCCATCCAGGATGAGGGATCAGGTCCATATTTACTTAACATTTAAGCATCCAGGGCCCAGCTCAGTGGCTGCTTAGAAGAAAAATAATTACTTCTGGAATGATTAAATCAAGGAATGCCTGGATACTGCCTTGTGTTATTACCTGGGCCATCCTTTTTATTCTTATTCTAGAATTTATTTTATTCTAGAATTCAAATGCCTTTGGTGCAGCAGAGTGAATGCGCAACGATTTTTAAGAAGTGAGTGAATGATCTCATCCTGTTTATAAATTGTTTTCACCAAGAATCTCTGAGGCTCCAGATGATCTATTAATTAGAGGTGCTAAGTTCAACATAAGAGGCTGTTGGATACTTACCAAATTCAGAAAAATGAATAACCTCAATATATGTCTGAGATGTGTTGGTATATCAACACCTGATTGACAGCCAGTCATGAAGCAAGCTTGTTGTAAGCTAGAAGTCCATGCCTCTAGTTGATGCAATTCAAATGGATTATAAGGTTTATGTGTCTTCATAATGATCTACACGATTCCTTCATCACCACCACCAACAAAGTTAATACTTTTGGATTTTTTTAAGACTTTTTTCAGTCTATCCATCTACATGTAATCTGACCTGACATCTGTTTTAGACCAGATACATGGTTGGAGATAGGCATAGGGAGATAAAAAAGAAAAACTTGGTTTCCACCCTGATGAAGAAGACACCCTAATTGGTGAAAAATAAGCAAAAAATCTAGAGATTGTTGTAAGAACACACTGTGAAGTTGATGATGGTGGTGATGGTGATTTTAACGATGTTGATGGTGGGGTGATGGAGATGATGATGCCATGATGATGATGATGATGGTAATGAGCGTGATGGAGATGATGATGGTGGTGATGATGATGGTGACAGTGATGATGGTGCTGCTGCTGCTGAAGGTGGTGATGTTGATGATTGTGATGATGATGGTGGTGGTGATCATGGTGGTGATGTTGATGGTGATGATGATGGTGGTGATGATGGTGGTGATGATGGTGGTGACGATGATACTGGTGGTGGTGATGATGGTGATGATGGTGGTGATGATGATGATACTGGTGGTGGTGATGATTATGGTGATGATGATGGTGGTGGTGATGATGATGGTGATGATGGTGGTGATGATGGTGGTGATGATGGTGATGGTGGTGGTGATCATTATGGTGATGATGGTGATGGTGGTGATGATGATGGTGATGATGGTGGTGATGACGATGATACTGGTGGTGGTGATGATGGTGATGATGGTGGTGATGATGATACTGGTGGTGGTGATGATGGTGATGGTGGTGGTGATCATTATGGTGATGATCATGATGGTGATGATGTGGTGGTGATGATGGTGATGATGGTGGTGATGATGATGATACTGGTGGTGATGATTATGGTGATGATGATGGTGGTGGTGATCATGATGGTGATGATGCTGGTGGTGGTGATGATGATGATGGTGGTAATGATAGTGGTGATGGTGGTGGTGGTAATGATGATGGTGACGATGATGATGGTGATGATGATGTTGGTGCTGCTGCTGCTGCTGATGATGGTGATGATGATGATGATGGTGATGATGGTGGTGATGACGATGGTGATGATGCTGGTGTTAATGTGATGATGGTGATGATGAGGGTGATGGAGATGATGATTCCATGATGATGATTATGTTGAGGGTGATGGTGATGATAATGATAGACAGTTTTTAATGGCCATTTATTTTTGCCTAGTCAGAAATCACTGCCTGATTCGGCTTAGTTCATAGATAGACATCCTGAACAGCCAGACTCGCTCCCAAAGTAAAACGTAATTTTTCAATAAATGTGCGAGAGTACAGTCCACTTTTGCTTTCTTTTGTGTTCTGAGAGCTGAAAAACAGGAGTGGGCCCTCAGCCTCTCCTTTCCTCAGATATCATATTAGCTACTTAAACATGAAACTGTTGTAGCAGAAGTTCCTTTTCGTAGTTGGTAACATGCCAGCAAGCTGTTCTGTCGTTCTTCACACAAGTGCACAAGAATGTTACTAAAAATTAGTATATCAGCACATATTAGTTGAGCTACCAGATGGTCCCCCAATCTATAAAATAATTTTAAAAACTAAAAATTCCCCATGTAACGTATATGCTGATGATTACTGGCAGATGGTGCTCAGTGGATATAAAGTTTCAGTTATAAATTCTAGCGATCTGTTCTACACCACTGTACCTAGAGGTGACGTGGTATTGTGGACTTAAAAAATTGTTAAAAGGGTAGATCTCACATTAAGTGTTCTTACTAACATGTTCACACACACACACACACGCACACACACAAAGGAACACAAAGAAACTTTAGGAGGTGATGGATACATTTACTTCCTTGATGGTGGTGCTGGTATCATAGTGTATGCATACGTCCATACTCATAAAATTTTATGCATTAAACTCCTGCAGGTTTTATTGTAGTTCACTTGTATCTCAGTAAAGCTGCTAAAACAAAAGAAAGAAACATTAGAGTTATTTTTTGACTGTTAAAAAGAGATAACAATAATCAGGTTAAATAGAACCTCTTGAATTTTATGTCAAATTAGAAGAACCTGGAAAACTCCAAGTCAGGCTGCACACTGCCAACTCTTTTTCTTGAAATACTGGAATATTAAAAACGCACATGCAGATCAATTAAATTGATACCTATTTAGAGTAATATTGTTCTCAAAATTTGTCCAAATTCCTTTCTGCTGGGATTCTTAAAAAGGCAAAAAGAAAACTTGTTCTTGAAAACATGATTATACAGTGACTACACATTCTGAAACAGATATAAATTATATTCTGCACAAAGCACTCTAATTTATTTATTTATTTATTTATTATTTTTGAATCAGGAGGTTTATTTATTTATTTATTTACATCTTTATTGGAGTATAATTGCTTTACAATGGTGTGTAAGTTTCTGCTTTATAACAAAGTGAATCAGTTATACATATACATCTGTTCCCATATCTCTTCCCTCTTGCGTCTCCCTTCCTCCCACCCTCCCTATCCCACCCCTCTAGGTGGTCACAAAGCACCGAGCTGATATCCCTGTGCTATGCGGCTGCTTCCCACTAGCTATCTATTTTACATTTGGTAGTGTATATATGTCCATGCCACTCTCTCGCTTTGTCCCAGTGTACCCTTCCCCCTCCACGTGTCCTCAAGTCCATTCTCTAACCTCTTTTTTTTTTTTTTTTTGCGGTACGTGGGTCTCTCACTGTTGTGGCCTCTCCCGTTGCGGAGCACAGGCTCCGGACGCGCAGGCTCAACGGCCATGGCTCACGGGCCCAGCTGCTCCGCGGCATGTGGGATCTTCCCAGACTGGGGCACGAACCCGTGTCCCCTGCATTGGCAGGCAGACTCTCAACCACTGCGCCACCAGGGAAGCCCAAGTCCATTCTCTAGTAGGTCTGTGTCTTTATTCCCATCCTGCCCCTAGGTTCTTCATGACATTTTTTTTTGTTAAATTCCATATATATGTGTTAGCATACGGTATTTGTTTTTCTCTTTCTGACTTACTTCACTCTGTATGACAGACTCTAGGTCCATCCACCTCATTACAAATAGCTCAATTTAGTTTCTTTTTATGGCTGAGTAATATTCCATTGTATATATGTGCAACATCTTCTTTATCCATTCATCCAATGATGGACACTTAGTTTGTTTCCATCTCAGGGCTATTGTGAATAGAGCTGCAATGAACATTGTGGTACATGACTCCTTTTGAATTATGGTTTTCTCAGGGTATATGCCCAGTAGTGGGATTGCTGGGTCATATGGTAGTTCTATTTGTAGTTTTTTAAGGAACCTCCATACTGTTCTCCATAGTGGCTATACCAATTCACATTCCCGCTAGCAGTACAAGAGTGTTCCTTTTCTCCATACCCTCTCCAGCATTTATGGTTTCTAGATTTTTTGATGATGGCCATTCTGACTGGTGTGAGATGATATCTCATTGTAGTTTTGATTTGCATTTCTCTAATGATTAATGATGTTGAGCATTCTTTCATGTGTTTGTTGGCAGTCTGTATATCTTCTGTGGAGAAATGTCTATTTAGGTCTTCTGCCCATTTTTGGATTGGGTTGTTTGTTTTTTTGTTATTGAGCTGCATGAGCTGCTTATAAATTCTGGAGATTAATCCTTTGTCAGTTGCTTCATTTGCAAATATTTTCTCCCATTCTGAGGGTTGTCTTTTGGTCTTGTTTATGGTTTCCTTTGCTGAAAGCACTCTAATTTATTCTTGCTTGTTTTAATTTCCCTGTCAAATTTTCTCTCCTCAAATGATGTATCTAAAATATCCTTGGGAATTCCGTGGCATTCCAGTGGTTAGGACTCCACGTTTCCACTGCAGGGGGCATGGGTTCGATCCCTGGTGAGGGAACTAAGATCCCGCAAGCTGTATGGTGTGGCCAAAAAAAAGAAAAAATTAAAAATAAATCCTTAAGTAAACTTTTTTGTGGCTCTCCATTAAGAAAGCTCCTCATTTATATTACCAATAAACCTTTCTCTCTCTGGATCATAATATTGAATATGACACTTTGAAAATATCAGTGTACACATATGACTTTCCTTCTACACTTGAGGTTTTTCAAGATGGCACATACCTCTGATTCATCTTGGTGTCTTCAGATGTGAACCCACTGCCAAGATTCACAGTGGACCCTGCCAATGTATTAATGAAAAGTGAGAATTCAGGGATGGGAGATGTTCACAGTGAGATAATTTCTCAACGCCCCCTCTTTTTTGAGTCAGGCGCTGCATCCTGTGTGTCATCAGAAAGCATCTTAACAGCTAATCAATTCTCTTCTGACAAACACACTCAGCAACTGTGTAAAAATAAGATGAAATTGCTAAGCAAAGTAAATATTTAATTAAGAAACAGCTAATCAGATTCCCCTTTGCTTTTTTCTGTTTATAGTTAAGCAACTCCATTTAATAGAAGACCATTTCCATTAACATTTTAAAATCCCTTCAACATTTTTTCATTTCAATTTTCTGCTGCATTATATTTTACTGACCTTCATCCCCAAATTGATTTTGACTGTGTTACTGCTGGAGATATATGTATATAAGACTTTTAAATTCACTTAGAATTCAAAATCATATAATCATAAACTTAGAATTGATCATCTTATTTAAAACAAGCCTCTCTGCACAGGCAGAATTAGAATGAAACTGCCCTGAGACAATAGTTATTGTGGTTTCTCACAAACTTTCATTAAAACTTCAGATAAACATAGGCTCTTAAAAGAGTAAATGCAATGCATTGCTGCTAATTGAAGAGGAACAATTATTCTTAAAATAAGAAAAATAAATCTCAATTTCTCTATTTTCAAAATTATAAAATGTAATCAAACTTTAATTTCACGCCTAATCTGTTTTCCAAAATTATAAAATATAACCAAACTTTAATTTCATGCCTAAGATTTCCACATTTTTTTTCAAGTAGGATTGCCTTGATTTATGAAAACGGACAGCCCATTTTACCCTTGTTGTCTGTACCTTTAAAGATTTAAAGAAAATCAGTCACACATTGTAGATAGTAGCTTAAAACCAATTTTCAAATGCAGTACTGTAGTATGATGTTAAAAGGCCACCAGATAATATATACTGAAGGTAATCTTTATTTTTTTATTTTTTAATTTAATTTTATTTTTTGCAGTACGCGGGCCTCACACTACCGTGGCCTCTCCCGCTGCGGAGCACAGGCTCTGGATGTGCAGGCCCAGTGGTCATGGCTCACGGGCCCAGCCGCTCCGTGGCAAGTGGGATCTTCTCGGACTGGGGCACGAACCCGTGACCCCTGCATCGGCAGGCGGACTCTCAACCACTGTGCCACCAGGGAAGCCCTGGTAGTCTTTATTTTTTAGAGATCTCCAAATTTTGTTTTGAAATAAATAAATCCAGCTTATCCTGGATAGAATTAAGCATGAAAGAGATGTACATAAAATTCAGAACAGTGATTATTTCTGGAGAATAATAGAAGGGAAATGGGGGGGAGTGGCTGAGGATGGCTCTGTTTCTGATCAATATCCATTGATCATATATTTATATATGTAGATTTATACATAAATATATAATCATCTGAAGCATAATGTCAGATTATTGACATGTAGTACATTTAGATGTTTGTGTGCATGAGTGGGTCCTATATTATTTTCAGTCCTTTCCAGTGGAAGCTCTAAAGAAGACATACTTACTGTAGGAGCAAAAAAAAAGCCAGAAGAAAAAAAAAACAAACATCTGCACATGGTGGGTGAGACGTCCATGAAAACTGAGACACTCAAAGGATGGGAATTTCTCTCAACAAAAAAAATAAAGTTAATTCTACCATTCTCCTTATGGAAGTGACGTAAAAATCATGTGAATTTTAAAGTAAAAAAAAAATCAAGCGGGGCTTCCCTGGTGGCGCAGTGGTTGAGAGTCCGCCTGCCGATGCAGGGGACGCAGGTTCATGCCCCGGTCCAGGAGGATCCCACATGCCGTGGAGTGGCTGGGCCCGTGAGCCAGGAAGATCCCACATGCCGTGGAGCGGCTGGGCCCATGAGCCATGCCCATGAGCCATGCCCGTGAGCCATGGCTGTTGAGCCTGTGCGTCCGGAGCCTGTGCTCCGCAACGAGAGAGGCCACAACAGTGAGAGGCCCACATACCGCAAAAAAAAAAAAAAAAAAAAAAAAAAAAATCAAGCTATTTTAACATTAAAATCAAGTTGGATCAAGAAGCTTGATCATCTGTGAATAGTATAGAAAGATGACACAGCTTGTGATGGAGTTAAAAACATATTCTAAGGGATTTTGGAACCCCAAATGGATTCAGCTAGAGATGATTATGCAGATGCTCCCCAAATATTTTGAAAATTATAAAACAAACACAGAGGCAAAAGCATGTAGTTGTGTCATGAAAAAATAAATTCCCATGAAGCACGTTGTAGCACAAAATCCTAGTTGATTTTGTCAGGACTTGGTTGCTATTAAGAGCTCAGTTAAAGAACATGAGCTCCTGGGACTTCCCTGGTGGCACAGCGGTTAAGAATCCGCCTGCCCAGGGAGATCAGCTAGGTGGTTTGTGACCACCTAGAGGGGTGGGATAGGGAGGGTGGGAGGGAGGGAGACGCAAGAGGGAAGAGATATAGGGATATATGTGTATGTGTAGCTGATTCACTTTGTTATACAGCAGAAACTAACGCACCATTGTAAAGCAATTATACTCCAATAAAGATGTTAAAAAAAAAAAAAGAATCCGCCTGCCAATGCAGGGGACACGGATTCGAGCCCTGGTCCGGGAAGATCCCACATGCCGCGGAGCAACTAAGCCTGTGCACCACAGCTACTGAGCCTGTGCTCTAGCGCCCATGAGCCACAACTACTGAGTCCTTGCACTCTAGAGCCCACGGGCCAGAACTGCTGAGCCCACGGGCCTAGAGCCCATGCTCTGCAACAAGAGAAGCCACCACAGTGAGAAGCCCGAGCACCGCAACGAAGAGTAGCCCCCGTTCACCGCAACTAGAGAAAGGTCATGATTGGTCATGGCTGGTTCCAAGGTCATGATTGGTTCCAAGAGCGACAGAGTGCAAATGTCGAGGTCACATAAAGTATCCACCCAGAGCACTCACAGCAGCCCAAAGCCACAACTAGAGAAAGCCCGCACGCAGCAGCAAAGACCCAACGCGACCAAAAAAAAAAAAAAAAAAAAAAAAAGAACATGAGCTCCTGGTAACACATATCTGTCTTTCAGGCTGACCCAGGGAGGTTAGAGGTTGCTTTCTCCAGCTTCCTCTTAGGAATTCTTAGCATTCTATCTGCTACTGCTTAGTTTTCCTGTCTGGTTATTCTTGAGTGTGGCGAATCCCAGCGTTGGTCTGTGCAGGTAGATTGGTTAAAACTCCACTTAGAGGTGTTGAGGGTGGCCATGCCTGATGCTTCCATTTCTCAAGTCTCATGTAAAAAACTCTTATTTTTACATAAGAGTTTAAAAATGGAAGGGGGGAGGGAGGGAGGGAGGACAGGGGGAAGGAAGAAAGGACGGGAAAAAATGACAAAAAGAGGAAGGATTTTAGAAAGACAGAGAGGAACCAGAAAAAGACCTTTAAAAAAAAAGAGCCGATTTCTACAAAACAGTTTTCCAGTATTGAAAAGGATGATTCTTCAATCAGTGCCGTCCACGTTAAAGGGAATCGCGGCGGTGCCCCTTACCTCTCAACGCATTACAGACTGTCCTCAAGCTGCAGTGTCCTCGTACCATGATGTTTTCCTGTGTCTCATGGAGAATGCCTGTTCCTTGCTGGTTTCCCTACGGATCTAGGCTGGTCTCACTCACAAGCTCACATTCAGAGAGATGTTCAGCCCTGGCTGGCCTCCACGGAGGGGCTGGTGTGGCAGAACCTGCCTCTTCTTGGGCTGTTTCATCCTTAAATCCTGGAGCCTGAGCCTCCCCACAAGGTCGTGATTACGTTCCAAGAGGGGCAAAGTGCAAAGGTCAAGGCCACGTATAGCATCCACCCAGAGTACGCACAGTAGCCCAAAGCCACATTCTGTGGCTCAAGACATCCCCAGGGGCAGCCGTGATTCAAGGTAGCGGCAACAGGAGGACGCCCGGGCCTCATGCCTACTGAGCACTTGGAAGGGGAAGCCGTGCTTCAGCTCTCTGTGCACCCCAAGCTACAAAGTCACTTGGATTGCAGCTAGGTATCTCTGGGTATATTAGTTCCCCAGGGCTGCTCTTAACAAAATACTGCAAGCCATGTGATCTAAAACAACAGAAGTTTGTCTCCCAGTTCTAAAACCAGAAGTCCAAAACTCAAGGTGTCAGCAGGCCTTGCTCCTTCTAGAGACTCCAGGGGAGGGTCCTTCCCGCCTCTTCTGGCTTCTGGTGGCCCCTGGATACCCCTGGGCTTGTGGCCCCATCACTCCAATTGCTGCCTCTGTCTTCACATGGCTTCTGCTCTGTGACTGTATCTCCACAGGTCTTTCTCCTATCTTATAAGAAGAGCAGGGGCACTGGATTTGGGGTCCACCCTCCTCCAGGATGACCTCATCTTATCTATGTAATAACATCTTCAAAGACCGTATTTCCAAATCAGCTCAGACTGTGCAGGACGGGGAGTTGGGACTTCAGTGTGTCTTTTGGGGGGGACACAGTTCAACCCACTTGCATATGTAACCCATCTATTCTTGTACTGTCATTCCACTTTTTATGTTTTACCCATCTTTTTTGACCTTAGTTTCTTTTTTTAAATTTAATTTTATATTCTTTTAATATCTTTCTTGGAGTATAATTGCTTTACAATGGTGGGTTAGTTTCTGCTTTATAACAAAGTGAATCAGCTATACATAGACATATATCCCAATATACTTTTCTTCAGGGTTTCATTCTCCCCGGAGAACCTCATTCCATAAAGATACTTTAAGAAAAGCACTATTGCTGGCAATCAAAATACAAATATTTGGGACATTACAGAATGAAAGCCTTTTGAGACTTTGGCTTCCTGCACTTGAGGTTGACCAGATCTCTGAGTTGATGTGATTGTAAACAGGTAAAATATACATCAGAATTGTCTTAGACACATCCAGGAGCTGACAAGAAAGTTGGGAATGCTCAGGAAGAAAAAAAAAAAAAAAAAAAAGACCAGGAAAGGCAGAAGGGGCACAGATGCTGACCTCGGTTTTGAGATAATTTGTTGACCTGGTGAATGTGACCACTGATATTCTACTGAGTCAGTGTATTAAGGCTTTAAAGAGAAAGACCAGGGACAAATGGTCAAAATAATTGGTGTCATAGGAAAACACTGCTAATTCTGGTGCACCAAGATATTAGCATAGCCTAAAGTGGACATTTCCTGGCAAGTGCCAAAATAAATAAGCACAGTAGATAAGAAAGGATGAGCTCTAGAAATGGTTCATGATCTCTTTTGGAATGAATAAACACTGAACAAGGTAGGGAGACATGCCCAATGGATAGTAAAAAAATATATATATATATATTGTAAAGATATACTCATTAGCACAGCATCCCATTGTTGCAAGGTAGGTCCAAGATACCATAAGATACATGAGTATATGGATGCTGGTTCTATGGCAGAGATGGGGTTGCCACTCATTGTAGAAAGGAGGAATTTTCACTCTTTTGCGTGCATACTCTATGTCACAATAAAAACTGCAAGGAAACAAACAGTATTTATTATCAACTCTGAGTATGTTATGGCAAAGGAGGGTTATAAGATGTCCAACAAGAATTCTGCCTCTTGGGACTTCCCTGGTGGTCCAGTGGTTGAGAATCCATCTTGCAATGCAGGGGGACGACGCCGGTTTGATCTCTGGTCAGGGAACTAAGATCTCACATGCCGCGGGCCAACTAAACCCGCGTGCCACAGCCAGAGAGCCCACGTGCCACGAACTACAGAGCCCACGCGCTCTGGAGCCCGTGCGCCACAGCTAGAGAGAAGCCCGCGCACCGCAACGAAGGTAAATAAATACATAAATAAACATTAAAAAAAAAAGAATCATGCCTCGTGGTGGTACACATCCTGTATGATTCAATCCCCTTGAGTGTTAGTGGGACTGTGGATAGGATGGGATGTATTTCCTGTGATTAGGCTACTAACTAGTTGGCTTTGAGTTAATCCGAAGAGGAATTAGTGTGGGTGGGCCTGGCCTAATCAGGAGATGAAAGCAGGTGCACTCCTGCAGGGCTCAGGGAAGACAGGAAACACCTGTGATGTACACGTAGAAGAGGTGGCTTCTAGATGCCGAGCCTCCCTCAGCCAGCAGCTGACAAATGACAGGACCTCAGTCCTACAACCGCAAGGAATTAAATACCCAAAACCTCTAGATGAGAATGCAGCCAGGCCAACACCTGGACTTAATATGTGTAAGCAGACAACCCAGCTCAGCCCTGGACTCCATCCCACGGACACTGTGAGAAAATAAATGTGAGTTTAGGCTGCTACCTGTGGAGTTCGTTATGCAGCAATAGCAAAGGAATACAGACATCCGTTAGGTTATAAAGATAATAGTTTGGGTGACATTTTAACCTTGAAATGATACATTACATTGTGAATGATTCAGAGCAATCGAAAGGGGAAAATCAGCCTGGTAGGTTGGGAAGTGGAGGAAAAACTTAGAAAATCCCCTAAGTTGCACAGAATGCAGGTCTACTCATTTTATCCAAGAGCCTCTATCTCTCAATAGACAGGACCCAGTGGATAAGATGTTTTGCCATTTGAAGGTGTGTTAGCACACTTTTCAGAAGGACATTTTTATATCCTGCTCAGGCAAAAATAAATAATAAACAAACGTTAAAGACTCACCTTGAAGGTGCCCTGTTCAACTATATGGCGTGGCTTCAATGTATTCATCCAATTTCCAGGTCTCAGGTGTGAGCCTCACCTCCAGAAGATTACCCGTGCCCTTTGGAAGAGTCTGCCTTTCTGTCTGAGCCACATGGTGTTAGTCCTCGCCAGAAGTACAGTTCTGCAAAACAAACATTATTTGTAATACTTAAGGGCTTAGTCAACTAATGAGTTGGCATTGGTATTGGGGAAAAAAAAAAGACTGCAAATTGGAAAATGAAATTCGTTTGATGTGGACTTTTATGCCAAGTGTCTTTACTGAAAAAGTCTGCACCAGACACTGACATTCCATAGAAATGTCAAAAAAAAAAAAAAAGGACAGTTGATGTAATAATCCTTTCTTGAGAATAATCGGGCATCATTTGACAAACTTCTCTCTCTCTTGCTGCTTTCCCCTGGTGTGACCTGCTGCTACAAGCCTGTTCTCTCTTCCACAGGGGTCTCCTTGGACCACTGACAGCGGACAGATCTCTGCACTGCACCAAGAATGGAACTGGGCTCCCAGCCATCTGTTATCCAAACCCTCCTCGCAGGCTTCACGGGTGAGTTTATTGTAGATGAAAGAGACCTCACCAACGGGGAAACACTCTGGGACCACATTTCTATCCAAAAAAACACATTGCAACAAGAGAATGTAGAATATTGTGATGCTTTGTTTGTCCACAGCTTCTGTAGAAGAAAACGGTTAGCTGTAGAACCAATTCTGTGTGATTCATACATAACGGGGTGGGGAGTATTCAATTCTGAGACATCGTCATCGGATTATAAAGGCTGAGGGAAGTCTGTCTAGCAGGATCGTACATTTGGTCACTGGTAAGACCCATCTGAATTGCCTATGAGAAGCATATCGCAAGGATGGGTTTCAACAAAGCACGATGAGTGAATTTTGTTCATGGCATACCACTGGGGTCACCACCATGGTTTTTTTCATGAATTCTCTTTATTTGCCTTGTATGTGTAAAAAGCGAAGGTGTGTATCTAGGGAAAGGATGTCTCGGTATTAACACAAGTGGCAAGAAAATGGGGAGTTTGCTGTCTAAGGAATCAGTGAAAGCCAAGTGTATGATGATCAGTATCTGAATCATGCTGGAAAGGAATTGATGGTTCATAGGATTTTCTTTCATAATCATCTTTTACAATGGTCAGCTTTCAGTGCTTGTTTAATGTGAGTGTTATAGATATAAATTTTAGTAATCTACCAACTTATCTGTCTTCCAAAAACTTATCAACTTAAGTACATTCCAGTGAACTACATACAGGGATTCTGCCCACAAAGCTTTTTGTTTGAAGAATGGCTTATTTATGACATATATTTTCTAATTGACATGGATGTTTATTTTGTAGTCATACTTGTGTTTTTTTAACTTAATTGCATTGTTTGTTGGAGAACAGTGTGGTCTATCGGATACAGATATGAAGTGATTTGTTAAAGGCAAATGTCTAAAATACCTACACTTTTTGAAAAAAAGAATGGGATCTTTGGGCAAATGACAGAAAGTCATAAGGAACATACTTGTGGTTGGGCAAGTGGATGTTTTTACACATTTCAGCAAGGGAGCGTGCAAACCATGGGGGCCATGGGCTGTCTCAGTTAGAAGATGTTACAATGAGCTGTCCTAGGACTTGGACGCTGGTGGGTGATTTGGGGACCATCTAAAGAATTGGAGGCTTATCTGGATTGGACATTGTTGGAATGTGGAGATATTTCTATGATAGAGTATTTCAATAATTCTTATCTCTGAGGACAGAAAAGGCTACCTCTGTCATTGGTAAAGAAGCAGCCACCGAATCAGTCACAAGAGGGGGCAGTTTTGCATTTTGTGATCTGGATCATGTTCCTGGCGTGTCTGTGTGTGGAAGTGATCATGGTGGGGGGGGGAGTCTTTGTCTTAATTTGTCATAATCAAAGGGCGGCATCATCACTTACTATTTGAGATACGTATACCTAATTCCGTTTGTTCTTTAGTTTCTCTACTTTCTCTGTTTCAAAATGTGCAAACATAAACCCCCGTTTTCACCCTGATCTTTTCATATTTGAATAAGAGGTGTGTTCGTGAGACTGGATCACACCCATGAAATAATCTTGGTATCTTAAGGTGACCTGTGTCATAGAACATAACCACGGGAGTGACAATTGCATCCTAGTCAAGAGCTTTACTTTACGTGAAGGGAGTGGACTCTGTCGTCCGGTCTTGGGCTTGTCCTTTGGATCTAGTGTGTGGACACGGAAGGCCTCAGGGATGGGTGAAACCATAAACTTCCGGCATCCTGGTCCCTGCAGCCCAGGTGAGACTGAGCCCTCTCCTCTCTGACCTCAACCTGAGGCGAGTAAGGTGTAAACCTTTCTGCTGTCCAGGCTCTGAGCTTTGCAGGACATCTGTATTTGTGCTCACCCTGCTCACAGAAAGCTGGAGAATGATAAAGGTCCTAAAGAGTGAGAATCTGCCTGTGAGAACCTTGGGCTTCCCCGCTGCTGAGATGGACCCAGGGGAGCCGCAGAGAGGAGACGGTCAGATGTGCTGTGTGCCAGGGATGTGGCTCTTTGCACAACTCCAAGGTGTGATTGGTCCAGTTTTAGCACCTGGGTTTTGAGCATCAGATATCAAGAAATAATACTGTTGTAATTTAGGTAAAGAAAATTTTACTTTCTTTTGTAATCATACTTGGTGTCATCAGGACTTTTGACAGCTGTAATGGGCTGAATTGTGCTCCCCGCCCCCAAATTCCTGTGTTGATTACCAAAATGTGACACAGAGACATGAAATGAGCAAATGCTATTGGAAAAATGACCCCAGTAGACTTGCTGGACACAAGGTTGTCACAAACCATCCATCTGTAAAAACTGCGGTATCTGTCAAGTACAGAAAAAACTGAGGTCTGCTTGGGTGTGTATATATAGACATATCATATCTTCCTCTCTTTCCTTACTTTCTCTGTCATCTTTTTCTTATGTGGGATGACTTTATTTCCACGAGTTAAATTCTACTAATCACTAGATTCTCATGTAAAAGAACTGTTTATTGTATGAGAATATACCTGTTTTTTCTGGGGCAGTCTGTTGAGGTTTTTCTAACTTAAGGGGAAATTTGACTTTCTTTCTGCTTAGCTGTCAGAAAGGTGGGAAGAATTCTGAAAACAGAGGTGTATCTTCCAAGTAGTTGGCTAAGTTCAAGCCAGGCAGTTGATCAAGCTTCTCTCAAGCCAGTGTTTTATCTGGCTGAGTCGACAATTCATAGCAGAGAAACTGGCACGTGAAAATCAGTGAGCACATCGGCCCCAAGAAAATGGGTTTTTCAATTCCATGATCTGTAAATAGTCAATACAAATAGAAAAGTCATTGGAATGAAGAGAATTGAGAGAGGAGGTTGATTAAAAGGAAGAAATTCAGTAATAACATTATGCTTGTAAAGATGTATATAATTCAGGAAAGCACAGATCACTGAGGACCTATAAATGGCAGCCCATTCACAGGTCCAAATAACTGAGATGTTTCTTGACAATTAAACTGAATGATAATTTTAGGCTTATCTGTGTGTCAAAGTCCTGATACTATTTTCCAACCATCCCTTTTATGATTCTCAAAATTGCTTTTTCTTTAAAAATCATAATATTAGACAATGTTAGCACAGAAATTAAATTTAGAGATGATTTGCAACCAAAGTGTCTATGTTATACATCATTTTTGAGCAGAAGATATGAAGCTGTTAAGTATGGCAGATATAGAAAAAAAAAAAAAAAACAGAGGTTTTCTTTCCAAAGCCCGTATCATTTCTACACACATTTTAGTTAAATGAATACATTTCCTTTCATTACTCTAGAAATCCTTAACCCAGTTTGTATTACTGTTACCGTTTTACTGGCAAACATCAAGTGTAAGATGATGGCCTTCCAAAGCATTACTTACCAGTATGTGACTTCTGTGATGGATGATTTTTTTAATATGTATTTTTAAGTAGCCTTACAAGGTATCAAATTCAAAAGAACGAAAGACAACCAGATCCACAGCCCGGTAGCAAACAGCCTTATCTGTTGTTTGGATCTACTTGTCAAAGATCATACATTACATGCTTCTTATATAAGCAAATACATGGAGCGTGTATTTATGAGTAAAAATAGAGACACAAGTGTGTTTGCGTCACTGTATCTATTTTCCTGGAGCTCATCCCATTTTACTAGAGGTTGGAACAATGTTTCTCCTCCATCTTGTCGGATTAATATAAGATGTTCCAATTGGTCCAACTCCCACTAGTTGGCAGAAAACCTAAACAATGTCTGTGATATTTAAATTGATAAGTAATGTGTCCTGGTCTCTTTCAGGACCTGGACTTACCCCGTCTCTTTGTGGTGAGTCAATAATCTTTCCTGGATTTTGCCAAATATCCGCTCTGTGAGGTCAGATGGCAGGGGAACCAGTGTAGGGGAGCAAAACTGGCCACCCTAAAACATCTCTATGCCATGCGGATTATTTCTAGCTGAGAACAATCAAGGCCCAAAAAAACTCAGGAAGAAACTTTGACCTTCCCCCAACTGCCTGAGGAATGTAGACAGAGGACCTGCCCCAGGAAGGGAGCCGTCACCCTAGATAATTATACTGTGAACTGGGTGTGTAGGTGGGGAGGAACCCAGCAAGGTCTGCCTGTTACAGTCCCTCCCTGTGTCCCCCTGTCTCTGCAGGCCCAGCAAACACTTGTTTACAAACACTTGCTTCTCCGTCTCCATGGGAACTGCCTTCCTCGCCTTTGAGGTCCCAAATCACTACCCCAGCAGGTTCTTTTGTCTTTAGCTCAGGATGGTATTTAAGGGGAGGGGTTCAGTCATTTTGGTGAGTGACTCAGTTCTCCCGGGTCTCTCCCATGTGTACGTGTGATTAAATGTTGTGTGATATAGTCTCCTGTTCATCTGTCTCATGTCCATTTCATTCTTAGACCAGCCAGAAGAGCCTGGGAGGGTAGAGGGAAATGCCCTCCTCTCGTCTATACTGTCATGGGGCAGCTGGGGAGACTTCAAGTCACAGGCAGCACCTGTTGCTGAAATTCCTGGGCTTACAAGATGTGTTCTGTGTTGCCTCTGGTTCAAGGAGTGTGGCCGTATCCCTGTGCTTCACTGACCCTCTTTCTACTTTGCTTTTCTGTCATTAGCAGCTTGTAAAAATTATATTCTTTCCCTGTCAACACTCTCCAGAGCCGTCACCATGCATGAGAGAAAAGAAGTTAGGTTATTGAAAAAGATGAGGACTTCCCTGGTGGTGCAGTGGTTAAGAATCCGCCTGCCGATGCAGGGGACACGGGTTCGAGCCCTGGTCCGGGAAGATCCCACATGTCGCAGAGCAACTAAGCCCATGTGCCACAACTACTGAGCCTGCGCTCTAGAGCCGGCGAGCCACAACTACTGAGCCTGTGTGCTGCAACTACTGAAGCCTACATGCCTAGAGCCCATGCTCTGCAACAAGAGAAACCACTACAATGAGAATGCCATGCACCGCAACAAAGAGTAGCCCCTGCTCGCCGCAACTAGAGAAAGCCCGCATGCAGGAACGAAGACCCAACGCAGCCAAAAATAAATAAATAAAGTTATGGAAAAAAAAAAGAAAAAGAATTGATTCGTTGCAGACTATATGTATCCCCCAGTTACTTAAACCATGTTAATTAGGCTGTGTTCTTCTCCTTTAGGAGAACATGTAATATATTTGGAAATGGGTGTTCTAAGATTTAAATACTTGCAACATTCTTCTTTTCCAGAAAGGTAACAAGAATCATTCTTCAGAGAAATTCAGTTGCTAATGATAAGGTGATTTATCTTATGTAAAAGACACAGTGGAGGGCCTCCCTGGTGGCGCAGTGGTTGAGAGTCCGCCTGCCGATGCAGGGGATACGGGTTCGTGCCCCGGTCTGGGAGGATCCCATATGCCGCGGAGCGGCTGGGCCCGTGAGCCATGGCCGCTGAGCCTGCGCGTCCGGAGCCTGTGCTCCGCAACGGGAGAGGCCACAACAGTGAGAGGCCCGCGTACAGCAAAAAAAAAAAAAAAAAAAAAAAAAAGACACAGTGGAAGTCCAAACTCTCAATAACTTTGTTAAGTACGAGGAAAAATATGTTTGGGGAATTTCAGTAACATCAGAAGGAACTATTTCATCCTGTACTGAACATATATTTTCTCCCTG